>NC_080066.1:84432745-85032745 GCF_949987535.1 Balaenoptera acutorostrata
AGAGGTGTTTCACCAACTCTTTTTACTAAGAATGCTCCTGCATAAAAAAATATTTATTTCAGGCCCCTCTAATTTTTAAGAGAATATTCAATCTGAAATGAATCACAGAAGTATTTTTATGTATATATCCATTTAAAACTAATATATCAGGGCTTCCCTGGTGGTGCAGTGGTTGAGAATCCACCTGCCAATGCAGAGGACACAGGTTCGATCCCTGGTCCAGGAAGAGCCCACATGCCGCAGAGCAACTAAGCCTGTGCGCCACATCTACTGAGCCTGCGCTCTAGAGCCCGTGAGCCACAACTGCTGAGCCCGCGTGCCGCAACTACTGAAGCCCGCGCAGCTAGAGCCCGAGTTCCACAACAAGAGAAGCCACCACAATGAGAAGCCCACGCACCGCAACAAAGAGTAGCCCCTGCTCACTGCAACTAGAGAAAGCCTGTGCGTAGCAACAAAGACCCAGCACAGCCAAAAATAAATAAATACAATAAATAAATTTACTAAAAAAAACAAAAACACTAATATATCATTCAAGCTTAATTTCCATGCCGTTTATCATCTCCTCCTCCAGAAGATTTCTTTAAATTTTATCTGCCAGCATATTTGCCATAATTTTTCATTGTTTAATATCTTTGATACAATAACTTAAAAAAATAAGTTTCAAAAGGCAACATAGATGATTTTCTCTATCTTATCAGCATTCAAATATGTTTTAAGATTTTCTCATAAAAATAACTGAAGAATTTTGTCAGTTCCTCCTTTTGAGAAATCTGTTTCCCAAGTTTTGTGGGAACTATTACTTGTTCCCCCCAAGTTTTCTCCTTTCTTCCTTTCAGAGCATAAAACATCATTTGATAAGCACTCCTGGCCTGTGGCCTCTTCTGCACCACCCCAAAGTCACAGGCCATAGCTGTGATTCTGTAACATGGGCATGTATCTTAGGAGTGGAAATAATACATGATTGTGAAGCAACAACACCCTACTAATATGTAGTAATGTCTTTTCATGTTACAAATGATTGAATTTAGTTCATTTAGATACATGGTATATGAAGAAATGAGAAGTAGAACTTGGTGACATTTTAATAAAATAAATTACCAAATGAATTGGGTCAGATTCTTTTTTTTTTTTTTTTTAATAAATTTATTTATTTATTTATTTTTGGCTGCATTGTGTCTTCGTTGCTGCGCTCAGGCTTTCTCTAGTTGCGGTGAACGGGGCTGCTCTTCATTGCGGTGTGCGGGCTTCTCACTGCGGTGGCTTCTCTTGTTGCGGAACATGGGCTCTAGGCACGCAGGCTTCAGTAGTTGTGGCACGCGGGCTCAGTAGTTGTGGTGCGTGGGCTTAGTTGCTCCACAGCATGTGGGATCTTCCCGGACCAGGGTTCGAACCCGTGTCCCCTGCACTGGCAGGCGGATTCTTAACCACGGCGCCACCAGGGAAGTCCCAGATTCTTTTAATTGCTAGGAGATTACATTTTTCTTAAGTGCACAAGTTTTATGCCTTTCTTTAAGGGTCATACTTAAAGATGCTAGAATCTTTATAGATTCATAATATCTCATGAAACATATATAAAATTGTTTAGAGAGGAAGTAAATATGCCCTCAGTCCTGGCTCAGGCTGTGTCTGCATGGGGCTCCCAGACTGTGCCAGAATGAGGGGCTACTTGGTGGAGAGCTGCCTGGGTTTTGGTCCACATGGACTGCCTTCTCCATGCCCCTTCCAGGTCTCCCCTATGCCACAAAGAGACCATCACCCTTCCTTTTTGGCCCCCGTAACTCAGGGCTCCTGTCTGTTTTACAGCATTTATCCTGGGCTATAAGACAGTAACGCTGGCCATTCCCTCCACTACCCTGTGAGCTCCTGGAGAGCAGGTCCACATCCTGCTCATCCCTGTGGTCGTCCTGATGTGGCCAGCAGAACCGCAGGGCCCAAGTCCTACTGGAGGCGGCAGGGCTTGTGAGGGTTCAGTCCTGGGAGGGAGTAGATCTTGTGTGGAGACAGGGGGACCTGCAGAGCCTGAAAAGTTTATGCATGGAGAAGGGGGCAGGGGAGCCCTCGCCCCACAGTCTTGATCAGCTCTACAAAGCTGAACGTAGCAAGGGTGGCCGAAACAACGAGGTGCTGGTGGGGTGAGGACTGTGAAGAGGCAGGAGCTGCGGATAACCTTCAGTTACAGGTGAATGTCAGGGTTGCTCAGTAAAGCGGGGTCTGAATTTACGGGGGTCAAACCTGCTGAACTCTGCTTCCTGCAGAGGGCAGAGAACTGAGCCCTAGAAACTGGTCAACGGGGGTTCTGAAGGCACCTGGCAGCACGGATGGTCAGAAGGTTCAAGGGGTGAGTGAGTGATGTGAACTGCGGTGAGTGCTTCAGACGTGAACACAGAGCTGCAGGTGGGAAGGAAGGGAGCAGCTGAGCCGTAAAGCCCAGGTAAGGAGATTAGTTAGACGGGATGCAGTTGCCTTAGCACTTGGAGCTACAGCTCTAACTTCTCTCCGTTCTGCTGATCGGTTCCATGTGTTGAGTCTCTGGAAGGTATGTATGTGTTAACATTAAATTAGAATACTCAGGCTTCCTTAAATGCTCAGAAAAGTGTTCAGGTGTGTGCATACCAAGGTGTTGGCAGTGGTCTTTCTGTGTGGTAAGGGTATGGGTGACGGGTGGTATGGTAGTTAGTCTGTATGTTCTAATTTTTCCACAATACACATGCATATCTTTTGAAGTAGGTACTTTGTTTTCAAAATGTATTTAGTATTGACATCAGGGGAAAATTAAGCATCTTTACAATTATTTAATCAGTGTTAAAAATTGACCCACATGGGACTTCCCTGGCAGTCCAGTGGCTAAGACTCTGCACTCCCACTGCAGGGGACACGGGGTTCGATCCCTGGTTGGGGTAAGATCCCACCTGCTGCGCAGTGTGGCCCCCCAAAAAAGAGATATTAAAAAAAACTGACCCACGTAACATTTCACACGTTAACGTAAACCTCGGAGTGCAGCTTATGGAATAGACAGAGGTTTCTGACACTAAACATTACATAATTTTAGTTAAGTCTGTGAGATTCATCCATTTACTGCCATATGTATCAGCAGTTTATTCTTTTCTATTACATGAACATATCACAATTTATGTATCTAGTCTATATTGATGAACATTTGGGTTTTTCCAGTTTGGGGCTATTATGAATACAGCTGCTATGACATTCTTGTTCATGGGGTTTTTTTGAGGATGTAAGTATGCATTTCTGTTGAGTATATATCAAGGAATAGAATTATATGTATGTGTAGCTATAGTAGGTCCTATCAACCAGTTTTCCAATGTGGTTGTACCAATTTATCCTCCCACCAGCAGAGGAGGTCCAGTTCTCTACATTCTCACCCACGTTTCACATCATCAGTTTTTTTTTTACTGTTAGGAATTCTCGTGGGTAAGTAGTGGATTCACAGTGTGGTTTTAACTTGCGTTTCTTTGATGCCTAATGATGTTGAGCACCTCTTTATCTGTTTATTGACCATGTGAATATCTGCATTTGTGAAGTGTCCAAGTCTTTTGCGCACTTAAAAAATAATTTGTGTTAAGATATGATTGCACACAATATAAAACTCTCTATTTTATAGCATACATTTCAGAGGTTTTTAGTATATTCACAAGAATGTACATTATCTAATTCCAGAACATTTCCATCACCCCCAAAAAAGAAATCCCGTATTCATTAAGCAGTCACTCCCAACCCCCTCTCCCCCACCTATTGGTAACCTCTAATCTACTTTCTGTCTCTATGGATTTGCCTGTCTCAGACTTATCGTATAAATGGAATCACAATTTGTGGCCTTTTTGTCTGGCTTATTTCACTTAGCATAAAGTTTTCAAGGTTTGTCCATGATATAGCACATATCAGGACTTCATCATTTTTTATTGCCAAATAAGAGTCTACTGTATGAACAGACCACATTTTCTTTATCCATACCTTAGTTGATGGATATTTTAGTTGTTTCCACTTTTTGTGTTAAATGCTGCTACAAATATTCGTGTATAAATTTTTATGTGAACATATGATATATCCAGGAGTGAATTTGCTTGGTCATTTGGTAACAACTCTATTTAACTTTTTGTGTAACTGCCAAACTGTTTTCCACAGAGGATGCACCATTTTACATTCCCACCAGCAAAGTCTGAGGGTACTTTTGCCCATTTTTAATTGGGTCAATGAAGCATTATTTTTAAAGTGAAAACTGGTGATATCCTATATATCCAACAGTAGGAGGTTGGTTTATTAAATTATGATACTCCATTACTCCATAGGATAAAATAATACTGAAGCTATTACCAAAAAACAGATAGCTCTGTAAGCACTAACACAATAAGTTAGCTGAAAAAGCAAGTAGCTAACAGCCCCATTTATATAACTAACAAAGCTTTATCTATGGCATCAGAAAAGTCTGGAAGAATAGCCATCAAACTCAGGGAACTGAGTGCAGGGCAGATAGTGGGGATTTTCACTTTTGATTTTCTGTCTTGGCACTGACTTTTTAAAAATAATCATGGGGTAGTGGGGGTTTTGGTGATTTTTTGCAACATCTATTTAAGTGAAACATTTCAAAGAAATTTTGTGCGTGCCTTAGGGTTAGGGAACTCCTACTGCAGAGAAACTTCATGTCAAAACTTGTTAAAATGGGGTATTTTTATCTTGTTAAAATGCCCATTGAAGCATTTGCTCTAGCTTGAAAAGTTCCCTCATCATAAAAAGGATTATTGTCAATAAGTACAATAGAATGTACTGAAATTAAATTTAGCCCATGTTATAAATACTAAATGAAAAACACCAGGATGTAAAAATATAAACAGTGTACATGATCAGTATGAACCCTGGTCCTAAAAATCTATTCTTGCATGTGCCGAAATGTGAAAAGGAGTCTCTCTGGGCAATGGGATTACAGGTGATTGTTTTCTTCCTTACACCTTTCTGATTTTTCCAAACTTTCTACAACAACCATGTATAATGTTTATAGTTTTAAAATACTATAATCTTCCAACTTTAGTTTGTAGCTTGCCCATGTTCAACCAACCAGATCTAAAATGCTAGCTATGCAATGTGATTTAATGTTGATATAATTCAAAACTTGTGGTCTCCATTTAAAAATTGGTGTTTTCCAAGAATATGCAATGACATGCAAAGGCAAAAACACTATTAAGCAAAAAACTAAAGTTCAAAATTGCATATGGCATGTAATTCCAATTTTTTAAATGTATACACACAGGTGCTTATGAAGATACTAGAAGAAAACATAAAATGCTAACAGGTCAGTTATTTGTTAGGACAGGGCATGTAGGTGATTGATTTTCCTTCTTCATGTTCCTCTGTTTCCAATTATTTATAATGAACATGTACAGCTCTTATAATTTGAAAAAATTTAAAATTCAGTTTGGGAGGAAAAAATGATCTCTATCCAGATTTGGAATATTGGCAATTTTTCTTTTCTTTATAATATTTATTGGAGTTGATTTACAATATTATGTTAGTTTCTGCTGTACAGAGAAGTGAATCAGTTATACATACACATATATCCACTCTTTTTTAGATTCTTTTCTCATATATGCCATTACAGAGTACTGAGTAGAGTTCCCTGTGCTATACAGCAGGTTCTTATTAGTTATCTATTAGTTATCTATAGCAGTGTGTATATGTCAGTCCCAATCTCCCAATTTATCCCTCCTCCCCCCTTATCCCCTGGTAACCATAAGTTTGTTTCCTACATCCATGACTCTACTTCTGTTTTGTAAATAAATTCATTTGTACCCCCTTTTTTTTTTAGATTCCACATGTAAGCAACATCATACGATATTTGTCTTTCTGTGTGGCAATTTTTCTGCTTCTCTTTGTAGGGGTCGATCTCCCGTAATTCCTAGTCATCCTTCTATTCCTTCTGCACTTGCTTCCTCGGGTTCCTCTCGCCTTCCATTCCTGCAGCTGCTACTCTGTCCAGAGCTCGTTTCCTCTTCCCCAGAACATGATAACAGTCTCTTAACCTAGTCGATTTTCCTGCTGTACTTTGTTTCTCTGACCTACTTCTGGAAGCGCAAATGCTGGAATAATCCACTTGAATGACGTCGCTCCCTCGCTGAATAAATCCACGACTCACCTTCCTAATGCTATTACTTGGAGTCCTCAGCACGACCTCGTGACTGGCCGCCTTAGCAGGTTTGGGCAGTAGGGGGCGGGAGGTGGGCAACATTACTAGGCCCCCGGCATGGGCCAGGCTCGGGTGTGCAGGCCCTTTCCCAGTCTTTAACTCGCTCTTTGGGACAAAGCAGAGCGGCTTGATGGTCTAGCTCTGTGGTAAACGTTGTGGAGTCCCACTACATACAGATTCAGGCTCTGTCACTGACCTTGATCTCATTTAATCCCTCAGCATTTCCTCTGCGGTAACACAGATGTCCTTCCTCCCTCCCAGGGTGGCTGTGAGAGGTCAGGGACCAGCCCTTCGCGGTGGTCAGTAGCTGGTTCCCTCCTGATCTCTCGTCCTTAGGGGACTGTCCTCTACTCCTTTGTTCCTCAGAGATCTCAAGAACTCCGCCAGCCGGCCCTTGGCTGTAGGAGTCCACCCCAACTCATGAGCTCCCCATTCTCTCCCCAGCCTCATGGTGACCTCTGCAGGGTAGACATTCCCCTTCAGCGGTGTCCCCACTGCCACCTGCCCCACAGATACATCCCTCTCACTTTGGGCTCTTCCAAATGTTCAGACCAGGGCCCCCAATATCTTTACACTCAGCGGTTCTCTTCTTTGCCCTTGACATGGCCCGCTCTTTGGAACGCCTGTTAAATTGGCTCGGTGACAATGGCTGCTCCCTCCCACCTCTACCCCCTTGTCCTCCCTCTCCAACAGCGGCACCACGACCCCTCAGCCCCCCGAACAGAAACCTAGGGGGCATCCTAGACCTCGCCCTCTGCTCGTGCCCACACGTCACCAAGTCCAGCTCCCTCTCCTTCGTAAGCATGCTCCAAATCCACCCCAGAGCATTGCTTTAGTTCACGCCTTCATCGCGTCTGAACTGTGGCCATAGGCTCCTCTCTGCTCTTTCCTCATCTCCAGCCTCATCCCCCCTCCCCTCCTTCCCCCCTATATTCCAGCCTTGAGCTAAACGCTTCCTGCGCTGTCCCTCATAATTCCCCTGATACCCCTGTGATGGTAGATTCTAAGATACCCATTTGACAGACTAGCAAACAAAGATTCAGAGAGGTGAAGTTTCTTGCCTAAGTAGTAGGGCCAGGATCCGGCCAGCCAGAGCCCCACCCTTAGCACAAGATGATTTTGTTTCCTCAAGGTTACCCTCCCTTCAGTGACCTGGGCCTGTCTGTTGACTTCTGGGTGAACAAGCGGCAACCCCTAGGTCTGTGACTGTCAAATGTTTCATAAATGAGATGTGTTACTTGCAGGGAACCAACAGCACATTTACTCGGTTGGGGTCAGGCTCTGCTGTTTTCTGACTCTTGTCTTTACTGCAAAAGTTCATCCTGAGGGGAGGAATTTTTTTTTTAAGTTTTAAATTACAGTATCCATTACAAGGACACTTTCCTTTGTGAGGCCCCACAGGATTAATACTGTGCTGCAAAGATCAATTGTGTCCATGTCTGTTCAGGAAACCTATTGTCTGACACTTTCTTACTGATTAAATAAATGAGCTGGTGTTGACCCAGCATGTTGTAATAAATCAAAGGTTACAGATTAACTGCATAGACTTTATTCCTCATGTAGAGGTCTGAGCAACTACCATAACAGGGAGACAAGGTTTTAAAAAGCGGTTTCTGTTGGCTTTTCTCATGTACACACATCCCTTTTTTTTCCCTCTCCCCCTCTTTTCTCTCCCTCTTTTTCTTTTCTTTTCTTGGTTTCTTTTTAAGTCAACAAGAGCATGTATTGGGGACTTCCCTGGCGGTCC
The DNA here is from genome assembly GCF_949987535.1 of Balaenoptera acutorostrata. NCBI lineage: Eukaryota > Metazoa > Chordata > Mammalia > Artiodactyla > Balaenopteridae > Balaenoptera > Balaenoptera acutorostrata. Next base: position 84,440,686 of record NC_080066.1, read on the forward strand.
AGTGGTTAAGACTCCACGCTTCCACTGCAGGGGGCGCGGGTTCCATCCCTGGTCGGGGAACTAAGATCCCACATGCCATGTGGTGTAGCCAAAAAAAAAGAAAGAGAAAGCAAAACAAAAAGCACGTATTAATCCGCTGATTGGAAACTGTTTAAAGATTAAGGCACTCAGACTTATGGTTTCCTTGAGGTTACAGTTTTTGGCTGCTCTTACTGCTATTTCAGAAGAAGCACGTGACTGCGGTGATGCCCCGTGCTGTGTGGGAGGATGAGGCCCGCTTTGTTTAACAACCCAGCTCTGCTTTCAGCTCAGCAGCCTCAAGTCAAGAAAGTGATTTTTACATCCACACTAACTACCATGTTAATACAAAGTTCATTAAAGTCTCTTACAATGTCTCTTTTATGAACAAACAGTAGAAAGTAAAAATTTGCAGACTGTTATAAAATACTTAGGAATGTTTCATAATGCTTTCAGTTGCTATCAAATGCCCGAGAAATCAGAGAAATAAGACTAAAGAGTTTGTGAAAGGTTGTTTCTTAGGTTGTAGAACTTTTCTCGTACACACACATCCCTTTTTCTTCTCTCCCTCTTTTTCAGCTTCATCCTGGGTAAAAGATGTGTGATCAGACCTTTCTCGTTAACGTATTTGGCTCCTGTGACAAATGTTTCAAACAACGGGCTCTGAGACCAGTTTTCAAGAAATCTCAACAGCTCAGCTACTGTTCACTATGTGCAGAAATTGTAAGTGCAGCTTTTTAAAACTTTAAGTCATTACCTGTCTTTAAACAATGTCTGATGTGAGGGTCCTGTGACAGGTGGGTTGCCAGAGAATCAGTTCACACACACACACCCACACCCACATTTGCAGCACACCCAGTCTGGGTGAGACAGTATAGTGTGGGGATTTAGGATGTGGGCTCTGGGCTCTGACTGCCTGGGTTCAACTCCCAGTTATGTTCCTTGGAGGCCTTGTACCAATGGACCTCCCCTCTCCCAGGAGGTCTGTTTTCCCATCTGTAAAACAACAATAATGGCATCTGTCTCATAGGGTTTTGGGAGAAACAAAAGTGAGTTTATTTGAGAAGGTGTTTAAAACAATACCCAGCAGAGGAAGTGCTCAATAAATGTTTTAGCTTATTATTTTTTAGAGCTAATGCTTTTTTCTTCTGTCTTCTAGTCTGCTTGGCAAGCAACCAAGCTAAAAGAAACTCTGGTAAATAAACAGCCGGGGAGCATTTTCCCAAAGGCCCTGTTCCAGCTGTCCCTAGGAACAGCTCTGTAGAAGATTGAACCATATAGGGCCTCAGTATTTAGCAAAATCAGGCTCAAGGAAAAGTGCTCCTTGGGTCTAAGCCTTCAGCGAGGGTAGGCACTGAACACAAAACCTGGCACTTTTCAAAGTACACAAATCAATCCTCACCAGAGGTGGCTTTGCGCAGGCTTCAGCTCTTGCAGCAGAAATGCCCACAGCCGGGCTGAGGCACTAAGAATATCCTGTCTCAGAAGATTTGCAAAGCCGTGTGGAGCCCCCACCTGGTCACAAGTGGTAAAGCGCTCTTCCCCACAAGCTTAGTAGGAAATCCCCGATCATGGACGCGATGAAAAAACAAAAAACAAAACACATATCTAAGGGAGGAAAGATAACGTTGACATTTTATCCAACTGAAGAGGAAAAACCGTATTCATCCTTTTGGTCCCATTGTAACCCCTGACAGTGATCACATTTTAAAAAATTATTCCTATAAAGCAAATTGCAAGTAAGCGGCCTCAGGTGGCACACAGGCTTTGGTACAGCATAGTAATCCCGACGTCACAGGGTTCAGGCTCAGTGTGATGGGCTTCTACCTGCAGCACATTGTGTTCTAAACTTGGATCTGCAAACTGCAAACTGAGGACATTCAGTTCTTAAAATAAACCTGCTTTCTGATGGCCCTACCATCCTGGAGCAGTGCTATTTATTAATCCAGCTCTTCTCTTTTTGAAACAACTTCCTCTGAGGACAGAAGGAGCCCACAATCCCAGATGTCAGGCCCTCTGTAGCATCACAGATTCTTCCCAGGTCAGAACCCTGCCTGGAGATATTCTTCAGAGGATTGTCGCCAGCTATCTCCACCACAAGCACTTCGGGTTCCCAAATATTCAGACAGATTCTTTTGACTGTGGAGACATCCAAATGACTGACAGCTAACTTTTTAATCCAGGTGTTTGGGATTGTATAGACACAGCACCCTGTGGACACTTTTCACGGATAGGGGCAACCCTGTAACTCCACCACTGCTGAAATGTAGCAGATCTCAACTTGTCTGACCTCCAGCTTCCTCACTTACAAAAAACAGTGAACAGCAAACGATAGGAAGGCACTTTGCAAACTTTGCCAGCCACTGAAAAGTTACATGGCCTCATCTCTAGATGGTAAACTCTCCAGACTGGAGGATGTTTGGGGGTCATTTTACACAAAGAGCCTTCAGAGGAGGGCACACACCAGTATGAAGCTCCACTCACCCCGGGTCTTCACAAGCAGGCAGCCCCTGAGGCAGACACACACATCCCACGGTGGGCAAAGAGGTGCCAGCCTGAGGCCTTCTGAGATGACCCTTGTGAGAAGTGTCCCCCATGATCCAGTGTCTCATTTAAATTACTTCCTGTGAATTGCTCGAGCGTACCAGGCAGCCTTAACGATAACGACGAGCACATACTGTGTGCCTCGCTTCACTCTGAATGCTCTACGTAGTCACTCCTGATGAGGATCCTATGAGGAAGGTGTTATCCCCATTTACAGATGAGGAGCCTGAGACACAGAGAAATTTAGTAAGCCACTCGAGGCCACACAGCACAACCAGGATTTACCCCCCAGGCAGTCTGATCTAGACAGAGCCTGTGCTCTTAGTCTTTTGCTCTAATTCTGACACTGTTTCTGGGAGTGTGAACTAAGCAAATCATTTAACCTTTCTGTGCCTCAGTTTCCTCATTTGTAAAATGGAGGTGACAATAGTACCCATTCAGGGTGACTGTGGTGAGTTATTAATGTAAAGCACTTGGAACCGTGCCTGGCACGAAAAGAGACTGGAAAGAAGGGACGCTTGAGTCTGCCACAAAGTCACTAATTTGCTTCCTTGAGGGAACTATAGCAACCCTTCATTCTAAGGTGGAGGAAGCTGCCTCAGAAGTGACGTGTCTGAGATCACTGGGCAGGGGCTCAGAAGCCCCGAGTCTGGGTCCCTTTGGCTCCCTGGCCCCACCACCACTTTCTTCTGCTGCCAGGGACTTAATTCTCTGGGCCAGGGACTTAATTCCCGAGTGAATAAAAGAAAGGCAAAACCAAGAACGGGCAAAGACCCCACAGCTTCTCAGAAGCCAGAACTAGCTTTGTATATTTAAGTCAATAAACGAGGAGAGTTTTCATTTCGTTGTAGGGGGAGCATCAGAGCTACCAGGGGTCAGACCGGGTACCAGTGGCGCGAGCCAGGCCCCCTTCCCCTCTCCTCTCTCAGCAGGCAGAAGCCACCAAGGAGGGGAGATGTGTGCGGGGGAATGGGGGAAAGGGGTGTTGCAAGGGCTGTGTCACTGGGACTTCACCAAACTCCCAGGAGCCGGGCAGTCCTGGGTTGGAATCCCAGCTTGGCCCTCACTAAGTGCGCGTCCTTCAGCAAGTCACGTATCTCCTCCTAACCTCGGTTTTCCCACCCGCAAAATGGGCACGACACTCCCTGCGTCCCCGGGTGGTGTGCGCTGCAGCGCTAACTCAGGCCTCGCCTGGGGCACTGCGCAAGGGCTCTGCGCCCGCGGACACATCCGGGGGAGGGGGGAGGGGGGAGGGGATCGGCCGCAGGAGCCCGGCTCTCAGCAGCCGGCGTCAGCGCCGGGGGGCGGGGCGCGCTCGGGGAGACGGCTGGAGCTGCGCCGGTGGCGGCTCGGCGCAAGCTCTCCGGCCCGGCCTCCGCCGCCCGCTGACTCGCATCCCCGCTTCCCTCCCGCCGCGTCCCCGCTCGAAGATGGCAACCGACGGGCTGCACGAGAACGAGACGCTGGCGTCGCTCAAGAGCGAGGCCGAGAGCCTCAAGGGCAAACTGGAGGAGGAGCGGGCCAAGCTGCACGACGTGGAGCGTGAGTGCGGGCCGGGGGCTGCGCGCCGGGAGGCGGGCCGGGGAAAGGAGACCGGCTCCGTCTCCCGGGGGGATAGGGGGAGAGGATGGAGGGGGCGGCCCGGGCCCGGAGCCAGGCCCGCGCCACCGCCCTGGATGAGGGCCCCGGTGCCCGGGCGCCACATGAGACGCGGGTAGCGACCCAAGCCCCCGGACGCGCGGGTGGGGGACCCGAGCCGGACGCTCGCGGGCTCCCGGCACCTCGCAGAGCCCCTGCCGGCTAGTGGAAGCCAGCCCACCTCTGGGCGGGGGCAGCCCCTGGCCGCTGTCCTCCTGACGTTGGATCGTGGGACCAGTTACCGTCATCACCTGCCTTCCTGGAAGATGCAAGCTGATCTCATTCTCGCCCTTCCCCAGCGGAGCGGGGTGGGCGGGGCGGGGGGTTGGTTGTCAGTGGAGGCAAGCGCAGCGAGCTCTTGTGGACGCGGCCTAGGGTAAACTCCTGGTTTTTTTGGTAAGCATTTTACTTTCTCCATCACTGTTGTCTTTTCTCAGTTTTGCTTTTGCAAGGAACCAGACTCTGATATAAAAGCTCACTTTTCCAGTCCGAGAGTGGAGAGCCAGATGGGGGAAGGGAAGCAGAGGAGCTTACCAAATCCAAACATTTAGTTCCTTTAAGGCTGTTTAAGAAGCTTTTGGATGCATGAGGTGCGGTTAGCATAAAACAGCAGTAGCAATCTTAAATGAACTTACATTATTGACCACGACCATAATTCAGAACCGGTTTGTGACTTTTATGAGTGAACATTTAAATAGCCAGGTTACATGACTCTTAGTGGGATCAGCTTCCCTTTACTCTGTGGGATGCTTTGTCCTCAGTAGTGCTTGGGCTCAGGCCAGGCTTGGGGAAGTGGCTTCATCTGCTTCCTTTTCAGCCCTGAGGGTGGCAGCTCCCCTTTGCTGAACAGGGCCTCCGCATGCATGGTGTTCTCAGGCACACCTATACATTGTGCTCCTACCATTTTGGTACCACCCCTCTATGTTCAGTTTGGAAAAGAAAGATGGGGTTTATGCTAGGTCCTTTAGCACCTGATTCCTTTCTTTGAAAAATCACTTGATAGAAGCAGGTGACCTGAATTTCAAATGTGCTGTGCTTTTTGTAGGGGCCTCCTTTAAATAGGAGGCAGGCTAAGCCCCTGTATCATTTAGAAATGTATTCAGCTACAATTAGCTATAAACCCCAAATAAAGTAATTAAGCAAATTGGGAGTTATTTTTCTCAACAAGAACAAGGGTAGGCGATTGTCAGCTTTGGTTCAGCTGCCTGGTGTGCTATCAGGAGCCCATGCTTCTTTTTTCTCCACTACCTCAGAGCACTGGCGTTTGCCCCATGATTATAACTGCCACAGCACCCAGCATCACCTCCGTATCCAGGGCTGGAAGAAGGGGGAATGTGGGCACCAGCTTCTGTTTCTCCTTCTTTTCAGGAAGGCAAAAGTTTTTTCAAAAACCTCCTTTCTCCCCAACAGATTTCTGTTTGCACTTCATTGGCCAGAACTAGGTCACATGGCTACAGCAAGGGAGGCTGAGAAAGGGAGAAGTGAGCTGGGTACGCTGCCATCCCCGAACAAAGTTGGGTTCTGTTATCAGAGAAGTAGGGAATGGATAATGGGTCTGCCCCATTTCCCTTTGCAAATTCCTGCACTCTGCAGATGATGGTGACAATGCTGCAAGCATGGTGTTAGTGCCTCTGAGGTAGGTCGTCTGATTTCTCCATTTTACAGATGAGGAAACTGAGGCACAGAGAGGTGAAAGGACTTGCTGAAAGATCCCAGCTAGTAAGTAGTGGACCCAGGATTCCAGCCCAGCCAGTCAGAGCCCCAGCCCAGCCTCACTTCAGCTTTTTTGCCGAACGTCTTAGTGCTCAGTGCAGAGGGCATTCTCCAGAAACGCTCTGGAGAGTAAAGGCTGCCCACTGGGATACTTTTCAGCCTTTTCTGTGAATCTGGTAAATTGCCTAAGGCAGAGAGATGGTCAAGATGCAGCTTTTCAACAGGGAACCTCTGTCCTGCCAAGAATGCAGTGCTCTCAGAGGTCGGGGCCAAATTTTGGACCCACAGTGGAAGGATTTATCCCCACCTGCATATGTTAGAATTTTTGAGTAGAAAAGACCAGAAGCCATGCGGTCAGGGTCCCCTTTAGTCCCTCTGTATCTTCCGGACCACTTCTCTTCCACTCTCATGTCAAACCCTTGTTCCTTTGAGGCTCCGAGCATTCAACTGATCTCCCTCTCCATGCTGCTGTCTCCTGAGGCCCCAGCCAGGCTCCCTCCTTTTTTGAGGACTATGGCACATGGCTCAAGCCTTCCTCTTGACCCTAAGCCCTGTCCTATCCCTGGTGTCTTCAGGATCCACAAGGGTGACCCTCGTAAGACACTGGCCCCTCACTCCATCACAGCCCCCCGGGATCTTGTAAGCACTCAGCACTGCTCCTCCTCTTGTGACCGCAGTCTCTCCCACAGAGATCTCCATGATCCCTGGGCTCTTCTCTCTTCCAGTCTCTCAGCCTCTTCCTGAGCATGTGCGTTTTTGCATTTTGGTGATGTGAAATCATAGGTTGCCCTGTAGCCCCTACCCTGGTCAGGGAAAGGTCTTTAGGCCATAGCCAAGGTGACCAAGTCATCCTGGTGCACCTGGGACTCTTGGTTTTTAAATGCAAGAAAGGAAAGCCTTGCATACTGGGAAGCCCTTCAGTCCTGGGCAAACCAGGACAGTTGTTCAGCCTTCTGTTAGCTCTGACTTGCCCAAATTCTTGCCATAAAAAGCTCAACACAACAAAACTACAGAGCATAAACTTGGAGGAAAGAGAACTTAACCGAACTTCAGACTCTTCAGTTCTTCAGCTCCCATCCCTTTGACCCTCAAACCAGCATCCATTTTGTTGGGCCTTCATTCCCAAGTCAGACCCTGGGCCAACTTTAACTACAGGAAGTGGCCTTTATGGGCGGCCTAAGGGGAAGCCAGCCTACATCAAACTCCACAGCCCCAGGCCTCGGGCCGCTGCCCTGCCTTTCCCCTCACTCCTCCAGCATTTCCTGCTTCTCTGCACGTGTTTTCCGTCATCGCCTTCTGCTTACCTTCTCCCATGGGTAGGTGCTCGCTCGTTTGATTCTCAGGCATTTTAGAACCGTGAGGTGGCAGCTTGTGTTAGTTTCCTATTGCTCTTGTACAAATCTCCATAAACATAGTGGCTTAAAACAACATACATTTATTCTCTTACAATTCTGGAGATGAGAAATCTGAAATGGGTTGGAAGGGCTGCATTCCTTCTGAGGCTTTGTGGGAGAGTCCATTCCTTGCCGTTCCCAGCTTCTAGAGGTTGCCTGCATGCCTTGGCTTGTGACCCCACCTCACTCCAACCTCGTTTCTGTCATCACATCTCGTTCTTTGACTTTGATCCCCCTGCCTCCCTCTTATAAGGACCCTTGTAATTACTTACATTGGGCCCGCCTGTATAATTCAGAATACTCTTCCCATCTCTAGATCCCTAACTTCATCACATCTTCAAAGCACCTTTTGTCACATAAGGTAACATATTCACAGGTTCTGAGAATTAGGATGTGGACATCTTTGGGGGGGGCCTATCACACAGCTCTTGAAACTAGAAAGGTCACCTGCTTCAGCCTCAGTTTTCGGGCACAAAAAGTTTTCTTCCCCTCCCAACAACCCTCTCCCCTTTCCTTGGGGATGAAGTAGCAGCAGAGATCCAGGGAAGGGTTAAGGGATTTCCCAGAGGTTATGCAGCTACTCTAAGGGCAAATGGGGAGTACAGCTGTCCTTCTCACCATGCTAGACCGTCTCGCCGAAGGCTGAGATTCACATTAAAATGGAAAAAAAACAGAAACAAAAGGCTAAATCTGTGTGTGTGTGTGTGAAGAGGTGTCAGTATTGAGTAAGAAAAAAAAAGTGCCCAACAGTGTGTATGATATGGTCTCATTAGCTTAAACAAAAGCTGCTTGTATATGCATTAGATTTGTGGCAGGAGACACAGGAAGCTTGTTATCTCTAGAGAGGGGAGTGGGGGGATGTAGAGGTACGTTTTACTTTATACACATGTGTGCATTTATTGCTTTTATAATAAAAAATGAATACTGAAATGGGAGTCAAGATCCAGAGAAAAAGGAGAGAGTTCAGTTTTAAAAAGTTCTTAACTTGAAATTAAAGGGACAAATGATCTGGAAGACAGACTGAAAGCAGACAGTAGGAGGGAGGCCGTGTTCATTTTGGCCAACATACATGGCAGCCTTGTGGGCCTGTGTGGGGATGACTTCATTCCGGTTCCCAGCTCCTTTGGGGAAGATTCTATTATTATCTAGGAGCAGAGCAGCTCAAAAAAGATTTGTGTAATGTCTGTAGGTTAAAACTCCAGACGAAATATGGGAAACCACAGGATTTATCGTCCGATGCTATTCCCTTTTCTGTGTGTTCTAAGTGTAACTTTGTGAAGGGTCTTATTCTCAAAGGCTTTATGGCTAGAGCCTTGGACTATTCTGACTTTACAGTGTAAGGAGAAATTTAGGAAAACCATATTTCTGGATTAGTCTGAAGCAAATATGTTGATCCACTTTTTCCACGTTCTAAGGAAATATGCTACGTGTACTGAGGCTTATAAAAGTGAGTTTCCCAGCAGAGTAATCTGCTTCCAGCTGCTCTTCCATGTGTGGCCTGTGGTGTCAGAAGGAGCAGAAAGCAAACTTGCCTTTCATTTCCTCGCCCCTTCCTCTTGCTAGAAAACTGTCATAATAAGCTAAGGCCGCTGTAGCAGATTCAGAAATACAGGAAAACAAGTCATCCATAACCCCACCACCCCGAGGTAGCCGCTTTTAATATTTTGATGTTTTCATGTTTGTGTGTGTATTTATAAGCTTACTTGGGACTTCATAGCTTACGTTTTCATGTCTGTGTATGTATTTATAAGCATACTTGGGATTGTAGTAGGTATAGTTTGAGTTTAGTTTGTTGTTTGTATGAGCCTAGTTTTAATTTAACCCAATGGATTGAATAGCTCCTCATGTCATTTTACAGTTCTTTTTAATGTCAGTATTTAAAAATTATGATTTGGAACCATATAGTATTCCATCATAAAGGCTGTACCATAACTTAACCCTTCCAACTTTTAATTCAGGAATTCAGGGTTTTTTGTCTGTGGCTAATTTATGGTTTTGGGGCATTTCAAAAGTCTCTGACAGAGTGAAGTAAGTCAGAAAGAGAAAAACAAATACCGTATGCTGACACATATATATGGAATCTAAAAAAAAAAAAAAAGGTTATGAAGAACCTAGGGGCAAGACGGGAATAAAGATAAAGATGCAGACCTACTAGAGAAAGGACTTGAGGACACGGGGAGGGGGAAGGGTAAGCTGGGACAAAGTGAGAAAGTGGCATGGACATATATACACTACCAAAGGTGAAATAGATAGCTAGTGGGAAGCAGCAGCATAGCACAGGGAGATCAGCTCGGTGCTTTGTGACCACCTAGAGGGGTGGGATAGGGAGGGTAGGAGGGAGGGAGACTCAAGAGGGAAGAGATATGAGGATATATGTATATGTATAACTGATTCACTTTGTTATAAAGCAGAAACTAACACACCATTGTAAAGCGGTTATACTCCAATAAAAACGTTAAAAAAAAGAAATCTCTAACACAGGTGAGGTAATGTGATTATAAATGTTTTCCTTCCATCCAGGTGTGTGAGGGTTTTGTATACATCCCACCCCATTCTACCTTGGGGTAGAATCAGACAGAATGAGTTTTTAAAAATTAGCTTTGGATACGTTTTCTTCCTTGATTCCTTTGATCTTCTATCAAATTGTGGCCATCACAAGACTGTATGTTGGTGCAAAATTCAGTAAGTTATTCAAGATCATTTTTAAAATAGTTCTGTTTTCGTATTTAAGACCTCTCATATGTCTTTGAACTTGTGTTCTGTATTTACAATCAATTTCCCAGTGTTCATTTTCTGGGAGATTTTTAGAGCGTGTTCACGCTGGGGTCATTTTTTCACGGCCTTATGGAGCACCAGGAATGACGCTGCTGCATAATTTCACTTCATGAAGTTACATGGCTTGAATTCTTATGTATTGACCTCCACGTTGTACATTTCACTTTAGGTTCCTGTGTGCACTGATTAGAAAATAAACAGCAAAACTATTCCCTGGAAGTTGAGAGGAAGCCACATCTTGATGAAAAGTTCATCTTTGTCTGAAGCCAGAATGACAGATCATTTCCAAGGCCCCATAGATAAACTCTTCACACCCTCGTTTCACAGAGGAGGGCACAGCCTCAGAGGACACATTTGTTTACCTCTAATGTATAAGTATGCCCTCCCCTCAGGCCTCATTTTCCTTTCCCAGAAGCGACAGGGCTGGCGCCCCACGTCGGCCTGCACGCTTGCTGTTTGGACCTTGGGAGCCCCTGGGCCGGAGGCGTGCAGAGCAGAAGCGCCTCTGAGCCCAGCACCTCCCTCGACTGTTCACCAGCCTGGCTTTGCTCTGTCTAGTTTCTAGATTGGGCTTCTAGTAGGATTTTATCTATGAGAGAAAGTGGAAGAAGGCAGGGGGAGGGGGCCTTGTGCAACTCAAATAGAAGTTTGAAAACAACTGCTCCACATGACTGCCCGACCCCAGGGCCCGGGCAGGGAGGGTTCAGCCCTGCATACAGGATGCCCTGCACACAGGGCACCCCGCACAGGGTGCCTGGGGATGATGCTGGGCACTGCTTGTCGAGTTGCTAAGGTCTCTTCTGGCTCTAACTTGGCACCCCTCTCCCTGCCAGGTGGTGGCTGAGCCAGGTGAGGGCGGGTTTCTTGACTCGTGGTCTAAATGACCCATTGCTCTGCCTACATCAGGAAGTGGGAGGGATCCAAGGTTGGGGTGTCTTCTGGACCAGGAAGCCTTTGTCACTGCCTCACCTAGTCCTTGATTTTCTAAAGAATCGCAGCCACCGGCCCAGAGTTTACCCCACGATGGGAGGTATTTATCTGTTCTTAGAGGCCCAAGTGTGTGTGTGCATAAGGTCCTTAGCCTCCCTGAGCCTGTTTTCCTTTTCGGTAGAAATGGAGATAAAGCCTGTGACCTCAGGCCATGTGTAAAGCTCTCAGCCCAGCACCTGTCACGCGGGAGACACACAGTAAATGATGGATAATGGCGATGGGTATTGAAAGCCTTCAAAAATGTGCTTTCCATTTAACTCAGCAACGCCACAAATTGGAATTTATCTAGGGAGGTAATGCAATGCAAGGGTATCACCGTGGCCCTGGAGCAAAGTAAGTGTCCACTGGTTGGGAATATTTAGTTAATGGTATATTCATAAGTGGAATGTTCTGCCGTCATTAAAAATGACAGATAATTACATTTGACATTTCATGGCCCCTCCATTTCAGAAGCCCTCTTTCCTCCAGGTCATGTTGTTTCCAGTGTTTTGGTCCTCAGCCCCTAGTACCCACCTGTACATTTGTGTGTGTGTGTGTGTGTGTGTGTGTGTGTGTGTGTGTGTTTATTTATTTTTTAATTTTTATTTATTTATTTATTTATGGCTGCATTGGGTCTTCGTTTCTGTGCGAGGGCCCTCTTCCACCGCGGCAAGTGGGGGCCACTCCTCATCGCGGTGTGCAGGCCTCTCACCATCGTGGCCTCTCCTCTTGTGGAGCACAGGCTCCAGACGCGCAGGCTTAGTAATTGTGGCTCACGGGCCTAGTTGCTCCGCAGCATGTGGGATCCTCCCAGACCAGGGCTCAAACCCGTGTCCCCTGCATTGGCAGGCAGATTCTCAACCACTGCGCCACCAGGGAAGCCCCCCACCTGTACATTTTTGATTCCTGGCCAGCCAAGTATCGTTAAGCAGTTTAATTTGCTTTCCCTGTTAAACCACAGCACACCCCATGGATTAGGTCATGTCTTCCATTTTACTGAATAACGAACAGAAGTAAATGGTAAGAAACTAATTTCCTGCCTCCCCCTTCCCTACCCCAACTCCTATGCATCCTTCAAAACCAGGTTCCTGTGACGTCTCCTCCGACGGCTGCACCTGCAGCAGAGTCAGCCATGTTGCCCTCGGCTCCCCAACTCCTCTGTTATCTACCTTCTCACTACACTGCGGTGGTTACCTGTGTGCTGGCCTGTCCGTGCCCTGCAGACGGCGAGCCCAGTGAGAGCAGGAACTGTCTTCTTCTTTTCTGTACCCAAGCATTTGGCACATAGGAGGGAAACATCATTCAGGCAGTAGACAGTTACTAGCCTATACTTCCAGCTCTATCCCTCTTCTTGAGTTCCAGCCATGGCTTTCAGTTTCCAGCAACTACCCTACCTGCACATCATTCATAAGAAAGAGCGCTTACCATCTTAATTCCCAACCAGCTCCTTTATTTCTTTTTTTAAAAAATTTTATTGGAGTATAGTTGATGTACAATGTTGTGTTACTTTCAGGTGTACAGCAAAATGATTCAGTTATACATATACATATATTCGTTCTTTTTCAGATTCTTTTCTCATATAGGTTATCACAGAATATTGAGTAGAGTTCCCTGTGATATACAGTAGGTCCTTTTTGGTTATCTATCTTATATATAGTAGTGTGTGTGTATGTTACCCCAAGCTCCTGATTTATCCCTCCCCACCACGTTTCCCCTTTGGTAACCATAAGTTTGTTTTCAATATCTGTAAGTCTGTTTCTGTTTTGTAAATAGGTTCATTTGTATCATTTTTTAAAATTAGATTCCACATATGAGTGATAGCATATGATATCTGCCTTTTTCTGACTTACTTCACTTAGTATGATAATCTCTAGGTCCATGCATGTTGCTGCAAATGGCATTATTTCATTCTTTTTTGGGCTGAGTAGTATTCTATTGTATATATGTACCACATCTTCTTTATCCATTCCTCTGTCAGTGGACATTTAGGCTGTTTCCATGTCTTGGCTACTGTAAATAGTGCTGCAGTGAACATTGGGGTGCACATATCTTTTTGAATTATGGCTTTCTCCCCAACCAGCTCCTTTCTGAATTGTCCGTTGGGGCTTGAGGCATCGCTGTGTTCTCAACCACAGACTCTGGAATCCTCCCCTTATCTGCCGCATTTCCCCGCCCCGCCCTCCCGTCCAAGAAGCTGCCTTTCTGAACCTTCTCAGAGCTGTGCCACCTCCACCTTTAGTGGGTATAACTCACCTGGGGAGCAGGTGGGAATGCAGCATCCTGGCTCCATCCCGTGGATTCGGACTCCTTGGATCAGGAAACAAGTGAGGCTCCCACTGCCAGTGCTAGCAAGTTTGCGCTGATAAATTTAGGAGTTGGTTGGCAGCTGAAGCAGAGATGATGGGTTAGGGGTAGAGAGAGGTACAGAAAAAGAAGGGAAAGGGGCTGAAAAGTTAGGTTAGCCCACCAAAACCTACTGCCTAGGATTGCTGCAGTTGACTGAAATTTAGTAATCACTGAGCATTCCCTTTATCCTTTCAATAAATATTTACTGGGTACCCACTGTATGCCAAGCTGGAGAGCAATAGCTAAAATTCATTGAGTGCTCCCTTTGTGTCAGGCTGGGATAGTTGTCCCAACAACCCCATGAGGGAAGCGAGGGGGCAGGAAGGTGAGCCGAGGCTCACGGTTGCACAGCTGGTGTGCGGCTGCCCAAGACTGTGACCCGGAGGCCGGGCTCCTGACCACTCTGTTGCAGTGAATGCTCCAAGGAGCTCCAACAAGACAGCACCCCATCCTCCTGCCACTTACCTTCTAGTGGAATTTCTTAACAGGCTATCATTCTATTCTAGTAAGTTATTATTATAGAAACCAACTAGCCGTGCTCATCATTTCTTTTTTTTTTTTTCATACAATGGGAAGCCACTGTATGATTTTTATTTTATTTATTTATTTATTTATTTATTTATTTATGGCTGTGTTGGGTCTTCGTTTCTGTACGAGGGCTTTCTCTAGTTGTGGCAAGTGGGGGCCACTCTTCATCGTGGTGCGCGGGCCTCTCACTGTCGCGGCCTCTCTTGTTGCGGAGCACAGGCTTCAGACGCGCAGGCTCAGTAGTTGTGGCTCACGGGCCTAGTTGCTCCGTGGCATGTGGGATCTTCCCAGACCAGGGCTCGAACCCGTGTCCCCTGCATTGGCAGGCAGATTCTCAACCACTGCGCCACCAGGGAAGCCCCCATCATTTCTTTTTTTAAAAAAGAAAAAGTTAAATCCTGAAGGCGTGGTTCATCAGAAGGCAAAGGAGAAACCACATCTGTCCTGAACCAAGCTCCCACAAATGATTTACAAGAGCATATTCCACTCGTTTCCAGTTTTTTGGGTTTTGTTTTTACTTTCTGGTATTTAAAGTTTTTAAAAAGCTCTTTAATTCAGCAGATGTGAGGTTTGGCAGATAGAAACAGGATAGAGTAGGTTGGGAGTGAATCTATATATGGGAAGAGAAAATGCAGTGAGAAAAAATAATTAATAGTTGGGATGTGTTCAAATTCATGCTTTGTAAGGAGGCCCTATTTTGTTTGGTGAGTCATCTTTTTCTTTTTTTTTGGTAAGAGTGACATTAAATGGCTATGATTGTCCTAATGCTGAACTGGGGGAAGTAGCACTAATATTGATATGAAGTTTCAAAGTAAGATACTGACTAGAATATGCTCATAGCTCTGAGCTGGTATAGGCTTGTGTAAAAGGCCCATAAGAAATTAGAAAAATTCAGTCTGTTTTTAAATTGCATTCAATATGTTTTTGTGAAGAATGTTTCCATAAAAGACTAATGTGCTGTTGGTGGCAATAAAGAATGCAGTGTCTTCGCAGAAGCGATGGCATAATAATTGCACATTCGTGTAGCACTTTATAGTTTAGCAAGTACTTTTTACAGCGTGGGTTTTCACAGAGACTTTTAACCTGTTCACTCATTTTTATTTCGTCACAAAGAAATGGGGCAACTAAAAGAAACCAAAACTTCTTGGAGAAATAAATGCCTGCTTCCAGGTCTAGGGCAGGGAGGGAACATGGGCCCGCAAGAAGATGTGCTCCAAGGATGATGGGGACATGTCGGAAGGTCTCGGGAGCCTGCCTGATAGGGCTCCCACCGAGCAAATCAGGGACGAGTTGGGCATCAAAATAAATAGTAGTAAAGGATTATAACTTCTTGAATAAACTGAGAATCCATGAGTCCCTACTAATGTAAATGAATGAATAAATACATTGGGGAAGAAGGAACACTCCTCTTTATATTAGAAAGTCAACTAAAAAATGCAGAAGGAATGATGGAATTAGAAAAGTCACCCCTTACCAACCATCATAACAATTGGTTCAGGCAAGAATCATTAATGGATGTTAAAAGTAGGGTATTCAAGTTTGAGGAGTGTTGTGATGTTTATATACTCTCAGAGTACATCCCCACAAAGTACTTTTTCATGACGAAAGGCAAAATGGTAACTGTACAGTGGAGAACCCTAGCAGACGCCACCTTGACCAAATAGTCCTAGTAAACATTGCTGGTGATGGGACTAGCGGACAGCAGGTGCCTCTTGACGGGACAGGTGTTCGGGGCAGGACCTCAGCGCTAGTCTGTGGTGGTCCTGCCAAACGTGCATTACCCAAAGCTAATCTTGAGGAAGCATCAGACAAGCCCAGTTTGGGGAACAAAGTAACTAGAGATGAAAGAAAGCGACCAGTGACTGCAACACGCGAGCTTAGGTTTTCTTTTGCTCTAAAGATATTGTTGGGACAATAGAGAGCATCTCAATAAGGTCTATAGATTAGACATCGTATTGTTTCAGTGTCAGTTCTCTGACTTTGATAGTTACACTGTGGTTATGCAAGAGAATTCCTTGTTTTTAGGAAATACACACCGACGTGTTTAAAGAGAAGGAAGGGAAGAGGGGAGGGAAGAAGGAAGGAAGGATTTCCTGAGAAGGGGCCCTGTTGTCACAAGGGTTAAAGCACAGAGTCAGCCCCTCAGCCCAGGCGTCAAGTGAGGGAGGTGGGCACTTCCCCCGCCAGCACCAGCAGCTCCCTGGGAAGGCCAGAGCCGGTGCCTTGCCTCCCTCCACCCCTGATGTTCTGTCTGTACCAAGACACCACACCTTTCCTGGGGCTGTCCCCTGGCCTAGAATGCCCCCTCCCCTCCTCCCCACCTGCCCAGAAAAAGGCCCAGCTGAGAGGTTTAGAGGAAGGAGAAGCAGAGGTGGGGTTAGGAGCCCGGCGCAGCCTCTAACCTGAAAGGGAGTAGCGCCGCACAAGGGGACAGAAGCCACATGACCCCCACCTCAGTTTCCTCACCTGCACAATGACGGCATGGACTGAATGGTTTCGGGGGCCCTTTCTGCTCCTTCGCGTGAACTCTCCCTCTGACAGCCTCTTTAAAAGCCCCCCAAAAGCTCTCCCTTGGCCTCAGGAAAGAGGCTGTGGTCCCAGCCGCTGAGAGATTGATTTTTGGAGCGCCTTCCTGATGTATGTACCTTCTGCAGATCATGTGTTCAGACTTGTGGAATGTTGCGTTGATCTCTGCCGGCACTGTGAGTTTTCAGTAAATCCACAGTGTACTGTTTGGAGGGTCAGTCAATTCGCTCTTTCCTGCAGCACGTGGGTCGGGCAATTACCATGTCCCAGACCCGTGCCAGGCATGGGGGGGACCAGTGAGGAAACACAGGGCCTGCTGTTGAGCAGGTGGTGCACGTCCTGGCACCTGATAGGAAAGTTTCTGTAAAGTCACTTGTCCTTGTGACTGGAAAGTAGTAGGTGAAAGAACCAGAAGCCCCCGCTTTGCTCCTGGTCAGTTGTGTGAACTCGTATTAGCCGGTTAACCTCTGTAAGCCTCAGTCTCTTCACCCATTCAAAGGGAGTAGCGATCTCACTGCACTGCCTACCTGCCCGCCTTGCAGAGCTGTGGCCCTTCAGTGGGAGAGTTCTATGTAGAGCTTTGCAAATATGAGGCAGTCCTGTCCTTCATCCCTCAGCGTGCATATATGGAAGTGCTTTGAAAAACAGGGTCATTTTTTATTGAAGTATAGTTGATGCACAGTATTATATAAGTTATAAATGTAGGGTCTTAAACACAGAGAGAATGACGGCGTGTCTCTACCTTCTCCTGAGCTTGAAAGAGAGAGCATCGCGAGGGCAATGGAGTAAAGCGCAGGAGAATGAAGCACCGACGGCTCCCCTGTGCCAGCTAGTGGCTCAGACCTGGTCCTCGGTCCCGGGATTGAGCGTGTCTTGTCCTTGCAGTGCACCAGGTGGCCGAGCGCGTGGAGGCCCTGGGGCAGTTTGTCATGAAGACCAGAAGGACCCTCAAAGGCCATGGGAACAAGGTTCTGTGCATGGACTGGTGCAAGGATAAGAGGAGGATCGTGAGCTCCTCGCAGGTACGTCACACCTGTCGGGTGATGGTGGGCACGTTTCTGATTGTAAGCTGAAGGGAAAGAGCCGTCCTTTTCAAAAGACCCTCTCCGAATGTTATGTCTCTGCCTGTGCGCCAAAGGACACGAGCTACCTCGTTAAGAATTCTCTGGCGTACTTGAAAACTTCACTAATTTGGGTAGATTTGGAATTAGTAATAACAGAAATATTATAAACTCTATTTGACAGACCATTCAAAAATTTTCTTCCTGAGCATATTTCAAGGTCTTATTTGTAAGTGAAACCATTTTTAAATTAGGGTTTTTTTTGCCTCCAAGTTGAAGGCGTAAGTGGTTGAAGTGCCACTGTGGCTTCTTTCAGTTTAAGAGTTTAGCAGTTTTTATGCCTTAAAGAACAAATTTAAACTATGTATTTTGTGAAGTATAATTTTTTCATTCATCTTATACAGTTCACATGGTTTATTTTACATCTTATGTATTAGTTATTAAACTGCTACATAACAAATTACCCCCAAGTTGAACAGCTTACACAGTGACTATTTCGTATCTTACATGGTTTCTGAGAGTGAGGAATCAGGAGCAGCTCAGAAGGATAGTTCTGGCTCAGGGTGTCTCACAAGGTTGCAGTCAAGATGTTGGTCAGGGATGCAGTCATTTGACAGCTTGGCTAAGGCAGAAGCTCACTTCCAGAATGGCTCACTCACATGGCTCTTGGCTGGAGGCCTTAGCTCCTCACCGTGTGGACCTTTCCATCGGGCTGCTCGCGACACGGTAGCTGGCCTCCCCCAGAGCAGGAGAGGGAGACAAAGGCAGAAGCCGTGCTGTCTTTGATGACCTGGCCTCAGAAGTGACATTCCTTCCCTTCTTCTGCATATTCCACTGGTCACACAGACCAACACCGATATAATGAGGGAGGGGCCTGGACAAGGACATGTCTTTCAGGAGGCTAGCTACCACTGCTTAGTGCTTTTTATGTCTATTTTGATGTTACATTCGTTGAACATAAAACCATAAACTGAAGTCATATATTTTTATGGCCAGTTTACACCCCCCCCGCCAACCCCTGCCTCTGCCTTTAGTCCAGCTTTTTCAAAGGAAAATTTGGTTTTTATTTATAACCCTTTTAAGTATCAAAAGTGTACATCTTCTAAATAATCCATGAGTTCTAATATCTCTGTCGGTACTATGTTTGATAGGACAGGTGTTATTAATCTCCTGTATTACCTACAAATGTAGTACATCACATTGCACTTGCTTTTTTTTATGTTCATAAAAAATTTAATGTATCAGTTATGTATTTAACTGGAAAAAAGAAAGAAAAGGTTTTTTACCCCTAGCACCCTGTTACAATCATTATTATCTTAGAGCACCTCTTTCTAGACTTTTTTTCCAAAGGCTCCTTTTTACACAGTGGTTGTTGAGATGTACGTGTTGCCGCCTAGCCTTTTAGACTCTTTTTTTTTTATCCTTAAAAGGATGCCATATGTTGGACTTTCTGTCACTCGTGTACCACTCTTACTAGAGAGGGTGGGAGGGGAGGAGGGATGCTTCAGCACTGCTGACTGACTCCATCCATCCACCTCTACTGCAGAGGGAGTGGGAGAGGTGGGTGGGGGAAGGGAGGGAGGTGGGAAACAGCAGAAGGGCTCTGGAACAGACTTTGAGTGACTCAGAGCAGCCTTTCTCCCTTAAAAGGCAGGAAATCAATCTGCCTGACTGTGTGGGCTGGGGTTTGGGGTGGAGGCACAGTCTCTCCAGGTACGTAGGCCCCTGGTGTAAATGTCTGTGCTCGTGGAGGGACCACATTTAGTTATGAGACTGCTTTTAGCTTCTTGGTTGCCTTTCTCTCTCCAGAGCACACAGTAGGTGGGCGGTGGAGGAAGCCTGTGAACGGAACGCTGACTCGGGTGATACACTGCGTCTCTACCCCCCGCCCCGCCGCAGCCCTCTACTCTGTTATCTAATTCACCCACACAGCATGTATGGGCGTTTAGTCAGAAAAATTAGAAGCACAGATGTGCTCAGGAGTCTTAAAAGGCCCCAAACCGCCGACTTTGCCTTTGATCACGGCCTCTCAGCCCCACGCAGCGTGAATATGGAAATCTTCCATCAGATCAAGTGAAGCAAGCTGCTGTGTCACTTTAGTTACTCAGACCTTGCTGGTGCCCCTAAGTGGCATCCACCTCACTCACCAGATCTGGCTCCAGATGGCTTGAGTGATTAAAAAACAATCAAGCCTGCGTTAGAGGCTGCAGATTCTCCATCCCTGAGGATGTAGGGGGGACCCACGTGCTGAAGGAAGTCGGCTCAGCCATCCTCCTCCACTGCCAGCGGGAGCCTGGGGGCCCAGACAACCCTTACACCACGTGCTGGGTAGATGACTGCGCTGCAGCGACCGGGGCTTACGTGGGTTTACCTCTGATGGGTTTTTGTTGCAAACGGATGGCATCATAGCCCCTCCCCACACCCCCTACTGGGGCTGCAGAGCGATTGCAGTGAAAGTGGCCGTGTTGTCTGTGGCGTCGCCCAGAGCTCACCCTCCACGGGGAGTGCTCTTTGTTTCCGGAACAGCTGCCCACGGGGGTCCCCACCGTCATAGGTACGAGTCCCATGGTGATGTCCGTGAGCACCTGGGGGAGTCAGACTGATGTCAGGCCCACCCAGACCCCCTCCACAGCTTCCACACAGGGAGGTGGGGCGAAGAGTGGGGTGGGGCTCTTACACGGTCCTGCAGGGAATGTGGACTCAAAGGCGAACGGTAGGGAGGATGGGCTGGGGAGGTGGGGTGGGAGGAGGGGGAGGAGAAGGACCATTAGTTACTGTCAGGCATCTGAAGGTAATTTCAGCTTTACCTTTTCCCTGTATAACTTACTGGCGTTTGGGGTACGATGGTGATGACAGTTTACCAACAGTTTGTGCTTCGTTTATAATTGGCATAAAAGAAGTGTCTGAGTGTTGCTTTCTGTCATTGTATCTACACAAGGAATGCAAGGTTGAGAACTGAGGCTTGCATCAGCCTGGAAAGTGCTGTCGCCACCTACTCCCATTTCTTCAAGGATGGGTTGGAGGGTCTTGATTGTCCAGATACTTGCTCTGGCTTTCCACTTGGCACTGCCCAGCTGGACTTGGCTTTCCATGAGGTTCTCAGCAGTTAACGTGTTAGGGCTTGTTGACAATTTTTGAACTGTTTACTCTTTTTTGTTTTTCTTCAAGTGTAGTTGATATACAATACTATATAAGTTACAGGTGTACAATATAGTGACTCAAGTTTTAAAGGTTATGTACTCCATTTATAGTTATTATAAAATATTGGCTATATTCCCTGTGTTGTACAATATATCCTTGTAGCTTATGTTATACATAACAATTTGTACCTCTTCATCCCCTACCCCTATATTGCCCCTCCCCCCCTTCCATCTCCCCAGTGGTGACCTCTAGCTTGTTCAACTGTTTACTCATTTCCCTCCAGGATGGGAAGGTGATCGTGTGGGATTCCTTCACTACTAACAAGGTAAGGCATTGTCCCTGGTGCATTGAGTCACTTCGGAACCCCAGCCCTGTCCTCGTCCTCTCCAAGCACCCCGCTACTGGTCGCCCTGCCCTTCAGGAGCCTATTTGGGGGTGCAAACCCCATGAAAGCCCACCCGTGTTCGGATGGTTCAGCAGCCCACTGTAGCGTTCATTCCTCTCTTGAGCCGAACCCCTCACCCAGAGAAGAGCATGCAGGGCTAACACAGAGGGTGCTGATACGGAAACAGGAAAGGGCATGGCCCCGAAACTTGTCACATTCACGCATGCTACTACTGCATTTAGGATTTTTCTTCTGGCTGATGATAAGAGGTACCCAACCCCCAGTTTCCTCTCCCCTCTCTGTCTTCGACTAGACTCCATAGCACGTGGACTTGAGCAAACAGTGGGTGGGGAGCTGAGACTTCAGTGGGATTAAACTCTCTTCACAGGGATACTGTGGCGTCTCAGCCCCTTGCAAGTCTGGCGTAGGCATGTACTGCTCCAAATGAGACCTAAGTTTAGACTTCTAATGAAACAGAAAGACCAGAATCTATGTGTAGGTGCGCTTGCATGCCTGCATCGTGTTGGCATTTGCAGTAACAAGTACTGTATATTAAATGTGGACTCCAGTGTTTACTTAGAAAGAAAGTCTTCCTTTTCACTGTATAAAAAAGGAACCTATATCTGTCTCAAATTGGACAGCGTCCTTATTCCGCATTATTGAACGTGTTCAGTAAATGTCATAATAGGCAGTTGTTGCACAGCCTGCTCAAGGGGACCCAGAACCATCTTGTAGAGCAGAGTCCGGAATGGTCAGGCCCCTGGGGAATAATAAAAATGACCATGTAACAATTTGCAGAGGGCTTTCCTATACATCACTCTGCCTCTCCAGGACTCCTCCGCATCTTCAGGGGTGCGGGTAGGGGGCTGCTTGTGTCTATGCCTTAGCGTGGCATAGAGCACACGCCGCCTGTTGCCTGGGGAGCCATGGGGTTGCCACTTGTGGTCCCTGGCAGGGCCATGGTTATCACTTGTCAGCAAAGGGGCCAGGATGCCCTGTGCTGAGAGCGGCCACTCGTTCGTGGAAGTAGGTTATCCATGGTGTCTGAAGGGCTACTACTCCGTGAGTGACAAAGAACTTTGACAGGCAGTATCAGGGCCCATGTCTCCCCACAAAAACACAGAGAATCATAACAGGCAAGAAGACCAGCACTTGAATGTACTTTACAAACCATCTGGTCCCATCCTCTCCCTTCCCAGACAGAGAAGGAGAATGAGGTAAGACAATGGCCAGCCTGTGTGAGGCTGCACATCTCGCTGGTGTTAGAACCAGGTCCAGGGCCCATGGCTCCCATGGAAATAGGGCCACAGACTCAGAAGTTTTTGAATCATACCTTAGTTGCTTATATACGTGCAGGAGAATACGGGTGACTCAGACCCCAGCCAGGAGCCGAGGACTTACACCTCCTCTGAATGCTTCCATTTTACAGGTTTCCTTTCCTCCCAGGGCACAACTCTAATCCCCCTTCCCAAGCTCACCCCCATTCCTACCTGCCCAGGAATGGTTTAAGACCCACAGAGGACAGAGGCTCTTGTATACTCACTCACAGGCAAACAAACTTGTAACATACATGTAAAAAGTCATTCAAGAACACGTTTTTAAAATAGAGGGAATCTGAGTAAATAAGGTGACGTATATACGTATGTGAAATGAAACTGAGACAGATCTTTCAAAGAAAATGAGCCCCAATATTCATTCAGAACAACAGGGGGTGTATAACAGTAAGAAAGAAGTAAGACGTTAAGGGTATTCTTTTGCTAGTTGAGATTTTTAACTTTTAGAATGTATGACGTAAAGTTTGGTTGATTATAGAGGATCTGAGTCTCCTCATCAGTCTCAGCCCAAACCACTGACCTTTGAAGCTAGAAAGTAATTTGGTAGACGCGTCAGTGATTTTACTTGGTAAAAACTGACGTTTGTGTAGAAGCGCCCTTGTTCATTGCTTGCGTGGTGTGCTGTGTTGCAGGAGCACGCGGTCACAATGCCCTGCACGTGGGTGATGGCGTGTGCGTATGCCCCCTCGGGGTGTGCCATTGCGTGCGGGTAAGTATGGGTGACACAGCAGCGTTTCACGTGTCCTGTTGGCCATAAAATACTGTTCTGTGACCTCTCTCCTGGAGGTCAGGTTAATATCTTTAGTCTCTACTTCCTTCAGAGGTGAGAGCTCACAGGGTGTGTCCCAAAACCTCCATCACAAATCTCAGTGTTAGACTGTCCAGTGGCCAAAACCCCAGGCAAAGACACTCCCAACAGGCAGGACATTCCAGGGCCTTAGAGATCACCTCCCAGTAGCGAAGGGCAAAGGCCAGACCTTCCATTAAGTAAGGTTAATTCCTCAGTACTCAGTAAGAATGATAAATACTCTACATTTTAAAAAACCCTCGGGTAATATGATTCTAATTGGGCATTAATTCTAGCAAATGCATAGAGTTGGATGGGTTATATAAATTTCTCAATATTTGCTATTGAGATATCAGATGTCTAGCACCAAATTACAAAAAGAATACATTGGGTATATCCTTCTGTGATATATGATGAATATAATAATACAGCACACAGTGTCTTCAACAGTAGTTCAGAAAATGATTCTGTAGGCTATTTCTTATTTTAACCCTCACTACATGAAACCCGGTGGAAGGATTTCCAGGAGGACAGGGGGACAGTCAGGGGTGAGAATAATTTTACAAGGCCCAGGTAGACAGCTTTTTTGGTGACACCCGGTGCAGAGAGGGTACAGAGTGGAGGAATGGCTGGTGCCGTAATCTCGGTCATCTCTGTTTCCCGGGTCCTGGCATGTGGTGGATGGTCAAGGCCTGCACTGGCTGTCTCACAGGCTGACATAAAAACCAAAGTGGGAGAAGTTCAAGGTGTGAATATTTGGGAAAGCACTTGTTAAAATATCAGGAGTCCCATGGATGAGGAGAGAGCAGAAAAACTAAACTGAGAAAGACTGAGTCCTCATCTTAGATAAAAGCACCATCTGCTCTACTCAGACCATGCTGCGATTCGTTTTGAGTTTCCAGTGATAATCTAACATCGTGTTTCCCAGCTATGGCCTTGTGACATCCCTGTAACTCCATTATCACACAGATCCACACCCATGTCGTATTCTCTAAATGTCATTATAGGTGACAACGGGGTGTTTTTCTCTTCATCTGCCTGACTACTGGGTCTATCTCTCAGTTGGTTCCAAACTTGAAAGCTAAAACTCCACCAGTATTTACAGAATTCCCTTCTCAAAAAAATGTGTCAGTTGATTTTATATACATATATGTGTATTTTTTATTTGAAGCCATATCACCAAGAAGCCTTCATTCAGGTATTGTACACTTGGTATGAGCACCTGTGTGCAAGGCACTGGACTGGGTGTCCTAGGGAAATTCAAAGATGAATAAGACATAGTACCTGCCTCCAAGCAAGAATATAAAAATAACAATAATGACCACTTACTGAGCCTCTATCATGCGTCAAGGGCCATTCTGAACTCTATATTATCTTCACAACAGCCCCTTGTGATAGGTGGGTGGTATCCACTCCATTTTAGAGTTAAGAACACTGAGGCTTAGAGAGGCTAAAAAACATAATGAAGATCACAGAATGAGTTAGGTACTAAAGCAGAGATGCAATACCAAATGCATCACATTGCAAAACCTTTCTGCTTCTCATAGCAATGCAGATAAACCCAAGTGTGAGTGAGTATCCCGACAGAGCTACAGAAATTACTCTGAAGCTTCAGAGTAGGAGAACATGTTTCACCTTGAGAGTCAGGGAAGCCCATAGTCTGAAGCATGCTGGTTCATTGTCACAGCCAAGTGTAAATCATTCTCACTCACACCATCTATAAACATGCTTGCCAAAGCTAGTTACTGGTAAGAGACTACCCAAGTCTACACCTGCACCTCCAAGCAGTTGGAAAGGCAAAGGGGTCCCCTAGGTTCCCCAGGGCCTCAGAAGGGAGTGCCCCTCCTTAATGTCATTCCCCACTAAATGGAAGCAGAGCTCCTTGGAGTAATACTGATTGTAGGTCTAGGGCAGGAAAAGAGTAAAGTGAGCCTAGGATATTTTCTTGTTCCAGAAAGCAAGGGAACACTCAACTCATATTAATGGAATCTTATCAAACATAAACAGGAGCCGCTTGAAGGGCCCCCCGCCAACTTTCCAAATTGGGATAATTTTAGCATCACATGGAATAATGGTAGTAATGGATCATAACCCAGTTGAAGAGAAAAGAGAATCCATGGGTGTGCAGTGATACTGGGAGGAGGAGGGATTGGATTTGTCTTTACAGAAAAATACCAGCTAATAAATGCAGAAGGAATTATCAAATTAGAGGATCGCCATTTTGTACCATAAAGTAATATTTTATTCAATCAAGGATAATCATGCTAAAGCCATTATATGATGGTTGTTGGGAACAGGATATTAACATGACCTAAAGGTGTCACACCACAGATTATTATTACAGGCATACCTTGGAAATATTGCAGGTTTGGTTCCAGACCATTGTAATAGAGCAAATATCACAATGAAGTGAGTCACACGACTTTTTTGGTTTCCCAGTGCATATAAAAAATCACATTTATACTATACGATAGTCTAAGTGTACAATAGCATTATGTCTAAAAAAATATGTATATACCTCAATTAAAAAATGCTTTATTGCTAAAAAATACTAACCATCAACTGAGCCTTCAATGAGTCTTAATCTTTTTGCTGGTGGAGGGTCTTGCCTCAGTGTTGATGGCTGCTGACTGAGCAGGATGGTGGTTGCTGAAGGCTGGGGTGCCTGTGGATATTTCTTAAAGTAAGACAGCAGTGAAGTTTGTTGTATCGATTGAGTCTTCCTTTCACAAACAATTTCTCTGTCACATGCAGTGCTGTTTGATAGCATTATAGCCACAGTAGAACTTCTTTCAAAATTGGAGTCTATCGTCGCAAAACTTGCCACTGCTTTATCAACTAAGTCTATTAATATTCTAAATTCTTTGTTGTCATTTCAACCACCTTCACGGAGTAGATTCCATCTTAGGAAACCACTTTCATTGCTCATCCATAAGAAGCAACTCCTCATTCGTTCAAGTTTTATCATGAGATTGCAGCAATTCAATCGCATCTTCAGGCTCCACTTCTCATTCTAGTTCTCTTGCTATTTTCACCATATCTGCAGTTACTTCCTCCACTGAAGTCTTGAACCCCTTACTGAAGTCTTAAACACTGCAAAGTCATCCACGAGGGTTGAAATCAACTTCTTCCAAACTCATATTAATGTTGATATTTTGACCTCTTCCCATGAATCACAAATGGTCTTAATGGCATCTAGAATGGGGAATCCTTTCCAAAGGTTTTCAACTTACTCTGCCCAGATCCATCAGAGGAATCCTATCTATGGCAGTTATAGCCTTACGAAATGTATTTCTTAAAGAATGACTTGAAAATCAGAATTTCTCCTTGAACCATGGGCTGCAGAATGGATGTTGTGTTAACACGCATGAGAACAGCATGAATCTTGTGTACATCTCCATTAGAGCTCTTGGGTGACTGGGTGCATTGTCCTTGAGCAGTAATATTTTGAAAGGAATCTTTTTCTGAGCAGTAGTTCTCAACAGTGGGATTAAAATACTCAGTAAACCATGTTGTAAACAGATGTATTGTCACCCAGGATTTATTGTTCCACTTATAAAGCACAGGCAGAGTAGATTTAGCATAATTCTTAAGGGTCCTAAGGTTTGAGGAATGGTAAATGAGCATTGGCTTCAACTTAAAGTCACCAGCTGCATTGACCCCTAACAAGAGAGTCAGCCTGCTTTTTGAAGCTTTGAAGCCAGACGTTGACTTTTCCTCTCTAGCTATGAAAGTCCTAGATAGCATTTTCTTCCAATATAAGGCTCATTTGTCTACATTAAAAATCTGTTGTTTAGTGTACCACCTTCATTAATTATCTTAGCTAGATCTTCAGGATAACTTGCTGCAGCTTCTACATCAGCCCTTGCTGCTTCACCTTGCACTCATGTTATGGACAACAGCTTCTTTTCTTAAACCTCATGAACCACCTCTATCTACTAGCTTCAGACTTTTCTTCTGTAGCTTCCTCACCTCTCTCAGCCTTCATAGAACTGAAGAGAGTCAGGGCCTTGCTCTGGATTAGACTTTGGCTTAAGGGGATGTTGTGGCTGGTTTGATCTATCCAGACCACTAACACTTTCTTCCTTTCAGCAATGAGGCTGTTCTGCTTTCTTATTCATGTGTTCCCTGGAGCGGCAATTTTAATTTCCTTCAAGAACTTTTCCTTTGCTTTCACAGCCTGGCTGTTTGGCACAGGAGGCCTAGCTTTCAGCCTGTCTTGGCTTTCAACATGCCTTCCTCACTAAGCTTAATCATTTCTGGCTTTTTATTTAAAGTGAGAGGCATGCAGCTCTTCCTTTCACTTGAACGCTTGGATGCTATTGTAGGGTTATTAATTGGCCTAATTTCAATATTGTTGTGCCTTAGGGAACAGGGAGGCCTGGGGAGAGGGAGCGAGATAGAAGAATGGCCGGTCAGTTGGAGCAGTCAGAACACACACAGCATTTATCGATTAAGTTCACCATCTTATATGGGCACGGTTCACGGCGCCTCAAAACCATTACAATAGTAACAGCAAAGATTACTGATCACAGATCACCATAACAAATATAACAATAATGAAAAAGTTTGAAATATTGTGAGAATTACCAATACGTGACACAGAGTGAGCAAATGCTGTTGGAAAACTGACACCAATAGACTTGCTTGATGCCAGGTTGCCACAAGTGTTCAATTTGTAAAAATGCAATAAAGCAAAGCGCAATAAAACAAAATATGCTTGTAATTACAAGCAAATCACCCTTACCATGGAGAGATCTGGTGGTCCCTACTTTGACCAAGTAATCAAAGTTGGCATCACCAATTTTGAGACAAGAGGCATTGCAAGCCTCCTAAAGTGAAGCAGTAAGAAAGAAATACACAATATCACCTTTATATATCACATTTATATTATTGCTAAAAATGTTATACTTGAGGGACCTCCCTGGTGGTGCAGTGGTTAAGAATCCGCCTACCAATGCATGGGACACGGGTTTGAACCCTGGTCCGGGAAGATCCCACATGCCGCAGAGCAGCTAAGCCCGTGTGCCACAACTACTGAGCCTGTACTCTAGAGCCTGCGAGCCACAACTGAAGCCCGTGTGCCACAACTGAAGCCTGTGTGCCACAACTACTGAAGCCCATACACCTAGAGCCCGTGCTCTGCAACGAAGAGAAGCCACTGCAATGAGAAGCCCACGCACCGCAACAAAGAGTAGCCCCCGCTCGCCGCAACTGGAGAAAGCCCACGCGCAGCGATGAAGACCCAACGCAACCAAAAATAAGTAAAATAAAATAAATTTATAAAAAAATGTTATACTTAAATATAACCATTAAGAAACAGCATGACAAATCCAGACTGTGTGACATTCTGTAGGACAACTGACCTAAGTTCTCTCATTATAAACAACCAAAAAAATGTGTCTGTTCTCCATTAAAAGTTCTAAAAAAGATATAAAAACAGAATGTAATGTGTGGCTCTAAATGGGCCCTGGATCCTGGAGACAGTTGGGAAAGATTGACTATGGATGGCTTATTAAATGGTGTTATGGAATTTTTGTTTTCGCAGATGTGATAATGAGTTAGTGATTATAGAATATGTTCTTATTTTTAGGAGATGTAAATTTGCAAATTGAAGTATTTAGATGTAATGTGTCATGTCTGCCACTTGTATTCAAATGGTTCAGAATTTGCTCCCAAAAATATGGCAGAATGTTAAGTTAGTGAACGTATGTGAAGAGATCTGGGTGTTCACTGTACTATTTTCTCTTTCAATTTTACTGTACATTTGAAAATCTTCAAAGTAAAAGCTGCGGGAAAGGTTACAACATATGATACTGCCAAAGGAAAACAATTTGAAAAGTTTGTGTGAATGAGAAAGCATACACATATTCTACTGCCCTATATTAACATTTGACACTTCTGTCTTTCCATGCTAGTGGTTTGGATAATAAGTGTTCTGTGTATCCACTGACGTTTGACAAAAATGAAAACATGGCTGCCAAAAAGAAGTCTGTTGCTATGCACACCAACTACCTGTCGGCCTGCAGCTTTACCAACTCTGACATGCAGGTAAATAAGGGGACGCATGATGACGGGCCAGCCTGCTGGGGAGCGGGGTTGGTCGTGGAGAACTAAAGCGGAGGTGCAGGCGAGGAAGCTGTTCTGGTGTCCCTCTTCACAGGAGGGTGTGTGCACTCCATCTGGCTCTAAGAGGAAGCTCCTGTTGTTTTTCATATATATGTGTATATGTGTGTATTTGTATATATGTTTATATGTGTGTGTATGTGTATATATGTGTGTATATGTGTATATATGTGTGTATGTGTATATGTGTGTATACGTGTATATATGTGTGTGTATCTGTATATGTGTAGATATGTGTATATATATGTGTATATATGTGTGTATGTGTATATGTGTGTATATGTGTTTATATATGTGTATATATGTGTATATATATGTGTATATGTGTGTATATGTGTTTATATATGTGTATATATGTGTATATATATGTGTATATATGTGTGTATGTGTGTATATGTGTTTATATATGTGTATATATGTGTATATATGTGTGTGTATGTGTATATATGTGTATATATATGTGTATATGTGTGTATATGTGTTTATATATGTGTGTATATATGTGTATATATGTGTATATATGTGTGTGTATGTGTATATATGTATATGTGTTTATATATTTGTATATGTGTGAATGTGTATATGTGTATGTATGTGTATATATGTGTGTATGTGTATATGTGTGTATATGTGTATATATGTGTGTATGTGTATATATGTGTTTATATATGTGTATATATGTGTGTGTATGTGTATATGTGTGTATATGTGTTTATATATTTGTATATGTGTGTGTATGTGTATGTATGTGTATATATGTGTGTATGCGTATATGTGTGTATATGTGTATATATGTGTATGTGTATATATGTGTTTATATATGTGTATATATGTGTTTATATATTTGTATATGTGTGTGTATGTGTATGTATGTGTATATGTGTGTGTATGTGTATATGTGTGTATATGTGTATATATGTGTGTATGTGTATATGTGTTTATATATGTGTATATATGTGTGTATGTGTATATGTGTGTATATGTGTTTATATATTTGTATATGTGTGTGTATGTGTATGTATGTGTATATATGTGTGTATGTGTATATGTGTGTATATGTGTATATATGTGTGTATGTGTATATATGTGTTTATATATGTGTATATATGTGTGTGTATGTGTATATGTGTGTATATGTGTTTATATATTTGTATATGTGTGTATGTGTATGTATGTGTATATATGTGTGTGTGTATATGTGTTTATATATGTGTATATATGTGTGTGTGTGTATATGTGTGTATACCTGTATATATGTTTATGTGTATGTGTGTGTGTTTGTGTGTATGTGTATATATGTGTATATATATTTTTTTTTTGGGGGGGGGCGTGCCACTCAGCTTGTGGGATCTCAATTCCCCTACCAGGAATTGCACCCAGGCCACGGCAGTGAAAGGGCCGAATCCTAACCACTAGACCACCAGGGAATTCCTGGTTATATTATTATTTTTAATGCAATCAGAAACGGGGAAAGTCAGGGCTGCTGACTGTTGGTAGAGATGAGATGAACTCCATGCCATATTGAACTTCCTCCTCTCATTGACTTGCTGGGGGTGGGAGTGGGTCAAGGAAACTTCTGGGGTGGTGGAGATTCCTATCTGGGTCAGAGAGGTGGGTCCAAGGTGCTTCCGTATGTAAAACTTCACAGAGTGCTGACTTCCAGAGTTGCGCACGTGACACACCTCATCGTACCTATTTTACACTCCCGTTTTAACACATTCGAAAAGAAAAAGCATCAGAGAGTAAATCTGTGCCCTACTTTGAACAAGCCACAAAGTGGAGACAATCCAACTTCAACGCTTTGGCCACGTTTTCTCTCACAAGTCCTAAAGCATCCTGTCGTGTCTCTGTCACATCTCTCCAGAAAACCTGCACAGATGTCACCACCCACATTGCCAGATACCAGGGGTGACTGAGTAGCAGGGGAGGCTGGGAGCTCAGAGCAGGAGCGGGGGGTCGTAAACGTGCTGCAGGGGCCACGCTGGAGGACGAGTGTGTTGCCAGTGAGGTGGAGGAGAACACTGTAGGAGGCAGGTGGCCCTAGAGGTGGGCAGGGCCCGATCACAGGGTGCCCTGAGTGGCGGGGCTGACCCTACAAACGGCAGGGAGCCATTGCTGGGGCCGGGGCAGATTGGGTTTGTTTGAAGGAGGAGACTGAGTCAGATTGAAGGCCACTCTGGCTTCAGCTGACTGATGTCAGTGGCAGGGGCGGGGTGGGGGGGGCAAGGATAGCGGCAAGGAGACCCGGGGATGGGCAATTGTCTCACTGCTGACTGGAGGGCTGTTCGGACTTAGAGGGCAGCGTTTACACCTGTTATTTGCAACCAGGAGTCTTGCAGGCCTGTGCAATAGAGAGTGCTGTTGCCCTAGCTGCTGCAGTGGCCAGATCGGATGTCTCTGGGCCTGAGGGGCAAGCCAAAGCAACAGAGGATGTTTAGTCTCCTGTTCTGGATGGTGAATCCTAAACAAGGTTTTATTTTTCTCTGTGTTTTGCTTTTCTCACTTGCAAGTAAGGATGGTAGTAAATTCCTCCCTCATGAGGTTTTCTGAGGATTAAATGAGATGATTCATCTCAAATACTTAGTAAATATCAATAAACATTAGCTCTTATTGTTTGGTGATTTATATTAACACAAAGCTTCATGGGTGATTCAGATGCATAGCCTAGTTTGGGTAACACTGAACTCATGAACTAAGCTTCCTTCCAGCTCTGGGATCTAAGATGAAAAACAAAAACCTCAAGAAGCTGGTATAAGACCTACAGATTCTCTACATTCCAGAATAAATGAATGACAATGAGTTAGAGGATCTGTTTAGTGCATTTATCATAATGAATGTTTGGTTTATAAAATTTATTTTTACTTACATTGTAATGAAGATCACAAATATTTAAAATATTTTTTAAATATTATGAATTTACTGTTAACGTTTAAAAACTATTCATTTCTTTGACTGAAGAGTATGGTATGGAAAATTCCCATTGAAGAGCTAGACTGAGGGAATCGTTTCAGGGAGTCATTTGTTTGGACCTGATGTCCCAAAAAAGATTGGCAATTACTGGCCCCTTTGCAAATGTTAGGACAGGAGTGGGGTGGAACAGCCACTAGTGGGTGTGGCCAGCAGAGACTGGAGGGAATTGTAGCACATCACAAAACACAAGTTCTCAGATTAAGACACGGTCCAAGTCTTGTGTGTTCCTAAGCGGCTTTTACCAGCCTGAGTCCTCTTGTCAGATGTACACAGGCCTCTTAAGGGAAGTCGAGGCCAGAGGGAGTCCCATGGGCAGCTGCACGGGCTTTGCAGCCTGGAGAGTCTCCAAATTTGAGAGCTGCCTGCAAGTAGGGGCTTTGAGGAGGGCCGTGGGGCCCACACCCAAGAAGCCTGAGAACTCCAGAACTCAGCCAGCTCTTTCTCCATGGAGGGGCCTCTCCTGGCTGCAAGAAGATCCTAGGCCTCCCAGACTGCTGGCAGGAACCCACTCCAAGATGGTGTGGCCAGCAGGTGCAAGGCCAGGGTGGGAATGGATTCTTTCCTTGTAATATGTCCCCTCCCTGCAAGAAAAAGAAGATTCTTTTACAAGTGCTAGGCCTAGCGTGCGAGAGGGAAGGGAAGAGAGGGGGAAGGAGGGAGAGGATGAGAGGAGACCACCAGCACGTGGAAACTAGAGGTGCAGCACAGTCAGTGGGTACACTGAATGCTGGCAGTCCTTTAAGGCCTACTTCCTGTTCTCTTTCCTCAGCCATCAGTAATCTCCACCCACAGAGGGCTCTCTTGTGGGCACTTACACTGCAAGAGCCCCTTCCCACACTGTCTTATCACCTCGTCCAGCCCCTGTGAGCAGCAGGAAGGTGGGGCGTAGGGAGGCTCTGCTTGCCAGGGCTTAACCCTTGGGGGTCCCCCATGGCTGCTCAGAACGCTGCTGGCTCCAGGGCTCTGCGATACCATTAGCTGGGTCTTTGAGGCCTTGAGCCCTGGATCCCCACTGCCTTTCTCCCAATTGCACCAGAGCCCAAGCCTCACACACACTGGCAGCAACAAAATTTAAAACCCTAGTTCTGGCCGCCATGCCTTTCCCCAGGCACCCCAGTGTTCTTCTTCATGCATGGGCCAGCCTTTGTACTTGAAACTGTCCAGAGTCTGCTTGAGGGACAGCTGCACCGACCTCAGACAGATTTTCCTAAAATATACCCTTGATTTGGTCATTCTGTTCAGAAGCTTTCCACAGGTCCCTCTTGCCTACAGGCTGAAGTCCTCACTCTGTACCCAGGCACACCTTTCATTCACTGCCCAGGTGCACCTTCACCTCAGCTCGCTCTGCTCTCCTCCCCTTCCTTAGTGAGTGGCCAGCTCTCACTCCTCCTCTGAGATCAGCTCCCATGTTGCCAAAGTGGGTTTGGTGTCCCTCTCACAGACCTACCTGTATCTCAGCACTTCTCACTCTATCGTAAGTGATCATTGTCTTGTCTGCCAAGACCATCGGAAACACCTGCCACCCAGCAATGCTAAGTTTATTAGACCTACTGCAACAAGGGAGAACCCCAAATTGACAGAATCGCTATACCGCCTCAAAATGAAGAAACTGGGGAAGGGTCCTTAGAGGGTTTCAGGGTCCAGGGTGAGTGGTCCAACCTCGCCATGGTTGCAGACCCTGAATTGCAATTCTCTGCTGATCCTGAATAAACCCATCTTTGCTGGAGAAATACCTGGCAGTCTATTTGTTTCAGGTCAACAGCTTGCTCACCAGGACTTGCTTTAAGACCCTTACCTCGCTGGGCTTACCAACCCTAAGCTATTATGTCATAACTAGTTTTCCACCTTAAAAGACCCACCTTAAAATGGGAGGGCACACACCTTGGCAGCAGTTGTGGAGGAAACCGGCGAGGTTTCTGGAGCAAGCTGCTGCACCTGCGCTTTTTTTGCCTACAACCATAGCGAGTGGACCATGGCGAGACATGTGCAAGTCCCCACACAGCAAGGCAAGGAGAACCCTTTTACAGAGTGGAAAAGGAAGTTGGGAGGATTAAAGAGAGTCCATGGCTTTTTTTTTTTTTAATTTATTTATTTTATTTATTTATTTTTGGCTGCGTTGGGTCTTCGTTGCTGCACGTGGGCTTTCTCTAGTTGTGGCGAGCGGGGGCTACTCTTCGTTGTGGTGCGTGGGCTTCTCATTGCAGTGGCTTCTCTTGTTGCGGAGCACGGGCTCTAGGCTTGCGGGCTCAGTAGTTGTGACTTGCAGGCTCTAGAGTACAGGCTCAGTAGTTGTGGCACACGGGCTTAGTTGCTCCGCGGCATGTGGGATCTTCCTGGACTAGGGCTCGAACCCATGTCCCCTGCATTGGCAGGTGGATTCTTAACCACTGCGCCACCGGGGAAGCCAGAGTCAATGGCTTTTCGTTGGCTGAATCCTTCCCAGGAAAGAAGAGAAGTCTGTCTTCTTCCTGTTGGTCTCTATCATCACAGGACATGAGAGCTCCCCCTTCCGGTCTCCCACTGTATTTAATTGAGGTTTCTGTTTCATTAATTTTGTGCAAAGCTATTAGTCTTGATAAGTAAGCTTAGTTGGTTCACAGTTTTATCTTGCAGGAGCAGGTATTTCCTGGAGCGGCCAGCTAGGTTATTTTTACTTGGTTTCTCAGTATTGTCTAACGCAGCACCGGGAAGTGTGCCTGGCCCTGGAATTGATTAACGTGGGGACAGGGAGTTTGGTGGGTTTCAGTCCTTCCTGCCAATCCTGTTGACCAAGCTCCAGGAGAGCAGAGACCAAGACACAGTCTTTCTGCAAACCCTGATGCCTAGCGGAGGGCCTGGACGTGGTCAGCACACGGCAGATGCCGGTTGGCCCTGTGTGTCTGTCAGCACCACTCAGTGGCCCAGGGAGCCTCTGGGGGATGCAGCTACAGGAGAATGTGTTTAGCAAAATCCTGCTCCAGGTGGGTCCCGGCAAGCCGGGTCAGCGTCACCTGGGAGCTTGTGGGAAAGACAGAATCTCAGGCCCCACCCCAGGCTCTCTATTCGCAAGCAGCTGAGTGTGGGGTTGCACATTAATGTCTGGGAAGCACAACGCTGGGCTTGGCTGCTTGTGGGAGCCGCTTGAGGTTCTGTTAAGCAAATGTTCACAGAGCACTTCCTACGTGGCAGGCAGGTACAGAGCCCCGCAGGGGTGTGTGTGTGTGTGTGTGTGTGTGTGTGTGTGTAAGGAGCCTCCTCTTCCCCGTGGAACCGTAAGCATCTGCTTGGCTTCCCCTGACAGGGACATTAATGACAGCCACACCCTTCCTGTCCTTTCCTGCGGCAGATCCTGACAGCGAGTGGCGACGGCACGTGTGCCCTGTGGGACGTGGAGAGCGGGCAGCTGCTGCAGAGCTTCCATGGGCACGGGGCCGACGTGCTCTGCTTGGACCTGGCTCCCTCAGAAACCGGGAACACCTTCGTGTCCGGGGTGAAGACCCAAGGAAGATCTCTGGGGGGTCCTTTGTCCGCTAGGGGGGCTCATGGTGGCACTTCCTGTTAATCTGTGGGACTAGACTGGACACTTCCCTGGATGGGGCTGAGATTCCTTAAATAAGTAGCAGAGAGTTAGCATCTGAGAGCTCTAGAGACAGTGGCTGGGCACCAGGAGACTCAGGTGGCAGTGGTGGCGAGGCATCGCTGTGGTGTGATCAGAGCTTTGACTCTGGTGGGACACTCTCCCGCCCCACCCCTGCCAGTCAGCAGCCCCTCCCACTCTCAGGCACAGGGAACAGTGTATCTGAAGGCTAAGAGTCGGACAGGCAGGCCCCCATGGCAGAGGAGCACCGGATGAGGAGCCAGGACACCTGGGACCCACGTTTGCTACCTGACTCTACATTTCATCCTCTGTAAATTGGGCATAAGGCACGATAGCATTTGCCCCCCACCTTCCCCAGGATATTGTGAGCAGTAGAGGAAAGAGTTTACAGTGTGTTATGCAGAGAGGCAAGTATTTCTGTGGACACCTGGGAATAAGAATGGAGAACTGAGGTGGCTGGCCTGACCCCTAGGTCCTGTCTCGTCTCGCTCAGGAGACAGTGACGAGAGAGGACAGAGATGCAAACACTATCTAATGATGTTTGCTCCGAGCTGCCCACATCTTAGTCCTGGGCCTCAGGTGAGGGCTGTGAGGCCTCTAGTTGGCAGGGACCCTGATTTTCTTCTGGGGTACTTGGCCCTATCTGTGTACATTTCATTCTTGTGTCTTTGTATAACTGTATTTATCCCTACTCAACTACACTGTTTTTCCACATTGTTGATATCATTGTAGATTGTATTGTCTCTTTCCGAGTATTAAACTCCATCTGGTTTAGGGTCCTGTAACGATTTGAAGACACTCTGATTCCTTAGTCCACATCTCAGTAAAGATGCTTGGAGTGCCGAACTCCCACAGCAGGTCTTTCTGAGACATCAGTTATGGCATCTCGTCCACCCTTTCCTCTGAGTTGAAACCAACAACTTGGACACTAATTTTCACCCATTACTCCTTCTGTTTGACCTTTGAGAGTCTAATTATTACTGCTCACGCTGGATCACAGAAAACTCTGCAGGAATTTATCAAAACGCTCCCGGAAGCAGGATAGTATGAGAAAGCCTGGTGTTTATGATTCTCTGGGTCATGGTAGCAACCCAGAGAAGGTTCACTTTACAGGTGTTGAGGCAGAAGCCCAGGGAGGTGACTCGCCTGAGCCACCCAGCTGACACCCTGACGAGGCTGCTGG
This sequence comes from Balaenoptera acutorostrata, assembly GCF_949987535.1. NCBI lineage: Eukaryota > Metazoa > Chordata > Mammalia > Artiodactyla > Balaenopteridae > Balaenoptera > Balaenoptera acutorostrata. The sequence continues at coordinate 84,477,701 of NC_080066.1, forward strand.
GGTGCAGCTGGCCCAGGGGCACCTGGCTCTCCACCTGCGCTCAGGCTGCCCCACACACCTGAGACAAAGCTGGGAGGTCCCACCACACCCACTGTCCACCTGCCCTCCTCCCGTCTGGGCTTATAGAGGCAGAGATAATGAGGAGGGGGAAAGAGAGGGAAAAGCGAAGAGAGATGCCCAGGAGGAAGGGGAGAAGGAGGCTCTGGAGAGTTTGCAGCCCCTCAGAAAGGTGGGAGAGAAGAAAACATGCTTAAAAGGGGGCTGGGTGCCTTCCCTTGCCTGTCACCCTGACCCCAAGACCTTGCTCTGGCCGTGTGAGGGCTTATCAGGTGAGGAGAGTGGCCTTAGGTAAAGCTAGTGCCAGAAAAGCATATTGTCAGCCATTTACTAATGGGAACTAAAAGGTCTCTGGGACATAACCAGAACTCATGCCTGTCTGTAGACATTCCTTGCATTGTACATAACTGTGGGTAACTTTCTGTTTGTAGGGATGTGACAAGAAAGCCATGGTGTGGGACATGCGCTCTGGACAGTGCGTGCAGGCCTTTGAAACACACGAATCTGACATCAACAGTGTCCGGTCAGTGAGTAGAATATTCACGTTGCTCCTCTGTCCTCCAGTGTTCCCCGGCCTGGGCTAGTGCTTAGCCTCTAGGCTCAATTTACTTGGCTGAGAGAGGCTTTTCCAGCAATAATGGCTGATTTGTGGTGGGACTGAACAGCACTCCAGATTTCCTGGAGAATTTTAATATAATTGCACTAGGGGCAATGGATATTATCCTGTCTAGGTCAAGTCAGTGTTTCTCATTCATTCATTCAATAAATGTTTATTAAGTCCTTATCTGCTAGACATTATTCCAGAAACTGGGAATACTGTTTTGAACAAGACAACATCTCTACTGTCCTACAGAAGACAAAGCACAGATAAATGTGCTATTTAAGTACTGCTAAGTGCTAAGAAAAAGTAAAACAGGGAACTGTGATAAGATGGGTTATTTCTTTGAATGGTCAGGCCTCTCTGAGAAATTGATGTTTAAACTGAGACCAGGATAATGAAGGAGGCAGGCTTGCAAAGAGCTGGGGGGAAGATCAGGGAGGTGAGATGTTCAGGGACCTAACAAAAGGCCAGGTGACCACTAGCGAGTCCTGAGTTGGGGAGGTGGCTAACATGATCCATGTTTTGCCTTTAAAAAATCACTCTGGGGACTTCCCTGGTGGCACAGTGGTTAAGAATCTGCCTGCCAATGCAGGGGACACGGGTTCGAGCCCCGGTCTGGGAAGATCCCACATGCCGCGGAGCAACTAAGCCCATGCGCCACAACTACTGAGCCTGTGCTCTAGAGCCCGTGAGCCACAACTACTGAGCCCGTGCACCTAGAGCCCGTGCTCTGCAACAAGAGAAGCCACTGCAATGAGAAGCCCGAGCACCGCAATGAAGAGTAGCCCCCGCTCACCGCAACTAGAGAAAGCCCACGCACAGCAACGAAGACTCAGCGCATTCAAAAATAAATAAAAAATTCAAAAAAAACCCCAAAAACATCACTCTGGATGCTGTATGGAGAACAGATTGTAGGGGAACAAGAATGGAACTATGACGGCCAGTTAGAAGGTTGTTGTGTGAGTTTTAGAATGAAATGATGGTGGCTGAAACTAAAGAAGACACACAGGGAGGATAGAAATGTCTAGAATTGGGAAGGATTTGAGATTTTACCCTAGCTGCAAGCTATGAAGTAAGGCTGCCACAGATTCATGGATGCTGCTAGAAGGCATGAGACTCCTGGGTTAGAGATGAAGGATAGTTGGTTACTCATAGTGATGGCAGTAGCTGGGGTATCAGCATTTTTGTGCTGGTTACCTAAGCCCCAATTCTACAGGGTCACATGAAAAGGGCCAAATGACACCTGCCCATGCAAAGGGCTGCATTATAGGAGAAGAACCCTGAGCTCAGGGAACCCGAATCTTTTATAAGGGGCAGTAAGCACTGATCCATTTGCTAAGACAGGGAGGGTTGGAGGCAGTGCAGGGAGAAGGCAGTGGTTGCACATGGATTCTGGAGCTCTGTCTTGGGCTAGCTAAGTCTGAGATGCTGTTATACGACCAAGTGGGAATGTCAAGTAGGTAGCAGGAGCTGTGAACCGGATTCCAAGAGAGAGGTCAGGACTTGACATATAAATTTAGAAGTTGGCACTGTGAGGACAGCATTTAAAGTATAATCACTCAAGAATATTTATACTTAGAGGAAAGCGCTAGACTTATTCCCCTTAAAAGCCAGAACACAGGGCTTCCCTGGTGGTGCAGTGGTTAAGAATCCGCCTGCCAATTCAGGGGACACGGGTTTGAGCCCTGGTCCTCGAAGATCCCACAGGCTGCGGAGCAACTAAGCCCATGCGCCACAGCTACTGAGCCTGCGCTCTAGAGCCCGTGAGCCACAACTACTGAGCCCGTGTGCCACAACTACTGAAGCCTGCACGCCTAGAGCCCGTACTCCGCAACAAGAGAAGCCACCGCAATGAGAAGCCTGCGCACCGCAACCAGAGAAAAGCCCGTGTGCAGCAATGAAGACCCAACACAGCCAAAAATAAATAAATAAATAAATAAAAATAATAATTCTAAAAAAGCCAGAACACAATAAGAATACTTAATTACCTTAGTGGTAGAAATATTAATGAGAATTTTCTAGCTCTTTGACCTCAAATGTAGGAAAGGAAAACAGGGGAAAAAACTATCACCTTTTGCAAATGTGCAGTAATTACCCAGAAGATTCAAGGAAATCAATTGAGAAATTACTACAGATAGTAAATGAGGTTTTTAAGATACAGGATAGAATATAAAGCCACAAAAATAAATTAAATCCCTATATATTCATGAAATAACAGCTTAAACATGCACATTCTCTCACCCATGCTGTTCCCTCTACCCAGAACCCTCTTCTTCTAATATCCACCAGGTCTCTACTTAGGCTGCCCTCTCTCCAGAAGGCCTGATTATTTTTCTTTTTAGATATTTATTTATTTTGGCTGTGCCAGGTCTTAGTTGCAGCACGCGGGATCTTTATGTTGCGGCGTGCGGCATGCACGCGGGATCTAGTTCCCCGACCAGGGATCGAACCCGGGCCCCCTACACTGGGAGCGTGGAGTCTTACCCACTGGACCACCAGGGAAGTCCCTGAAGACCTGATTAGAGGAGAGGATGACTATAACAGTAATAATCATTATTTATTGCATACTTTTTATTTGGCACTATGCCACATTCTTTGTATACTATATATACTGTCTTATTCAGTCTTTACAGCAGGATATGTGCATTATCTTCCTCACTTTTCAGATGAAGAAACTGAGGCTGGGTCAGGTGAAGGCACTTGCCAGAAGTATCCCATGTAGTGAGTGGTCAGTGCAGACAGCTGCCCGTGGCTCTGTATATCTGATTGCAGTGTCTGTGTTTATAACCACTGTCTTATCCCTTAGCTCTGGCCAAGTCTTGGGCATGGGGTATATGATCAAGGGAAAGCAAGGATACAGGGGACCTGCCTGTGTTCGGTGTTTGGTACAGATATACATATTATCTCATTTACTCCTCGCCAATACTCTGCAAGGCCAGTGTCACTGTCCCCTGTTTACAGAGAAAAAAATTAGGTAGGTCAATGGGACCTTCCAGATGAGCCTCCCTGTCTGGCCTCTGTAATGAGTGGTCCGTGTATCCCTAGAAGTCTGAGGGACCAGCATGGGACAGCCTTCGCAAATGGTTCTGATGGGCACCCAGGATTGGGAATCACCACTCTAAGTGCTTTCTCCCCACACTTTCTCTCTGCAGATACTACCCGAGCGGAGATGCCTTTGCTTCGGGATCAGATGATGCTACGGTATGTTTCTAAGTTATTGAGAGCTTTTCCTATCCAAAGGAGAGATATGCTGACCTAGTTCTAGTTTTCAAAAATAACTTTTTTCCTGATTACAGAACTGATGTGACTTCAATAAAGAAAACTTGGGGGAAAACACTAAATTATGTTAATCATTATACCCAAGGAAAATCACAGTTCGTTGAATTCCTTTCTGTCTTTTTAGTTTTTAAACAAAATGCTTTATAATTTGCTTTTTTCACTTAGCAATAGATTGTGAACATTTTCCCATGCCAATACGTATTTTTCTCCCACATTATATTTTCTTAATGATTGAATAGTTTTCCATGTTATGGATATGCCATCATTTACTTAACCAATCTTCAAGTTTTGGGTCATTAGGTTTTTTCCAAGGTTTTTTTTCCTGTTAAAAACACTGCTATAAGCAAATATTTTTGGTACCTCTCTTATCATTTCCTTAGAATTAATTCTCAGACATGAACTTGTTGATTTAAAAATCAGCCTAGTTTTAAGGCTTTTGATACTAATTGTCAAATTATGTTGACCTATATTTCAGGAGAAAAAAAATATCTTCCTGTGCCCTCAAAATAGCAAATATCTTATTAAATAATGAATTGCACTCTAATTTGCTATCATGGAAGAAATTACAGGGGAATAGATTGAGGGTTTGATAATGATGAAAATTTAAAACTTCTGTATTTCAAAAAATATTTAACAAAATTTAAGGGCATACATTTGGGAAAATTCAAGAGCTTTCAAAACTTCCCTGCCCTTTGATCCAGCCATGCTATTTCTTGGGAACAATTCTATTCTAAGGATTCTATTTTTTTGCTATTCTAAGGAAAATATCAGAGATGCATATAAAGATTTTTATAGAAGAAGGATCATGGCTTCCCCATAATTTTATTTGTAAAAGAGAAAAATCAGACATAATCAAACACTTAGCAGGGTATGGCTAATTAGATTCTGATATATCCACATGAGGAATATAACAACCATTTTACTCCTGTTTTTTTTTAAGATTAGTTAATGATATGAGAAAATGCTCATAACATAATGCTAATAGAAGCAATAATGAAACATCCACCCCATTTAAATCCACACATAGAATAGATTAAGACTGAAGGAAATAGTCCAGATGTTAGTAAATACCTCTAGGATTGGGGGTGACTTTTATTTCCTTCTTTATGCATTTCTGAGTTTTCCTGAATTTTCTGCAGTGAACACATATTCTTTGTCAGAAAAAAAAGAGGGCTTTCATTTTTGTTTTTGTACCTAAAGAAATCTGTATTTGCTATTTCTCTGAATCTCCAGTAATCCATGGAGATTAATAGGAATCGGGATTGAGGGAGAAAATACTAGGAGAGAAAACGAAAGAGGTTTTTCCCTTATCCCTCAAACTACACAAGCCACTGGCACCTGCCTGTAGCTCTGTGGCCATCGATGCACCAAACAGGATCCAGAAGCAAGTGCCTCTTTGTCTTCTTTGTCACCCCAGTGTCGCCTCTACGACCTCCGGGCAGACAGGGAGGTTGCCATCTATTCCAAAGAGAGTATCATCTTTGGAGCTTCCAGCGTGGACTTCTCCCTCAGTGGTAAGATTTTATTTCAGAAACTTTCCCAGGACTGTAAAACAGGACTTTAATGAAACCCAGCTCTGCCAAGCTTCCCCTCCTAGCTAAACTTCCTATGGGCCCATGTGCTAAAGAGTCTACTTTTGCACCAGGTTTCCCCCACTGCATTTTTGACAGCCCGCTTTGCCCTGCCTGAAGCAGCTTCCCCAGCCCAGTTCACTCCACGGGAAATGAAGGCTGGGCCCACCTAATGCTCTTCTTCAAAACAATGATGTATCAAAACTCCATCTGCAGTGCCTTTAGGCATTTCCTCTCCAGCCTTCCATTTTCCCTTCACACCTGAAAAGGGACCTTTTTTTTCAGAGGTTGGGGGGAGTGAAGCAAGAGTCCCTTTCTTAATGCCCTGAAGCTCATGGCACCTCTGCCCTCACAGCTGGGAAGGCTGCCTGTGAAAGTTAAGGCAGCACTCGTATGCTGGGTCACTGGACCATTCAGTTTTCCCAGACACCCCCCCGGTTGTGTAGCTGTGCCTTTGTGCATGCATGCTGCTACTGGAACGGCTTTTCCCTTCCTTCTCTGCATTGCAAACTCCTATTCAGCCCTCAAAGGCCAGCTCAAATGTTGCTTTCCCTGTAGTGCCCTTTATTTTTTTTAAATTTTAATTTAATTTAATTTTTATTTATTTATTTATTTTTGGTTGCGTTGGGTCTTCGTTGCTGTGCGCGGGCTTTCTCTAGTTGCGTCGAGCAGGGGCTACTCTTCATTGCGGTGCGCGGGCTTCTCATTGCAGTGGCTTCTCTTGTTGTGGAGCACGGGCTCTAGGTGCGCAGGCTTCAGTAGTTGTGGCACACGGGCTCAGTAGTTGTGGCTTGCGGGCTCTAGAGCGCAGGCTCAGTAGTTGTGGCGCATGGGCTTAGTTGCTCTGCGGCATGTGGGATCTTCCCGGACCAGGGCTCGAACCCGTGTCCCCTGCATTGGCAGGCGGATTCTTAACCACTGCACCACCAGGGAAGTCCCCTGTAGTGCCCTTCTTGATCCCCCTTCCTCTATGATCACATAACACTTCACACATAGCTGAGCACTTCCATGACAGCCCTTACCACAGGGTGCTGCAATGATTTATGAGTCAGCCTGCCCACCACCACCACAGGGGCCAGCAACTCTGCTTTCTCCTCTTTGAATCCCCAGGGCAAAGCACAGTGCCTGGCACATAATGGGCACTAAATCACTGTTTATTGAATGAATGAATGAATGAATGAATGAGCGAGTGCATGAGTGAGAGTCATGAAAAGAAAAACAAGAAGGAAGGAACTGGTTTAATAACCATCATATCCTCCTGCTTTAAGGTCGCCTGCTGTTTGCTGGATACAACGATTATACCATCAACGTCTGGGATGTCCTCAAGGGATCCCGAGTCTCCATCTTGTTTGGACATGAAAACCGTGTTAGTACTCTACGAGTTTCCCCTGATGGGACTGCCTTTTGCTCAGGATCATGGGATCATACCCTCAGAGTAAGAGAGAAGTTTTTCTACTTTCCTCTGTGTGTGAGAGCAGGAGTGATTGGCCTTCCTGAAAGCAGAGAGGTCAGAGTAAGCTAGGATGGGCCTGGGCAGCCAAAATAGAGCTCTACTTTCAATTCTATAGCCACAGAGAAATGATTTGCCTGGGGAGGTAGTGAGTTCCCCATCAATGCAGCTATTCAAGCATAGATACCCTAAAAGTCTGATTCCGGCCTTTGACAAGTCAGATTGCCAGTCTCACCTCCCAGTAGTGCTGGGTTCTTATTCTTTGGTCACAGACCCCTGTGAAGCCCACACAGGGGCTTCAGGAGACCTATGAAGCCCCTGCAATTATATGCTAAATTGTGTGTGTGTGTGCATGCGCGTGTGCATTTTTCCAGGAAAAGTGTCCTCGTGGCTTTTATTAGATTCTCAAAGAGCTCCATGACTTTGTCAGATGTTGGCTCCCTAGAAATGCCACCAAAATAACCTGTTCATCAAGCAAAGCTTACCTCACTGTGGAAGATCACAAACTTGACAGTCTTATTAGCATTTCAGAAGGGGAGAGCAAAGGCAGGTATTTATGAGGTTTGGGGAGTCTGGTTGAAGGCAAGTCTTTTGATGGAGGGACTTAATTAGGATTGGACAAATTTGTGGCATAGTTTAAGATTGTTGGACACAGGGTCGGGGGAGGGAGAGAATTTCGAAGACCGTCTTGAAAAGTAGGCGGTCATTTGATGCTGTGTACTGTTGTGAGAAGTGTGTGTCTTTTCTAAAGAGGGTAATTGAGTATTCTAGTCTTAGGGTAAATAGATAAAAGGATTTTTGCAAAGTTCCTGAAACAAACAGTAAAGTTATCTGTGACTTCATCATCCTGGGTAAGAGTTTGCTAAATTAATAAACCCATGTCAATGTACCCAGTGAGCTGAATGGGTACAGAGGGTTCTGGTTTTCAATCTAAGAGTTACCTTCCCTAGCAAGAAGGCCACAGATGCTGTTCAGATGATTAACTAAGGGAGAGGGGGAGCCAGGGCCAAAGAAGAACCTTTGAGTTGCTAGGAGTAAAGTGTTATCTTTCTAAGACATGTGAATGCTCTATTTTGGATATAGTGTGTATGTTTGTGTATAGTAGACTTTGATTTTATCTCTTTAAACTCAGGTTTTACAAGTCATTAACTGAAAACAGACTAAAAATTATCTGTTTGTGTCTTTGCAGGTCTGGGCTTAATCATAATGCACACATAGGTACCTGAGAATAGAATTTGAAATCGTCACATGTAAATAGATCTTGCTTCTAGAGGATCTGAGAGTTTATTGCAACTTAGCTTAAGGGAGCAGCTCCATGACTGAAAGTTCAGCAAGCATCTCCAATATTACTGTTAAAACCACCACCCTGGAAAGATCCCAGTATGAGCCTTCAGCACTATGAGAACACCTTCAAGTACAGTGTTTTTCATTTCAAACTGTTTTTAAAATGTATCTGTTTTTAAGGTTATTCTAAACTATCGTCTCCACTCATTCTATCCCCTGTACAGTTCAGCATATAATATATTCCATATTGTTTCCTTGAATCAAATTTATTTTTCGGAGCACTTTAAAAGCTGATTTTTCTCAGTGTACACTGTGACTTTTGGAACCTTCCCCTGGAAGTGCTGACTTCAATGGACTGTGTGAGAAGGACAGTGTTAATTGGTCTTTGATAGAAGAAAATGCTAATTCCAAATGTAATTAGACAGAATCAATTTTTTTAAAGTGTGTTTATATGGTGAAAGTATCCTTTTCAGCCTTGCGTCCTATTGTATTTTTTCGGATAAAACATTTTCATAAGTGTAAACAGTTATAAATGAAGCAGAGATATCATAAAATAGAAGGTTTGATGTGTGAATCTTGTGATGGTGGGATATATCACTGCATCATGTGGACAGGACGTTTTCTTTCATTAGAGGGAAAAGCTGAGTGCTGTTTGTGACACAAATGCTTCTCAGAGCAACCAAAACCTTTCTGTGTGGGAACACAAGACAGTAAACTCATTTAGAAACCTGTTTGTAGTGTTAGACGTATTAAGATTAGTAGCATCTACTCAGGCTAAAATGAATCTTGTCCATATCAGTTATACTCATCTTTATTGCATTGCAAGTGTAATAACATATACAAATTAATTGATAGGTCTCGAATGATAATGTCTTTGTTTCACTTATATTGAGGAAAAATAACATACAATATATCTTGTCTTTATTTGAAATTCAGCAGTTCCTTCTGGAAGATACCAAGTGCTTTAGTTAGAGGATCCCTTATTTTCTGTTCTGTTTTGTTTTAAGGTGTAGAGGCTTATTCTTTGTTTTAGAAAACTCCTCATTCATAAAGATGGAATGCATCACTTAGGGAAATAAAAGGTCATCTCAGACCAAAACTGGTTCCTGGGTGAGGCTTGCCCTGTGGGTGGTCTGGGGTCTGGCAGGCCAGGTTCTCGTGGTGCCCGAGGGCTGTGTGTGCTGAGTCCCCTGGATCCTCGGTCCCCTCTCTTGGCCCTGCTCCAGCCTGGCCCTTTTCCTAATGGTAGTTCTGACTTTGCAGGCCCAGCCGCAGGCTCTGCTGCTTGAAGTTGCCCTTCCAGGGCTGGAGCCATCCGACAGGCCTGGACCCAGAGCCCCTGTAAACCTCAGGGGGCATGCCAGGCCCACCTGCAAAATAACTTGTTCAGGTATCAAGATGGGCCCAGTCAGTCAAAAATCACCCAAGCCAGCTTTCCCATCAACTCTTTTAAAATAAACATAATGATTATATGCAATCATTTGCCAAGAAAACATTTACCAAGGGTTTTACTACACAACAGGCCCTGGAGTAGAGAGAGAAAATATGAAAGGCTCCTGCTCACCCCCCTACCCCCTCACTCCCCCTCCTCCCGCATCCCCCCAACCTCCACCCCGCTCTACCCACCTTGAGAGCCCAGAGGGAAGGGGGGAGGGAGCATGGTCCAGAGGGATAACTTTTCAGCCACCTTCTCCCTCTAGTAGATTCCAGTCTGGGCAGGGGCTCAGGGAAATGGGCACAGGGTCTACCAAGCTCCTGCCAACTGCTGAAGGGCTGGCCCCAGAATGTGTCCTGTGAAATTCTCAAGCTCTGCTCCCAGAATGTTCCTGAGCTTGTTCCTGGGCTCCTAGTTATGGCATCCCCTTCCCTCTCTTCCACAGACCTTTTCGTGTCTCTGCACTCTGACCTGGGCCTCCCAGAAGTGAAGGAAGGCAGGGCAAAGGAAAAGTCACCCAGACTCTGGGGAAGCAAATTCAAGGTTATATGTTTCGAGAGGTGGGGAGCATCTTCAGTATATATGCAAAGTAGCCCCTAACTTTCCAATCAAAAAAGTGACCACAATGTGACCACAAAAGTGACCACATTTCAGCCATAAAAAGAAACGAAATTGAGTTATTTGTAGTGAGGTGGATGGAACTAGAGACTGTCAATACAGGGTGAAGTAAGTCAGAAAGAGAAAAACAAATACCATATGCTAACACATATATATGACATCTTAAAAAAAAAAATGGTTCTGAAGAACCTAGGGGCAGGACAGGAATAAAGATGCAGACACAGAGAATGGACTTGAGGACTCGGGGAGGAGGAAGGGTAAGCTGGGACAAAGTGACAGAGTGGCATGGACATATATACACTACCAAACGTAAAATAGATAGCTAGTGGGAAGCAGCCGCATAGCACAGGGAGATCAGCTCGGTGCTTTGTGACCACCTAGAGGGGTGGGATAGGGAGGGGGGGAGGGAGACGCAAGAGGGAGGAGATATGGGCATATATGTATATGTATAGCTGATTCACTTTGTTATAAAGCAGAAACTAACACACCATTGTAAAGCAATTATACTCCAATAAAGATGTTTAAAAAAATAAATAAAAAATAATGTTTAAAGAAGTGACCTTCAGGGCCCTAAGAAAGTATTCCCTCAAACGCTCACCCCCATGGGCAGTTAGCCACCTCCCCTGTAAGTATTTAATCTCACAGTGCCTGTTGTTTAGTATTTATTGATGAAATACTTGGTTGGAAATATCCTACACCACATGGAGACTGAAGGAGAAACCCCAGGTAATAAATTATATTTTGCATATTGAAAATAATGCTGAGTGGAGTTTTTTAATCAGGCTTTCTTTTTTTTAGAGGACTTGGAGGCAAAGCTACCAAACCATTGTGGTGAAGGGGCCAAACAGATGTGCCCCGAGGTGTGCATAGCCTTGGACGCCCCCTTTCCAGCCAGAGAAGAGAAAGGTTAGGCAGACAGGGGGGTCAAACAAGGAGGTATGTGATGACAGGTGTTTGTGGGAAATACCTGTGAACTGAAACCAAGGCAGCTGCTTTGGAGGGAATGGGCGGCCGGCCTCCCAGAAGTAGCGCCCTGCTGCTGGTCCTGTTCTGGAATGAGCCCAGGGCCAGAGCAGGCACCCCATATCCACTTCCCTCTTCCCACCCTGGACCTCCTCTATACCCTTCCCGGGATTATAAGTGGCTTAAAGGCAGTACAGGTTGTAAGGGCCTTAGCATCCTTGCCTCTCATAGTTGCTTGGCCATCTGGCTAGAAGGTGGTCCTGCTGACACTAGGACTCATCTATAAGACGGGGGACAGCATGGGGACAAAGGATGTGCACCTAGTTTCAGACCCAGCTCTACCACTTTTACAGGATATACAATGTCTAAATTTGTCTCAGCCTTAGTTCCCTCATCTAGGAAATGGGACAGTTCCAAGGTATGTAAAGTACCTTCCCCTCCTCCCTTTCCGTTCCCTTCCTCTCCTTTCCAACTCCTTTCCCTTCTCCCTCCTCCTCCCCTCTCCCTTGCCCCATCTCCTCCCTCCTCTCTCCTTGTCTCACCTCTTTCCTTATCCCCTTCCTCTTCCTCCCTCTCCCCCTCCTCCCTATTCCCCTTCCTCTTGTTCATTCTTTTCTCTCCTCTCCCCCGACCCCACATAAGCGATCCCTACTCATGTATCAAATTGTTAATTATCATCAATTAGAGATTCATCTGGGCCAATGGTTCTCAAAGTTTTCCATCTTAGGATCCCTCTACACTCTTAAAAATTATTGAGGACCCCAAGGAGCTTTTTGTTTATATGGATTATATCTATCAATATTTATCATGTTAGAAATTCAAACTGAGAAAAATCATAAAACACAAGAATACAGAAGCACGTATTCCAGTGATGATGCCTTCACCACACATCAGTAGCCTCTGGAAAACTCCTGAGAAAGTGAGTGTTTTAAAAGCCACACATACAGAAAAAAGAGTCAGTATTATTATGAAAATAGTTTTGACCTTGGAGGATCCCCTGGAAGGACTCCCAGGGTCAGATCAACTTTGAAAGCAGCTTATCTGCGCTAATGAGCCCTTTTCCAGACCCTCCGTGTGAGACCTCCCTGGGGCCATTCAGGCCCTTGTAGGGGTTTGGAAGAGGAGGAGGAAAGTAATTGAGAGACGGGGGCTAAAGCGGAGGCTCTGGGGCAACCACATGCGGCATAGGAGGGGCCCTGCGGGCACAGAGAGGCAGTAGGAAAGGCAAGAGACCAATGGGGGCTGTGACTCCCTGAAAATCTCTAGGTATTTTCAGTATTTTAAAAACAAAACCAGAAACCATATAAGTCAGGCTCACCAAAAATATCACATCTTGATTTTTTGGTTAAAAGTGCGACAGGCGAGCCTGGTAACCCTGGTCAACTCATACTAATAATACCAGCTCCTCTGTAAAGAGCTTTTACTATGTGCCAGGCACTATGCTAAGGCCTTTGCACATACCAACTCATGTAATCCTTGTAGCAGCCTATAATGCAGTTTATTGCCTCCATTTCATAGGTGGGGAAATTGAAGTTGGGAGGGCTGAATAACTTGCTCATGGTCACCCAGCTTCTAAGTGGCAGAGGGGGGATTGTAACCAAATCTGACTGCAGACTGCATAGGAAATTCTGTGTGGAGGTTAATTTATTCATTTGTTGTTTAATTCCACTGATAGTTATTAGAGTTAACCAATGGCAGGGCCAGAGGATCTACTACTAACCCCCAAGCTACTCCAAAATCTAAGAAAAAACTGTGTGCTTGCTGCTAAAATATAATGTTCAAAAAGATAAAATCATGACTCCCTTGAAAATAAAACATGAACATATATCAAAATGTTTACTTAACTTAATAATAAGGGAATTCGTAAGATGTCTCAACCAGCTTGAAGTACAGAGATTGATATTCCCTTGGGGCAAAATTCATTTGGCTCACCGTAGAGGAATCACTGGCACTGGCAGATCAGGCACTCAGCAGTAGCATTAGGCAGCTCAGCCTTTGTAAGGGGAATTCTGTTGTTGCCACATCCTCGCCCCCTGCTGCATGGCCTCTTCCTTCACGGTCCCATGGAGCAAGCACTGTGGCAGCTGTGTAAAGAAGCTCTCCGACCTCCACAGAGCACAGGAGTTTGTCTACCTGATTATTAAGAGTCTTCTCTGCAGTGGCTGCCCTTTGGAGGCGTTGACATGGGAGATGAGTATCTTCAGTCTGCCTCTTCAGAGGGGTCCAGCCACATATCTCTGTCCAAGATTTCCTTGTCACCAATCTTCAAGGCCCTGACCATCCAGCCAGACCATCAGCAACTGCCCATGAATCAATGTAGATCTGTACTCTGGCCATCTCTCACCCCAGACATAGTGTACAGTCATATATCCTGCTAGAATTTCTGCCCACTGGGAGGATTTTCCTTCACCACTGTCTTCACAGTCCCCCCTGAGTGGGGCTATAATGCTCCAGCTGTCCACTTTCGTGTAGTACCAGCATATCATACAGACCCATCTGTAATCCAGGCTTGAGTTTTCTCCCTCAGTCAGCTGGTCATAAGCAATCCCCTGAAGGCCACAGGCACGGAACAAGAGAATAGGCAAACAACAGGAGCTGTGTTGCAGGGGTCTGAGCCACCAACTCACACAATTTACTTGTACCTCATGGACCCGCCTGAGTTCAGTCTCTCATATACCATTTCCACTTGATGAAAGATTGCTACTGTGCACGCCCAACCTTAAAACAAGGCAGGTCAGACAACGTCCGTATTATGAGGAGAGCTCAAGCTGCATGGTCACCTCATTCAGCCTCTACGAAGACCTAGTAGCAAGCCAGAACCTGCTTCTCAAAAGGATAGTCATCTGCAGAAGAGGACGTAGATTTGCTTCACAATCCTAGAGGTCTGCACCATAACTGCATCGGTGCTTGCCAGAGGCTCCATACAGCTTCTCTATGTGACACTTCAAGTATCATTGGACCTGCTGGATCATAAAACCCAAGTGATAGAGTAGCTTGTACTATAGCCTAAACAGCTGCAGAGCCTTCTCTTGTTCTGCTTCCCAATCCACCCGTCTGTAGATGCGTTGAGGTTGCATACTCAAATGCGTTATGTTGCCTCCAAAGTGACCTACCAAGGGTTGTGCCTCTTTCTTTTTGTCGGTGATACAAGCTGCAGCAATTCATCTTCCACCCTGACGGGGATATTTCAAAATGCTCCAGACCAATGAACCCTCACAAATTTCACTGCTGGTACAATTCTATGTCAGTCTGGGTCCAATCAGGAGAAAGAAGCCATAGAGTAACATGAACAGAGAAAGATTAGTATAAGAAGTATTACCTATAATAGGGGATTGGAGTAATGAGGGATTGGCCAGTAAAAAGTGGAGAATTCTAAGCAATATAGGGATGGTAGCTATAAGAAGCAGCCAAAAGCTGGGTACTCCCTCAACCTCTATTATAGTGATAATTTAACTGTACTGTGATTGCCTGTTTCTTTGTCCCATCACTAGACTCCAGGGTCCTTGAGAGCAGGGACCACATGCCTTGTTCTCCATTATATCTCCAGTGCTAAGGGGGAGACCTACCACCCCAAAGACTACGAGTAAATGAGTGAATGAATGAGTGAATGCAGCCAATATTGGCACTCTAGCAACCTGCAGGAGAATTATCCTGTTTCCTGCCACATATACCAGACCCAAAGAAAGGTACCTGCAACACACACCTGGATGCTTCAGTCCAATCTGAGAAGACGCTGATAATCCTTTCAAGGGAGCCGCCAGTGGAGGGCTGTGTGTAGCCTTTGTCAACCTCTCCTAAAAAGGAGGCAAAAGTCTAGCCCAACTTCCCAGACTGTCCCCACTGGGTTCTTAGTCCCCCAAGCCGAGAGCTAAACAACAGCCCCAAAAGAGTCTCACTCTGCCCCTGATTGCTATGTGAACACATGCACACAGCTGGGCCTCGCCTATTGGGGCCGGAACAGGTGTAGATGGGATTCCCATCAAAGGCTCCTCTCCGGACCTGG
Organism: Balaenoptera acutorostrata; assembly: GCF_949987535.1. NCBI lineage: Eukaryota > Metazoa > Chordata > Mammalia > Artiodactyla > Balaenopteridae > Balaenoptera > Balaenoptera acutorostrata. The sequence goes on from NC_080066.1 coordinate 84,492,962, forward strand.
GAAAGCAACTGCCCGGGGCGGACCGGGCCGAGCCGAGCCAATGCGGAGCGGAGCGGGGCGGGGCGCGGGCGGGCCTAGAAAACAGGCCGGGTCGGGCCCCGGCAGAGGCGGAGCCATGGGAGACGCGAACAAGGAGTGCACAGTCAGGCTGCTGATGGACTACCTGGAGTACTGCGCCCGCGAGCCCGGCACCCCCGCGCGGGCGCCGTCCACGCCCGAGGCCGCCGTGCTGTGCCCGTGGCCGCCCGGATACAGGAGACCAACCTGCACTACTTGTCCCAATGCCGCGGCTTCCGCGGGAACCGCGTCGAGCTGGTGGCCTGGATGGCGCAGGAGCTACTCGCCAACAACCGTGGTGGCCCCAGCTGGGGCCGCGTGGCAGCGCTCGTGACCTTCGCGGGGACGCTGCTGGAGAGGCCGCCGCCGGGGGCCCGTAGGCGGAAGAAGACGGAGAATGAAGACGTTAGCAGGCACTGCCAGTTCCTGGTGGCCTTGCTGTGTGCTCAGCTCTTCGGACGGCAAGGTGAGCGCGGCGGGTGCGGGGACCCGGGGCGGGTGGGCAGCCCGGGACGCGCCCACGCGGCCGGCACCTGGAGGGACCCTGCGGCTTCAGCCCCGTGGGGCGTTCGTTTCAGCAGGCCTGGGACATTCTTGGTGAAGTCCGGCTTTCTCCTCTACTGGCGGAGTCAGACACCAAAACAGGCCTAGTTAGACGGCTCTCATGCTAACGCATTCTGAAACAGCAGCGCACGACTTGGGTTTGCACACTTCGGCCTTGTCCTTGATCGCCCTCGGGGTTTTAGGGTGCGCTCATGTTAGGTCTGGATGCTTTGCTTAGGTAGAAATTCCCAAAGTGGCGAAGTCAGCAACGGGGTGGCCTGGGCCAGGTGGGTTCTTTCTCCAACACTTATTAGATGCACCTTTCTCCATAGACCCCACGGCTCTGCAGGTCAGAGCACACCAGCCTAAAGCGTTAGAATGAAAAGGCAGCCCCTTGTCCAACCCCTCCATCGCTCAGGAAGAGCTGAGGCAGAGGTGTCTGGGGGGTGGGGGTGGGGGCGGTGGTCGCGCGGGCACCCCGTGGTGCTGAAGACTCGAGGTTCCTTAACTTCCGATTCACTGCACCCAGCCCTCAATTGGGAGATAGCCAGGCGCCCTGGCGCGCAGCTGTAAGCCATTGATCTCTGTGGTCTAGGCTAGAGCGGGAGGCCCTTGCAGCTCCTAAACTGAGCTCAAGATCAGCGAGAGTCTGGCCAGCGTTCCGTAAGAGGGGAGAATGCCTCCTGGGTTCTGAGCGAGACCCCTGCTTCTTTCTTCTCCTCCTTACTGGAGTTGAATCAGCGACTGTGGTGACCCAGGTTATAGAAGAAATACAGCCAAACTATTAAAACCAACAATTAAAAAAAAAAAGTCTAAGAATCTAGACACTGCAGGAAACTTAGCCTCCTGTTTTGCAATTTTCTGGTAGACCTGTATTGATGAATTGGGTTCCATTTGTGGAGGAGAGGTAGTATTTGAATCAGAACCTTGACCTTGCATGAACAGTTTGAGGTGTTAGCATTAATTCCATTCTTTTGGGACGGGAAGGGATGGGGAGGCGGGGTCTTAAACTATTCCGGCCTGTGAACTCTCAGAACCCCACCTGAGCCATTTGTCTTAACAAGGCATTTGGCCCCCAAGGGCACTCCGCACTAAAGAGGAAATTGATGGGGGGGCATTGTTTTTGTTCTCGTCTTTTGGCTAATCACCATTGAGTAAGGAACAATCTTTTAACATCAGGAAGCAGAAATTCTCCAATTGAGTAAACTAGACATGGCCACACCTCTCTCAGCTGCAGTTAAAATGCCACAGGCTGGATTTCAAGTCCCTCCCTACGCCCCTGTTTTTCTGACTGGAACTGCTTGCTTTATTGTCTCAGGGGATACCTTTCAATTTAGCGATTTGTCAGTTTCCCAAAATGGCATCAGTTCTTTGCTCAGGAAAGAACATGATATAGTATTCTACCTTCCTCTCGGCTTTTGAAAGAAGTGAATGAAAAGATGAGTGTTCCTGCTCTAAGTGACAAAGTTGTGTTCTCTATGTCCTTCTGCCCCCTATGTTATACTACTTCTTACAAATACTAACTCAAAGATTCCTAATTACAAGTTACCTATTGCTCAGGATTTCCTTTTTTTACATTTTAAATTCAGGAGTTGTCTTAGTGTTTAATCTAGAACCTCCTGTGTATTTTATTGAGTACAGGTTTTGAGTGTTATGAAGCAATCTAGTTCTCTTCTCCCTCCCCTTATAGGATGGATTTTGTCTTTTCTTCCAATGCTCATTGCAGCCATCTTGGGAAAGACAGCTGGTCTGGGTTTTTCTCTCATACTGTACAGCAATGATCTTAATCTACTTCTGGTCAAAATTATCCTGAGTTCTAAAATTCTTAACTCATTTCTACCTGCCTGACTGTGACCAGCCAAGCAAATTTGAGATGTGAAAGAACAAACCAGAGTAAACCACCTCCTGAGACATTTTTACCTGCATTCATATAAGGAGTCCTACAGTGATTCAGCCAGCATTTTAACTCCTGACAAGTACTCAGAGATATTAGGACAAAGGCACAAATGGCTCTTCTTTAAATGGGAGACACAGGGGTCTAAAGGCTTATTGCTCCAAAGAATTACAGAAGAAACTGCTTTCCATTAAATAGGAAATACAGTGCTATTTGCTACGTTTGTATAAGAGTGGATATGTATCTCTCATCTATCCATGATTTCATGTGCTACTGCTGACTAATTTATCAAGGCACTGTGTCAGGGGTGTAAAATGATACTACAAGTCCTCTGAGTCACAGTTTAGTTTAACAAAGAATGTGATAGTAAATCCTTTTATAAGGAATTCTTTCTAAATCCTTTAAAATGTAATTTCTGGGACTTCTAGGTTTTTAGAGTTAATATATTGAAATTTTATTTTTCTGACTTCAATAAATTATTAAATCTTTAAAGTTTTAATTTATGCATCTTTAAAAAAAACAGTTGGTTTTGCTTGGGATTCAATAAGCCTTTATTCTTAGGAGTAACTTGATTGATGACAATTTCCTTTTTATTGTCTCTTTAAATACAACACATACAATTATTTTAAACATTTAATCAGTACACAGGCACATAACAAGTCCTTCTCTTTCACCTTCCATTCTGCACTCAACCCATCACTTGAGGTAGATGGAGAAAGAAAACTTTACCCTGTACCTGAGCCCTATGAATTTCAAAGATGAAAGATAGATTAACAGGAGAGAAACATACAAACCTTATTTGATGTTAATGTTTTTTACAGGGGACTTCATAGAAAAGAAGTGAAAACTCAAAGAAGCAGTAAGACTTGGGGTTTATATACCAGTTTAACAAAGGGTGATAAATTGTGGAGATAGGACTAAACAAAGAAAAGGGGTTTGGGCTTCCAGGGGCGGTATATTGTGGGACAGTGACTAGGAAATATATCGGGGCAGCTAATGGAAGGTGAGGATTATTTTAGTAAAATTCATGGAGATTCATCTTGGTATTAACTCCCATTGCCAGTGATAAGAGTGTTCTCCCCTTCCTGGTACAAGAAGGCACCTTTCTCACAGGAAATTTATGCCCTGCTTTTAGGCAGAAAGGGGTCAGAGAGCCCTTCCTATATATGCTATTTCTCAGTTGCCTTCAGCTAAAATAATCAGTATGCCAAAGTGGCATATTTGGGGGTAACATGTTCTGATCCCCTTCAGTGGTTAACAGTGAACACAGTTATTCTAGTGCCCGCTGGAATCTGTGTCCATCTGTCCTTTCGGAGCCCACACAGACCCAACCAAGCTTGCTAGCAGCCAGGGGAAGAACACCCGTGAGGACAAGAAGCCAGCCCAGATCTGCTTCAGCAACATCTTCATGGCCAAAGCTGTTGCCGATGCTATTAGATCAAGACTTGGACCAAAAGGAGTGGATAAAATGATTCAAGATGGAAGAGGTGATGTGACCATTACAAATGGTGCTACCATTCTGAAACAAACATAGGCATGACATCCAACAGCCAGAATGCCGGTAGAGCTAAGGCTCAAGAGAAAGAAGGAAATGCACCACATCAGCGGTCATCGTTGCTGGCTCTCTCTTGGATTCCTGTAGCAGGTTTTTTCAGAAATGGATTCATCGTTTCCAAATCACTTTAGAAGGATTTGGAAAGGGTACTGAAATCTTGACATGCCGTGACCTGTGGAACCGAGTGACAGAGAAGTGCTGTTAAACAGTGCAGCCACTTCATTGAGCTCAGCAGTTGTCTCTCAGGATTCAAGTCTCTCTCTTACGTGAGTGTAAAGGCAGGGAGGAAAGTGATTGATCCAGCCACAGCTACTGGTGTAGATCTCAGAGATGTCAGAATAGTTAAGAAACCTGCTAGGGCTTCCCTGGTGGCGCAGTGGTTAAGAATCTGCCTGCCAATGCAGGGGACACGGGTTCGAGCCCTGGTCTGGGAAGATCCCACATGCCACGGAGCAACTAAGCCCGTGAGCCACAACTACTGAGCCTGCGCGTCTGGAGCTTGTGCTCCGCAACGGGAGAGGCTGCGACTGTAAGAGGCCCGCGCACCGCGATGAAGAGTGGCCCCCGCTCGCCGCAACTGGAGAAAGCCCTCGCACAGAAACGAAGACCAACACAGACAAAAATAAATAAATAAATAAATTAATTAATTAATTTAAAAAAAATTTCTGTTGTTTAAAAAAAAAAAGAAACCTGCTAATGCCCTCGAAGGTATAATGCTAAGTGAAATAAATCAGACAGAAAGACAAATACTGTGTGATCTCTCTTACAGGTGGAACCTTAAAAAAAAATAAAAAACAAGCTCATAGAACAGGTTGGTGGTTTCCAGAGGTGGGGGTAGAGGGGTGAGAGAAATGGGTGGGTAAACTGTTCTTGTCTTTTTGCTTGTTTTTAGTTTAAATGAACTGTCATTTTTTTTTTTTTTTTTTTTTAGAAAAAGGAAACTTGGTGGGAGAATTGATGATTTTGTGTTGGTGGAAGGGCTGGTTCTCACCCGAAAGGTGGCCAATTCTGACATATCCAGAGTTGAAAAGATTAAGATTGGGCTTAAAAACAGATCATGATAATCAAACAGTTTCTTTCTGATATGCCCACATGGATGGAGCCCTGAGGAAAGACAGACTATATTCTAAATTTAACGAAGCAAATTTTAAAAACGGATGTATTTTCTTTCTCATGCGGAAGTCTATTCTTAAGACATGCTCTTAGTGATCTTGTATTAAATTTCCTGATCAAAATGAAGATTGTGGTAGTTAAGGACATTGAAAGAGAAAATATTGGAACCAAGCCAGTTGCTCATACTGACCAACTTAACTGCTGACATGCTGGGTTTGGCTGAATGAGCTGAGGGGGTCAATTTACATGGCTCTGGCACACTGCTCAAGATTACAGGCTATATTATCCCAGGAAAAAGTTACAGCTGTTGTTCCTGGTTCTAACACATTGGTGATGGAAGAAGCCGGGCCCTCAGTTCATGATGCCCTATGTGTTATTCATTGTTTAGTAAAGCAGAGAGCTCTTATTGCAGGAGGTAGTGCTCCAGAGATAGAGTGGGCCCTGTGGTTAACTGGATATTCACGAACATTGAGTGGTATGAAATCCTACTGCATTCATGCCTTTGCAGATGTTACGGAGCTCATTCCATCTACACTAGCTGAAACTGCTGGACTGAATCCCATGTCTACAGTCACAGAACTAAGAAAACCGGCATGCTGAGGAGAAAAACTATAGGCATTAATGTCCAAAAGGATGGTATTTCCAACGTTTTGGAGGAACTGGTTATTCAGCCTTTGTTGGTTTCAGTCAGTGTACTGACTCTAGCAACTGAAACTGTGTGGCCCTGCAGTAAACCTTTCTCTGCTCCAAACTCTGATGTTTCAGTTTGTTTGTCTTCACTGTATGTGGGGCACATGAACTTGCATTTGCTAACAATATGAAGTAGGACTCACTTCTTTTTTTTTAGAATTTCACTTATTTATTTATTTATTTTTGGCTGTGTTGGGTCTTCGTTTCTGTGTGAGGGCTTTCTCTAGTTGTGGCAAGTGGAGGCCACTCTTCATCGCGGTGTGCGGGCCTCTCACTATCGCGGTCTCTCTTGTTGCGGAGCACAGGCTCCAGACGCGCAGGCTCAGTAGTTGTGGCACACGGGCTTAGTTGCTCCACGGCATGTGGGATCTTCCCAGACCAGGGCTCGAACCCGTGTCCCCTGCATTGGCAGGCAGACTCTCAACCACTGCACCACCAGGGAAGCCCAGGACTCACTTCTTATAAAAGAAGAGTTGGGGTGGATATTTCAGCACTGTTTATAGATGGTCCATTTTTTCCCAGCTAATTTGAATGTTTTCTCTAGTTTGTTGACTTATCTTTTCCTCTACTAATAGCACTCTGTCTCAATTACTATATGTTTATGACATGTTTAAACATCTGGTGTTATAGTCTAATCTCCTACCCCACCATTCTTCTTCAAAAAATTAAAAATATCCTTGGCCATTTCTGTGAATTGTTTAAGTTGAATTCTAAAAACCAGTTTATAAAGAATCCATTACGACATTTCTTTAGGATTTTGAATAGAATGGGATTGGATTATAAATCAATCTGGAAATAAGTAGTAACTTTACAATATTGTGTCTTCCCTTCTAAGAACATAACTCCTGTTCCACTTATTTAGGTCTCTTACGGTTTTCTTCATACAGGTCCTGTGTTTTTGCCAGGAGTATTCCAACTCTTTGAGTTCTTTTGCTACTGGGAATAGAATCTGGAGAGGATGTTTTGCCTTCCCAGAGGGAGCCTGCCTTGAAGAGAAGAGCTCACAGGACAGAGGTCAGAGATTGGGGGTGGGATGGAGCGTGGAGAAACAGTTTTGATGACATGACTGAAATCTCACAATTCGGCTGTGCCTAAAGCTAGTTGGGGCTCAATAAATTTCCTTTTCTGCTTAAACTGATTTTTAAAAAACTTTTATTTTATATTGGAGTATAGTTGATTAACAATGCTCTGTTAGTCTCAGGTGTACAGCAAAGTGATTCAGTTATATACATATACATGTATTGACTCTTTTTCAAATTATTTTCCCATTTACATTGTTACATAATATTGAGCAGAGTTCCCTGTGCTATACAGTAGGTCCTTTTTGGGTATCTATTTTATATATAGCAGTGTATACATGTCAATCCCAAACTCCTAATTATCCCTCCCCTCCCTGCACCCTTCCCCTCTGGTAACCATAAATTTGTTCTCTAAGTCTGTGAGTCTGCTTCTGTTTTGTAAATAGGTTCATTTGTATCATTTTTTTTAAGATTCCTTATATAAGTGATATCATACGATATTTGTCTTTCCCTGTCTGACTTACTTCACTTAGTACTATAATCTCCAGGTCCATCCATGTTGCTGCAAATGGCATTATTTCATTCTTGTTAATGGCTGAGTAATATTCCATTGTTTATATGTACCATATCTTCTTTTTTTTTTAACATCTTTATTGGAGTATAATTGCTTTACAATGGTGTGTTAGTTTCTGCTTTATAAAAAAATGAATCAGTTATACATATACATATGTCCCCATATCTCCTCCCTCTTGCATCTCCCTCCCTCGCACCCTCCCTGTCCCATCCCTCTAGGTGGTCACAAAGCACCGAGCTGATCTCCCTGTGCTATGCGGTTGCTTCCCACTAGCTATCTATTTTACGTTTGGTAGTGTATATATGTCCATGCCACTCTCTCACTTTGTCACAGCTTACCCTTCCCCCTCCCCATATCCTCAAGTCCATTCTCTAGTAGGTCTGTGTCTTTATTCCCGTCTTACCACTAGGTTCTTCATGACCTTTTTTTTTTTTTCTTAGATTCCATATATATGTGTTAGCATACTGTATTTGTTTTTCTCTTTCTGACTTACTTCACTCTGTATGACAGACTCTAACTCCATCCACCTCACTACAAATAACTCAATTTCGTTTCTTTTTATGGCTGAGTAATATCGCATTGTATATATGTGCCACATCTTCTTTATCCATTCATCTGTCGATGGACACTTAGGTTACTTCCATGTCCTGGCTATCGTAAATAGAGCTGCAATGAACATTTTGGTACATGACTCTTTTTGAATTATGGTTTTCTCAGGGTATATGCCCAGTAGTGGGATTGCTGGGTCATATGGTAGTTTTATTTTTAGATTTTTCAGGAACCTCCATGCTGTTCTCCATAGTGGCTGTATCAATTTACATTCCCACCAACAGTGCAAGAGGGTTCCCTTTACTCCACACCCTCTCCAGCATTTATTGTTTGTAGATTTTTTGATGATGGCCATTCTGACTGGTGTGAGATGATATCTCATTGTAGTTTTGATTGGCATTTCTCTAATGATTAATGATGTTGAACAGTCTTTCATGTGTTTGTTGGCAATCTGTATATCTTCTTTGGAGAAATGTCTGTTTAGGTCTTCTGCCCATTTTTGGATTGGGTTGTTTCTTTTTTTGTTACTGAGCTGCATGAGCTGCTTGTAAATTTTGGAGATTAATTCTTTGTCAGTTGCTTCATTTGCAAATATTTTCTCCCATTCTGAGGGTTGTCTTTTGGTCTTGTTTATGGTTTCCTTTGCTGTGCAAAAGCTTTTAAGTTTCATTAGGTCCCATTTGTTTGTTTTTATTTCCATTTCTCTAGGAGGTGGGTCAAAAAGGATGTTGCTGTGATTTATGCCATGGAGTGTTCTGCCTATGTTTTCCTCTAAGGGTTTGATAGTGTCTGGCCTTACATTTAGGTCTTTAATCCATTTTGAGTTTATTTTTGTGTATGGTGTCAAGGAGTGTTCTAATTTCATTCTTTTACATGTAGCTGTCCAGTTTTCCCAGCACTGCTTATTGAAGAGGCTGTCTTTTCTCCACTGTATATTCTTGCCTCCTTTATCAAAGATAAGGTGACCATATGTGCGTGGGTTTATCTCTGGGCTTTCTATCCTGTTCCATTGATCTATATTTCTGATTTTGTGCCAGTACCATACTGTCTTGATTACTGTAGCTATGTAGTATAGTCTGAACTCAGAGAGCCTGACTCCTCCAGCTCCGTTTTTCTTTCTCAAGATTGCTTTGGCTATTTGGGGTCTTTTGTGTTTCCATACAAATTGTGAAGTTTTTTGTTCTAGTTCTGTGAAAAATGCCAGTGGTAGTTTGATAGGGATTGCACTGAATCTGTAGATTGCTTTGGGTAGTAGAGTCATTTTCACAATGTTGATTCTTCCAATCCAAGAACATGGTATATCTCTCCATCTGTTTGTATCATCTTTCATTTCTTTCACCAGTGTCTTATAGTTTTCTGCATACAGGTCTTTTGTTTCCCTAGGTAGGTTTATTCCTAGGTATTTTATTCTTTTTGTTGCAATGGTAAATGGGAGTGTTTCCATAATTTCTCTTTCAGATTTTTCATCATTAGTGTATAGGAATGCAAGAGATTTCTGTGCATTAATTTTGTATCCTGCAACTTTACCATATTCATTAATTAGCTCTAGCAGTTTTCTGGTGGCAGTTTTAGGATTCTCTATGTATAGTATCACGTCATCTGCAAACAGTGACAGTTTTACTTCTTCTTTTCCAATTTGTATTCCTTTTATTTCTTTTTCTTCTGTGATTGCCATGGCTAGGACTTCCAGAACTATGCTGAATAATAGTGGTGAGTGTGGACATCCTTGTCTCGTTCCTGATCTTAGAGGAAATGCTTTCAGTTTTTCACCATTGAGAATGATGTTTGCTGTGGGTTTGTCATATATGGCCTTTATTATGTTGAGGTAGGTTCCCTCTATGCCCACTTTCTGGAGAGTTTTTGTCATAAACGGGTGTTGAATTTTGTCAAAAGCTTTTTCTGCATCTATTGAGATGATCATATGCTTTTTATTCTTTATTTTGTTAATATGGTGTATCACATTGATTGATTTGCGTATATTGAAGAATCCTTGCATCCCTGGGATAAATCCCACTTGATCGTGGTGTATGATCCTTTTAATGTGTTGCTGGATTCGTTTGCTAGTATTTTGTTGAGGATTTTTGCATCTATATTCATCAGTGATATTGGTCTGTAATTTTCTTTTTTTGTAGTGTCTTTGTCTGGTTTTGGTATCAGGGTGATGGTGGCCTCATAGAATGAGTTTGGGAGTGTTCCTTCCTCTGCAATTTTTTGGAAGAGTTTGAGAAGGATAGGTGTTAGCTCTTCTCTAAATGTTTGATAGAATTCACCTGTGAAGCCATCTGGTCCTGGACTTTTGTTTGTTGGAAGATTTTTCATCACAGTTTCAATTTCATTACTTGTGATTGGTCTATTCATATTTTCTGTTTCTTCCTGGTTCAGTCTTGGAAGGTTATACCTTTCTAAGAATTTGTCCATTTCTTCCAGGTTGTCCGTTTTATTGGCATAAAGTTGCTTGTAGTAGTCTCTTAGGATGCTTTGTATTTCTGTGTTGTCTGTTGTAACTTCTCCTTTTTCATTTCTGATTTTATTGATTTGAGTTCTCTCCCTCTTTTTCTTGATGAGTCTGGCTAGTGGCTTATCAATTTTGTTTATCTTCTCAAAGAAACACCTTTTAATTTTATTGATCTTTGCTATTGTTTTCTTTGTTTCTGTTTCATTTATTTCTGCTCTGATCTTTATGATTTCTTTCCTTCTGCTAACTTTGGGTTTTGTTTGTTCTTCTTTGTCTAGTTTCTTTAGGTGTAAGGTTAGATTGTTTACTTGAGATTTTTCTTGTTTCTTGAGGTACGGTTGTATAGCTATAAACTTCCCTCTTAGAACTGCTTTTGCTGCATCCCATAGGTTTTGGGTCATCGTGTTTTCATTGTCATTTGTCTCTAGGTATTTTTTGACTTCCTCTTTGATTTCTTCAGTGATCTCTTGGTTATTTAGTAACATTGTTTAGCATCCATGTGTTTGTGTTTTTTACGTTTTTTTCCCTGTAATTCATTTCTAATCTCATAGCGTTGTGGTCAGAAAAGATGCTTGATATGATTTCAATTTTCTTAAATTTACTGAGGCTTGATTTGTGACCCAAGATGTGAACTATCCTGGAGAATGTTCCGTGCGCACTTGAGAAGAACGTGTAATCTGTTCTTTTTTGATGGAATGTCCTATAAATATCAATTAAATCTATCTGATCTATTGTGTCATTTAAAGCTTCTGTTTCCTTATTTATTTTCATTTTGGATGATCTGTCCATTGGTGTAAGTGAGGTGTTAAAGTCCCCCACTATTATTGTGCTACTGTCAATTTCCTCTTTTATAGCTGTTAGCAGTTGCCTTATGTATTGAGGTGCTCCTATGTTGGGTGCATATATATTTATATTTGTTATATCTTCTTCTTGGATTGATCCCTTGATCATTATGTAGTGTCCTTCCTTGTCTCTTGTAACATTCTTTATTTTAAAGTCTATTTTATCTGATATGAGTATAGCTACTCCAGCTTTCTTTTGATTTCCATTTGCATGGAATATCTTTTTCCATCCCCTCACTTTCAGTCTGTATGTGTCCCTAGGTCTGAAGTGGGTCTCTTGTAGACAGCATATATTTGGGTCTTGTTTTTGTATCCATTCAGCAAGCCTGTGTCTTTTGGTTGGAGCATTTAATCCATTCACGTTTAAGGTAATTATAGATATGTATGTCCCTATGACCATTTTCTTAATTGTTTTGAGTTTGTTTTTGTAGGTCCTTTTCTTCTCTTGTGTTTCCCACTTAGAGAAGTTCCTTTAGCAATTGTTGTAGAGCTGGTTTGGTTGCGCTGAATTCTCTTAGCTTTTGCTTGTCTGTAAAGCTTTTGATTTATCCATCAAATCTAAATGAGATCCTTGCTAGGTAGAGTCATCTTGGTTGTAGGTTCTTCCCTTTCATCACTTTAAGTATATCATGCCCCTCCCTTCTGGCTTGTAGAGTTTCTGCTGAGAAATCAGCTGTTAACCTTATGGGAGTTCTCTTGTATGTTATTTTTCGTTTTTCCCTTGCTGCTTTCAATAATTTTTCTTTGTCTTTAATTTTGCCACTTTGATTACTATGTGTCTCGGCGTGTTTCTCCTTGGGTTTATCCTGTATGGGACTCTCTGCGCTTCCTGGACTTGGGTGGCTATTTCCTTTCCCATGTTAGGGAAATTTTCGACTATAATCTCTTCAGATATTTTCTCTGGTCCTTTCTCTCTTCGCCTTCTGGGACCCCTATAATGTGAATGTTGTTGCGTTTAATGTTGTCCCAGAGGTCTCTTAGGCTGTCTTCATTTCTTTTCATTCTTTTTTATTTAGTCTGTTCCACAGCAGTGAATTTCACCATTCTGTCCTCCAGGTCACTTATCCGTTCTTCTGCCTCAGTTATTCTAATATTGATTCCTTCTAGTGTAGTTTTCGTTTCAGTTATTGTATTGTTCATCTCTGTTTGTTTGTTCTTTAATTCTTCTAGGTCTTTGTTAATCATTTCTTGCATCTTCTCAATCTTTGCCTCCATTCTTATTCCGAGGTCCTGGATCATTTTCACTATCATTATTCTGAATTCTTTTTCTGGAAGGTTGCCTATCTCCACTTCATTTAGTTGTTTTTCTGCGTTTTTTTCTTGTTCCTTCATCTGGTATATAGCCCTCTGCCTTTTCATCTTGTCTATCTTTCTGTAAATGTGCTTTTTGTTCCACAGGCTGCAGGATTGTAGTTTTTCTTGCTTCTGCTGTCTGCCCTCTTGTGGTTGAGGCTGTCTAGGAGGATTGTGCAGGCTTTCTGATGGGAGGGGCTGGTTCCTGCCCATGGGTAGATAGAGCTGGGTCTTGTCCCTCTGGTGGTCACGGCAATGCTCAGGGAGACTTTAAGCAACTTGTCTGCTGATGGGTGGGGCTGTGTTCCCGCCCTGTTGGTTGTTTGGCCTGAGATGACCCAGCACTGGAACCTACAGGCTGTTTTGTGGGGCTAATGGCGGTGTCTGGGAGGGCTCACGCCAGTGAGTACTTCTCAGAACTGCTGCTGCCAGTGTCCTTGTCCCCACAGTGAGCCACAGCCACCCTCGCCTCTGCAAGAGACCCTCCAATACTAGCAGGTAGGTCTGGCCCAGTCTCATATGGGGTCACTGCTTTTTTCCCCCTGGGTCCTTGTGCACATGAGACTTTGAGTGCCTGCCAGGAGTGGAGTTTCTGTTTCCTCCAGTCCTGTAGAAGTCCTGTAATCAAACCCCACTGGCCTTCAAAGCCAGATTCTCTGGGGACTCCTCCTTCCGTTGCTTGACCACCAGGCTGGGAAGCCTGACATGGTGCTCAGTACTTTCACTCCTGTGGGATAACTTTTGTGGTATAATTGTTTTACAGTTTGTGAGTTGCCCACCTGGCAGGTATATGATTTGATTTTATCATGATTGCATCCCTCCTACCATCTTGTGGCCACTTCTTTGTCTTTGGATGTAGGGTATCTTTTTTGGTAGGTTCCAGCATTTTTTTTATCAATGGTTGTTTAGCAGTTAGTTGTGATTTTGGTGTTTTTGTAAGAAGGGGGTGAGCTCATGTCCTTCTACTGCACCATCTTAAGCTAATCTCTAAACTGATTTTTTTTACAAGTGAAACTCAATTCATTATTGAGTCACAGAATCAATTTTTCCCTGTTACATTTGTTAGTTAGTAATGGCTGTCATAAGAAGAAACGTAATGTGGGTTTTAAATCTGGCTATTTTGAACTCTAACTAGTTGGCACTAATGTTTCTTTCTCAAAATTTATACCTCACTTTCTTTTTCTTGGATAATTGTATAAATTAGTGAATGATGGGGATAGTTGTTTTCTATCTACCAGGAATTCCCTTGATTTCTGGTCTGTTGATGGCCTTCTTTTCTTCCAGCAATTTTTTTCATTTTAGCATTTTAGGAGGGAGGAGTTGTGGTGTCATTGCTCAGACCATAATTTAACCTAGGATCTCTCAAGTTCTTTGAGTAAATTAAGGATTAGACACACCTATGTTAATCCTCTGTGGTAAGAAAAAAACATTACCTTAACAACACTGAAAGTGCTGAGTGATGAAGCATTCCAGGTTTCAGATATGTTTTTGACTGGACTATCTAGCCACAAGAGGATGAAATATTTTTCCCATGTGGTAATTTTGTCATTGTTCTTAGCATGTGTATGCTTGTTCCACAAGCTAAGTATTGTGGGCTCATGAAAAGAAGATGAGTAGCCTGATGTAGCACTGAGTAATGTGACAGTTCAGGACACTCTTGGAGTGCATTTTCTAGTAATATTCTTACCCATCAGCCTGTAAGCACTGGGTCCCTCAAAATTTTGTCTGATACCCTATCCCTTGTCTACTTGGAAGGATAATATATTTGTTATTATCTTTTCTCAAGTTTATCCTGCATTTCTAGCTTCTAGCTGGACACTTCTAGGTAAATGCTGTTGCTTCAAACTCATCCATTTTTTCCAGTTGTCCTTTTCCCGTAAACTTTTAGTTCTTTTGGACCCCACTCCCCTTCATCTCCCTACTGCTTTTCCCAACCCACTCTACTGTCATTTTGAGGGTGTATTCTTTCCCTCTTTTAATCAAAATGTTCTCTAATCTTCCTCTAGAAGCCCTTCTCTGCCCCACATGCCCCACATTTATGACCTTAAAACCTCCTTTCCAGCTCTCTTTGATGGCTTTTCATTCTTATATATGCCAAATCCATCTGCAACTGTGCTACCTGGAATAACTAGTAAAATGCTTCTCAGGGATGCATCCTTGTTTAACGATCTTTATTGGTTCCTCATGGCCTGCAGTGGAAACAGTCCAGATCCCGAGACCAGCTTTCCCTCATTCCGACCTCATATTCCTGCCAGCCTGTCCCACTGTCCCCTAGATTCATGTTGTCTGTCCTGTCTCTGAACCAGTTTTGTGTTCATGCCATTTCCTCAGCAACAACACTCTTTCCCATCCATCAGTCGCTGAAATTCAATACCCGTATTAAAATTTGTCTCTTCAGTGAAATTTCAAGAAAACATCTCCCTCTTACTGCTAAGTTCTCTTTGGCTTAAACTGCCACTTTTTATTTTAGTTCTTACCTTACTTACTACTCCCCTTCCCTTCTCTCACCTCCATCAAATGGGCTAAATTATTAAGATAAGCACAAATCCCTGACTTCTACTACCCTCAACTCATTATCAACAGAAAGCCAAACACATAAAGTGTTCAGAATACTTAATAATGGCTCTTCATTAGCTTTACAATGGCTCTCAGGTGCACAGAATCACATCAATCATAATTATTAGTTCAGGACATACACATCATTAATCCATGCCTGCACAGACTGCTTATTTTTAATGAAATAACCATGAATACACCACACAGTATAAAAGCTAGGACCTTAACCAAAACATACCTGGTTCTGTGGTCTTTCCCAAAGGTTTCCTTCTGCAAGCACTTACAACTACGGAAATGCAGTGCTATGAAAGTGGGGGCAGTCAGGACTAATATTTATGTATGTATGTATGTATGTGGGATCTTAGTTCTCTGACCAGGGATTGAACTCGGGCCCTCGGTAGTGAAAGCACAGAGTCCTAACCACTGGACTGCCAGGGAATTTCCTTTTTTCAGCTTTTTTTTTTTTGGAGGGCTAATTTAGAATGAGGATTCAAGGAGGGCCTTCCTGTAGAGGTGATGTTTGAGTCGCAGGAGGAGTGGAGAGCCCTGGGGGAAGGGGAGAGAAGAGAGCAGAGAAAAGGAGGAAACTAGGGGTGTGATGGAAACCAAGAGGAGGTGGCACTTGAAGAAGTCAGGACTCCTTAACCTCACGTGATAGAAACTGCAGCAGTAATTTAGGGCTGAATTGCTTTCTGATTGACTCACATGGCTCCTGCCTGGCATGGGGGTCTTCATTTTCCTCCCTCTGGATGTTTTTTGGGGGGGTGGGGGAGAACGTCACAGTATTTTTTTTCAGTTTTATTGAGATATAATTGACATACATCACTGTATAAGTTTAAGGTATACAACATAATGGCTTAACTTACATATATTATGAAATTATTACTAAAATAAAAAGAAAATGTTTTTCCTGTGATGAGAACTCAGGATCTACACTCTTAACAACTTTCCTATATATCATTACAGCAGTGTTAACTATAGTCATCATGTTGTACATTACATCCCTGGTACTTATTTATCTTATAACTGGAAGTTAGTACATTTTGACCACTTTCATTCAATTCTCCCTCTCCCCAACCCCTACCTTTGGTAACCACAGATCTGATCTCTTTTTTATGAGTTTTTTTTGTTTTGTTTTGTTTTAGATTCCACGTATATGTGAGATCATAGAGCATGTCTTTCTCTGACTTATTTTACTTCACATAATGTCTTCAAGGTCCATCCATGTTGCAAATGGCAGGATTTCCTTATTGTTCTTTTATGGCTGAATAATACTCCTGTGCGTGTGTGCGTGTGTGTGTGTGTGTAGAAAACCCTGAAGTCTCCACCTAAAAATTATTAGAACTGATAAATGAATTCAGCAAAGTTGTAGGATACAAGATTAATATACAGAAGTCTGTTGCTTTTCTATACACTAATATTGAACTAACATACATACACCACAACTTCTTTTCCTATTCATCCATTGACAGACACTGAAGTTTTTTCCATGTCTTGGGTATCGTAAATAATGCTGCTATGAACATGAGAGTACACATATCTCTTTGAGTTAATGTTTTCATTTCTTTTGGATATATTCCCAGAAGTCAAATTGCTAAATCATATGGTAGTTGCATTTTTAATTTTTAAGGTTTCTCCATACTGTTTGCCACAGCCGCTGTACCAACAATGCACAAGGGGTTCCTTTTCTCCACATCCTCTTTTTTGTCATCTCTTATCTTTTTGATGACCATTTTTTTATATGGTGTGAGGAAATGTTCTAATCTCATTGTTTTACATGTGACTGTCAGTTTTTCCAGCACCATTTATTGAAGAAACTGTCTTTCTCCATTGTATATTCTTGCTTGCTTTGCTGTAAATTAATTGACCGTAAGTGTGTGGGTTTGTTTCTGGGCTTTCTATTCTGTTCCATTGATCTATGTGTCTGTTTTAGTGCCAGTACCATGCTGTTTTTATTACTATACCTTTGTAGTATAGTCTGAAGTCTGAGAGGGTGACACCTCCAGCTTTGTTCTTTTTTCTCAAGATTGCATTTGCAATTTGGGATCTTTTGTGTTTCCATATGAATTTTAGGATTATTTGTTTTAGTTCTGTGAAGAATGTCATGGGTATTTTAATAGGGGTTGCATTAAATCTGTAGCTTGCTTTGGGTAGTATGGCCATTTTAATAATATTAATTCTTCAATCAGAGAGCATAGGATAACTTTCCATTTCTTTGTATCATCTTCCATTTCCTTCATCAGTGTTTTATAGTTTTCAGAGTATAGGTCTTTCACTTCCTTGATTGTTTATTCCTACGTATATTATTATTTTTGATGCAATTTTAAATGGGATTTTTTTTTACTTTCTCTTTCTGTTAGTTCATTATTAGTGTATAGAAAAACAACAGATTTCTGTTTATTAATCTTGTATCCTGCACCTTTGCTGAATTCATTTATTAGTGTAGTTTTGGGTGGAGACTTCAGGGTTTTCTATATAAAGTATCATGTCTCCGCAAATAGTGACACTTCAACTTCTTCCCTTGAGATATGGATACTATTAATTTCTTTTTCTTGTCTGATTGCTGTGGCTAGGACTTTAATACTGTGTTAAATAAAAGTGATGAGAGTGGGCATCCTTGTCTTGTTCCTGAATTTAGAGCAAAGGCTTTCAGCTTTTCACTGTTGAATATGATGTTAGCTGTGGGTTTGCCATAAGTGGCCTTTATTATGTTGAGATTTGTTCCCTCTCTACCCACTTTAATGAGAGTTTTTAATCACAAATGGATGTTGAATTTCGTCAAATGCTTTTTCTGCATCTATTGAGATGATCATGTGGTTTTTATCCTTTTGTTAATATGGTGTATCACATTGATTGATTTTTGAATATTGAACTATCCTTTCATCCCTGGAATAAATCCAACTTCGATGGTGTATGATCTTTTTTATATATTGTTGGATTCAGTTTGCTAATATTTTGAGGATTTTTGCATCTATATTCATCAAAAATACTGGTCTGTAATTTTGTTTTTTTGTAGTGTCTTTGTCTGGTTTTGGCATCAGGGTAATGGTGTCCTCATAGAACAAACTTGGGAGTGTTCTGTCCTCTTGAATTTTTTTGGACCAGTTTGAGAAGGGTAGATATTAATTCTTCTTATATGTTTGGTAGAATTCCCCTGCAAAGCTGTCTGGTACTGGACTTTTGTTTACTGGGAGTTTGTTTTCAATTACACATTCAATTTCAATTAGTGATTGGTCAGTTCCAATTGTCTGTTTCTTCTTGATTCAGTCTTGGAAGGTTGTATGTTTCTAGAAACTTGTCTGTTTCTCCTAGGTTGTCTAATTTTTTGGCATATAATTGTTCATAGTATTTGCTTATGATGTTTTTGTGTCTCTGTGGTATCGGTTATTTCTCCTTTTTCATTTCTTATTTTATTTATTTGGGTCCTCTCTCTTTTCTTCTTGGTAAGTTTGGCTAAAGGTTTATCAATTTTGTTTATCTTTTCAAAAAACCAACTCTTGGTTTCACAGTTTTTTCTATTGATTTTTTTTTTTTGGTCTGTGTTTCCTCTCTGATCTTATTTCCTCCCTTCTGCTAATTTTGGGTTTTGATTGTTCTTTTTCTAATTCCTTTAGGTGGTAGGTTAGGTTGTTCATTTGAGGTTTTTGTTTGTTTGTTTCTTGAGGAAGGCATGTATCACTATAAACCTCTTTTAGAACTGCTTTTGCTGTATCCCACAGATTTTGGAGTGTTGTGTTTCCATTTTCACTTGTCTTGAGGCATTTTCTGATTTCCTCTTTGATTTCTTCATTAACCTCTTGGTTTTTTAGTAGCATGATGTTTAGTCTCCACGTGTTTGTTCTTTCCCCATTTTTCTTTCTGTAATTGATTTCTAGTTTCATACTGTTGTGTTTTAAAAAATGCTTGATATAATTTCTGTCCTCTTAAATTTGTTGAGAATTGTTTTCTGGCCTAGTGTGTGATCTGTCCTGGAGAGCATTCAATGTGTATTTGAAAAGAATGTGTATTCTGTTGTTTTGGGATGTACTGTCCTATAGATATCTATTAAGTCCAACTCGTCTGTTGTGTCATTTAAGACCACTGTTGCCTTAGTGATTTTCTGTCTGGATGATCTGTCCATTGATGTCAGTGGGGTGTTAAAGTCTTCTACTATTATTATTGTCAATTTCTCCTTTTACGTCTGTTAGTATTTGCTGTATATATTTAGGTGCTCCTGTATTGGGTGCACATATGTTAATGAGTGTAATAATCTCTTCTTATGTTGATCACTTTATCATTATATAATGCCCTTCTTTGTCTTTCTTTATGGCTTCTGTTTTAAAGTCTATTTGTCTGATGTGAGTATTGCTACCCCTGCTTTCTTCTTGTTTCCATTTGCAAGAAATATCTTTTTCTATCCCCTCACTTTCAGTCTGTGTGTATTTTTAGCTCTGAAGTAAGTCTCTTATAGGCAGCATATAGAAGGGTGTTGTTTTTTCATCTGATAAGCCACTCTATCTTTTGATTAGAGCATTTAGTCCATTGACATGTAAAGTAAATGTTGATAAGTATGTACTTATTGGCATTTTATTACTTGTTTTCCAATTATTTTTGTAGTTATTGTCTGTTTATTTCTTCTTATTTTGTTCCCTTGTGGTTTGATGATTTTCTTTAGAATATGCTTGTGTTATGTTCTTTTTAGCTTTTGTGTATCTATTTTAGGTTTTTGATTTGTGGTTACCATGTGGATAATATATGTTGACCTATAACTATATCTATTTGTTTTAAACTGGTACTCATTTAAGTCCAAACACACCTGAGAGATCTACATTTTTTTTACTCCCCTCCACCACATTTTTTGTTTTTGATGTCATATTTTATACCATGTTTACCCCTTAACTATTTATTGTAGTTATAATTGCTTTTACAATTTTTTGTCTTTTAGTCTTCAGGCTGGCTTCTTTAAGTGGTTGATCCTCAGTCCTTGCTCTGTATTTGCCTTTCCTATTGGTATTTTCCCTTTCCTCTGGATTTTACTTCTTTTCATGTAGGAGGGCCCTTTAACACTTCTTTTACAGTAGGTTTAGTATTGATAAACTCCTTTAGTTTTTGCTTGTCTGAGAAGTTCGTTATCTCTCCTATTCTAAATGATAATTTTGCTGGGTAGAGTATCCTAGGTTGCAGAATTTTCCCTTTCTGCACTTGAATATATCATGCCCCTCCCTTCTGGACTGCAATGTTTCTGCAGATAAGTCAACTGATAGCCTTCTGGGGGGACGGTTCTCTTGTATATGACTCTTTGCTTTTCTCTTGCTGACTTTAGAATTCTCTTTTTAGCTTTAACTTTTGCCATTTTAATTATGATATGCCTTGGTGTGGGTCTGTTTGGGTTCATCTTTTTGGGACCCTCTGTGCTTCCTGTACCTGGATATCTATTTCCTTCTTCAGGTTTGGGAAGTTGTCAGCCATAATTTCCTCAAATACATTTTCAATCCCCTCTGTCTCTCTTCTCCCTCTGGGACCCCTATAATGCAAATGTTGGTATGCTCAATGTTTCCCAGAGATCTCTTAAATTGTTTTCATTTTTTAAATTTTCTTTTTGTTGTTCTGATTGGGTGATTTCCATTATTCTATCTTCCAGAGGATTTATGCATATTTCTGTATCACTTAGTCTGCTATTCATTCCTTCTAGTGTGTTTTTTATTTCAGCTATTGAATTCTTCATTTCTGATTGGGTCTTTTTTATATTTTCCAGTTCCTTGTTAAATTTTTCATTGTGTACATCTATTCTTCTCTCTAATTCAGTTAACATTTTTATTACCAATGCTTTGAATTCTTTATCTGGTGAATTGTTTATTTCTGTTTCATTATTTTTTTCAGGGGTTTTCTCTTGCTCTTTCAATTGAGAGCAATTCCTCTGCTTTTCCATTTTGCTTAACTTTCTCTGCCTCTGTAAATTTAGGTGAAACAGTTACCTATTGCATCTTGAAGGGGTGTTATTAAGTGGGAGCGTCCCTGTACAGACTGTGTGTGCCCAATGCCTTTGATGGGAGAGCTGGATTAGACATGGATGCATGCTACCTCTTTCCTCAGGGTGTGCTGGCAGCTATCACTTGGTAGCGGGTGGGGCTGGAGATGAAGGGCCTGGAGCTGGAGCTTAGTATAAGGCAGGACTTCCCCTCTGCTCAGTGGCTGTCACCACCCTATCACGGGCAGGGTCTGATCCCAAGGTGCTGGAGCAGAAGCCCTGAGGGTTGGGCTGACCTGGCTGTGTTCCCTTTAAGTGTGTGTGTTTCCCTTCTTCCCAGACGGGGATACTTGCCCCAGAGCAAGGGAGTGCTGAAGCGAATGGGGCCCATGTGGAGCCACACCGCAGGGCAGGAGGGGCGTGTACTGGGGGGTAAGCTGTGGAGGAGCAGCACCATCAGAATCTGGGCTGCTTCTGGCATGCCGCTTGAGTTAAGCACCAACAGTGGCCACCGCTGCCCTACCCAGGCTCCACCCCAGGACCAGGTCACCTCTATATCCCACAGTCAAGTCTTCTCCCTGGTGATGGCCACCCCAGATCCAGTGCTGCACTGTGACATAGAATGAACAGGGGGCTGACCATTCACTTGGTTCAGGCTGGGGTGCACAGCACCATGGTTTCAGGAAACCCAGCAGCTGCTAGAGCAGACCTCTCTCTGCCCTGCCTCAGGGGCAAGCCAGCACATGTGTGCTCCCGTCAAGTGGAGTCCAGGCTTCCCATAGCCCTTCTATTAGTCCCAGCAGTCCTCCAACCAGCAAAGGAGGCTCTTCTCTTCCTTCTGGTGTAGGACTCCAGGACTGGGATACTCAATCTGTGTCTCTCACCACTCACTCCCTAGGGTGGGTGTCCACCCATGTAACCTCCCTTTTCCTCTGAGTTCCCTCCCAGGGGCATAGGTCCGTACCCAGTTTCTATTCTTCCCTTCCTACCTGATTACACGTGTATCTTTCTTACGTCCTTGGTTGTATAGGAGTCCTCCTGCCAATTTCCAGTTAGTTTTCAGTGAGAATTGTTCCACATGTAGATGTATTTTTAAAAGGGCTTTTTTTTTAAGGGAATACTATTTATTTATTTATTTACTTTATTATTTATGGCTGTGTTGGGTCTTCGTTTCTGTGCGAAGGCTTTCTCTAGTTGCGGCAAGTGGGGGCCACTCTTCATCGCGGTGCGTGGGCCTCTCACTATCGCGGCCTCTCTTGTTGCGGAGCACAGGCTCCAGACGCGCAGGCTCAGTAATTGTGGCTCACGGGCCCAGTTGCTCCGCGGCATGTGGGATCTTCCCAGACCAGGGCTCGAACCTGTGTCCCCTGCATTGGCAGGCAGACTCTCAACCACTGCGCCACCAGGGAAGCCCATGTAGACGTATTTTTGATGTGTTCATGGGGGGAGGTGAGCTCCACATCCTCTTACTCCACACCGTGATTGATCCCCCGCACATATAATTGATTGTATGTATTTTGCAATGTGTCAGTTATCTAACACTCACCTGATTAGTGTGCTCAGCCTTCATGGATTAAGGCCTATGTCCATGATTATTATTTACAACATC
Source organism: Balaenoptera acutorostrata (assembly GCF_949987535.1). Lineage (NCBI taxonomy): Eukaryota > Metazoa > Chordata > Mammalia > Artiodactyla > Balaenopteridae > Balaenoptera > Balaenoptera acutorostrata. The sequence goes on from NC_080066.1 coordinate 84,515,658, forward strand.
TAAAGCTTAGAGTAAACAGTTGTATTAGTCCGCATGGGCTACTGTAACAAAATGCCATAGACTAGATGTCTTAAACAACGGAAATTGATTTCTCACAGTTCTGGAGGCTGTAAATCCAAGATCAAGGTGTTGGCAGCATTGGTTTCTCCTGAGGCCCCTCTCCTCGGCTTGCAGATGGCCATCTTCTCATGTCCTCACATGGACTTCTCTGCACAGCCATCCTTGGTTTCTCCCTTCTCATAATGACACCAGTCTTACTGGATTAAAGCCCCACCCTTATAACCTTATTTACCACTAATTACCTCTTGAAAGTTCCTATCTCCAAATACAGTCACATCAGGAGTGGGGGGTAGGATTTCAATATACAAATTTGTGGGGGCCAATTTAGTCCGTAACAACTGTCAGTTCCTCATCCCCTTTGAAGCAGGACCCAAGAAGCTCAACCCTCCTAATAGTCTTCCATGTGGCAGCCAGAAAGCTCTTTCTTTAAAAGCCAGCCTAATGGTGTCCAGCTTCCCAGCTTTCAGATACAGTTTAGACTATCTAAATTAACCCATAAGTGTCTAAGCCATTGGCATCTTGCTCAGCTCTCTGACCTTATATCCTGCTGTGTACAAGCCACCCACCCAATGCTCTGCCTTTTCCTATCCCTCTCCACTGTGTTCCTTCTTTATGGAAGTGATTATAACTTGCTACCTTCAGGTTTTATCCTGTGGGCTTCCATCTGCTCTCCTATCTGTATCCTTTATGCAGCTGAATCTTATTTGTTGTTCAAGACTCAGCTCAAGTGTCTCCTCTTCTAGAAGCCTCTTTACAGGACACTCTCCTGTACAACATCCTATCTTGTGTGCATATTTATAGCTCAAACTGTGGCTCTTGGCTTGTCTCACCTCATCTGAACCATAACCTCTTTGAGGGCAGGGACTGTGTCCTACTTATTCCATTTGTACTCCCAGCACTTCACACAGTGCCTGGAATGACATAGAGGAAGAAATCTATGGAACTATTTGAATAGTGATGCAAATCAGATACTGTCATTCCATCTCCTAAGCAAATAGCTCTGTTTGAGGCTGTTGTGGATTCCCGTTCAGATGATCATGGGGGCATCCTTTCTTACTGATTATGCTGACATATTACTAGCTGGCCCAGGCTTGTAAGCTGTTTTGCTAACGATCCCCACAAAGAACTAGAAAAAGAACAAATTAAGCCCATAATTAGTAGAAGGAAGGAAATAAAGATCAGAGTGAAAGAAATGGAAACCAGATAAAAATAGGAAGAATCAACAAAACTAAAAACTAATTCTTTGAAAAGATAGCTAGACTATATATGTGTTGATTGCTAAAACTTTCCTCTCAGAACCTCTTTGGCTGCATCCCACAAGATCTGATATGTTGTATTTACATTTTCTTTTGTTAAATAACTTTTTATTTCAATTGCAATTTCTTCTTTGACCCATTGGTTGTTTAAAAGTGTATTGTTTCGTTTTCACGTGTTTGTAGATCTCAATTTCCTCTTGATCTAGATTTCTACTTTTATGCCATTGGGGACAGAAAAGGTAGCTGGTATGATTTCAGTCTTCTTAGATTTGCTAGGATTTGTTCTGTGTCCTATCATATGCTCTATGCTGTAGAATGTTTCTTGTGCACTTGAAAAGAATGTGTATTCTGCTTTTGGATGGACTGTTCTATGTAATTTATTAAGTTCATCTGGTCTAATGTGTCCTTTAAGGCCAGTGTTTCCTTATTGATTTTCTGTCTGGATGATCTACCATTGATGTAAGTGGAGTGTTAAAGTCCCCTACTATTATTGTGTTAACTGTCAGCTTCTCCCTTTATGTCTGTTAATATTTCCTTTATGTATTTGGTGCTCCTATGTTGGCTGTATTTATGTTTATAATTTTTATATGTCCTTGGTGTATTGACCCTTTTGTCATTATTTGTCACTTCTTACCATTTTTTATTTCAAGGCTATTTTGTCTGATATAAATATTGCTACACCCACTTTGTTTTTGTTTCCAGTTGCTTGGAATATCATTTTCTGGCCCTACATTTTGAGCCGCTGTATTAATATGTCTTTAGAGCTGAGATGAGTCTCCTTAGGCAGCATATAGTTCGGTCATTTTTTTTAATCCATCCAGCCACTCTGTACTTTTTGATTGCTGAGTTCAATCCCTTTATATTTAAGGTGATGTTGATATGTACGAACTTACTACTGCCATTTAATCTTTTGCCTTCTGGTTATTTTGTTGCTCCATTGGGTTTTTTTTTTAATTTTTAAAAAAATTTTTATTGGAAAATAGTTGATTTACAATATTGTGATAGTTTCTGGTGTACAGCAAAGTGAATCAGTTATACATACACATATATACAATCATTTTTAGATTCTTTTCCCATATAGGTCATTACAGAGTACTGAGTAGAGTTCTCTGTGCTATACAGTAGCTCCTTATTAGTTATCTAATTTTATATATAGTAGTGTGTATATGTCAATCCCAACCTCCCAATTTATCCCTCCCTCCATTTCCCCACTGGTAACCATAAGTTTGTTTTTTACATCTGTCACTCTATTTCTGTTTTGTAAATAAGTTCATTTGTACCATTTTTTAGATTCCACATATAAATGATATCATATGATATTTGTCTTTCTCTGTCTGACTTACTTCACTTAGTATGATAATCTCCAGTTTCGTCCATGTTGCTGCAAATGGCATTATTCCATTCTTATTAGGCTGAGTAATATTCCATTGTATGTACGTACCACATCCTCTTATCCATTCCTCTGTCGATAGACACTTAGGTTGCTTCCATGTCCTGGCTATTGTGAGTAGTGCTGCAGTGAACATTGCATGTATCTTTTCGATTTATGGTTTTCTCAGGATATATGCCCAGGAGTGGAACTGCTGGATCACATGGTAGCTCTATTTTTGATTCTTTAAGGAACCTCCAAACTGTTCTGCATAATGGTCATACCAATTTACCTTCCCACCAACAGTGTAGGAGGGTTCCCTTTTCTTCACACCCTCTCCAGCATTTATAGTTTGGAGATTCTTTGATGCTGGACATTCTGACCAGTGTGAGGTGATACCTCATTATGGTTTTGATTTGCATTTCTCTAATGATTAGTGGTGTTAAGCATCTTGGCATGTGCCTCTCAGCCATCTGTATGTCTCCTTTGGAGAAATGTCTGTTTAGATCTTCCAGCCATTTTTTTTTCCACACACACACACTGTATTTTATTTTTACAAGAGATAAATAAACTGACACCAAGCATTGTAAATGGATGACCACAACAAAAGCAACAATGATTGCAATTACCAAACATGAAACACACTCATACTATGTCATAATATTGACATTCAGTCCAGTAATCCTCCACTGTAACAGCTCCTTTACCTTGCAGTGAAAATTGATTTGTATATTTTTTGCCTCTGAGTCCTTGTGGGATTTTTTTTTTATTATTCAAACAGAAAGTCACAAAAATTATAATCATCCTCAGCAGTTCACTCAGTCCCATGTAATTAATTTTTTTTTCATCTTGATCTTTTGTTAGCACTTTTATGAATTCATCAGTTTTCCATTAGAGTTCTGAAAATGTTTATTCATTCAGTTCAGCAGTATAGTCAGTTACCAGAAACCTGTACTTGTCAGAGTCTTTTCCATGAATTCCTTGAAGATGAAACCCTTTTATAGGAACGTTTTTGCAAAAGCATCAGAGTACACCCAGAACTGTCTGTAAATGACAAAAGACTTAAAAATGACCACAGTTAAAGATTTGATGAAAGTTCATAATAATGCAATTGACAAGGAAATTTATTTCTGAGATATACATTTTAAAGTAATAACCAGAATTATGATATAACATTATACCAGAACATATAAGATTTTTAGAAATTTCATGTAATGTCTGAAACATTTATATTAACATATTTCATACAAATAACCCAAAGAAAGTTTAGTATTAGTTGTTTTGTTTGTGTGTTTGTTTGTTTTTTTATACTGCAGGTTCTTATTAGTCATCAAGTGTATACACATCAGTGTATATATGTCAATCCCAATTGCCCAATTCAGCACACCACCATCCCCAGCCCACCGCGGTTTTCCCCACTTGGTGTCCATATGTTTGTTCTCTACATCTGTGTCTCAACTTCTGCCCTGTAAACCGGTTCATCTGTACCATTTTTCTAGGTTCCACATACATGCATTAATATACGATATTTGTTTTTCTCTTTCTGACTTCACTCTGTATGACAGTCTCTAGATCCAACCACGTCTCAACCAATGACTCAATTTCGTTCCTTTTTATGGCTGAGTAATATTCCATTGTATATATGTACCACAACTTCTTTATCCATTCGTCTGTCAATGGGCATTTAGGTTGCTTCCATGACCCGGCTATTGTAAATAGTGCTGCAATGAACATTGGGGTGCATGTGTCTTTTTGAATTATGATTTTCTCTGGGTATATGCCCAGCAGTGGGATTGCTGGATCATATGGTAATTCTATTTTTAGTTTTTTAAGGAACCTCCATACTGTTCTCCATAGTGGCTGTATCAATTTACATTCCCACCAACAGTGCAAGAGAGTTCCCTTTTCTCCACACCCTCTCCAGCATTTGTTGTTTGTAGATTTTCTGATGATGCCCATTCTAACTGGTGTGAGGTGATACCTCGTTGTAGTTTTGATTTGCATTTGTCTAATAATTAGTGATGTTGAGCAGCTTTTCATGTGCTTCTTGGCCATCTGTATGTCTTCTTTGGAGGAATGTCTATTTAGGTCTGCCCATTTTTGGATTGGGTTGTTTGTTTCTTTAATATTGAGCTGCATGAGCTGTTTATATATTTTGGATATTACTCCTTTGTCCATTGATTCATTTGCAAATATTTTCTCCCATTCTGTGGGTTGTCTTTTCATCTTGTTTATGGTTTCCTTTGCTGTGCAAAAGCTTTGAAGTTTCATTAGGTCCCATTTGTTTATTTTTGTTTTTATTTCCATTACTCTAGGAGGTGGATCAAAAAAGATCTTGCTGTGATTTATGTCAAAGAGTGTTCTTCCTATGTTTTCCTCTAAGAATTTTATAATGTCAGATCTTCCATTTAGGTCTCAAATCCATTTTGAGTTTATTTTTGTGTATGGTGTTAGGGAGTGTTCTAATTTCATTCTTTTATATGTAGCTGTCCAGTTTTCCCAGCACCACTTATTGAAGAGGCTGTCTTTTCTCCTTTGTATATCCTTGCCTCCTTCGTCATAGATTAGTTGACCATAGGTGCATGGGTTTATCTCTGGGCTTTCTATCTTGTTCCATTGATCTATGTTTCTGTTTTTGTGCCAGTACTGTATTGTCTTGATTCCTGTAGCTTTGTAGTATAGTCTGAAGTCAGGGAGTCTGATTCCTCCAGCTCCGTTTTTTTCCCTCAAGACTGCTTTGGCTATTCGGGGTCTTTTGTGTCTCCATACAAACTTTAAGATGATTTGTTCTAGTTCCGTAAAAAATGTCATTGGTAATTTGATAGGGATTGCATTGAATCTGTAGATTGCTTTGGGTAGTATAGTCATTTTCACAATATTGATTCTTCCAATCCAGGAAAATGGTATATTTCTCCATCTGTTGGTGTCATCTTTAATTTCTTTCATCAGTGTCTTATAGTTTTCTGCATACAGGTCTTTTGTTTCCCTAGGTAGGTTTATTCCTAGGTATTTTATTCTTTTTGTTGCAATGGTAAATGGAAGTGTTTCCATAATTTCTGTTTCAGATTTTTCATCATTAGTGCATAGGAATGCAAGAGATTTCTGTGCATTAATTTTGTATCCTGCAACTTTACCATATTCATTAATTAGCTCTAGTAGTTTTCTGGTGGCATTTTTAGGATTCTCTATGTATAGTATCATGTCATCAGCAAACAGTGACAGTTTTACTTCTTCTTTTCCAATTTGTATTCCTTTTGTTTCTTTGTCTTCTCTGATTGCCGTGGCTAGCACTTCCAAAACTATGATGAATAATAGTGTGAGTGGACATCCTTGTCTCGTTCCTGATCTTAGAGGAAATGCTTTCAGTTTTTCACCATTGAGAATGATGTTTGCTGTGGGTTTGTCATATATGGCCTTTATTATGTTGACGTAGGTTCCCTCTATGCCCACTTTCTGGCGAGTTTTTATCATAAATGAGTGTTGAATTTTGTCAAAAGCTTTTTCTGCATCTATTGAAATGATCATATGGTTTTTATTCTTCAATTTGTTAATATGGTGTATCACGTTGATTGATTTGCGTACATTGAAGAATCCTTGCATCCCTGGGATAAATCCCACTTGATCATGGTGTATGATCCTTTTAATGTGTTGTTGGATTCTGTTTGCTAGTATTTTTTTGAGGATTTTTACATCTATATTCATCAGTGATATCGGTCTGTAATTTTCTTTTTTTGTAGTATCTTTGTCTGGTTTTGGTATCAGGGTGATGTTGGTCTCATAGAATGAGTTTGGGAGTGTTCCTTCCTCTGCAATTTTTCGGAAGAGTTTGAGAAGAATGGGTGTTAACTCTTCTCTAAATGTTTGATAGAATTCACCTGTGAAGCCATCTGGTCCTGGACTTCTGTTTTTTGGAAGATTTTTATCAGTTTCAATTTCAGTGCTTGTGATTGGTCTGTTCATATTTTCTGTTTCTTCCTGGTTCAGTCTTGGAAGGTTATACCTTTCTAAGAATTTGTCCATTTCTTCCACGTTGTCCATTTTATTGGCATAAAGTTGCTTGTAGTAGTCTCTTAGGATGCTTTGTATTTCTGCGGTGTCTGTTGTAACTTCTCCTTTTTCATTTCTGATTTTATTGATTTGAGTTCTCTCCCTCTTTTTCTTGATGAGTCTGGCTAATGGCTTATCAATTTTGTTTATCTTCTCAAAGAACCAGCTTTTAGTTTTATTGATCTTTGCTATTGTTTTCTTTGTTTCTATTTCATTTATTTCTGCTCTGATCTTTATGATTTCTTTCCTTCTGCTAACTTTGGGTTTTGTTTGTTCTTCTTTCTCTAGTTCCTTTAGGTGTTAAGGTTAGATTGTTTACTTGAGATTTTTGTTTCTTGAGGTACGGTTGTATAGCTATAAACTTCTCTCTTAGAACTGCTTTTGCTGCATCCCATAAGTTTTGGGTCGTCGTGTTTTCATTGTCATTTGTCTCTAGGTATTTTTCAATTTCCTCTTTGATTTCTTCAGTAATCTCTTGGTTGTTTAGTAACGTATTGTTTAGCCTCCATGTGTTTGTGTTTTTTACGTTTTTTCCCCTGTAATTCATTTCTAATCTCATAGCGTTGTGGTCAGAAAAGATGCTTGATATGATTTCAATATTCTTTAATTTACTGAGACTTGATTTGTGACCCAAGATGAGATCTATCCTGGAGAATGTTCCATGCGCACTTGAGAAGTGTAATCTGCTGTTTTTGGATGGAATGTCCTATAAATATCAATTAAATCTATCTGGTCTATTGTGTCATTTAAAGCTTCTGTTTCCTTATTTATTTTCATTTTGGATGATCTGTCCATTGGTTTAAGTGAGGTGTTAATGCCCCCCAGTATTACTGTGTTACTGTCGATTTCCTCTTTTATAGCTGTTAGCAGTTGCCTTATGTATTGAGGTGCTCCTATATTGGGTGCATATATATTTATAATTGTTATATCTTCTTCTTGGATTGATCCCTTGATCATTATGTAGTGTCCTTCCTTGTCTCTTGTAGCATTCTTTATTTTAAAGTCTATTTTATCTGATATGAGTATTGCTACTCCAGCTTTCTTTTGATTTCCATTTGCATGGAATATCTTTTTCCATCCCCTCACTTTCAGTCTGTATGTGTCCCTAGGTCTGAAGTGGGTCTCTTGTAGACAGCATATATATGGGTCTTGTTTTTGTATCCATTCAGCAAGCCTGTGTCTTTTGGTTGGAGCATTTAATCCATTCACGTTTAAGGTAATTATAGATATGTATGTCCCTATGACCATTTTCTTAATTGTTTTGAGTTTGTTTTTGTAGATCCTTTTCTTCTCTTGTGTTTCCCACTTAGAGAAGTTCCTTTAGCATTTGTTGTAGAGCTGGTTTGGTGGTGCTGAATTCTCTTAGCTTTTGTTTGTCTGTAAAGCTTTTGATTTCTCCATTGACTCTGAATGAGATCCTTGCTGTGTAGAGTAATCTTGGTTGTAGGTTCTTCCCTTTCATCACTTTAAGTAGATCATGCCACTCCCTTCTGGCTTGTAGAGTTTCTGCTGAGAAATCAGCTGTTAACCTTATGGGAGTTCCCTTGTATATTATTTGTCATTTTTCCCTTGCTGCTTTCAATAATTTTTCTTTGTCTTTAATTTTTGCCAATTTGATTACTATGTGTCTCAGTGTTTTCTCCTTGGCTTTATTCTGTATGGGACTCGCTGCGCCTCTTGGACTTGGGTGGCTATTTCCTTTCCCATGTTAGGGAAATTTTTGACTATAATCTCTTCACATATTTTCTTGGGTCCTTTCTCTCTCTCTTCTCCTTCTGGGACCCCTATAATGTGAATGTTGTTGCGTTTAATGTTGTCCCAGAGGTCTCTTAGGCTGTCTTCATTTCTTTTCATTCTTTTTTCTTTATTCTGTTCCACAGCAGTGAATTCCACCATTCTGTCTTCCAGGTCACTTATCCGTTCTTTTGCCTCAGTTATTCTGCTATTGATTCCTCCTAGTGTATTTTTCATTTCAGTTATTGTATTGTTCATCTCTGTTTGTTCTTTATTTCTTCTAGATATTTGTTAAACATTTCTTCATCTTCTCGATCTTTGCCTCCATTCTTTTTCCGAGGTCCTGGATCATCTTCACTACCATTATTCTGAATTCTTTTTCTGGAAGGTTGCCTATCTCCACTTCATTTAGTTGTTTTTCTGGAGTTTTATCTTGTTGCTTCATCTGGTACATAGCCCTCTGCCTTTTCATCTTTCCTATCTTTCTGTGAATGTGGTTTTTGTTCCACAGGCTGCAGGATTGTAGTTGTTCTTGCTTCTGCTGTCTGCCCTCTGGTGGACGAGGCTATCTAAGAGGCTTGTGTAAGTTTCCTGATGGGAGTGACTGGTGGTGGCTAGAGCTGGCTGTTGCTCTGGTGGGCAGAGCTCAGTAAAACTTTAATCCACTTGACTGTTGATGGGTGGGGCTGGCTTCCCTTCCTGTTCGTTGTTTTGCCTGAGGCAACCCAACACTGGAGCCTACCTGGGCTCTTTGGTGGGGTAATGATAGACTCATGGAGGGCTCATGCCAAGGAGTACTTCCTGGAACTTCTGCTGCCAGTGTCCTTGTCCCCATGGTGAGCCACAGCGTCCACCCCCCTGCCTCTGCAGAAGACCTTCCAACACTAGCAGGTAGGTCTGGTTCAGTCTCCCCTGGGGTCACTACTGCTTCCCCTGGGTCCCGATGCACACACTACTCTGTGTGTGCCCTCCAAGAGTGGAGTCTCTGTTTCCCCCAGTCCTGTCGAAGTCCTGCAATCAATTCCCACTAGACTTCAAAGTCTGATTCTCTAGGAATTCCTCCTCCCGTTGCCGGACCCCCAGGTTGGGAAGCCTGACGTGGGGCTCATAACCTTCACTCCAGTCGGTGGACTTCTGTGGTATAAGTGTTCTCTAGTCTGTGAGTCACCCACCCAGCAGTTATGAGATTTGATTTTACTGTGATTGTGCCCCTCCTACTGTCTCATTGTGGCTTCTCCTTTGTCTTTGGATGTGGGGTATCTTTTTTGGTGAGTTCCAGTGTCTTCCTGTCAATGATTGTCCAGCAGCTAGTTGTGATTCTGGTGTTCTTGCAAGAGGGAGTGAGAACATGTCCTTCTACTCTGCTATCTTGGTTCCTCCCCTGCTCCATTGGTTTTATTCTTCTGTTTCTACCTTTGTAAGTTGTTGGTTTTCATGGTGATTTGCTCATTATCCACTTTTTTAATATTTTGTGTCTCTGATATAGATTTTTACTTTGGGGTTACCATGAAGTTTACAGACATCATCTCATAGATAAATTGCTATCAGCAGAAAAAGGACAATTTTATCTTCTTTTCTTTTTTAACATTTATTTATTTTTAGGAAAGTATAGTTGATTTACAATGCTGTTAATTTCTGCTGTACAGCAGAGTGACTCAGTTATACATATATATACATTCTTGTTTTATATTCATTTCCATTATGCTTTATCACAGGATACTGAATACAGTTCTGTGTGCTATACCACAGGACCTTGTTGTTTATCTGTTCCATATATAATTGCTTACCTCTGTTAACCCCAAACTCCCAATCCATCACTCCCCCAAACCCCTACACTTTGGCAACCAAAAGTCTGTTCTCTATGTCCGTAGGTCTCTTACTGTTTTGTAGATAGGTTCATTTGTGTAAAATTTTGATTCCATGTATAAGTGATAGCATATGGTATTTGTATTTCTCTTTCTGGCTTACTTCAGTTAGTATGATAATCTCTCAGTCCACCCATGTTGCAGCAAATGGCATTATTTTCATTCTTTTTATGGCTGAGTAGTACTCCATAGTTTATATGTACTACATCGTCTTTATCCATTCATCTATTAATGGACATTTAGGCTGTTTCCATGTCTTGGCTATTGTGAATAGTGCTGCTCTGAACATAGGGGTGCATGTATCTTTTTGGATTAGAGTTTTGTCTGGATATATGCCCAGGAGAGAGATTGCTGGATCACATGGTAATTCTATTTTTAGTTTTCTGAGGGACCTCCGTACTGCTTTCCACAGTGGCTGCCCCAACTTACATTCCCACCAACAGTGTAGGAGGGTTCCCTTTTCTCCACAACCTCTCCAGCATTTGTTCTTTTTAGATTTTTTCATGATGACCATTCTGACCAGTGTGAGGTGGTACTTTGTTTTACTTTGGTTTGCATATCTCTAGTAATTAATGATATTGAACATCTTTTCATGTGCCTATCGGCCATCTGTATTTCTTCTTTGGGGAAATGTCTCTTTAGGTCTTCTGCCCATTTTTCGATTGGGTTATTTGTTTGTCAGTTGTTGAGTTGTATGAGCTGTTTGTATATTTTGGAAATTAAGCCCTTGTTGGTCGCACCGGTGGCAAATATTTTCTCCCATTCTGTAGGTTGTCTTTTCGTTTATTTTTTATGGTTTCATTTGGTGTGCAAAAGCTTGTAAGTTTGATCAGGTCCCATTTGTGTATTTTTGTTTTTATTGCCTTGGGAGACTGACCTAAGAAAACATTGGTATGATTTATGTTAGAGAATGTTTTGCCTATGATCTCTTCTAGGAGTTTTACAGTGTCATGTCTTTAAGTCTTTCAGGCATTTTGAGTTTATTTTTGTATATGGTGAGAGGGTGTGTTCTAACTTCATGAATTTACATGCAGCTGTCCAATTTTCCCAACACCACTTGCTGAAGAGACTGTCTTTTTCCCCTTGTATATTCTTGCCTCTTTGGTCGAAGATTAATTGACCATATGTGTGTGGGTTTATTTCTGGGCTGTCTGTTCTGTTCCATTTATCCATATGTCTGTTTTTATGCCAATACCACACTGTTTTGATTACTGTAGATTTTAATATTGAAGGACTATTTTATCTTAATTGGCTTATAAAGGTTTCATTCTTTTATGCCTCCCCTATTATAGTTTTGGCATTACAGTTTATCTTTTTATGCTGTGAATTTATTTCCAAATTATAGTAGCTATAGTTATTTTCAGTGTTCTTGTCCTCTGACATATCTGCTATAATTATTTAGTATTTTAAACTAGAGTTACAGCTTTCTATTTATCACTTTAATCAGTTTTTTGTACTTTCAGTTTTTTGTTTCATCTTGAAAAGCTCCTTTCAATATTTCTTTAAGGCAGGTCTAGCGGTGTTGAAACTGCTTTAGCTTTTGTCTGGGAAAGCCTTGGTTTCATCATGTCTGAAGGATAACTTTGCCAGATAGAGTATTCCTGGCTGGCAATTTTTATCTTTCAGTATTTGAATATGCCATTGCCCTCTCTCCTGGCCTGTAGAGTTTCTGTTGAGAAATCTGTTGAGAGCCTAATCGGTGTGTGTTTGTTTGTTGGTAGATTACTGTCTTTTTCCCCCGATTGCATTTAAAATTCTTTGTCATTGACTTTTGACACTTTTACTATAATATATCTTATAGGGTCTCTTTGCATTAAGATAAGGTGTTCTCTTAGTGTTGTGGACATGTGTATCCAGTTTCTTCTCCAGGTTTAGGAAGTTCTGGGCTATTATTTCCAAATTTTTTCTATCTTTGTTTTATTGAGATATAATTTACATAAGGCACTATAAGTTTAAGGTATACAGCATAATGATTTGACTTACATATATATAATAAAATGACTATCACAGTAAGTTTAGTTAACAGCCATCATCTCACAAAGATACAAACTTAAAAGTAGAAAAAAACTTTTCTTGTGATTAGAATCTTAGGATTTACTCTTACAAAGTTCATATATATCATAGAGCAGCGTTAATTATATTTATCATGTTGTACGTTACATCCCTAGTACTTATTGATCTTATAACTGGAACTCTGTACCTTTTGACTGCCTTTATCTAATTCCCCCTCCTCCATCTCCTGCAACTGGTAAACACAAATCTGACCTCTTTTTCTATGAGTTTGTTTTTGAAGTATAATTGACCTACAACACTGTGTTAGTTCATGTTCCACAACATAGTGATTTAGTATCTCTATACATTTCAAAATGATCACCACAATAATTACAATATGTCACCATACATAGGTATTGACTGTATTCCCTACACTGTACATTTCATACCTGTGACTCATTTATTTTGCAGCTGGAAGTTTGTACTTCTTGATATCCCTCACCTATTTCTTTCCTCCCCCTCCCATGCAGTGAACACCTGTTTGTTCTCCATATCTATAACTGTTTTGTTTGATAATATTTGTTCATTTGTTTTGTTTTTATAGATTTCACATACAAGTGAAATCATACAATGTTTGTCTTTCTCTGTCTGGCTTATTTCACTTATCGTAATACCCTCTAGGTCCATTCACGTTGTTACAAAGGGCAAGATTTCATTCTTTTTTATGGTGGAATACTACTCCATTGTGTGTATATACATATACATCTTTATTCATCTATTGATGGATGCTTCGGTTGCTTCCATATCTTTTATTTTCATTTTCTTAAAACTGTCTCTGTATTTATTTATTTTTAATCAAAGTATAGTTGATTTCCCATGTTGTGTTAATTACTGCTGTACAGCAAATTGACTCAGTTATGTATATATATACACACACACCATATATATATATATATATATATATATATATATATATATATATATACACGCATACACACACATATACACAGACACACGCTCTTTTTCATATTCTTTTCCATTATGGATTATCATAGGATATTGAATTTAGTTCCCTTTCCTATACAGTAGCACCTTGTTGTTTATCCTTTCTGTATATACCAGTTGGCATCTGCTAATCCCAAACTCCCAATCCATCCCCCACTCCTTCTTGGCAACCACCAGCCTGTTCTTTATGTCCATGATTCTGTTTCTGTTTCATAGATAGGTTCATGTCCTATTTTTGATTCCACATGTAAGTGATATTATATGGTATTTGTCTTTCTCTTTCTGACTTACTTCAGTTAGTATGATAATCTCTAGGTTCATCTGTGTTGCTACAAATGGCATTATTTCATTCTTTTTATGGCTGAGTAGTACTCCATTGTTTATATGTACTACGGCGTCTGTATCCATTCATCTATTGATGGACATTAAGGTTGTTTCCATGTCTTGGCTATTGTGAATCATGCTGCTGTGAACATAAGGGTGCATGTATCTTTTTGGATTAGAGTTTCATCTGGATCTATGCCCAGGAGTGAGATTGCTGGATCATATGGTAATTCTATTTTTAGTTTTTAAAAAAAAATTATTTATTTATTTTTGGCTGCATTGGGTCTTCGTTGCTGTGTGCAGGCTTTCTCTAGTTGCGGTGAGCAGGGGCTACTCTTCATTGTGGAGCGCAGGCTTCAGTAGTTGTGGCACTTGGGCTCTAGAGCACAGGCTTAGTAGTTGTGGACACAGGCTTAGTTGCTTTGCAGCATGTGGGATCTTCCCAGACCAGGGCTCGAACTCGTGTCCCCTGCATTGGCAGGTGGATTCTTAACCACTGCGCCACCAGGGAAGTCCCTATTTTTAGTTTTGAGGGACCTCCGCACTGTTTTACACAGCGGCTGCACCAACTTACGTTCCCACCAACAGTGTAGAAGGGTTCCCTTTTCTCCACAACCTCTCCAGTATTTATTTGTGGATTCTTTCATGATGGCCATTCTGACCAGTGTGAGGTGGTACCTTATTGTACTTTGGTTTGCATTTCTCTAGTAATTAGCAATGTTGAACATCTTTTCATGTGCCTATTGACCATCTGTATTTCTTCTTTGGGGAAATGTCTCTTTAGGTCTTCCGCCCATTTTTCGACTGGGTTATTTGTTTGTCTGTTGTTGAGTTGTATGAGCTGTTTGTATATTTTGGAAATTAAGCCCTTGTTGGTCGCATCAGTGGCAAATATTTTCTCCCATTCTGTAGGTTGTCTTTTTGTTTATTTTTTATGGTTTCATTTGCTGTGCAAAAGCTTGTAAGTTTGATCAGGTCCCATTTGTGTATTTTTGTTTTTATTGCCTTGGGAGACTGACCTAAGAAACCATTGGTATGATTTATGTTAGAGAATGTTTTGCCTATGATCTCTTCTAGGAGTTTTACAGTGTCATGTCTTTAAGTCTTTCAGCCATTTTGAGTTTTTTTGTATATGGTGAGAGGGTGTGTTCTAACTTCATGGATTTACATGCAGCTGTCCAATTTTCCCAACACCACTTGCTGAAGAGACTGTCTTTTGCCCATTGTATATTCTTGCCTCCTTTGTTCAGGATTAATTGACCATAAGTGTGTGGGTTTATTTTGGGGCTCTCTATTTGATTGATGTAGGTTTCTGTTTGTATGCTGGTATCATGCTGTTTTGATGTCTGTAACTTTGTAGTATAGTCTGAAGTCAGGGAGCCTGATTCCTTCAGCTCTCTTCTTTTTTTAAGGTTGTTTTGTCTATTTGAGGTGTTTTGTGTTTCCATACAAATTTAAAAAATTTTTGGACTTCCCTGGTGGTCCAGTGGTTAAGACTCTGCACTCCCAATGCAGGGGGCCCGGGTTTGATCCCTGGTCAGGGAACTAGGTCCTGCATGCTGCAACTAATAGAGCCCGCTTGCCACAACTAAAAGAGCCTGTATGCTGCAACTAAAGATCCTGTGTGCCACAACTACAACCCAGCACAGCCAAATAAATAAATTAAATAAATAAGTATTTTTTAAAACTAAAAAAATTTTTTTTTAGTTCTATGATAAATGCCCTTGGTATTTTGATACGGATTGCACTGAATCTGTAGATTGCCTTTGGGAGTATGGTCATTTTAACATATTAATTCTTCCAATATCAGAGTGTATCTTTTTTTTTCTTGCATTTATTTTTGGCTGCGTCGGGTCTTAGTTGCAGCACATGGGCTCTACGTTGAAGCATGTTGGCTCCTCTCTAGTTGTGGTTCCTGGGCTTCTCTCTAGTTGTGGCACATGGGCTCCTGAGTGCTCTGGCTCAGTAGTTGCAGTGCGCAAGCTCAGTAGTTATGGCATGCAGGCTTAGTTGCTCCACGGCATGTGGGATCTTAGTTCCCCGACCAGGGATCAAACCCACATCCCCTGCACTGGAAGGTGGATTCTTAACCACTGGGACCACCAGGGAAGTCCCAAGCATAGTGTATCTTGCCGTCTGTTGTTGTCATCTTCAGTTTCTTTTATCAGTGTCTTATATTGATAGTTTTCTGAGTTTAGGTCTTTTACCTTTTTTAGGTAGGTTTATTCATAGGTATTTTATTTTTATGATGTGGTTTTAAATGGGATTGTTTCCTTAATTTCTCTAATATTTCATTGTTATTATATAGAAATGCAACAGATTTCCATATATTAATTTTGTGTCATGCAACTTTACTGAATTCATTGATGAGCTCTAGTAGTTTTCTGGTGGTGTCTTTAGGATTTTCTATGTATAGTATCATGTCAGCGGCAAACAGTGACAGTTTTACTTCTTCTTTTCCAATTTGTATTCCTTTTATTTCTTTGTCTTCTCTGATTGCCGTGGCTAGGACTTCCAGAACTATGTTGAATAATAGTGGTGAGACTGGACATCCTTGTCTCGTTCCTGATCTTAGAGGAAATGCTTTCAGTTTTTCACCGTTGAGAATGATGTTTGCTGTGGGTTTGTCATATATGGCCTTTATTATGTTGAGGTAGGTTCCCTCTATGCCCACTTTCTGGAGAGTTTTTATCATAAATGGGTGTTGAATTTTGTCAAAAGCTTTTTCTGCATCTATTGAGATGATCATATGGTTTTTATTCTTCAGTTTGTTAATGTGGTGTATCACTTTGATTTGCAGATATTGAAAAATCCTTGCATCCCTGGGATAAATCCCACTTGATCATGGTGTGTAATCCTTTTCATGTATTGTTGGATTCAGTTTGCTCATATTTTGTGAGGATTTTTGCATCTATGTTCACCCATGATACTAGCCTATAATTTTCATTTTTCTGTGATATCTTTGAGTTTTTGGTATTAATTTGATAATGGCCTTGTAGAATAGTTTGGAAGCATTCATTTCTCTGCAATTTTGGGGGAATGGTTTGAGAAGGATAGGTGTTAACTCTTCTCTAAATGTTTTGTAGAATTCACCTGTGAAGACATCTGTTCCTGGACTTTTGTTTGGTGGGAGGTTTTTTTTTAAATTGGTCTGTTCATATTTTCTATTTCTTCCTGGTTTAGTCTTGGGAGATTGTACATTTCCAGGAATTTCTCCATTTCTTCTGTGTTGTCCAATTTATTGGCATATAGTTATTTGTAGTAGTCTCTTATCCTTTATATTTCTGTGGTGTCAGTTGTAATGTCTCCTTTTTCATTTCTGATTTTATTGATTTGGGCCCTCTTTTTTTCTTGATGAGTCTGGATAAGGTATGTCAATTTTGCTTAGCTTTTAAAAAGAACAACTCTTAATTTCATTGATCTTTTTTATTTTTTAGTCTCTATTTCATTTATTTCTGCTCTGATCTCTACCATGTCTTTCCTTCTACGAACTTTGGGGTTTGTTATTTTTTCTAGCTCCTTTAGGTGTAAGGTTAGGTTGTTTTTTTATTTGTTTTTTTATTTCCTGAGGTAGGCTTGTATTGCTATCAACTTCCCTCTTAGAACTGCTTTTGTTGTTCCCATAGAATTTTGGATTGTTGAGGTTTGGTTTTGTCTTCATTTGTGTCCAGGTATTTTTAAATTTTCTCTTTGATTTCTTCAGTGATCTGTTGGTAGTGTAGTAGTATATTGTACAGCCTCCACATGTTAGTGTTTTTTGTAGTTTTTTTTTTCTTATGGTTGATTTTTAGTCTAATGCTGTTGTGGTCAGAAAAGATGCTTCATAGAATTTCAATTTCCTTAAATTTACTGATGTTTGCTTTGTGTCCTAGCATGTGATCTATTCTGGAAAATGTTCCATGCACACTTGAAAAGAATGTGTATTCTGCTGTTTTGGGATAGGATGCTCTATATATATCTATTAAGTTCACCTGATCTAATGCATCTTAAGGCCAGTGTTTCCTTATTTATTTTCTGTCTAGATGATCTTTCCTTTGGTATCATTGGGATGTTAAAGTCCCCTACTATTATTGTGTTACTGTTGATTTCTCCCTTTGTGTCTGTTAATATTTCCTTTATGTATGCTTTTATGTTGGGTGCAAATATATTACAAATGTTATATCTTCTTGGATTGATCCCTTGATCATTAGGTATTATGTAGTGTCCTTCTTTGTCTCTTATAACAGTCTTCATTTTAAAGTGTATTTTGCTACCCCAGCTGTCTTTGGATTTCCAGTTGCATGCAATACCTTTTGCCATCCAACTTTCAGTCTGTGTGTGTCTTTAGATCTGAAGTGAGTTTCTCATAGGCAGCATATTTATAGGTCTTGATTATTGTATCCATTCAGCCACTCTGTCTTTTGATTGGAACATTTAGTCCATTTACATTTAAAATGACTATTGATGTATGTGTTCTTATTGACATTTTGTTAATTGTTTTGGATTTGTTTTTATAAGCCTTTTTTGTTCCTTTTGTCTTTTGTTTCTTGTGATTTTACTATCTTTAGTGTTATGTTTGGATTCATTTTTCTTCTTTGTGTGTATCTATTATAGATTTTTGATTTATGGTTACAATGAGGTTCACATACAGCTAGCTAGCAGATAGATAGATAGATAGATATGAATGACTGTTTTAAGTTGCTGATCTCTTAATTTCACATGCATTTTAACAACCCTGCATTTGTACTCTCCTCCCCTCACAATTACTGTTTTTGATATAATATTTTACATCTGATTGTTTTGTCTTTCCCTTAACTGCTTAATGTGGATATAGATTATTTTACTACTTTTATCTTTTAACCTTCCTACTAGCTTTATGAGTGAATGATTTCCTACCTTTACTATATGTTTGCCTTTACCAGTGAGCTTTTTCTGTTTGTAATTTTCATGTTTTCTTGTTGTGGTCTTTTCTTTTTCACTTAGAGGTTCCTTTAACATTTCTTGTAAAGCTGCTTCGGTCATCCTGAACTCTTTTAGCTTTTGCTTGTCATTAAAGCTTTTGATCTCTCCAACAAATCTGAACAAGAGCCTTGCTGGGTAGATTATTCTTGTTTTAGGTTTTTCTCTCTTACTACTTTAAGTATATCATGTCACTCCCTTCTGGCCTTCAGAGTTTCTGCTGAAGAGTCAGCTGATAGCCTTATGGGAGTGCCCTTGTGTGTAATTTGCTGCTTCTCCCTTGCTGCCTTTAATTTTGGCCATTGTAATTAAAAAGAGAGAATATTAAAGATTATGTTTCTTGCTGTATTCCTCTTTGGGTTAATCCTGTATGAGACTCTCTGAGCTTCGTGGACTTGGATATCTATTTCCTTTCCCAAATTAGGGAAGTTTCCAGCCATTATGTCTTTAAGTATGTGCTCAGTCTCTTTCTCTCTCTCTTCTCCTTCTGGACCCCCTATAATGTGAATATTAGTGCACTTAAGTTGTCCTAGAGGTCTCTTAAACCATCTTCATATCTTTTTTCTTTTTTCTGTTCAGTTTCAGTGATTTCCACTCTGTCTTCCAGCTCACTGATCCATTCCTTTGTATCATTTGGTCTACTGTTGATTTCTTCTAGTGTGTTTTTCATTTCAGTTATTGTATTCCTCATCTGTTTGGTTTTTCTTTGTATATGCTCTTTGTTAGAAACATCTAATCTCTCTCTCTCTGCATCCATTGTTCTCCCAAGTTCTTTGATCATCTTTACAATCATGACCCTGAACTCTTTCTTGGGTAGATTGCCTATCTTTACTTCACTTAGTTTTCCTGGGGTTTTATCTTGTTCCTTTGTTTGCAACATATTCATCTGTTGCTTCATTGTGCCTAATTTGTTCTTTACATTTCCCAGCCTAGGAGAAGTGGCCTTTTGTAAGAGACATCCTATGCATCTGAGAAGTGCACTCCCCTCTTGCCACCAGAGCTATATGTGCTAGGGGTTCCTAGAGAGCTGTGTGGGGCTTTCTGTCTTGGTAGGCTGACTGTGGGGTCATTCTGGTAGGCTTGGTTGACCCCTAGCCTGGTTGGTTCCCAGGTCCTACCTTTTGTGGAGGCTGCCAGCTGCTGGTTGGCAGGACTGGGTCATGAGGCGGCTGACTGTGGAACCCCACAGGTTCTCTAGGCTAATGCTGGGTTACTGGTGGGCAGAGTCAGGGTCCAGGAGACCCCAGGGCTGTTGTCCACCACTGCTTTTTGAAGCCGGGTCCTGGGGCTAGTGCCAGCCTCCTGGCTGATAGAGGTGGATCCTGGGGTCTGGTTGCAGGTCCCAGGGGTCCCAGAACTGGGGTCAGATAGCTGGTGAGTGGGGCCAGTTCCTGACACAGTTGGCTGTGGGACCTGGGGTGTTTTGAAGCTTGTGTTGGCCTACTGGTGGCCAGGGCCCAGGTGGTCCCTGGGCAGAGTCTGGCCTGCTGGGTGTGCAAGCTGCAGGGCTACAGTTTTCTTGCAGCTGGTGTCTGTGCCCTAGTGGGTGAGAGTGGGTCCTGGGGTCTTCGGCTGGAGGGTCCTGGGGGACCTCGACTAGTGCCTGCACACTGGCACGTGGGGCTGGTTCCTGGGCCCTCTCATGGACAGGGCCACGTCCAGAGGCAGCTGTGGGCTCAGAAGGTCTTAAGGCAGCCTGTCCACTGGTGGGTGGGACTGTGGTCACACCCAGTTAGTTGCTGGGTCCTGGGGCCAATCAGCTAGAGGGAGGATTCCAAAATGGCACTTGCCAGCACCAGTGTCCACATGGTAGAAGGAGCTCCCAAAGATGGCTACCATCAGTGTCTTATGTTTCCAGGATGAGCTGCAGTTGTTTCTTGCCTCAAGGAGACTTTCCAAGATCAGCAGGCTCCTATCAAATTACTGCTTCTCCTCTGGGTCCTGGAGTGTGTGATATTTTGTGCACATCCTTTAAGAGTGAAGTCTCTATTTCCTACAGACTCTGGGACTCCTGAAAGTAAGCACTGCTGCCCTTCAAACCCACATGCTCTAGGTGCTCATCTTCTTGGTGTAGAACCCCTGGGCTAGAGAGTCCAACATGGAGCTCGGACCTCTCACTCCTTTGGGAGAACCTCTGCAATTGTAATTATTCGCCCTTAGCTCGGTGGTTTGTGACCACCTAGAGGGGTGGGATAGGAAAGGTGGGAGGGAGATGCAAGAGGGAGGAGATATGAGGATATATGTACACATATAGCTGATTCACTTTGTTATACAGCAGAAACTAACACACCATTTGTAAAGCAACTGTACTCGAAGATATTAAGAAAAAATTGTAATTATTCTCCCATTTGTGGGTTGCCAACCCATATGTAGGGGACTTGACTATATTGCGACTCTGCCGCCTCCTAACTGTTGTGGTTCCTTCTTTATATCTTTAGTTATAGAAGACCTTTTTTGGTAGGTTCTTCTTTTTCACTGATGGTTGTTCTGCAGATAGCTATGATTTTGGTATGCCTGTGAGAGGAGGTGAGCTCAGGGTTTTTTTTATTCCACCATCTTGACTGCTTCCCTCACCTGAATCATTTCCAAAGTCCTATCCTCTGGCTTGCTAATTGTCTCTTCCATGCGATCTGCTCTATTTCCAATGTTTTTAATGCAACCTTCATCTCATTTCCTGAGTGAGTTCCTCAGGTCCAGAATTTCTGTTTGGTTCTTTAGAATTTCATTCTCTTGGTAAAGTATTCCTTCTGTTCATTAATTTCATTCCTCAGTTCACTGAAAGTTCGTTGAATTTCTTCATGACAACTCTTTTGAATTCTTTATAAGGTAGATCACAGTATTCTGTGTCTTTGGGTTCAGTTGCTGAAAAACTCATTTTATTTTTACTTTTGCCATATTACGACGATTTTTTTCATAGTGTTTGTTTGATGAAATGTGCCTCTGCACATTTTCATTTGAAATAACAAATACCTTTCTTACTTAGGTAAGGCTTTGTTTGCTTTGATTCTAATAAACAGGTTGGCAATAAGAAGCCTTTCTCTTGCTTTCCAGAAGGTGGCAATATAGCACAAGTTTTTGACTTACTGGAGCTAAGTTGGGAGTATGTGCATAAAAAAGCTGGTGCTAAAAAAAGAACAAAGGCTGGTGACAGACTGGGGGATGGGGGGTTATATAATAAGCACTTGGAGCTTTGGGTATGCCCATGGCCTGGTAGGGGGATCTTCCACTGGGGGAGTTCCAGCAGTGCGTAGGGGGACTTCTTGATGGAATTCCAGAACAGATGGCAGGAAACCCATACCTTCGGTTGTCTTTGGCTGCCTTCTTTCCTTTCCATCCTCCTGGTTACAGAGGTCTCTCTTCAGGACTCAGGTGTTGCTAAAGAACAATAGGGTCCTCCAGCTGCCACCCACATTGCCAGGCAGACTGTCACCCCTTTCACTTTCCACCTCCTCTGCCAGAGAGACTGTTGCCACCACCACTGCAACTCCCTTGGCTCTGTGGTCTTCTCCAAGATCCAACCCACCCACTTTCAGAAGCACAGGTGGATGCATCTCTTGGCTGTCTTGGTGTGTGTGCAGAGGCACTTTCTGTTACAGATGTCTAATAGTTGTAGGTTGAAGGGGAGAGAAAAAAGTAACAACTCATGCCACCATGATACTGCCCTCACTCCCAGCCTCACTCTTGTGACCAGCTGCCAACATTGCATTGTGCCCTTGAGCACATCCTTTCCTTGTATGTAATTAACACCAGATGGAAATCAAATCTATTCAGAAACAATTTTTACTCATTGGAGTTAATGAGCTGAAAGAATAATATCAGTACTATTGACAACTGCAAGTCCCCCACAGGCTGCAGTCCTGGAAGTCAGGTGGAGAAAGTATTTCAAGGAGGAAGGAGAGATCAGCTGTCAGATCATGCTTGATGGGTCATGTAGGATGAAGACTGAGAAATGACCACTGGATTTAACAATGTGGAGGTCATTAGTGGTCTTAAGCAAGTTTGCTGAAATGGTAAGGGAAAAAAGTCTGAATAAAGGAGAGGTTCAAGAGAGAATAGGAGGAAAAAAATATCAGAGTCAGTGAATATACTAGTTCAAGGAGTATCACCATAAAGGGAAGCAAAGAATGTAATAGCTGGAGAGAAAGTGGAATTAAGATGATTTTTTTAACCTTTTCCATGTATATTTTCAAGCATACACAAGAATAGAGGGAAAAGTACAATGGACCTATTGATACATGTGCTCGTTTCCCAGTTTCAATAGCTATTGATATTTTGACAATCTTGTTTCATCTACAACTTTCTGATTGGAGTATTTTAAAGAATCATTGTTTCACCTCTGATAACTTTAGTATATATTGTTTTTAGATGAGAACTTAAAAATTATAATCACATTGACAATATTAACAATAGTGCCTTAATGTCATAACTCATCTGTGTTTATCTTTTTCCAATAGAAAAGAGAATTTTTTTAAGGGAAAAATAACAGCCTGTGTGTATACTGATGGGACTGATCCAAGAGTTGGAAGGAACGAGATGCAGGAACAAGAGGAGATGGGCCCTTATGCCCGGATGGAGGAGTGACCTTACAAAGATGCAGAGTGGTCTCCCTGGTTAGAGGAGAGAAGGCCGAGTGCGCACGCAGATGCACAGCATGGGGGAGATGTAGTGGAGAGAGCATGTGGTGGTTCTATTCAGATGCTTCCATTGTCTCAGTGAAATAAGAAGCAAGATCCTCATCCGGAGTAAGGATGGAAGAGAAGGCGTTGGAGGTTTCAGGAGGAGAAAGTGTGTGATAGCAGGAGCTGAGCACTACTTATCCAGAATGGGATCCTTAAGATAATCCTTCTTCCTTCGCAGGAGAAGGAAGGCAAGTCACTTTGCTTAGCCACCATTAAAAAATACAAAGGAAGCATCTGAAGTAACTGGTACAGAATCAAAACTTCATCGTTTCCAGGTTCAGGAATTTATCTTTATATCCAAAGCAATCTGAATGCCAGGTCACTGGACATTCTAGTTCTGAAGACTCAGTGTTAATGAGTGGTCCATTTCAAGGCCCAATGTGGTAGTCACTGTAGAAGTGAAAGAATTCTGAGCCAGAAAGAGAAACTGCTGTTGTCCCCACCTTCTGTCTTATCCCTGAACTTCTGCTTTCTGATTTGAAACTTTGCATTATCAATTGGGAATTTTTCTCAACTTTTTCAAGGCTAATTGGGAATTTAAAAATTATTCAAAGTATAGTATGATGTTTCCTCTTCTTTACCTTTATCTAAGCTCTCCTCTCTGCATATTCACTCCTGCCTGCTTTCACAGCTATTTATACTAGTTAATTAACATTTATTCATTATTCACTCTATGCTTTGTACTCATTTGAGGAAACAGACTTTGAGAGGTTGAGTGACTTGCCCAAAGACACATTATATAGGTAAGGGGCCAGTTCTTGAACCAAGGTCATATAACTTCCAAGACCTCTATCCCAGCCACAATACTGCACCCACCTGGTTATCACTCAGAAAGTTTCCCCCACAGCCATTAGTACAATGACATGCTGAAAAGCAAACTAAGACGACTGGCTGGCCCCCTGACCCTGCCTGGTCTAATCTCAGCTCTGCCACTTTTTAATTGAATGACATTGGACAAATTATTTAGCCTTTTGTAACATCTGTTACCTCATTAGTACAGAAAAATACCTATTAATAGATTTACAACATAAGGTTGTTTTGAAGATTGAATTATATGAAACATATAAGGTACTTAGAGCCTGCCACATAACAAGTACTAACTAAATGTTACCTAAAAAATATTGTTCTTACCACTCATCAGCTTTGGCCAAGTGACTTCACATCTCTAAATATCATGTTCCACTTCCCTGATTTGCTTTGATAGAGCTCTGGGAATCACTGAACCACGTAAGGTATACCTTGGGGGATGATATTCCTGGTTTTGCCCTATTAGGGAAAATTGGGTGTTCTTATAATTTATCATTCTTTCTCTGACCATCCCACAAAACTCCTTTCTCCTTTTCTTATAGTGACTGGATTTGTTCTGGGAAGCTGTTACATGCTATCTGCCTTTTATTTATTTGGGACAACAGTACAGAGAGAGACTTCTTACATTTTTGTTACTGCTAATTTCCCACAGAAAAACTGTAAAAATAGGCCACACAAAAATGATAAAAACAAAAAAAATTGTATTTCTAGGGTGAGAAGTAAATAATATTACTTCTCCAGAGATTGAAAACCTAAAAGACAAGTTGATTAGCATACAGTTCTGCCCAGTAGTCAGAGAAGCAGGGAGTAGAAGGGCTTTGGGTTCAGGGGTGAGAGGATTTGTCTAAAGTCAGTTGTTCTTCTACAATGAGATATCACCTCATACCAGTCAGAATGGCCATCATTAAAACTATGTTCATTATAATCACCCTATTAAATGGAGAGCCCATGAAAAAGACAAAAAAAAAAAAAAAAGAATGGCCATCATTAAAAAGTCTACAAATAGCAAATGCTGGAGAAGATGTGGAGAAACGGAACCCTCCTACACTGTTGGTGTGAAAGTAAATTGGTGAAGCCACTATGGAGAACAGTATGCAGGTTCCCGAGAAAACTAAAAATAGACTTGCCATATGATCCTGCAATCCCACTCCTCGGCATATATCCAAAGGAAACTCTAATTCAAAAAGATACATGCAACCCTGTGTTCATTGCAGCACTATTTATAATAGCCAAGACATGGAAGCAACCTAAATATCCACTGACAGAGGAATGGATAAAGAAGATGTGGTACATAGAAACAATGGAATATTACTCAGCCATAAAACAAATGTCATTTGCAGCAACAAGGGTGGACCTAGAGATTATCATACTAAGTGAAGTAAGTCAGAAAGAGAAATATGATGTGATATCACTTATATGTGGAATCTCAAATACAACACAAATGAACTTATCTACAAAATGGAAATAGACTCACGCCAAGACACATAGTAATCAAATTGGCAAAAATTAAAGACAAAAATTATTGAAAGCAACAAGGGAAAAATGACAGATAACATACAAGGGAACTCCCATAAGGTTAACAGCTGATTTCTCAGCAGAAACTCTACAAGCCAGAAGGGAGTGGCATGATATACTTAAAGTGATGAAAGGGAAGAACCTATAACCAAGATGACTCTACCTGGCAAGGATCTCATTCAGTATTGATGGAGAAATCAAAAGCTTTACAGACAAGCAAAAGCTAAGAGAATTCAGCACCACCAAACCAGCTCTACAACAATTGCTAAAGGAACTTCTCTAAGTGGGAAACACAAGAGAAGAAAAGGATCTACAAAAACAAACAAAAAACAATTGAGAAAATGGTCATAGGGACATAGGTATCTATAATTACCTTAAACGTGAATGGATTAAATGCTCCAACCAAAAGACACAGGCTTGCTGAATGGATACAAAAACAAGACCCATATATATGCTGTCTACAAGAGACCCACTTCAGACCTAGGGACACATGCAGACTGAAAGTGAGGGGATGGAAAAAGATATTCCATGCAAATGGAAATCAAAAGAAAGCTGGAGTAGCAATACTCATATCAGATAAAATAGACTTTAAAATAAAGAATGTTACAAGAGACAAGGAGGACACTACATAATGATCCAGGGATCAATCCAAGAAGAAGATATAACAATTATAAATATATATGCACCCAACATAGGAGCACCTCAATACATAAGGCAACTGCTAACAGCTATAAAAGAGGAAATCGACAGTAACACAATAATACTGGGGGACTTTAACACCTCACTTACACCGATGGACAGATCATCCAAAATGAAAATAAGGAAACAGAAGCTTTAAATGACACAATAGACCAGATAGATTTAATTGATATTTATAGGACATTCCATCTGAAAACAGCAGATTACACTTTCTTCTCAAGTGTGCATGGAACATTCTCAAGGATGGATCACATCTTGGGTCACAAATCAAGACTCAGTAAATTTAAGAAAATTGAAATCATATCAAGCATCTTTTCTGACCACAACGCTATGAGATTAGAAATGAATTACAGGGAAAAAAACGTAAAAAACACAAACACATGGAGGCTAAACAACACGTTACTAAATAACCAAGAGATCACTGAAGAAATCAAAGAGGAAATCAAAAAATACCTAGAGACAAATGACAATGAAAACACGACGACCCAAAACCTATGGGATGCAGCAAAAGCAGTTCTAAGAGGGAAGTTTATAGCTATACAAGCCTACCTCAAGAAACAAGAAAAATCTCAAGTAAACAATCTAACCTTACACCTAAAGAAACTAGAGAAAGAAGAACAAACAAAACCCAAAGTTAGCAGAAGGAAAGAAATCATAAAGATCAGAGCAGAAATAAATGAAATAGAAACAAAGAAAACAATAGCAAGATCAATAAAATTAAAAGCTGGTTCTTTGAGAAGATAAACAAAATTGATAAGCCACTAGCCAGACTCATCAAGAAAAAGAGGGAGAGGACTCAAATCAATAAAATCAGAAATGAAAAAGGAGAAGTTACAACAGACACAGCAGAAATACAAAGCATCCTAAGAGACTACTACAAGCAACTCTATGACAATAAAATGGACTACCTGGAAGAAATGGACAAATTCTTAGAAAGGTATAACCTTCCAAGACTGAACCAGGAAGAAATAGAAAATATGAACAGACCAATCACAAGTAAGGAAATTGAAACTGTGATTAAAAATCTTCCAACAAAAGTCCAGGACCAGATGGCTTCACAGGTGAATTTTATCAAACATTTAGAGAAGAGCTAACGCCCATTCTTCTCAAATTCTTCCAAAAAATTGCAGAGGAAGGAACACTCCCAAACTCATTCTATGAGACCACCATCACCCTGATACCAAAAGCAAAGATACTACAAAAAAAGAAAATTACAGACCAATACCACTGATGAATATAGATACAAAAATCCTCAACAAAATACTAGCAAACAGAGTCCAACAACACATTAAAAGGATCATACACCATGATCAAGTGGGATTTATCCCAGGGATGCAAGGATTCTTCAATGTACGCAAATCAATCAACGTGATACACCATATTAACAAATTGAAGAATAAAAACCATATGATCATCTCAATAGATGCAGAAAAAGCTTTTGACAAAATTCAACACCCATTTATGATAAAAACTCTCCAGAAAAGTGGGCACAGAGGGAACCTACCTCAACATAATAAAGGCCATATATGACAAACCCACAGCAAACATCATTCTCAATGGTGAAAAACTGAAAGCATTTCCTCTAAGATCAGGAACGAGACAAGGATGTCCACACTCACCACTATTATTCAGCATAGTTCTGGAAGTCCTAGCCATGGCAATCACAGAAGAAAAAGAAATAAAAGGAATACAAATTAGAAAAGAAGTAAAACTGTCACTGTTTGCAGATGACATGATACTATACATAGAGAATCCTAAACATGCTACCAGAAAACTACTAGAGCTAATCAATGAATTTGGTAAAGTAGCAGGACACAAAATTAATGCACAGAAATCTCTTGCATTCCTATACACTAATGATGAAAAATCTGAAAGTGAAATTAAGAAAATACTCTCATTTACCATTGCAACAAAAAGAATAAAATATCTAGGAATAAACCTACCTAAGGAGACAAAAGACCTGTATGCAGAAAACTGTAAGACACTGATGAAAGAAATTAAAGATGATACCAACAGATGGAGAGATATACCATGTTCTTGGATTGGAAGAATCAATATTGTGAAAATGACTATACTACCCAAAGCAATCTACAGAGTCAATGCGCAATCCCTATCAAATTACCAATGGCATTTTTTACGGAGCTAGAACAAATCTTAAAATTTGTATGGAGACACAAAAGACCCCGAATAGCCAAAGCAGTCTTGAGGGAAAGAAACGGAGCTGGAGGAATCGGCCTCCCTGACTTCAGACAATACTACAAAGCTACAGTAATCAAGACAATATGGTACTGGCACAAAAACAGAAACATAGATCAATGGAACAAGATAGAAAGCCCAGAGATAAACCCACGCACTTATGGTCAACTAATCTATGACAAAGGAGGCAAAGATATACAATGGAGAAAAGACAGTCTCTTCAATAAGTGGTGCTGGGAAAACTGGACAGCTACATATAAAAAAATGAAATTAGAACACTCCCTAACACCATACACAAAAATAAACTCAAAATAGATTCGAGACCTAAATGTAAGACCGGACACTCTAAAACTCTTAGAGGAAAACATAGGAAGAACACTCTTTGACATAAATCACAGCAAGATCTTTTTTGATCCACCTTCTAGAGTAATGGAAATAAAACCAAAAATAAACAAATGGGACCTAATGAAACTTAAAAGCTTTTGCACAGCAGAGGAAACTACAAACAAGACGAAAAGACAACCCACAGAATGGGAGAAAATATTTGCAAATGAATCAACAGACAAAGGATTAATCTCCAAAATATATAAACAGTGCGTGCAGCTCAATATTAAAAAAACAAACAACCCAATTCAAAAATGGGCAGAAGACCTAAATATACATTTCTCCAAAGAAGACATGCAGATGGCCAAGAAGCACATGAAAAGCTGCTCAACATCACTAATTATTAGACAAATGCAAATCAAAACTACAATGAGGTATCACCTCACACCAGTTAGAATGGGCATCATCAGAAAATCTACAAACAACAAATGCTGGAGAGGGTGTGGAGAAAAGGGAACCCTCTTGCACTGTTGGTGGGAATGTAAATTGATATAGCCACTATGGAGAACAGTATGGAGGTTCCTTAAAAAACTAAAAATAGAATTACCATATGACCCAGCAATCCCACTACTGGGTGTATACCCAGAGAAAACCATAATTCAAAAAGACACATGCACCCCAATGTTCATTGCAGCACTATTTACAATAGCCAGGTCATGGAAGCAACCTAAATGCCCATTGACAGACGAATGGATAAAGAAGTTGTGGTACATATACACAATGGAATATTACCCAGCCATGAAAAAGAACAAAATTGGGTCATTTGTAGTGACGTGGATGGATCTAGATACTGTCATACAGAGTGAAGTAAGTCAGAAAAACAAATATCGTATATTAACGCATATATGTGGAACCTAGAAAATGGTACAGATGAACTGGTTTACAGAGCAGAAATTGAGACACAGATGTAGAGAACAAATGTATGGACACCAAGGGGGGAAAGCGGTGGGGGGGGTGGGGGGGGATGGTGTGATGAATTGGGAGACTGGGATTGACATGTATACACTGATGTGTATAAAATGGATGACTAATAAGAAAATAAATAAGTAACTAAACACTAAAAAAAAAAATAAATATATGTACATCATTAAGACCACTGATTTCATTATGTATTTTCCAATACCGAAATATAAAATAAAATGAAAACTGCAGAAAAAAATGAAAAACAAAACTATGGAATAATGCCAAGATCAGAAGCAGCAAAGACATCAAAAGAGGGAGTAGTGGGCTTCTCTGGTGGCCCAGTGGTTAAGAATCTGCCTGCCAATGCAAGGGACCCTGGTTCCAGCCCTGGCCCGGGAAGATCCCACATGCCGCAGAGCAACTAAGCCCGTGCACCACAACAAGAGAAGCCACCACAATGAGAAGCCTGTGTTCCGCAATGAAGAGTAGCCCCCGCTCAGCACAACTAGAGAAAGCCTGCACGCAGCAATGAAGACCCAATGCAGCCAAAAAGAAAGAAAGAAAGATTCTTAAAAAAAAAAAAAAAAAAAGAGGGAGTAGGGCCTGGAAGTTGGCTGGGCATTAAATAAGGAGTGAAGCACGAGGGCCAGTTTCAAACCCTCAAACATCTGACTCTAGCTTATTCTCCAGTGGATAAAAGCACAATTACAGTTTCTTGAAATTAAGAGTTCTGGCAAGGGAGCCACCAAGTGAGAACTGAAGCCAGTGAAACAGCAGAGCTGAGGTCACAATACACCTTGGAGCCTAGATGTGTAGGCAGGCTAACTGGACCCCTTGTGTGGTTGCTTTTCTCAACCCCACCCTCCAAAAAACCTAAGGCTGACATAAGGTAGAGTTTCCTGGCCCCCACAATCTCCTAAGGTGGAGTTTCCAGAGCCCCTTCATTCACCAAGAAGGAATTTCCTGGGGCCCCGCACTCTCCTAACTTTGACTTTCCTGGGCCCACACAATCATCTTAACTACAGTTTACTGGGCTCTCACATCACCTAAGGTGGAGAGTATCCTGACTCCATCAACACTGAAAAAAACAGAGAAACCTCAGATAGAGTCAGGAAACCAGAAGGGGGAACTCTCATGTCCTGTGATGATAACAGAGCCCAACAGGAAGAAGACAGACTTCTTTCCTGGCAAGGACTCAGCCAATAAAAAGCCATGGACTCTGTTTACTCTAGTCCTCCCAACTTGCTTTTCTCCTCTGTAAGAGTTCTCCTTGCCTTGCTGTGTGGGGACATGCAAGTAGCTCCACATAGTTGCACACCCTGAATTTTAATTTTTTGCAGATACCGAATAAACCTATTCTTTTGCTGAAGAAATAACTGACAGTCTATTTTAGTTCAACATCACTAAAAGGTAGTTTGTGGACCCCCACAATAACCTAGAGTGGAATTTCATGAGCCCCCTACAATCACTAAGGTGGAATTTCCTAGTCCCCTCACAATAAGCCAGATTTCCTGGGCCCGCATAATTACCATATAGAGTGTTCTGGCCCTCCAGTCACGTTAGGTAGAGTTTCCTGGGCCCCCACAATCACTAAGGTAGATTTTCCTGGAAACAAATTCATCTAAAGTAAGTTTTTAGTCCCTCAGAATCACATATGGAAAAATTTCCTGCCCTGCCCTGACACTAACCTAATGTAGATTTTCTTCACCCTCACTCTCATAAGGTAAAGTTTCCTATGCCCCAAAAGTCATCTACTATAGAGTTTCCAGGGCCCCCAGTATCACCTAAGGTAGATTTTCCTGGGACCCCAAATCACTAAGGGTTAGATTCCTATCCCCCACAATGAACTATGGTAGTTTCCTAGACCCAAATCACCTAACATACAGTTCTTAAGACCCCTTACAATTGATCACCTAAGATATATTTTCCTAGGCACCAACAATTACTAAGGTAGAATTTCCCCACAACCATTTAAGGATGAATTTCCTGCCACGCCGTGATTACCTAAGCTTGATGATTTCCTGGGCCAAAATAGTCATCTAAGCTTCCTGGGACCCTACAATCACCTGAGCCAGAGTTTCTTAGACCCCAAATCACCTAAGCTTGATTTTCCTGGACCCCCCAAATTCACCTAAGATAGAGTTTTCTGGGCCCCCACAATCATCTAAGGTAGAATTAGTTTACTAGGCCCCCCAAATCACCTAAGGTGGACTTTCCTGGCCACAGAAAACCTTAAGATGGAATTTTCTGGGGACCTAAAATCATTAAGATATAGTTTCCAGGCCCCCAAAATCACCTAAAGTAGAGTTTGGGCCACAGTCATGTATTGTAGTGTGTCCTGGGCACCTACCATAACCTAAGGTAGAGTTCCTTGGCCCCCACAATGAACTAAGATAGTTTCCTGGACCCACAATCATGTAGGGTGGCGTTTCCTTGGCCTTCACCATCCACTAAGGTAATTTCTAGGGCCTCCACAGTCACCTTAGGTAAACTTCCTGGGCCCACATGACCTAAAGTAGTAGGTGATTTGGGCTCCCGAGAATCACATAAGGAAGATTTTCCTGGTTCCCCACAATCACCTAAGGTAGAGTTTCTTTGACACTCTCCCCCCCACAATCACCTAACAGTTTCCTGGGCCCCAAAACAACCGTAAGTAGAGTTTCCCAGGCCTCAAAACCCACAAAGTGTACAGTCCTTGGCCCCCTAAGTCACCTAAAGTAGAACTTCCTTGGGCCCTAAATTCAGTATAGTTTCTTGGCCCCCATGATGAAATGACAGTTTTCTGGGAACCTGCAAATAACTGAGGTAGAGATTCCTGAGAACTCACAATCACCTAAGAAAGAGTTTCCTGGAACCCCACTAACACCTAAGATAGGTTTCTTGGTCTTCCACAATCACCTAAATTAGATTTTGCTGACGTACCACATTTCCCTAAGGTAGTTTCCTGGGCCCCCAAGATCACATAAACTAGAGTTTACTGGCTCCCACAATCACCTAAAGTAGATTTTCCTGGGCCCACACAATCGTCTAAGCTAGTTTCCTGGGCATCCATAGTCACTAAGCTAGAGTTTCCAGGGTCCCCCCAAATTACCTAAGGTAGAGTTTCATGGGCCCCCAACATTCACAGAAGCTAGAGTTTCCTGGGCCCCCAACTTTTGTAAGTTTCAAGTGCCCCCACAATCACCTATGATAGAGTTCCTGGGACTTAAAATCAACGAAGTAAGAGTTTCCTAAGCCCTCATAATCCCCTTACGTAAAGTTTCTTGGGTTCCCAAAATATTTTAAGGTAGGTTTCCTGGCCCCCCACAATCACCTAAGGAAGAGTTTCCACCCTTCCACCATCACCTGAGCTAGAGTCTCCAGGACCCCCACAATGACCTAAGCTAGAGTTTCCCCAACAATAACCTTAGGTAGATTTTCCTGGGCTCATGTCACCTAAAGTAATAGTTTTGGGCCCCCCAGGATCACATAAGGAAAAACTTCCAGGCTCCCACAGCTACCAAAGGTAGAGTTTCTTCAATTCCCACAATCCCCTAACACAGAGTTTGCTGGATCCCCAAAATATCCTAAGGTAGAGTTTCGTAGGCATCAAAAATCACATAAGGTACAGTTTCATGGGCCCCTCAGTCACCTGAAGTAGAGTTTCCTAGGGCCCCAAATTTACTAAGGTAGAGTTTCCTGGGCCCCACAATGAAATGAGGTAGAGTTCTGGGCACCTACAGTCACCTAACCAAGTTTCCTGGTACCCAACAGTTACCTAAAGGTAGTATTGCCTGGGCAGCAATAACTACCTAAACCAGAGTTTCCTGAGGCCCACAATCACCTAAAGGTGAATTTCCTGGGTCCACAATCACCAAAGATAGATTTCCTTGGCCCACAATAGCTTAAAGTAATAGTTTTAGGTCCCCCACAGTCTCATAAGGACGATTCACTGCCCCCCCCCTTCAATCACCCAAGCTAGAGTTTCCTGGGTCCCTACAATCACATAAGTTACAGTTTATTGGGTCCCCACAATCACCTAAGTTACAGTTTACAGCATCTCCACAATCTTCTAAGGTAGAATTTCCTGGGTTCCCACGGTTATCTAAGGTAGACTTTCCTGGCCCCTCAATCAACTTAGAAAGAATTTCCTAGCCTCCTGTATCACCTAAGCTAGAGGTTCCCTATCCCCCACCAGCATCTAAGGTAGAATTTCCTGGCCACCCACAATCCCCAAAGCCAGAGTGTCCCAGGCCTCCACAATCACCTAATTTAGAGTTCTTATCCACCCCCATAAACATCTGAGGTACAGTTTCATGGGCCCCCAATATTCACCAAAGGAGAGTCCCCTGGGGCCCTAGAAACACCGAAGCCGATGTTTTGAGGGTTGCCCAGTCACCTAAGGTAGTGTTGCATGAGGCCACAATCATGTAAAATAAATTTCCTGGGATTACATCACCTAAACTATAAGTTTATTTTTTCTTTTTAAAGAAACAGTTTTTGACCACAAAAATCAAATAAGGAAGAATCAAACTAATTCTGACAGACTGCGATGGGACACACGATCCGCTAAGCAAGTTTCCTAAAACCACAATCACCTAAGGCAGAGTTCCCTGCTCCCCCACGCCACCACCCCCCCCCCCCCCGCCGCCAAGGGAGAGTTCCTGGGACACAGCAAAACTTAAGTTAGATTTTATCTGGACCCTCAAAATCACCTAAGGTGGAGTTTCCTGGGTCCCCACCATCAATTATGGTATAGTTTGCTTGGACTACACTCACCGAAGGTACCATCCCCTGGGGCCCCACACTCACCTAAAGCCGTCTTTCCTGGGCCCACAGTCCCCTAACTAATAGTTTTGGGCCCCACAATTACCTAAGGGAGAGACTTCTCGGCCCACAATCACTTATGGTAGAAGTTCCCGGGCCATCAAAATCACTTAAGGTAGACTTTCCTGGGCCCCCACAATCACATAAGCTACTACCTTTGCCTCCACAATCACCAAAGCTAGACTTGCCTGAGACCGAAAGCACCGAACATAGAGATTCCTGGGCCCCCCGAATCACCTAAGCTAGAGTTTCCAGGGTGCCACAGTCACATCCACAAGGATTTTCTGAGCCCCCACCATCACCTAAGGTCGAATTCCAGAGACCCCCAAAATCACCTAACGTAGGGTATCACGAGCCCCCAAGAATCACATAAGCTAGGATTCTGGGCCTCCTAAATAACGTAAAGTAAGCTTTCCTAGGGCACAAAATCACTCTTATACTTCCATGGCCCCCACGGGGAACTAAGGTAGAATGTCCTGCTCCTATAATCACCTGAGCTCGAATTTCCTGGGCCCACAATAACCTAAGATATTTTACTGGGTGTCCACACTCTGCTAAGCTCAAGTGTTTAAGAACCCCAAATCACCTAAGGCAGGGTATCCTAGGGATACAATCACCTAAGGAAGAGCTTTATGGCCCACTACAATCACATAACATACAGTTTGGGGCCACTAGTATAGCCTTTCCTGGGTAGAATTTCTTGTAACAATCATCTAAGGTAGCCTTCCTGGGCCCACACAGTCACATAAGGCAGAGTTTCAAGAGGACACAATCACCTAAGATGGGTATTCTTGGGTTTACAATCACCTAAATAATTGGTTTTCACCCCCACAATCACATAGGGAAGAATTTCGAGGCACCCCACAATGAATGAAGACAGGGCAACCTAAGAAGCACAATCACCTGAGCTACTGTTTCTTGGGCCCCCACAATATCTTAAGAGTTTTCTGCGCTCCCAATCACCTAGAGTTTCCTGGGTCCCCAAAGTCGACTAAGGTAGAATTTGATGCCCTCCCCAAATCAACTACGTTACACTCTCACGGCACCCCCAATCATCTAAGGTCGAGTGTCGTGGGCCCCAACAATGTCTAAGGGCAAGATTCATGGATCCCAGTACCACCTTTGGCAGAATTTTCCTGTCCTTTGTCCCCACAATCACCTAAGGTCAAGTTTCCTGTCCTGACACAATAACCTAAGATAGATATATGTTCCGCTACAATCTCCTAAGGTCGAGTCCCTGGGAGCCCCAGTATCACCGAAGTCAAGTTTCCAGCACCTCCACGAGCTCCACGAGCTCCAGAGCTCGAGCTTCCAGGGTCCCCACAGTCACCAAGAAGGAGTTTCCTGGGCCTCCACAATCTCCTAGTGTCGAGGTTCTTGGGCCACCATCGTCTCGTAAGGTAGAGTTTCCCAGGCTCATAATCACCTGAGGTCAAGTTCTGGGGGACCCCACAAACACATAAGATAGAGTTTCTCTGGCCAACAATCTCCTCAGTAGAGATTCCTGGCTTCCCACCATCACCTAAGGTCCAATTTTCAGCGTCCCCACAATCACCAAGGAAGAGTTTCCTGGGACCCCACTGCCACCTCAGGTTGAGTTTATGGGTCCCACAATCACTTAAGCATGAATCTCCCAGGTGTCCACAATCACCTAAGGTATAGTTTCCTCGGCCGCCATCACCAAATAAGGTAGATTTTCCCAGGCCCCCACGATCTTCTAAGGGTGATTTCATGGACCCCCACAATCACTTAAGCTAGTGTCCTCACAAACAACAGGGTAGAATTTCCTAGCCCCTCCAAGATCCAGTCAACTAAGGTAAACCATTCTGACCCCCCACCATCACCTATGGTTGAGTTTTCTGGGCCCTCACAACCACCAAAGGGAGAGATTCCTAGCCTCGCCACAACGACCCCCCAAGATCACCTAAGGCTGAGTATCCAGGTGAGTTGGGACACATCACCTAAGGTTGATATTCATAGGGCCTTACAATCTCCTAAGGGGGAGTTTCCTAATCCCCCACCATCACCAAAGGCAAGTTTCCTGGGGGTCCTCGACAACTAAGGTAGACAATCCAGGCCCCGCACGACCGACTATCGTACATTATCGTGGCTCCCACAGTCACTTCAGGATGAGGTGATTACCTAAGGGTGAACTTCCTGTACTGCACATTCACATAAGGTAGAGATTCCTGGGCCCCCCTAGTCACCTATGGTAGATTTTCCTGGCCCCCTCAAAATTAACTAAGGTGGACATCCTGGCCTCACACAATCACCTAAGGTCCATATGCATGGTCCCCCACAAACACCTAAGGTACAGTTTCCTGAGCCCTCACAATCAACTAACATGGACTTTCCTAAGGCCCCTGGGATCACCTGAGGTAGAACTACTCAGGTCCCAAAATACCTATGGTTCAATAATCTGGGCCCCCACAGTCAAGGAAGGTCAAGTTTCTTGGGTCTCACAGTCACTTACAGTCCAGTTTCCTGAGCCACCTCAGTCACCTAAGGTCTAGTTTCCTGGGGCCCCAGAGTCAACTAATAGGCAGAGGTCCCTGGCCCACAATCAACTAACGTACCGTTTCCTGGGACCCCACAACCACCTAAGGTAGAGTTTACGGGGCAACCACAATCACTGACATAGCGGATACTAACCTCACAATCACCTAAGCTATTTCCCTGGGCCCCTAGAAGCAGTAAAGTATAGTTTCTTGGGCACCCACAGTCATGCAAGCTAGCGTTGCCTGGCCCCCGTAATCACCTAAGGTAGTTTCATGGACCTTCACAATCAACTAACCTAGAGTATTCTGGAACCCAAAATCACCTGAGGGGAGATTCCTGACCCCCTACAATCACCTAAGCTAGAGCATCCCGGGACCCAACACTTGCCGAAGGTAGAGTTTCCTGGACCCACAATCACCTAAGCTAGAGGTTTCTGGGCCCCCACAATCACCTAAGCCAGCGTTTCATGGGTCCCCAAATCCCCTAAGGTAGAGTGTTCTGCGACCCCACAATCATCTAAACTAGAGACTCCTAGGCC
This sequence comes from Balaenoptera acutorostrata, assembly GCF_949987535.1. Taxonomy (NCBI): domain Eukaryota; kingdom Metazoa; phylum Chordata; class Mammalia; order Artiodactyla; family Balaenopteridae; genus Balaenoptera; species Balaenoptera acutorostrata. The sequence continues at coordinate 84,553,274 of NC_080066.1, forward strand.
CCCCAAATCAACTAAGATCATTCCCTGAGCCTCTACAAACACATAAGGTAGAATGTCCAGGACCCCCGTAATTACCTAAGGTATAGTTTCTTGGGCACCCACAATCACCTAGGATTTGTTTCCTGGGCCTCCCAAATCCCCTAAGTTAGAGATAGGGGTCTCGAAAAATCACCTAATGGAGAGCTTCCTGGCCCCCCACAAACACATACTAGTTTCCTGGGCTCCGACAATCACCTAAGGTATTATTTCCCGGCTCCCCTCAGTGACCTAAGATCGAGTTTCTGACGCCCCGAATCACCTAAGTTAGAGTTTCCTGTGCTCCCACCATTACCTAATATAGAGTTCCTTGGGACCACACAATCCCCTAAGGCTGGCTTTCCTGAAACCCCACAATCACTTCAGGTAGACTTTAGGCCATGTTCACCGACTAGACAACTTCTGAAGCCCACAACACCTCAGGTAGAGTTTTCCAAGCCCCCGCAGTCACCTAAGGTGGAGTCTCCTGGCCCCATAATCAACTCAGCTCGAATTCCCTTGTGCACCCACAGACACCTACACAGAATTGCCTCAGCTACCGTCATCACGTAAGGTATAGTTTCCTGAACGTCCCAACACCTAGGTCGAGTTTCCAGGGCCTCATAATGCCTTAAAGGTAGATTTGATTAGGCCCCCACCATTGCTTGCACAGAATTTCCAGGCACCCACATCACCTAGGTAGAGTTTCCTGGGCCCCCACCATCACCATAGCTAGATTTTCCTGAGGTCACAATCACCTACGTAGTAACCTTTCAACCCCACAGAATTACTTAAGGAAGATTATCCTGGTCCCCCACAATCACTTAACACAGAATTTCCTGGCCCTCCGCACTCCCATAGGGTAGAGTTTCTTGGGCACCAACAATCACCTAAGCTAGAGTTTTCTGGCCCTTTAATCACCGACCTTAAACCTTTCTTGGTACACCCCCCCAATCAACTAAGGTAAATTCCCTATTCCCCTCAGTTGACTCAGATAGGGTTCCTGGGCCACCAAAATAACCTAAGTTAGAGTTACCCAAACCACCATGATCACCTATGGTCGAGTTTTTAGGGCCCACAAAATCACGTACACTAGAGCTTCCTGGGCACCACAATCACAGTAGATTTTCTAGGGTCCCCACAGTCACCTAAGGTACAATTACCTTTGGCCAAACAATCACCCAAGGTAGAATTTCCTTGGTCCACAACCACGGATCACCGGAACTAGAGTTTCTTAGGCCCACACTCACTGAAGGTAAATATTCCTAGTCCCACCAAAATCACCTAAGGTAAGAGTCTCCTGAGCCCATAATCACCTAAGGTCAAGTTACCTGGGACCACTTCCACCCGAGGTAGAGTTTCCCGGGCCACCAACACCTAAGGGGGAGTTTCCTGGGCCCTCACTATCACCTGTGGTAGTTACCTGGCCCAATTGCCTAGCTAGAGATTCCTTTCAGTTAGACATTCCTAGGCTCACAGGCACCTAAGCTAGTCTTTTTGGTCCACCACGTCCACCTCGGTAAAGTTTGGGCCACAGTCACCTACTTTAGAGTTTCCTGGGCTCCCACAATCCCCTACGGCAGAATGTTCTGCACTCCCTACCATCAATTCTAAGGTAGAATTTTGGGACGCCCACAATGAACTAAAATAGATTTTCCGGAGTACCCACAATCACCTAAACTAGAATTTCCTCATGCCCCCGCCAACGGACAGTTCCTGGGCCCCCACAATCAAGGAAGGTAAGCATCACTTAAGTTAGATTTTATCTGGACCCTCAAAATCACCTAAGGTGGAGTTTCCTGGGTCCCCACCATCAATTATGGTATAGTTTGCTTGGACTACACTCACCGAAGGTACCACCCCCTGGAGCCCCACACTCACCTAAAGCCGTCTTCCCTGGGCCCACAATCCCCTATCTAATAGTTTTGGGCCCCACAATTACCTAAGGGAGAGACTTCTCGGCCCACAATCACTTATGGTAGAAGTTCACGGGCCATCAAAATCACTTAAGGTAGACTTTCCTGGGCCCCCACAATCACATAAGCTACTACCTTTGCCTCCACAATCACCAAAGTTAGACTTGCCTGAGACCGAAAGCACCGAACATAGAGACTCCTGGGCCCCCCGAATCACCTAAGCTAGAGTTTCCAGGGTGCCACAGTCACATCCACAAGGATTTTCTGAGCCCCCACCATCACCTAAGGTCGAATTCCAGAGACCTCCAAAATCACCTAACCTAGGGTATCACGAGCCCCCAAGAATCACATGAGCTAGGTTTCTGGGCCTCGTAAATAACATAAAGTAAGGTTTCCTAGGGCACAAAATCACTCTTATACTTCCATGGCCCCCACGGGGTACTAAGGTAGAATGTCCTGCTCCTATAATCACCTAAGCTCGAGTTTCCTGGGCCCACAATAACCTAAGATACTTTACTGGGTGTCCACACTCTTCTAAGCTCAAGTGTTTAAGACCCCCAAATCACCTAAGGCACGGTATCCTGGAGATACAATCACCTAAGGAAGAGATTTATGGCCCACTACAATCACATAACGTACAGTTTGGGGCCACTAGTATAGCCTTTCCTGGGTAGAATTTCTTGTAACAATCATCTAAGGTAGCCTTCCTGGGCCCACACAGTCACATAAGGCAGAGTTTCAAGAGGCCACAATCACCTAAGATGGGTATTCTTGGGTTTACAATCACCAAAATAATTGGTTTTCGCCCCCACAAACACATAGGGAAGAATTTCGAGGCACCCCACAATGAATGAAGACAGGGCAAGCTAGGAAGCACAATCACCTGAGCTAGAGTTTCCTGGGCCCCCACAATAACTTAAGAGTTTTCTGGGCTCCCAATCACCTAGAGTTTCCTGGGCCCCCGAAGTCGTCTAAGGTAGAATTTGATGCCCTCCCCAAATCATGTACGTTACACACTCCCGGCCACCCCAATCATCTAAGGTCGAGTGTCCTGGGCCCCAACAATGTCTAAGGGCAAGATTCATGGATCCCAGTACCACCTTTGGCAGAATTTTCCTGTCCTTTGTCCCCACAATCACCTAAGGTCAAGTTTCCTGTCCTGACACAATAACCTAAGATAGATATATGTTCCACTACAATCTCCTAAGGTCGAGTCCCTGGGAGCCCCAGTATCACCGAAGTCAAGTTTCCAGCACCTCCACGAGCTCCACGAGCTCCAGAGCTCGAGCTTCCAGGGTCCCCACAGTCACCAAGAAGGAGTTTTCTGGGCCTCCACAATCTCCTAGTGTCGAGGTTCTTGGTCCACCATCGTCTCCTAAGGTAGAGATTCCCAGGCTCATAATCACCTGAGGTCAAGTTTTGGGGGACCCCACCGACACATAAGATAGAGTTTCTCTGGCCAACAATCTCCTCAGTAGAGATGCCTGGATTCCCACCATCACCTAAGGTCCAATTTTTAGCATCCCCAAAATGACCAAGGAAGAGTTTCCTGGGACCCCACTGCCACCTCAGGTTGAGTTTATGGGTCCCACAATCACTTAAGCTTGAATCTCCCAGGTGTCCACAATCCCCTAAGGTATAGTTTCCTAGGCCGCCATCATCAAATAAGGCAGACTTTCCCAGGCCCCCACTATCTTCTAAGGGTGATTTCATGGACCCCCACAATCACTTAAGCTAGTGTCCTCACAAACAACAGGGTAGAATTTCCTAGCCCCTCCATGATCCAGTCAACTAAGGTAAACCATTCTGACCCCCACCATCACCTAAGGTTGAGTTTTCTGGGCCCACACAATCACCAACGGTACAGATTCTTAGCCTCACCACCCCCCCTCCCCCAGGGTGACCTAAGGCTGAGTATCCAGGTGAGTTGGGACACATCACCTAAGGTTCATATTCATAGGGCCTTACAATCTCCTAAGGGGGAGTTACCTAATCCCCCACAATCACCTAAGGCAAGTTTCCTGGGAGTCATCGTCAACTAAAGTAGACAATCCAGGCCCCGCATGACCGACTATCGTAGATTATCGTTGCTCCCACAGTCACTTCAGGATGAGGTGATTTACTAAGTGTGAACTTCCTGTACCGCACATTCACATAAGGTAGAGATTCCTGGGCCCCCGTAATCACCTATGGTAGATTTTCCTGGCCCCTTCCAAATTAGCTGAGGCGGACGTCCTGCCTCACACAATCACCTAAGGTCCATATGCATGGTCCCCCACAAACACCTAAGGTACAGTTTCCTGAGCCCTCACAATCATCTAACATGGACTTTCCTAAGGCCCTGGGATCACCTGAGGTAGAACACCTCACGTCCCAAAATACCTAAGGTTCAATAATCTGGGCCCCCACAGTCAAGGAAGGTCAAGTTTCTTGGGTCTCACAGTCACCTACAGTCCAGTTTCCTGGGCCACCTCAATCACCTAAGGTCTAGTTTCCTGGGGCCCCACAGTCAACTAATGGGCAGAGGTCCCTGGCCCACAATCAACTAACGTACAGTTTCCTGGGTCCCCACAACCACCTAAGGTAGAGTTTATGGGGCAACCACAATCACTGACATAGCAGATCCTGGCCTCACAATCACCTAAGCTATTTCCCTGGGCCCCTAGGAGCAGTAAGGTATAGTTTCTCGGGCACCCACAGTCATGCAAGCTAGCATTCCCTGGCTCCCGTAATCACCTAAGGTAGTTTCATGGACCTTCACAAACAACTAACCTAGAATTTTCGGGGACCCCATAATCACCTGAGGGGAGATTCCTGACCCCCTACAATCACCTAAGCTAGAGCATCCCGGGACCCAACATTCGCCGAAGGTAGAGTTTCCTGGACCCACAATCACCTAAGCTAGAGGTTTCTAGGCCGCCACAATCACCTCAGCCAGCGTTTCATGGGTCCCCAAATCCCCTAAGGCAGTGTTCTGCGACCCCACAATCATCTAAACTGGAGACTCCTAGGCCCCCCAAATCAACTAAGATCATTTCCTGAGCCTCTATAAACACATAAGGTAGAATGTCTAGGCACCTCATAATTACCTAAGGTATAGTTTCTTGGGCACCCACAATCACCTAGGATTTGTTTCCTGGGCCTCCCAAATCCCCTAAGTTAGAGATAGGGGTCTCGAAAAATCACCTAATGGAGAGTTTCCTGGACCCCCACAAACACATACTAGTTTCTTGGGCTCCGACAATCACCTAAGGTATTTTTTCCCGGTTCCCCTCAGTGATGTAAGATCGAGTTTCTGACTCCCCAAATCACGTAAGTTAGAGTTTCCTGTGCCCCCACCATTACCCAACGTAGAGTTCCTTGGGACCACACAATCCCCTAAGGCTGGCTTTCCTGAAACCCCACAATCACCTCAGGTAGACTTTAGGCCATGTTCAGCCACTAGAGAACTTCTGAAGCCCACAACACCTCAGGTAGAGTTTTCCAAGCCCCCGCAATCACCTAAGGTGGAGTATCCTGGCCACATAATCAACTCAGTTCGACTTTCCTTGTGCACCCACAGACACCTACATAGAGTTGCCTCAGCTACCGTCGTCACGTAAGGTATAGTTTCCTGAACGTCCCAACACCTAGGTCGAGTTTCCAGGGCCTCATAATGCCTTAAAGGTAGATTTGATTAGGCCCCCACCATTGCTTGCACAGAATTTCCAGGCAGCCACATCACCTAGGTAGAGCTTCCTGGGCCCCCACCATCACCATAGCTAGATTTTCCTGAGGTCACAATCACCTACGTAGTAACCTTTCAACCCCAAAGAATTACTTAAGGAAGACTATCCTGGTCCCCCACAATCACTTAACACAGAATTTCCTGGCCCTCCGCACTCCCATAGGACAGAGTTCCTTGGGCACTAACAATCACCTAAGCTAGAGTTTTCTGGCCCTACAATCACTGAACTTAGACCTTTCTTGGTACACCCCCCCAATCAACTAAGGTAAATTCCCTATTCCCCTCAGTTGACTCAGATAGGGTTCCTGGGCCACCAAAATAACCTAAGTTAGAGTTACCCAAAACACCATGATCACCTATGGTCGAGTTTTTAGGGCCCACAAAATCACGTACACTAGAGCTTCCTGGGCACCACAATCACAGTAGATTTTCTAGGGTCCCCACAGTCACCTAAGGTACAATTACCTTTGGCCAAACAATCACCCAAGGTAGAATTTCCTTGGTCCACAACCACGGATCACCGGAACTAGAGTTTCTTAGGCCCACACTCACTGAAGGTAAATATTCCTAGTCCCACCAAAATCACCTAAGGTAAGAGTCTCCTGAGCCCACAATCACTTAAGGTCAAGTTTCCTGGGGCCACTTCCACCCGAGGTAGAGTTTCCCGGGCCACCAACACCTAAGGGAGAGTTTCCTGGGCCCTCACTATCACCTGTGGCAGTTACCTGGCCCAATTACCTAGCTAGAGATTCCTTTCAGTTAGACATTCCTAGGCTCACAGGCACCTATGCTAGCCTTTTTGGCCTACCACGTCCACCTCGGTAAAGTTTGGGCCACAGTCACCTACTTTAGAGTTTCCTGGGCTCCCACAATCCCCTAAGGCAGAATGTTCTGCACTCCCTACCATCAATTCTAAGGTAGAATTTTGGGACGCCCACAAGGAACTAAAATAGATTTTCCGGAGTACCCACAATCACCTAAACTAGAATTTCCTCATGCCCCCGCCAACGGACAGTTCCTGGGCCCCCACAATCAAGGAAGGTAAGCATCACTTAAGTTAGATTTTATCTGGACCCTCAAAATCACCTAAGGTGGAATTTCCTGGCTCCCCACCATCAATTATGGTATAGTTTGCTTGGACTACACTCACCGAAGGTACCATCCCCTGGAGCCCCACACTCACCTAAAGCCGTCTTTCCTGGGCCCACAGTCCCCTAACTAATAGTTTTGGGCCCCACAATTACCTAAGGGAGAGACTTCTCGGCCCACAATCACTTATGGTAGAAGTTCCCGGGCCATCAAAATCACTTAAGGTAGACTTTCCTGGGCCCCCACAATCACATAAGCTACTACCTTTGCCTCCACAATCACCAAAGTTAGACTTGCCTGAGACCGAAAGCACCGAACATAGAGACTCCTGGGCCCCCCGAATCACCTAAGCTAGAGTTTCCAGGGTGCCACAGTCACATCCACAAGGATTTTCTGAGCCCCCACCATCACCGAAGGTAGAATTCCAGAGACCCCCCAAATCACCTAACCTAGGGTATCACGAGCCCCCAAGAATCACATAAGCTAGGTTTCTGGGACTCCTAAATAACGTAACGTAAGCTTTCCTAGGACACAAAATCACTCTTATACTTCCATGGGGCCCACGGGGAACTAAGGTAGAATGTCCTGCTCCTATAATCACCTAAGCTCGAATTTCCTGGACCCACAATAACCTAAGATACTTTACTGGGTGTCCACACTCTGCTAAGCTCAAGTGTTTAAGACCCCAAGTCACCTAAGGAAGAGACTTATGGCCCACTACAATCACATAACGTACAGTTTGGGGCCACTAGTATAGCCTTTCCTGGCTAGAATTTCTTGTAACAATCATCTAAGGTAGCCTTCCTGGGCCCACACAGTCACATAAGGCAGAGTTTCAATAGGCCACAATCACCTAAGATGGGTATTCATGGGTTTACAATCACCTAAATAATTGGGTTTCGCCCCCAGAATCACATAGGGAAGAAGTTCGAGGCACCCCACAATGAATGAAGACAGGGCAAGCTAAGAAGCACAATCACCTGACCTAGTGTTTCTTGGGCCCCCACAATAACTTAAGAGTTTTCTGCGCTCCCAATCACCTAGAGTTTCCTGGGCCCCCAAATTCGACTAAGGTAGAATTTGATGCCCTCCCCAAATCAACTACGTTACGCCCTCCCGCCCCCCCCCCCCAATCATCTAAAGTCTAGTGTCCTGGGCCCCAATAATGTCTAAGGTCAAGATTCATGGATCCCAGTATCACCTTTGGCAGAATTTTCCTGTCCTTTGGCCCCACAATCAACTAAGGTCAAGTTTCCTGTCCTGACACAATAACCTAAGATAGATATATGTTCCCCTACAATCACCTAAGGTCGAGTCCCTGGGAGCCCCAGTATCACTGAAGTCAAGTTTCCAGCACCTCCACGAGCTCCACGAGCTCCAGAGCTCGAGCTTCCAGGGTCCCCACAGTCACCAAGAAGGAGTTTTCTGGGCCTCCACAATCTCCTAGTGTCGAGGTTCTTGGGCCACCATCGTCTCGTAAGGTCGAGTTTCCCAGGCTCATAATCACCTGAGGTCAAGTTTTGGGGGACCCCACCGACACATAAGATAGAGTTTCTCTGGCCAACAATCTCCTCAGTAGAGATGCCTGGATTCCCACCATCACCTAAGGTCCAATTTTTAGCATCCCCAAAATGACCAAGGAAGAGTTTCCTGGGACCCCACTGCCACCTCAGGTTGAGTTTATGGGTCCCACAATCACTTAAGCTTGAATCTCCCAGGTGTCCACAATCCCCTAAGGTATAGTTTCCTAGGCCGCCATCATCAAATAAGGCAGACTTTCCCAGGCCCCCACTATCTTCTAAGGGTGATTTCATGGACCCCCACAATCACTTAAGCTAGTGTCCTCACAAACAACAGGGTAGAATTTCCTAGCCCCTCCATGATCCAGTCAACTAAGGTAAACCATTCTGACCCCCACCATCACCTAAGGTTGAGTTTTCTGGGCCCACACAATCACCAACGGTACAGATTCTTAGCCTCACCACCCCCCCCCCCCAGGGTGACCTAAGGCTGAGTATCCAGGTGAGTTGGGACACATCACCTAAGGTTCATATTCATAGGGCCTTACAATCTCCTAAGGGGGAGTTACCTAATCCCCCACAATCACCTAAGGCAAGTTTCCTGGGAGTCATCGTCAACTAAAGTAGACAATCCAGGCCCCGCATGACCGACTATCGTAGATTATCGTTGCTCCCACAGTCACTTCAGGATGAGGTGATTTACTAAGTGTGAACTTCCTGTACCGCACATTCACATAAGGTAGAGATTCCTGGGCCCCCGTAATCACCTATGGTAGATTTTCCTGGCCCCTTCCAAATTAGCTGAGGCGGACGTCCTGCCTCACACAATCACCTAAGGTCCATATGCATGGTCCCCCACAAACACCTAAGGTACAGTTTCCTGAGCCCTCACAATCATCTAACATGGACTTTCCTAAGGCCCTGGGATCACCTGAGGTAGAACACCTCACGTCCCAAAATACCTAAGGTTCAATAATCTGGGCCCCCACAGTCAAGGAAGGTCAAGTTTCTTGGGTCTCACAGTCACCTACAGTCCAGTTTCCTGGGCCACCTCAATCACCTAAGGTCTAGTTTCCTGGGGCCCCACAGTCAACTAATGGGCAGAGGTCCCTGGCCCACAATCAACTAACGTACAGTTTCCTGGGTCCCCACAACCACCTAAGGTAGAGTTTATGGGGCAACCACAATCACTGACATAGCAGATCCTGGCCTCACAATCACCTAAGCTATTTCCCTGGGCCCCTAGGAGCAGTAAGGTATAGTTTCTCGGGCACCCACAGTCATGCAAGCTAGCATTCCCTGGCTCCCGTAATCACCTAAGGTAGTTTCATGGACCTTCACAAACAACTAACCTAGAATTTTCGGGGACCCCATAATCACCTGAGGGGAGATTCCTGACCCCCTACAATCACCTAAGCTAGAGCATCCCGGGACCCAACATTCGCCGAAGGTAGAGTTTCCTGGACCCACAATCACCTAAGCTAGAGGTTTCTAGGCCGCCACAATCACCTCAGCCAGCGTTTCATGGGTCCCCAAATCCCCTAAGGCAGTGTTCTGCGACCCCACAATCATCTAAACTGGAGACTCCTAGGCCCCCCAAATCAACTAAGATCATTTCCTGAGCCTCTATAAACACATAAGGTAGAATGTCTAGGCACCTCATAATTACCTAAGGTATAGTTTCTTGGGCACCCACAATCACCTAGGATTTGTTTCCTGGGCCTCCCAAATCCCCTAAGTTAGAGATAGGGGTCTCGAAAAATCACCTAATGGAGAGTTTCCTGGACCCCCACAAACACATACTAGTTTCTTGGGCTCCGACAATCACCTAAGGTATTTTTTCCCGGTTCCCCTCAGTGATGTAAGATCGAGTTTCTGACTCCCCAAATCACGTAAGTTAGAGTTTCCTGTGCCCCCACCATTACCCAACGTAGAGTTCCTTGGGACCACACAATCCCCTAAGGCTGGCTTTCCTGAAACCCCACAATCACCTCAGGTAGACTTTAGGCCATGTTCAGCCACTAGAGAACTTCTGAAGCCCACAACACCTCAGGTAGAGTTTTCCAAGCCCCCGCAATCACCTAAGGTGGAGTATCCTGGCCACATAATCAACTCAGTTCGACTTTCCTTGTGCACCCACAGACACCTACATAGAGTTGCCTCAGCTACCGTCGTCACGTAAGGTATAGTTTCCTGAACGTCCCAACACCTAGGTCGAGTTTCCAGGGCCTCATAATGCCTTAAAGGTAGATTTGATTAGGCCCCCACCATTGCTTGCACAGAATTTCCAGGCAGCCACATCACCTAGGTAGAGCTTCCTGGGCCCCCACCATCACCATAGCTAGATTTTCCTGAGGTCACAATCACCTACGTAGTAACCTTTCAACCCCAAAGAATTACTTAAGGAAGACTATCCTGGTCCCCCACAATCACTTAACACAGAATTTCCTGGCCCTCCACACTCCCATAGGGCAGAGTTCCTTGGGCACTAACAATCACCTAAGCTAGAGTTTTCTGGCCCTACAATCACTGAACTTAGACCTTTCTTGGTACACCCCCCCAATCAACTAAGGTAAATTCCCTATTCCCCTCAGTTGACTCAGATAGGGTTCCTGGGCCACCAAAATAACCTAAGTTAGAGTTACCCAAAACACCATGATCACCTATGGTCGAGTTTTTAGGGCCCACAAAATCACGTACACTAGAGCTTCCTGGGCACCACAATCACAGTAGATTTTCTAGGGTCCCCACAGTCACCTAAGGTACAATTACCTTTGGCCAAACAATCACCCAAGGTAGAATTTCCTTGGTCCACAACCACGGATCACCGGAACTAGAGTTTCTTAGGCCCACACTCACTGAAGGTAAATATTCCTAGTCCCACCAAAATCACCTAAGGTAAGAGTCTCCTGAGCCCACAATCACTTAAGGTCAAGTTTCCTGGGGCCACTTCCACCCGAGGTAGAGTTTCCCGGGCCACCAACACCTAAGGGAGAGTTTCCTGGGCCCTCACTATCACCTGTGGCAGTTACCTGGCCCAATTGCCTAGCTAGAGATTCCTTTCAGTTAGACATTCCTAGGCTCACAGGCACCTATGCTAGGGTTTTTGGCCCACCACGTCCACCTCGGTAAAGTTTGGGCCACAGTCACCTACTTTAGAGTTTCCTGGGCTCCCACAATCCCCTAAGGCAGAATGTTCTGCACTCCCTACCATCAATTCTAAGGTAGAATTTTGGGACGCCCACAAGGAACTAAAATAGATTTTCCGGAGTACCCACAATCACCTAAACTAGAATTTCCTCATGCCCCCGCCAACGGACAGTTCCTGGGCCCCCACAATCAAGGAAGGTAAGCATCACTTAAGTTAGATTTTATCTGGACCCTCAAAATCACCTAAGGTGGAATTTCCTGGCTCCCCACCATCAATTATGGTATAGTTTGCTTGGACTACACTCACCGAAGGTACCATCCCCTGGAGCCCCACACTCACCTAAAGCCGTCTTTCCTGGGCCCACAGTCCCCTAACTAATAGTTTTGGGCCCCACAATTACCTAAGGGAGAGACTTCTCGGCCCACAATCACTTATGGTAGAAGTTCCCGGGCCATCAAAATCACTTAAGGTAGACTTTCCTGGGCCCCCACAATCACATAAGCTACTACCTTTGCCTCCACAATCACCAAAGTTAGACTTGCCTGAGACCGAAAGCACCGAACATAGAGACTCCTGGGCCCCCCGAATCACCTAAGCTAGAGTTTCCAGGGTGCCACAGTCACATCCACAAGGATTTTCTGAGCCCCCACCATCACCGAAGGTAGAATTCCAGAGACCCCCAAAATCACCTAACCTAGGGTATCACGAGCCCCCAAGAATCACATAAGCTAGGTTTCTGGGACTCCTAAATAACGTAACGTAAGCTTTCCTAGGACACAAAATCACTCTTATACTTCCATGGGGCCCACGGGGAACTAAGGTAGAATGTCCTGCTCCTATAATCACCTAAGCTCGAATTTCCTGGACCCACAATAACCTAAGATACTTTACTGGGTGTCCACACTCTGCTAAGCTCAAGTGTTTAAGACCCCAAGTCACCTAAGGAAGAGACTTATGGCCCACTACAATCACATAACGTACAGTTTGGGGCCACTAGTATAGCCTTTCCTGGCTAGAATTTCTTGTAACAATCATCTAAGGTAGCCTTCCTGGGCCCACACAGTCACATAAGGCAGAGTTTCAATAGGCCACAATCACCTAAGATGGGTATTCATGGGTTTACAATCACCTAAATAATTGGGTTTCGCCCCCAGAATCACATAGGGAAGAAGTTCGAGGCACCCCACAATGAATGAAGACAGGGCAAGCTAAGAAGCACAATCACCTGACCTAGTGTTTCTTGGGCCCCCACAATAACTTAAGAGTTTTCTGCGCTCCCAATCACCTAGAGTTTCCTGGGCCCCCAAATTCGACTAAGGTAGAATTTGATGCCCTCCCCAAATCAACTACGTTACGCCCTCCCGCCCCCCCCCCCCAATCATCTAAAGTCTAGTGTCCTGGGCCCCAATAATGTCTAAGGTCAAGATTCATGGATCCCAGTATCACCTTTGGCAGAATTTTCCTGTCCTTTGGCCCCACAATCAACTAAGGTCAAGTTTCCTGTCCTGACACAATAACCTAAGATAGATATATGTTCCCCTACAATCACCTAAGGTCGAGTCCCTGGGAGCCCCAGTATCACTGAAGTCAAGTTTCCAGCACCTCCACGAGCTCCACGAGCTCCAGAGCTCGAGCTTCCAGGGTCCCCACAGTCACCAAGAAGGAGTTTTCTGGGCCTCCACAATCTCCTAGTGTCGAGGTTCTTGGGCCACCATCGTCTCGTAAGGTCGAGTTTCCCAGGCTCATAATCACCTGAGGTCAAGTTTTGGGGGACCCCACCGACACATAAGATAGAGTTTCTCTGGCCAACAATCTCCTCAGTAGAGATGCCTGGATTCCCACCATCACCTAAGGTCCAATTTTTAGCATCCCCAAAATGACCAAGGAAGAGTTTCCTGGGACCCCACTGCCACCTCAGGTTGAGTTTATGGGTCCCACAATCACTTAAGCTTGAATCTCCCAGGTGTCCACAATCCCCTAAGGTATAGTTTCCTAGGCCGCCATCATCAAATAAGGCAGACTTTCCCAGGCCCCCACTATCTTCTAAGGGTGATTTCATGGACCCCCACAATCACTTAAGCTAGTGTCCTCACAAACAACAGGGTAGAATTTCCTAGCCCCTCCATGATCCAGTCAACTAAGGTAAACCATTCTGACCCCCACCATCACCTAAGGTTGAGTTTTCTGGGCCCACACAATCACCAACGGTACAGATTCTTAGCCTCACCACCCCCCCCCCCAGGGTGACCTAAGGCTGAGTATCCAGGTGAGTTGGGACACATCACCTAAGATTCATATTCATAGGGCCTTACAATCTCCTAAGGGGGAGTTACCTAATCCCCCACAATCACCTAAGGCAAGTTTCCTGGGAGTCATCGTCAACTAAAGTAGACAATCCAGGCCCCGCATGACCGACTATCGTAGATTATCGTTGCTCCCACAGTCACTTCAGGATGAGGTGATTTACTAAGTGTGAACTTCCTGTACCGCACATTCACATAAGGTAGAGATTCCTGGGCCCCCGTAATCACCTATGGTAGATTTTCCTGGCCCCTTCCAAATTAGCTGAGGCGGACGTCCTGCCTCACACAATCACCTAAGGTCCATATGCATGGTCCCCCACAAACACCTAAGGTACAGTTTCCTGAGCCCTCACAATCATCTAACATGGACTTTCCTAAGGCCCTGGGATCACCTGAGGTAGAACACCTGAGGTCCAAAAATACCTAAGGTTCAATAATCTGGGCCCCCACAGTCAAGGAAGGTCAAGTTTCTTGGGTCTCACAGTCACCTACAGTCCAGTTTCCTGGGCCACCTCAATCACCTAAGGTCTAGTTTCCTGGGGCCCCACAGTCAACTAATAGGCAGAGGTCCCTGGCCCACAATCAACTAACGTACAGTTTCCTGGGTCCCCACAACCACCTAAGGTAGAGTTTATGGGGCAACCACAATCACTGACATAGCAGATCCTGGCCTCACAATCACCTAAGCTATTTCCCTGGGCCCCTAGGAGCAGTAAGGTATAGTTTCTCGGGCACCCACAGTCATGCAAGCTAGCATTCCCTGGCTCCCGTAATCACCTAAGGTAGTTTCATGGACCTTCACAAACAACTAACCTAGAATTTTCGGGGACCCCATAATCACCTGAGGGGAGATTCCTGACCCCCTACAATCACCTAAGCTAGAGCATCCCGGGACCCAACATTCGCCGAAGGTAGAGTTTCCTGGACCCACAATCACCTAAGCTAGAGGTTTCTAGGCCGCCACAATCACCTCAGCCAGCGTTTCATGGGTCCCCAAATCCCCTAAGGCAGTGTTCTGCGACCCCACAATCATCTAAACTGGAGACTCCTAGGCCCCCCAAATCAACTAAGATCATTTCCTGAGCCTCTATAAACACATAAGGTAGAATGTCTAGGCACCTCATAATTACCTAAGGTATAGTTTCTTGGGCACCCACAATCACCTAGGATTTGTTTCCTGGGCCTCCCAAATCCCCTAAGTTAGAGATAGGGGTCTCGAAAAATCACCTAATGGAGAGTTTCCTGGACCCCCACAAACACATACTAGTTTCTTGGGCTCCGACAATCACCTAAGGTATTTTTTCCCGGTTCCCCTCAGTGATGTAAGATCGAGTTTCTGACTCCCCAAATCACGTAAGTTAGAGTTTCCTGTGCCCCCACCATTACCCAACGTAGAGTTCCTTGGGACCACACAATCCCCTAAGGCTGGCTTTCCTGAAACCCCACAATCACCTCAGGTAGACTTTAGGCCATGTTCAGCCACTAGAGAACTTCTGAAGCCCACAACACCTCAGGTAGAGTTTTCCAAGCCCCCGCAATCACCTAAGGTGGAGTATCCTGGCCACATAATCAACTCAGTTCGACTTTCCTTGTGCACCCACAGACACCTACATAGAGTTGCCTCAGCTACCGTCGTCACGTAAGGTATAGTTTCCTGAACGTCCCAACACCTAGGTCGAGTTTCCAGGGCCTCATAATGCCTTAAAGGTAGATTTGATTAGGCCCCCACCATTGCTTGCACAGAATTTCCAGGCAGCCACATCACCTAGGTAGAGCTTCCTGGGCCCCCACCATCACCATAGCTAGATTTTCCTGAGGTCACAATCACCTACGTAGTAACCTTTCAACCCCAAAGAATTACTTAAGGAAGACTATCCTGGTCCCCCACAATCACTTAACACAGAATTTCCTGGCCCTCCGCACTCCCATAGGGCAGAGTTCCTTGGGCACTAACAATCACCTAAGCTAGAGTTTTCTGGCCCTACAATCACTGAACTTAGACCTTTCTTGGTACACCCCCCCAATCAACTAAGGTAAATTCCCTATTCCCCTCAGTTGACTCAGATAGGGTTCCTGGGCCACCAAAATAACCTAAGTTAGAGTTACCCAAAACACCATGATCACCTATGGTCGAGTTTTTAGGGCCCACAAAATCACGTACACTAGAGCTTCCTGGGCACCACAATCACAGTAGATTTTCTAGGGTCCCCACAGTCACCTAAGGTACAATTACCTTTGGCCAAACAATCACCCAAGGTAGAATTTCCTTGGTCCACAACCACGGATCACCGGAACTAGAGTTTCTTAGGCCCACACTCACTGAAGGTAAATATTCCTAGTCCCACCAAAATCACCTAAGGTAAGAGTCTCCTGAGCCCACAATCACTTAAGGTCAAGTTTCCTGGGGCCACTTCCACCCGAGGTAGAGTTTCCCGGGCCACCAACACCTAAGGGAGAGTTTCCTGGGCCCTCACTATCACCTGTGGCAGTTACCTGGCCCAATTGCCTAGCTAGAGATTCCTTTCAGTTAGACATTCCTAGGCTCACAGGCACCTATGCTAGGGTTTTTGGCCCACCACGTCCACCTCGGTAAAGTTTGGGCCACAGTCACCTACTTTAGAGTTTCCTGGGCTCCCACAATCCCCTAAGGCAGAATGTTCTGCACTCCCTACCATCAATTCTAAGGTAGAATTTTGGGACGCCCACAAGGAACTAAAATAGATTTTCCGGAGTACCCACAATCACCTAAACTAGAATTTCCTCATGCCCCCGCCAACGGACAGTTCCTGGGCCCCCACAATCAAGGAAGGTAAGCATCACTTAAGTTAGATTTTATCTGGACCCTCAAAATCACCTAAGGTGGAATTTCCTGGCTCCCCACCATCAATTATGGTATAGTTTGCTTGGACTACACTCACCGAAGGTACCATCCCCTGGAGCCCCACACTCACCTAAAGCCGTCTTTCCTGGGCCCACAGTCCCCTAACTAATAGTTTTGGGCCCCACAATTACCTAAGGGAGAGACTTCTCGGCCCACAATCACTTATGGTAGAAGTTCCCGGGCCATCAAAATCACTTAAGGTAGACTTTCCTGGGCCCCCACAATCACATAAGCTACTACCTTTGCCTCCACAATCACCAAAGTTAGACTTGCCTGAGACCGAAAGCACCGAACATAGAGACTCCTGGGCCCCCCGAATCACCTAAGCTAGAGTTTCCAGGGTGCCACAGTCACATCCACAAGGATTTTCTGAGCCCCCACCATCACCGAAGGTAGAATTCCAGAGACCCCCAAAATCACCTAACCTAGGGTATCACGAGCCCCCAAGAATCACATAAGCTAGGTTTCTGGGACTCCTAAATAACGTAACGTAAGCTTTCCTAGGACACAAAATCACTCTTATACTTCCATGGGGCCCACGGGGAACTAAGGTAGAATGTCCTGCTCCTATAATCACCTAAGCTCGAATTTCCTGGACCCACAATAACCTAAGATACTTTACTGGGTGTCCACACTCTGCTAAGCTCAAGTGTTTAAGACCCCAAGTCACCTAAGGAAGAGACTTATGGCCCACTACAATCACATAACGTACAGTTTGGGGCCACTAGTATAGCCTTTCCTGGCTAGAATTTCTTGTAACAATCATCTAAGGTAGCCTTCCTGGGCCCACACAGTCACATAAGGCAGAGTTTCAATAGGCCACAATCACCTAAGATGGGTATTCATGGGTTTACAATCACCTAAATAATTGGGTTTCGCCCCCAGAATCACATAGGGAAGAAGTTCGAGGCACCCCACAATGAATGAAGACAGGGCAAGCTAAGAAGCACAATCACCTGACCTAGTGTTTCTTGGGCCCCCACAATAACTTAAGAGTTTTCTGCGCTCCCAATCACCTAGAGTTTCCTGGGCCCCCAAATTCGACTAAGGTAGAATTTGATGCCCTCCCCAAATCAACTACATTACGCCCTCCCGCCCCCCCCCCCCAATCATCGAAAGTCGAGTGTCCTGGGCCCCAATAATGTCTAAGGTCAAAATTCATGGATCCCAGTATCACCTTTGGCAGAATTTTCCTGTCCTTTGGCCCCACAATCAACTAAGGTCAAGTTTCCTGTCCTGACACAATAACCTAAGATAGATATATGTTCCCCTACAATCACCTAAGGTCGAGTCCCTGGGAGCCCCAGTATCACCGAAGTGAAGTTTCCAGCACCTCCACGAGCTCCACGAGCTCCAGAGCTCGAGCTTCCAGGGTCCCCACAGTCACCAAGAAGGAGTTTTCTGGGCCTCCACAATCTCCTAGTGTCGAGGTTCTTGGGCCACCATCGTCTCGTAAGGTCGAGTTTCCCAGGCTCATAATCACCTGAGGTCAAGTTTTGGGGGACCCCACAGACACATAAGATAGAGTTTCTCTGGCCAACAATCTCCTCAGTAGAGATGCCTGGATTCCCACCATCACCTAAGGTCCAATTTTTAGCATCCCCAAAATGACCAAGGAAGAGTTTCCTGGGACCCCACTGCCACCTCAGGTTGAGTTTATGGGTCCCACAATCACTTAAGCTTGAATCTCCCAGGTGTCCACAATCCCCTAAGGTATAGTTTCCTAGGCCACCATCATCAAATAAGGCAGACTTTCCCAGGCCCCCACTATCTTCTAAGGGTGATTTCATGGACCCCCACAATCACTTAAGCTAGTGTCCTCACAAACAACAGGGTAGAATTTCCTAGCCCCTCCATGATCCAGTCAACTAAGGTAAACCATTCTGACCCCCACCATCACCTAAGGTTGAGTTTTCTGGGCCCACACAATCACCAACGGTACAGATTCTTAGCCTCACCACCCCCCCCCCCCCAGGGTGACCTAAGGCTGAGTATCCAGGTGAGTTGGGACACATCACCTAAGGTTCATATTCATAGGGCCTTACAATCTCCTAAGGGGGAGTTACCTAATCCCCCACAATCACCTAAGGCAAGTTTCCTGGGAGTCATCGTCAACTAAAGTAGACAATCCAGGCCCCGCATGACCGACTATCGTAGATTATCGTTGCTCCCACAGTCACTTCAGGATGAGGTGATTTACTAAGTGTGAACTTCCTGTACCGCACATTCACATAAGGTAGAGATTCCTGGGCCCCCGTAATCACCTATGGTAGATTTTCCTGGCCCCTTCCAAATTAGCTGAGGCGGACGTCCTGCCTCACACAATCACCTAAGGTCCATATGCATGGTCCCCCACAAACACCTAAGGTACAGTTTCCTGAGCCCTCACAATCATCTAACATGGACTTTCCTAAGGCCCTGGGATCATCTGAGGTAGAACACCTGAGGTCCAAAAATACCTAAGGTTCAATAATCTGGGCCCCCACAGTCAAGGAAGGTCAAGTTTCTTGGGTCTCACAGTCACCTACAGTCCAGTTTCCTGGGCCACCTCAATCACCTAAGGTCTAGTTTCCTGGGGCCCCACAGTCAACTAATAGGCAGAGGTCCCTGGCCCACAATCAACTAACGTACAGTTTCCTGGGTCCCCACAACCACCTAAGGTAGAGTTTATGGGGCAACCACAATCACTGACATAGCAGATCCTGGCCTCACAATCACCTAAGCTATTTCCCTGGGCCCCTAGGAGCAGTAAGGTATAGTTTCTCGGGCACCCACAGTCATGCAAGCTAGCATTCCCTGGCTCCCGTAATCACCTAAGGTAGTTTCATGGACCTTCACAAACAACTAACCTAGAACTTTCGGGGACCCCATAATCACCTGAGGGGAGATTCCTGACCCCCTACAATCACCTAAGCTAGAGCATCCCGGGACCCAACATTCGCCGAAGGTAGAGTTTCCTGGACCCACAATCACCTAAGCTAGAGGTTTCTAGGCCGCCACAATCACCTCAGCCAGCGTTTCATGGGTCCCCAAATCCCCTAAGGCAGTGTTCTGCGACCCCACAATCATCTAAACTGGAGACTCCTAGGCCCCCCAAATCAACTAAGATCATTTCCTGAGCCTCTATAAACACATAAGGTAGAATGTCTAGGCACCTCATAATTACCTAAGGTATAGTTTCTTGGGCACCCACAATCACCTAGGATTTGTTTCCTGGGCCTCCCAAATCCCCTAAGTTAGAGATAGGGGTCTCGAAAAATCACCTAATGGAGAGTTTCCTGGACCCCCACAAACACATACTAGTTTCTTGGGCTCCGACAATCACCTAAGGTATTTTTTCCCGGTTCCCCTCAGTGATGTAAGATCGAGTTTCTGACTCCCCAAATCACGTAAGTTAGAGTTTCCTGTGCCCCCACCATTACCCAACGTAGAGTTCCTTGGGACCACACAATCCCCTAAGGCTGGCTTTCCTGAAACCCCACAATCACATCAGGTAGACTTTAGGCCATGTTCAGCCACTAGAGAACTTCTGAAGCCCACAACACCTCAGGTAGAGTTTTCCAAGCCCCCGCAATCACCTAAGGTGGAGTATCCTGGCCACATAATCAACTCAGCTCGACTTTCCTTGTGCACCCACAGACACCTACATAGAGTTGCCTCAGCTACCGTCGTCACGTAAGGTATAGTTTCCTGAACGTCCCAACACCTAGGTCGAGTTTCCAGGGCCTCATAATGCCTTAAAGGTAGATTTGATTAGGCCCCCACCATTGCTTGCACAGAATTTCCAGGCACCCACATCACCTAGGTAGAGTTTCCTGGGCCCCCACCATCACCATAGCTAGATTTTCCTGAGGTCACAATCACCTACGTAGTAACCTTTCAACCCCAAAGAATTACTTAAGGAAGACTATCCTGGTCCCCCACAATCACTTAACACAGAATTTCCTGGCCCTCCGCACTCCCATAGGGCAGAGTTCCTTGGGCACTAACAATCACCTAAGCTAGAGTTTTCTGGCCCTACAATCACTGAACTTAGACCTTTCTTGGTACACCCCCCCAATCAACTAAGGTAAATTCCCTATTCCCCTCAGTTGACTCAGATAGGGTTCCTGGGCCACCAAAATAACCTAAGTTAGAGTTACCCAAAACACCATGATCACCTATGGTCGAGTTTTTAGGGCCCACAAAATCACGTACACTAGAGCTTCCTGGGCACCACAATCACAGTAGATTTTCTAGGGTCCCCACAGTCACCTAAGGTACAATTACCTTTGGCCAAACAATCACCCAAGGTAGAATTTCCTTGGTCCACAACCACGGATCACCGGAACTAGAGTTTCTTAGGCCCACACTCACTGAAGGTAAATATTCCTAGTCCCACCAAAATCACCTAAGGTAAGAGTCTCCTGAGCCCACAATCACTTAAGGTCAAGTTTCCTGGGGCCACTTCCACCCGAGGTAGAGTTTCCCGGGCCACCAACACCTAAGGGAGAGTTTCCTGGGCCCTCACTATCACCTGTGGCAGTTACCTGGCCCAATTGCCTAGCTAGAGATTCCTTTCAGTTAGACATTCCTAGGCTCACAGGCACCTATGCTAGGGTTTTTGGCCCACCACGTCCACCTCGGTAAAGTTTGGGCCACAGTCACCTACTTTAGAGTTTCCTGGGCTCCCACAATCCCCTAAGGCAGAATGTTCTGCACTCCCTACCATCAATTCTAATGTAGAATTTTGGGACCCCCACAATGAACTAAAATAGATTTTCCGGAGTACCCACAATCACCTAAACTAGAATTTCCTGGTGCCCCCGCCAATGGAGAGTTCCTGGGCCCCCACAATCAAAGAAGTTAAGCATCACTTAAGTTAGATTTTTCTGGACCCTCCAAATCACCTAAGGTGGAGTTTCCTGGGTCCCCACCATCAATTATGGTATAGTTTGCTTGGACTACACTCACCTAAGGTACCACCCCCTGGAGCCCCACACTCACCTAAAGCCGTCTTTCCTGGGCCCACAGTCACCTAACTAATAGTTTTGGGCCCCACAATTACCTAAGGGAGAGACTTCTCGGCCCACAATCACTTATGGTAGAAGTTCCCAGGCCATCAAAATCACTTAAGGTAGACTTTCCTGGGCCCCCACAATCACATAAGCTACTACCTTTGCTTCCACAATCACCAAAGCTAGACTTGCCTGAGACCAAAAGCACCGAATATAGAGACTACTGGCCCCCCCGAATCACCTAAGCTAGAGTTTCCAGGGTGCCACAGTCACATCCACAAGGATTTTCTGAGCCCCCACCATCACCTAAGGTACAATTCCAGAGACCCCCAAAATCACCTAACGTAGGGTATCATGAGCCCCCAAGAATCACATAAGCTAGGTTTCTGGGCCTCCTAAATAACGTAAAGTAAGATTTCCTAGGGCACAAAATCACTCTTATACTTCCATGGCCCCCACGGGGAATTAAGGCAGAATGTCCTGCTCCTATAATCACCTGAGCTCGAATTTCCAGGGACCACAATAACCTAAGATATTTTACTGGGTGTCCACACTCTGCTAAGCTCAAGTGTTTAAGAACCCCAAATCACCTAAGGTAGGGTATCCTAGGGATACAATCACCTAAGGAAGAGATTTATGGCCCACTACAATCACATAACGTACAGTTTGGGGCCACTAGTATAGCCTTTCCTGGGTAGAATTTCTTGTAACAATCATCTAAGGTAGCCTTCCTGGGCCCACACAGTCACATAAGGCAGAGTTTCAAGAGGCCACAATCACCTAAGATGGGTATTCTTGGGTTTACAATCACCTAAATAATTGGTTTTCGCCCCCACAATCACATAGGGAAGAATTTCAAGGCACCCCACAATGCCTGAAGACAGGGCAAGCTAAGAAGCACAATCACCGGACTTCCCTGGTGGCGCAGTGGTTGAGAGTCTGCCTGCCAATGCAGGGGACACGGGTTCGAGCCCTGGTCTGGGAAGATCCCACATGCCGCGGAGCGACTAAGCCCGTGAGCCACAATTGCTGAGCCTGCGCGTCTGGAGCCTGTGCTCCGCAACGGGAGAGGCCACGATAGTGAGAGGCCTGCGCACCGCGATGAAGAGTGGCTCCCACTTGCCGCAACTAGAGAAAGCCCTCACGCAGAAATGAAGACCCAACACAGCCATAAGTGGATAAATAAATAAATAAATAAATAAATAAATAAAAGAATTGGAGGCCTCAAAAAAAAAAAAAAAAAAAAAAGAAGCACAATCACCTGAGCTAGTGTTTCTTGGGCCCCCACAATAACTTAAGAGTTTTCTGGGCTCCCAATCACCTAGAGTTTCCTGGGTCCCCAAAGTCGACTAAGGGAGAATTTGATGCCCTCCCAAAATCAATTATGTTACACCCTCCCGGTCCCCCCAATCATCTAAGTTCGAGAGTCCTGGGCCCCAACAATGTCTAAGGTCAAAATTCATGGATCCCAGTATCACCTTTGGCAGAATTTTCCTGTCCTTTGGCCCCACAATCAACTAAGGTCAAGTTTCCTGTCCTGCCACAATAACCTAAGATAGATATATATTCCCCTACAATCACCTAAGGTCGAGTCTCTGGGGGCCCCACTATCACCGAAGTCAAGTTTCCAGCACCTCCACGAGATCCACGAGCTCCACGAGCTCCAGAGCTCGAGCTTCCAGGGTCCCCACAGTCACCAAGAAGGAGTTTTCTGGGCCTCCACAATCTCCTAGTGCCGAGGTTCTTGGTCCACCATCGTCTCCTAAGGTAGAGTTTCCCAGGCTCATAATCACCTGAGGTCAAGTTTTGGGGGACCCCACAAACACATAAGATAGACTTTCTCTGGCCAACAATCTCCTCAGTAGAGATTCCTGGATCCCCACAATCACCTAAGGTCCAATTTTCAGCATCCCCACAATCACCAAGGAAGAGTTTCCTGGGACCCCACTGCCACCTCAGGTTGAGTTTATGGGTCCCACAATCACTTAAGCTTGAATCTCCCAGGTGCCCACAATCACCTAAGGTATAGTTTCCTAGGCCCCCATCATCAAATAAGGTAGATTTTCCCAGGCCCCCACTATCTTCTAAGGGTGATTTCATGGACCCCCACAATCACTTAAGCTAGTGTCCTCACAAACAACAGGGTAGAATTTCCTAGCCCCTCCATGATCCGGTCAACTAAGGTAAACCATTCTGGCCCCCCACCATCACCTAAGGTTGAGTTTTCTGGGCCCACACAATCACCAAAGGGAGAGATTCCTAGCCTGACCACCACGACCCCCCAAGATCACCTAAGGCTGACTTTCCAGGTGAGTTGGGACACATCACGTAAGGTTGATATTCATAGGGTCTTACAATCTCCTAAGGGGAGTTCCCTAATCCCCCACAATCACCTAAGGCAAGTTTCCTGGGGGTCCTCGTCAACTAAGGTAGAAAATCCAGGCCCCACACGAGCGACTATCGGAGATTATCGTGGCTCCCTCAGTCACTTCAGGATGAGGTGATTAACTAAGTGTGAACTTCCTGTACTCCAGATCCTCGTAAGGTAGAGATTCCTGGGCCCCCGTAATCACCTATGGTAGATTTTCCTGGCCCCCTCAAAATTAACTGAGGCGGAAGTCCTGTCCTCACACAATCACCTAAGGTCCATATGCATGGTTCCCCACAAACACCTAAGGTACAGTTTCCTGAGCCCTCACAATCACCTAACATGGACTTTCCTAAGTCCCCTGGGATCACCTGAGATAGAACACCTCAGGGCCAAAAATACCTAAGGTTCAATAATCTGGGCCCCCACCGTCAATTAAGGTCAAGTTTCTTGGGTCTCATAGTCACCTACAGTCCAGTTTCCTGGGCCTCCTCAATCACCTAAAGTCTAGTTTCCTGGGGCCCCACAGTCAACTAATAGGCAGAGGTCCCTGGCCCACAATCAACTAACGTACAGTTTCCTGGGACTCCACAACCACCTAAGGTAGAGTTTACGGGGCAACCACAATCACTGACATAGTGGATCCTGGCCTCACAATCACCTGAGCTAGTTCCCTCTGCCCCTAGAAGCAGTAAGGTATAGTCTCTTGGGCACCCACAGTCATGCAAGCTAGCGTTCCCTGGCCCCCGTAATCACCTAAGGTAGTTTCATGGACCTTCACAAACAACTCACCTAGAGTTTTCGGGGACCCCATAATCACCTGAGGGGAGATTCCTGACGCCCTACAATCACCTAAGCTAGAGCATCCCGGGACCCAACATTCGCCGAAGGGAGAGTGTACTGGACCCACAATCACCTAAGCTAGAGGTTTCTAGGCCCCCACAATCACCTAAGCCAGCATTTCATGGGTCCCCAAATCCCCTAAGGCAGAGTGTTCTGCGACCCCACAATCATCTAAACTGGAGACTCCTAGGCCCCCCAAATCAACTAAGATCATTTCCTGAGCCTCTACAAACACATAAGGTAGAATGTCCAGGCCCCCTCATAATTACCTAAGGTACAGTTTCTTGGGCACCCACAATCACCTAGGATTTGTTTCCTGGGCCTCCCAAATCCCCTAAGTTAGAGATAGGGGTCTCGAAAAATCACCTAATGGAGAGCTTCCTGGCCCCCCACAGACACATACTAGTTTCCTGGGCTCCGACAATCACCTAAGGTATTATTTCCCGGCTCCCCTCAGTGACCTAAGATCGAGTTTCTGACTGCCCAAATCACCTAAGTTAGAGTTTCCTGTGCTCCCACCATTACCTAATGTAGAGTTCCTTGGGACCACACAATCCCCTAAGGCTGGCTTTCCTGAAACCCCACAATCACCTCAAGTAGACTTTAGGCCATGTTCACCCACTAGAGAACTTCTGAAGCCCACAACACCTCAGGTAGAGTTTTCCAAGCCCCCGCAGTCACCTAAGGTGGAGTCTCCTGGCCCCATAATCAACTCAGCTCGACTTCCCTTGTGCACCCACAGTCACCTACAGAGAATTGCCTCAGCTACCGTCATCACGTAAGGTATAGTTTCCTGAACGCCCCAACACCTAGGTCGAGTTTCCAGGGCCTCATAATGCCTTAAAGGTAGATTTGATTAGGCCCCCACCATTGCTTGCACAGAATTTCCAGGCACCCACATCACCTAGGTAGAGTTTCCTGGGCCCCCACCATCACCATAGCTAGATTTTCCTGAGGTCACAATCACCTAACGTAATAAGCTTTCAACCCCACAGAATTACTTAAGGAAGACTATCCTGGTCCCCCACAATCACTTAACACAGAATTTCCTGGCCCTCCGCACTCCCATAGGGTAGAGTTTCTTGGGCACCAACAATCACCTAAGCTAGAGTTTTCTGGCCCTACAATCACCTAAGTTAGACCTTTCTTGGTACACCCCCCCCAATCAACTAAGGTAAATTCCCTGTGCCCCTCAATCGACTCAGATAGGGTTCCTGGACCACCAAAATAACCTACGTTAGAGTTACCCAAACCACCATGATCACCTTTGGTCGAGATTTCAGGGCCCACATAGTCACGTACACTAGAGCTTCCTGGGCACCACAATCACAGTAGATTTTCTAGGGTCCCCACAGTCACCTAAGGTACAATTACCTTTGGCCAAACGATCACCCAAGGTAGAATTTCCTTGCTCCACAACCACGGATTACCGGAACTAGAGTTTCTTAGGCCCACACTCACTGAAGGTAAATATTCACAGTCCCACCAAAATCACCAAAGGTAAGAGTCTCCTGAGCCCACAATCACCTAAGGTAGTTTCCTGGGATCACTTCCACACGAGGTAGAGTTTTCCGGGTCCCCAACACCTAAGGGAGAGTTTCCTGGGCCCTCACTATCACCTGTGGTAGTTACCTGGCCCAATTGCCTAGCTAGAGATTCCTTGCAGTTAGACATTCCTAGGCTCACAGGCACCTAAGGTGGACTTTTTGACCCACCACGTCCACCTCGGTAAAGTTTGGGCCACAATCACCTACTTTAGACTTTCCTGGTCTCCCACAATCCCCTACGGCAGAATGTTCTGCACTCCCTACCATCAGTTCTAATGTAGAATTTTGGGACCCCCACAATGAACTAAAATAGATTTTCCGGAGTACCCACAATCACCTAAACTAGAATTTCCTGGTGCCCCCGCCAACGGAGAGTTCCTGGGCCCCCACAATCAAAGAAGTTAAGCATCACTTAAGTTAGGTTTTTTCTGGACCCTCCAAAATCACCTAAGGTGGAGTTTCCTGGGTCCCCACCATCAATTATGGTATAGTTTGCTTGGACTACACTCACCTAAGGTACCACCCCCTGGAGCCCCACACTCACCTAAAGCCGTCTTTCCTGGGCCCACAGTCACCTAACTAATAGTTTTGGGACCCACAATTACCTAAGGGAGAGACTTCTCGGCCCACAATCACTTATGGTAGAAGTTCCCAGGCCATCAAAATCACTTAAGGTAGACTTTCCTGGGCCCCCACAATCACATAAGCTACTACCTTTGCTTCCACAATCACCAAAGCTAGACTTGCCTGAGACCGAAAGCACCGAATATAGAGACTCCTGGCCCCCCCGAATCACCTAAGCTAGAGTTTCCAGGGTGCCACAGTCACATCCACAAGGATTTTCTGAGCCCCCACCATCACCTAAGGTACAATTCCAGAGACCCCCAAAATCACCTAACGTAGGGTATCACGAGCCCCCAAGAATCACATAAGCTAGGTTTCTGGGCCTCCTAAATAACGTAAAGTAAGATTTCCTAGGGCACAAAATCACTCTTATACTTCCATGGCCCCCACGGGGAATTAAGGCAGAATGTCCTGCTCCTATAATCACCTGAGCTCGAATTTCCAGGGACCACAATAACCTAAGATATTTTACTGGGTGTCCACACTCTGCTAAGCTCAAGTGTTTAAGAACCCCAAATCACCTAAGGTAGGGTATCCTAGGGATACAATCACCTAAGGAAGAGATTTATGGCCCACTACAATCACATAACGTACAGTTTGGGGCCACTAGTATAGCCTTTCCTGGGTAGAATTTCTTGTAACAATCATCTAAGGTAGCCTTCCTGGGCCCACACAGTCACATAAGGCAGAGTTTCAAGAGGCCACAATCACCTAAGATGGGTATTCTTGGGTTTACAATCACCTAAATAATTGGTTTTCGCCCCCACAATCACATAGGGAAGAATTTCAAGGCACCCCACAATGCCTGAAGACAGGGCAAGCTAAGAAGCACAATCACCGGACTTCCCTGGTGGCGCAGTGGTTGAGAGTCTGCCTGCCAATGCAGGGGACACGGGTTCGAGCCCTGGTCTGGGAAGATCCCACATGCCGCGGAGCGACTAAGCCCGTGAGCCACAATTGCTGAGCCTGCGCGTCTGGAGCCTGTGCTCCGCAACGGGAGAGGCCACGATAGTGAGAGGCCTGCGCACCGCGATGAAGAGTGGCTCCCACTTGCCGCAACTAGAGAAAGCCCTCACGCAGAAATGAAGACCCAACACAGCCATAAGTGGATACATAAATAAATAAATAAATAAATAAATAAAAGAATTGGAGGCCTCAAAAAAAAAAAAAAAAAAAAAAGAAGCACAATCACCTGAGCTAGTGTTTCTTGGGCCCCCACAATAACTTAAGAGTTTTCTGGGCTCCCAATCACCTAGAGTTTCCTGGGTCCCCAAAGTCGACTAAGGGAGAATTTGATGCCCTCCCAAAATCAATTATGTTACACCCTCCCGGTCCCCCCAATCATCTAAGTTCGAGAGTCCTGGGCCCCAACAATGTCTAAGGTCAAAATTCATGGATCCCAGTATCACCTTTGGCAGAATTTTCCTGTCCTTTGGCCCCACAATCAACTAAGGTCAAGTTTCCTGTCCTGCCACAATAACCTAAGATAGATATATATTCCCCTACAATCACCTAAGGTCGAGTCTCTGGGGGCCCCACTATCACCGAAGTCAAGTTTCCAGCACCTCCACGAGATCCACGAGCTCCACGAGCTCCAGAGCTCGAGCTTCCAGGGTCCCCACAGTCACCAAGAAGGAGTTTTCTGGGCCTCCACAATCTCCTAGTGCCGAGGTTCTTGGTCCACCATCGTCTCCTAAGGTAGAGTTTCCCAGGCTCATAATCACCTGAGGTCAAGTTTTGGGGGACCCCACAAACACATAAGATAGACTTTCTCTGGCCAACAATCTCCTCAGTAGAGATTCCTGGATCCCCACAATCACCTAAGGTCCAATTTTCAGCATCCCCACAATCACCAAGGAAGAGTTTCCTGGGACCCCACTGCCACCTCAGGTTGAGTTTATGGGTCCCACAATCACTTAAGCTTGAATCTCCCAGGTGCCCACAATCACCTAAGGTATAGTTTCCTAGGCCCCCATCATCAAATAAGGTAGATTTTCCCAGGCCCCCACTATCTTCTAAGGGTGATTTCATGGACCCCCACAATCACTTAAGCTAGTGTCCTCACAAACAACAGGGTAGAATTTCCTAGCCCCTCCATGATCCGGTCAACTAAGGTAAACCATTCTGGCCCCCCACCATCACCTAAGGTTGAGTTTTCTGGGCCCACACAATCACCAAAGGGAGAGATTCCTAGCCTGACCACCACGACCCCCCAAGATCACCTAAGGCTGACTTTCCAGGTGAGTTGGGACACATCACGTAAGGTTGATATTCATAGGGTCTTACAATCTCCTAAGGGGAGTTCCCTAATCCCCCACAATCACCTAAGGCAAGTTTCCTGGGGGTCCTCGTCAACTAAGGTAGAAAATCCAGGCCCCACACGAGCGACTATCGGAGATTATCGTGGCTCCCTCAGTCACTTCAGGATGAGGTGATTAACTAAGTGTGAACTTCCTGTACTCCAGATCCTCGTAAGGTAGAGATTCCTGGGCCCCCGTAATCACCTATGGTAGATTTTCCTGGCCCCCTCAAAATTAACTGAGGCGGAAGTCCTGTCCTCACACAATCACCTAAGGTCCATATGCATGGTTCCCCACAAACACCTAAGGTACAGTTTCCTGAGCCCTCACAATCACCTAACATGGACTTTCCTAAGTCCCCTGGGATCACCTGAGATAGAACACCTCAGGGCCAAAAATACCTAAGGTTCAATAATCTGGGCCCCCACCGTCAATTAAGGTCAAGTTTCTTGGGTCTCATAGTCACCTACAGTCCAGTTTCCTGGGCCTCCTCAATCACCTAAAGTCTAGTTTCCTGGGGCCCCACAGTCAACTAATAGGCAGAGGTCCCTGGCCCACAATCAACTAACGTACAGTTTCCTGGGACTCCACAACCACCTAAGGTAGAGTTTACGGGGCAACCACAATCACTGACATAGTGGATCCTGGCCTCACAATCACCTGAGCTAGTTCCCTCTGCCCCTAGAAGCAGTAAGGTATAGTTTCTTGGGCACCCACAGTCATGCAAGCTAGCGTTCCCCGGCCCCCGTAATCACCTAAGGTAGTTTCATGGACCTTCACAAACAACTCACCTAGAGTTTTCGGGGACCCCATAATCACCTGAGGGGAGATTCCTGACGCCCTACAATCACCTAAGCTAGAGCATCCCGGGACCCAACATTCGCCGAAGGGAGAGTGTACTGGACCCACAATCACCTAAGCTAGAGGTTTCTAGGCCCCCACAATCACCTAAGCCAGCATTTCATGGGTCCCCAAATCCCCTAAGGCAGAGTGTTCTGCGACCCCACAATCATCTAAACTGGAGACTCCTAGGCCCCCCAAATCAACTAAGATCATTTCCTGAGCCTCTACAAACACATAAGGTAGAATGTCCAGGCCCCCTCATAATTACCTAAGGTACAGTTTCTTGGGCACCCACAATCACCTAGGATTTGTTTCCTGGGCCTCCCAAATCCCCTAAGTTAGAGATAGGGGTCTCGAAAAATCACCTAATGGAGAGCTTCCTGGCCCCCCACAGACACATACTAGTTTCCTGGGCTCCGACAATCACCTAAGGTATTATTTCCCGGCTCCCCTCAGTGACCTAAGATCGAGTTTCTGACTGCCCAAATCACCTAAGTTAGAGTTTCCTGTGCTCCCACCATTACCTAATGTAGAGTTCCTTGGGACCACACAATCCCCTAAGGCTGGCTTTCCTGAAACCCCACAATCACCTCAAGTAGACTTTAGGCCATGTTCACCCACTAGAGAACTTCTGAAGCCCACAACACCTCAGGTAGAGTTTTCCAAGCCCCCGCAGTCACCTAAGGTGGAGTCTCCTGGCCCCATAATCAACTCAGCTCGACTTCCCTTGTGCACCCACAGTCACCTACAGAGAATTGCCTCAGCTACCGTCATCACGTAAGGTATAGTTTCCTGAACGCCCCAACACCTAGGTCGAGTTTCCAGGGCCTCATAATGCCTTAAAGGTAGATTTGATTAGGCCCCCACCATTGCTTGCACAGAATTTCCAGGCACCCACATCACCTAGGTAGAGTTTCCTGGGCCCCCACCATCACCATAGCTAGATTTTCCTGAGGTCACAATCACCTAACGTAATAAGCTTTCAACCCCACAGAATTACTTAAGGAAGACTATCCTGGTCCCCCACAATCACTTAACACAGAATTTCCTGGCCCTCCGCACTCCCATAGGGTAGAGTTTCTTGGGCACCAACAATCACCTAAGCTAGAGTTTTCTGGCCCTACAATCACCTAAGTTAGACCTTTCTTGGTACACCCCCCCCAATCAACTAAGGTAAATTCCCTGTGCCCCTCAATCGACTCAGATAGGGTTCCTGGACCACCAAAATAACCTACGTTAGAGTTACCCAAACCACCATGATCACCTTTGGTCGAGATTTCAGGGCCCACATAGTCACGTACACTAGAGCTTCCTGGGCACCACAATCACAGTAGATTTTCTAGGGTCCCCACAGTCACCTAAGGTACAATTACCTTTGGCCAAACGATCACCCAAGGTAGAATTTCCTTGCTCCACAACCACGGATTACCGGAACTAGAGTTTCTTAGGCCCACACTCACTGAAGGTAAATATTCACAGTCCCACCAAAATCACCAAAGGTAAGAGTCTCCTGAGCCCACAATCACCTAAGGTAGTTTCCTGGGATCACTTCCACACGAGGTAGAGTTTTCCGGGTCCCCAACACCTAAGGGAGAGTTTCCTGGGCCCTCACTATCACCTGTGGTAGTTACCTGGCCCAATTGCCTAGCTAGAGATTCCTTGCAGTTAGACATTCCTAGGCTCACAGGCACCTAAGGTGGACTTTTTGACCCACCACGTCCACCTCGGTAAAGTTTGGGCCACAATCACCTACTTTAGACTTTCCTGGTCTCCCACAATCCCCTACGGCAGAATGTTCTGCACTCCCTACCATCAGTTCTAATGTAGAATTTTGGGACCCCCACAATGAACTAAAATAGATTTTCCGGAGTACCCACAATCACCTAAACTAGAATTTCCTGGTGCCCCCGCCAACGGAGAGTTCCTGGGCCCCCACAATCAAAGAAGTTAAGCATCACTTAAGTTAGGTTTTTTCTGGACCCTCCAAAATCACCTAAGGTGGAGTTTCCTGGGTCCCCACCATCAATTATGGTATAGTTTGCTTGGACTACACTCACCTAAGGTACCACCCCCTGGAGCCCCACACTCACCTAAAGCCGTCTTTCCTGGGCCCACAGTCACCTAACTAATAGTTTTGGGACCCACAATTACCTAAGGGAGAGACTTCTCGGCCCACAATCACTTATGGTAGAAGTTCCCAGGCCATCAAAATCACTTAAGGTAGACTTTCCTGGGCCCCCACAATCACATAAGCTACTACCTTTGCTTCCACAATCACCAAAGCTAGACTTGCCTGAGACCGAAAGCACCGAATATAGAGACTCCTGGCCCCCCCGAATCACCTAAGCTAGAGTTTCCAGGGTGCCACAGTCACATCCACAAGGATTTTCTGAGCCCCCACCATCACCTAAGGTACAATTCCAGAGACCCCCAAAATCACCTAACGTAGGGTATCACGAGCCCCCAAGAATCACATAAGCTAGGTTTCTGGGCCTCCTAAATAACGTAAAGTAAGATTTCCTAGGGCACAAAATCACTCTTATACTTCCATGGCCCCCACGGGGAATTAAGGCAGAATGTCCTGCTCCTATAATCACCTGAGCTCGAATTTCCAGGGACCACAATAACCTAAGATATTTTACTGGGTGTCCACACTCTGCTAAGCTCAAGTGTTTAAGAACCCCAAATCACCTAAGGTAGGGTATCCTAGGGATACAATCACCTAAGGAAGAGATTTATGGCCCACTACAATCACATAACGTACAGTTTGGGGCCACTAGTATAGCCTTTCCTGGGTAGAATTTCTTGTAACAATCATCTAAGGTAGCCTTCCTGGGCCCACACAGTCACATAAGGCAGAGTTTCAAGAGGCCACAATCACCTAAGATGGGTATTCTTGGGTTTACAATCACCTAAATAATTGGTTTTCGCCCCCACAATCACATAGGGAAGAATTTCAAGGCACCCCACAATGCCTGAAGACAGGGCAAGCTAAGAAGCACAATCACCGGACTTCCCTGGTGGCGCAGTGGTTGAGAGTCTGCCTGCCAATGCAGGGGACACGGGTTCGAGCCCTGGTCTGGGAAGATCCCACATGCCGCGGAGCGACTAAGCCCGTGAGCCACAATTGCTGAGCCTGCGCGTCTGGAGCCTGTGCTCCGCAACGGGAGAGGCCACGATAGTGAGAGGCCTGCGCACCGCGATGAAGAGTGGCTCCCACTTGCCGCAACTAGAGAAAGCCCTCACGCAGAAATGAAGACCCAACACAGCCATAAGTGGATAAATAAATAAATAAATAAATTAATTAAAAAAAGAATTGGAGGCCTCAAAAAAAAAAAAAAAAAAAAAAGAAGCACAATCACCTGAGCTAGTGTTTCTTGGGCCCCCACAATAACTTAAGAGTTTTCTGGGCTCCCAATCACCTAGAGTTTCCTGGGTCCCCAAAGTCGACTAAGGGAGAATTTGATGCCCTCCCAAAATCAATTATGTTACACCCTCCCGGTCCCCCCAATCATCTAAGTTCGAGAGTCCTGGGCCCCAACAATGTCTAAGGTCAAAATTCATGGATCCCAGTATCACCTTTGGCAGAATTTTCCTGTCCTTTGGCCCCACAATCAACTAAGGTCAAGTTTCCTGTCCTGCCACAATAACCTAAGATAGATATATATTCCCCTACAATCACCTAAGGTCGAGTCTCTGGGGGCCCCACTATCACCGAAGTCAAGTTTCCAGCACCTCCACGAGATCCACGAGCTCCACGAGCTCCAGAGCTCGAGCTTCCAGGGTCCCCACAGTCACCAAGAAGGAGTTTTCTGGGCCTCCACAATCTCCTAGTGCCGAGGTTCTTGGTCCACCATCGTCTCCTAAGGTAGAGTTTCCCAGGCTCATAATCACCTGAGGTCAAGTTTTGGGGGACCCCACAAACACATAAGATAGACTTTCTCTGGCCAACAATCTCCTCAGTAGAGATTCCTGGATCCCCACAATCACCTAAGGTCCAATTTTCAGCATCCCCACAATCACCAAGGAAGAGTTTCCTGGGACCCCACTGCCACCTCAGGTTGAGTTTATGGGTCCCACAATCACTTAAGCTTGAATCTCCCAGGTGCCCACAATCACCTAAGGTATAGTTTCCTAGGCCCCCATCATCAAATAAGGTAGATTTTCCCAGGCCCCCACTATCTTCTAAGGGTGATTTCATGGACCCCCACAATCACTTAAGCTAGTGTCCTCACAAACAACAGGGTAGAATTTCCTAGCCCCTCCATGATCCGGTCAACTAAGGTAAACCATTCTGGCCCCCCACCATCACCTAAGGTTGAGTTTTCTGGGCCCACACAATCACCAAAGGGAGAGATTCCTAGCCTGACCACCACGACCCCCCAAGATCACCTAAGGCTGACTTTCCAGGTGAGTTGGGACACATCACGTAAGGTTGATATTCATAGGGTCTTACAATCTCCTAAGGGGAGTTCCCTAATCCCCCACAATCACCTAAGGCAAGTTTCCTGGGGGTCCTCGTCAACTAAGGTAGAAAATCCAGGCCCCACACGAGCGACTATCGGAGATTATCGTGGCTCCCTCAGTCACTTCAGGATGAGGTGATTAACTAAGTGTGAACTTCCTGTACTCCAGATCCTCGTAAGGTAGAGATTCCTGGGCCCCCGTAATCACCTATGGTAGATTTTCCTGGCCCCCTCAAAATTAACTGAGGCGGAAGTCCTGTCCTCACACAATCACCTAAGGTCCATATGCATGGTTCCCCACAAACACCTAAGGTACAGTTTCCTGAGCCCTCACAATCACCTAACATGGACTTTCCTAAGTCCCCTGGGATCACCTGAGATAGAACACCTCAGGGCCAAAAATACCTAAGGTTCAATAATCTGGGCCCCCACCGTCAATTAAGGTCAAGTTTCTTGGGTCTCATAGTCACCTACAGTCCAGTTTCCTGGGCCTCCTCAATCACCTAAAGTCTAGTTTCCTGGGGCCCCACAGTCAACTAATAGGCAGAGGTCCCTGGCCCACAATCAACTAACGTACAGTTTCCTGGGACTCCACAACCACCTAAGGTAGAGTTTACGGGGCAACCACAATCACTGACATAGTGGATCCTGGCCTCACAATCACCTGAGCTAGTTCCCTCTGCCCCTAGAAGCAGTAAGGTATAGTCTCTTGGGCACCCACAGTCATGCAAGCTAGCGTTCCCTGGCCCCCGTAATCACCTAAGGTAGTTTCATGGACCTTCACAAACAACTCACCTAGAGTTTTCGGGGACCCCATAATCACCTGAGGGGAGATTCCTGACGCCCTACAATCACCTAAGCTAGAGCATCCCGGGACCCAACATTCGCCGAAGGGAGAGTGTACTGGACCCACAATCACCTAAGCTAGACGTTTCTAGGCCCCCACAATCACCTAAGCCAGCATTTCATGGGTCCCCAAATCCCCTAAGGCAGAGTGTTCTGCGACCCCACAATCATCTAAACTGGAGACTCCTAGGCCCCCCAAATCAACTAAGATCATTTCCTGAGCCTCTACAAACACATAAGGTAGAATGTCCAGGCCCCCTCATAATTACCTAAGGTACAGTTTCTTGGGCACCCACAATCACCTAGGATTTGTTTCCTGGGCCTCCCAAATCCCCTAAGTTAGAGATAGGGGTCTCGAAAAATCACCTAATGGAGAGCTTCCTGGCCCCCCACAGACACATACTAGTTTCCTGGGCTCCGACAATCACCTAAGGTATTATTTCCCGGCTCCCCTCAGTGACCTAAGATCGAGTTTCTGACTGCCCAAATCACCTAAGTTAGAGTTTCCTGTGCTCCCACCATTACCTAATGTAGAGTTCCTTGGGACCACACAATCCCCTAAGGCTGGCTTTCCTGAAACCCCACAATCACCTCAAGTAGACTTTAGGCCATGTTCACCCACTAGAGAACTTCTGAAGCCCACAACACCTCAGGTAGAGTTTTCCAAGCCCCCGCAGTCACCTAAGGTGGAGTCTCCTGGCCCCATAATCAACTCAGCTCGACTTCCCTTGTGCACCCACAGTCACCTACAGAGAATTGCCTCAGCTACCGTCATCACGTAAGGTATAGTTTCCTGAACGCCCCAACACCTAGGTCGAGTTTCCAGGGCCTCATAATGCCTTAAAGGTAGATTTGATTAGGCCCCCACCATTGCTTGCACAGAATTTCCAGGCACCCCCATCACCTAGGTAGAGTTTCCTGGGCCCCCACCATCACCATAGCTAGATTTTCCTGAGGTCACAATCACCTAACGTAATAAGCTTTCAACCCCACAGAATTACTTAAGGAAGACTATCCTGGTCCCCCACAATCACTTAACACAGAATTTCCTGGCCCTCCGCACTCCCATAGGGTAGAGTTTCTTGGGCACCAACAATCACCTAAGCTAGAGTTTTCTGGCCCTACAATCACCTAAGTTAGACCTTTCTTGGTACACCCCCCCAATCAACTAAGGTAAATTCCCTGTGCCCCTCAATCGACTCAGATAGGGTTCCTGGACCACCAAAATAACCTACGTTAGAGTTACCCAAACCACCATGATCACCTTTGGTCGAGATTTCAGGGCCCACATAGTCACGTACACTAGAGCTTCCTGGGCACCACAATCACAGTAGATTTTCTAGGGTCCCCACAGTCACCTAAGGTACAATTACCTTTGGCCAAACGATCACCCAAGGTAGAATTTCCTTGCTCCACAACCACGGATTACCGGAACTAGAGTTTCTTAGGCCCACACTCACTGAAGGTAAATATTCACAGTCCCACCAAAATCACCAAAGGTAAGAGTCTCCTGAGCCCACAATCACCTAAGGTAGTTTCCTGGGATCACTTCCACACGAGGTAGAGTTTTCCGGGTCCCCAACACCTAAGGGAGAGTTTCCTGGGCCCTCACTATCACCTGTGGTAGTTACCTGGCCCAATTGCCTAGCTAGAGATTCCTTGCAGTTAGACATTCCTAGGCTCACAGGCACCTAAGGTGGACTTTTTGACCCACCACGTCCACCTCGGTAAAGTTTGGGCCACAATCACCTACTTTAGACTTTCCTGGTCTCCCACAATCCCCTACGGCAGAATGTTCTGCACTCCCTACCATCAGTTCTAATGTAGAATTTTGGGACCCCCACAATGAACTAAAATAGATTTTCCGGAGTACCCACAATCACCTAAACTAGAATTTCCTGGTGCCCCCGCCAACGGAGAGTTCCTGGGCCCCCACAATCAAAGAAGTTAAGCATCACTTAAGTTAGGTTTTTTCTGGACCCTCCAAAATCACCTAAGGTGGAGTTTCCTGGGTCCCCACCATCAATTATGGTATAGTTTGCTTGGACTACACTCACCTAAGGTACCACCCCCTGGAGCCCCACACTCACCTAAAGCCGTCTTTCCTGGGCCCACAGTCACCTAACTAATAGTTTTGGGACCCACAATTACCTAAGGGAGAGACTTCTCGGCCCACAATCACTTATGGTAGAAGTTCCCAGGCCATCAAAATCACTTAAGGTAGACTTTCCTGGGCCCCCACAATCACATAAGCTACTACCTTTGCTTCCACAATCACCAAAGCTAGACTTGCCTGAGACCGAAAGCACCGAATATAGAGACTCCTGGCCCCCCCGAATCACCTAAGCTAGAGTTTCCAGGGTGCCACAGTCACATCCACAAGGATTTTCTGAGCCCCCACCATCACCTAAGGTACAATTCCAGAGACCCCCAAAATCACCTAACGTAGGGTATCACGAGCCCCCAAGAATCACATAAGCTAGGTTTCTGGGCCTCCTAAATAACGTAAAGTAAGATTTCCTAGGGCACAAAATCACTCTTATACTTCCATGGCCCCCACGGGGAATTAAGGCAGAATGTCCTGCTCCTATAATCACCTGAGCTCGAATTTCCAGGGACCACAATAACCTAAGATATTTTACTGGGTGTCCACACTCTGCTAAGCTCAAGTGTTTAAGAACCCCAAATCACCTAACGTAGGGTATCCTAGGGATACAATCACCTAAGGAAGAGATTTATGGCCCACTACAATCACATAACGTACAGTTTGGGGCCACTAGTATAGCCTTTCCTGGGTAGAATTTCTTGTAACAATCATCTAAGGTAGCCTTCCTGGGCCCACACAGTCACATAAGGCAGAGTTTCAAGAGGCCACAATCACCTAAGATGGGTATTCTTGGGTTTACAATCACCTAAATAATTGGTTTTCGCCCCCACAATCACATAGGGAAGAATTTCAAGGCACCCCACAATGCCTGAAGACAGGGCAAGCTAAGAAGCACAATCACCGGACTTCCCTGGTGGCGCAGTGGTTGAGAGTCTGCCTGCCAATGCAGGGGACACGGGTTCGAGCCCTGGTCTGGGAAGATCCCACATGCCGCGGAGCGACTAAGCCCGTGAGCCACAATTGCTGAGCCTGCGCGTCTGGAGCCTGTGCTCCGCAACGGGAGAGGCCACGAGAGTGAGAGGCCTGCGCACCGCGATGAAGAGTGGCTCCCACTTGCCGCAACTAGAGAAAGCCCTCACGCAGAAATGAAGACCCAACACAGCCATAAGTGGATAAATAAATAAATAAATAAATAAATTAAAAAAAGAATTGGAGGCCTCAAAAAAAAAAAAAAAAAAAAAAGAAGCACAATCACCTGAGCTAGTGTTTCTTGGGCCCCCACAATAACTTAAGAGTTTTCTGGGCTCCCAATCACCTAGAGTTTCCTGGGTCCCCAAAGTCGACTAAGGGAGAATTTGATGCCCTCCCAAAATCAATTATGTTACACCCTCCCGGTCCCCCCAATCATCTAAGTTCGAGAGTCCTGGGCCCCAACAATGTCTAAGGTCAAAATTCATGGATCCCAGTATCACCTTTGGCAGAATTTTCCTGTCCTTTGGCCCCACAATCAACTAAGGTCAAGTTTCCTGTCCTGCCACAATAACCTAAGATAGATATATATTCCCCTACAATCACCTAAGGTCGAGTCTCTGGGGGCCCCACTATCACCGAAGTCAAGTTTCCAGCACCTCCACGAGATCCACGAGCTCCACGAGCTCCAGAGCTCGAGCTTCCAGGGTCCCCACAGTCACCAAGAAGGAGTTTTCTGGGCCTCCACAATCTCCTAGTGCCGAGGTTCTTGGTCCACCATCGTCTCCTAAGGTAGAGTTTCCCAGGCTCATAATCACCTGAGGTCAAGTTTTGGGGGACCCCACAAACACATAAGATAGACTTTCTCTGGCCAACAATCTCCTCAGTAGAGATTCCTGGATCCCCACAATCACCTAAGGTCCAATTTTCAGCATCCCCACAATCACCAAGGAAGAGTTTCCTGGGACCCCACTGCCACCTCAGGTTGAGTTTATGGGTCCCACAATCACTTAAGCTTGAATCTCCCAGGTGCCCACAATCACCTAAGGTATAGTTTCCTAGGCCCCCATCATCAAATAAGGTAGATTTTCCCAGGCCCCCACTATCTTCTAAGGGTGATTTCATGGACCCCCACAATCACTTAAGCTAGTGTCCTCACAAACAACAGGGTAGAATTTCCTAGCCCCTCCATGATCCGGTCAACTAAGGTAAACCATTCTGGCCCCCCACCATCACCTAAGGTTGAGTTTTCTGGGCCCACACAATCACCAAAGGGAGAGATTCCTAGCCTGACCACCACGACCCCCCAAGATCACCTAAGGCTGACTTTCCAGGTGAGTTGGGACACATCACGTAAGGTTGATATTCATAGGGTCTTACAATCTCCTAAGGGGAGTTCCCTAATCCCCCACAATCACCTAAGGCAAGTTTCCTGGGGGTCCTCGTCAACTAAGGTAGAAAATCCAGGCCCCACACGAGCGACTATCGGAGATTATCGTGGCTCCCTCAGTCACTTCAGGATGAGGTGATTAACTAAGTGTGAACTTCCTGTACTCCAGATCCTCGTAAGGTAGAGATTCCTGGGCCCCCGTAATCACCTATGGTAGATTTTCCTGGCCCCCTCAAAATTAACTGAGGCGGAAGTCCTGTCCTCACACAATCACCTAAGGTCCATATGCATGGTTCCCCACAAACACCTAAGGTACAGTTTCCTGAGCCCTCACAATCACCTAACATGGACTTTCCTAAGTCCCCTGGGATCACCTGAGATAGAACACCTCAGGGCCAAAAATACCTAAGGTTCAATAATCTGGGCCCCCACCGTCAATTAAGGTCAAGTTTCTTGGGTCTCATAGTCACCTACAGTCCAGTTTCCTGGGCCTCCTCAATCACCTAAAGTCTAGTTTCCTGGGGCCCCACAGTCAACTAATAGGCAGAGGTCCCTGGCCCACAATCAACTAACGTACAGTTTCCTGGGACTCCACAACCACCTAAGGTAGAGTTTACGGGGCAACCACAATCACTGACATAGTGGATCCTGGCCTCACAATCACCTGAGCTAGTTCCCTCTGCCCCTAGAAGCAGTAAGGTATAGTCTCTTGGGCACCCACAGTCATGCAAGCTAGCGTTCCCTGGCCCCCGTAATCACCTAAGGTAGTTTCATGGACCTTCACAAACAACTCACCTAGAGTTTTCGGGGACCCCATAATCACCTGAGGGGAGATTCCTGACGCCCTACAATCACCTAAGCTAGAGCATCCCGGGACCCAACATTCGCCGAAGGGAGAGTGTACTGGACCCACAATCACCTAAGCTAGAGGTTTCTAGGCCCCCACAATCACCTAAGCCAGCATTTCATGGGTCCCCAAATCCCCTAAGGCAGAGTGTTCTGCGACCCCACAATCATCTAAACTGGAGACTCCTAGGCCCCCCAAATCAACTAAGATCATTTCCTGAGCCTCTACAAACACATAAGGTAGAATGTCCAGGCCCCCTCATAATTACCTAAGGTACAGTTTCTTGGGCACCCACAATCACCTAGGATTTGTTTCCTGGGCCTCCCAAATCCCCTAAGTTAGAGATAGGGGTCTCGAAAAATCACCTAATGGAGAGCTTCCTGGCCCCCCACAGACACATACTAGTTTCCTGGGCTCCGACAATCACCTAAGGTATTATTTCCCGGCTCCCCTCAGTGACCTAAGATCGAGTTTCTGACTGCCCAAATCACCTAAGTTAGAGTTTCCTGTGCTCCCACCATTACCTAATGTAGAGTTCCTTGGGACCACACAATCCCCTAAGGCTGGCTTTCCTGAAACCCCACAATCACCTCAAGTAGACTTTAGGCCATGTTCACCCACTAGAGAACTTCTGAAGCCCACAACACCTCAGGTAGAGTTTTCCAAGCCCCCGCAGTCACCTAAGGTGGAGTCTCCTGGCCCCATAATCAACTCAGCTCGACTTCCCTTGTGCACCCACAGTCACCTACAGAGAATTGCCTCAGCTACCGTCATCACGTAAGGTATAGTTTCCTGAACGCCCCAACACCTAGGTCGAGTTTCCAGGGCCTCATAATGCCTTAAAGGTAGATTTGATTAGGCCCCCACCATTGCTTGCACAGAATTTCCAGGCACCCACATCACCTAGGTAGAGTTTCCTGGGCCCCCACCATCACCATAGCTAGATTTTCCTGAGGTCACAATCACCTAACGTAATAAGCTTTCAACCCCACAGAATTACTTAAGGAAGACTATCCTGGTCCCCCACAATCACTTAACACAGAATTTCCTGGCCCTCCGCACTCCCATAGGGTAGAGTTTCTTGGGCACC
This sequence comes from Balaenoptera acutorostrata, assembly GCF_949987535.1. Lineage (NCBI taxonomy): Eukaryota > Metazoa > Chordata > Mammalia > Artiodactyla > Balaenopteridae > Balaenoptera > Balaenoptera acutorostrata. Next base: position 84,595,113 of record NC_080066.1, read on the forward strand.
AACAATCACCTAAGCTAGAGTTTTCTGGCCCTACAATCACCTAAGTTAGACCTTTCTTGGTACACCCCCCCAATCAACTAAGGTAAATTCCCTGTGCCCCTCAATCGACTCAGATAGGGTTCCTGGACCACCAAAATAACCTACGTTAGAGTTACCCAAACCACCATGATCACCTTTGGTCGAGATTTCAGGGCCCACATAGTCACGTACACTAGAGCTTCCTGGGCACCACAATCACAGTAGATTTTCTAGGGTCCCCACAGTCACCTAAGGTACAATTACCTTTGGCCAAACGATCACCCAAGGTAGAATTTCCTTGCTCCACAACCACGGATTACCGGAACTAGAGTTTCTTAGGCCCACACTCACTGAAGGTAAATATTCACAGTCCCACCAAAATCACCAAAGGTAAGAGTCTCCTGAGCCCACAATCACCTAAGGTAGTTTCCTGGGATCACTTCCACACGAGGTAGAGTTTTCCGGGTCCCCAACACCTAAGGGAGAGTTTCCTGGGCCCTCACTATCACCTGTGGTAGTTACCTGGCCCAATTGCCTAGCTAGAGATTCCTTGCAGTTAGACATTCCTAGGCTCACAGGCACCTAAGGTGGACTTTTTGACCCACCACGTCCACCTCGGTAAAGTTTGGGCCACAATCACCTACTTTAGACTTTCCTGGTCTCCCACAATCCCCTACGGCAGAATGTTCTGCACTCCCTACCATCAGTTCTAATGTAGAATTTTGGGACCCCCACAATGAACTAAAATAGATTTTCCGGAGTACCCACAATCACCTAAACTAGAATTTCCTGGTGCCCCCGCCAACGGAGAGTTCCTGGGCCCCCACAATCAAAGAAGTTAAGCATCACTTAAGTTAGGTTTTTTCTGGACCCTCCAAAATCACCTAAGGTGGAGTTTCCTGGGTCCCCACCATCAATTATGGTATAGTTTGCTTGGACTACACTCACCTAAGGTACCACCCCCTGGAGCCCCACACTCACCTAAAGCCGTCTTTCCTGGGCCCACAGTCACCTAACTAATAGTTTTGGGACCCACAATTACCTAAGGGAGAGACTTCTCGGCCCACAATCACTTATGGTAGAAGTTCCCAGGCCATCAAAATCACTTAAGGTAGACTTTCCTGGGCCCCCACAATCACATAAGCTACTACCTTTGCTTCCACAATCACCAAAGCTAGACTTGCCTGAGACCGAAAGCACCGAATATAGAGACTCCTGGCCCCCCCGAATCACCTAAGCTAGAGTTTCCAGGGTGCCACAGTCACATCCACAAGGATTTTCTGAGCCCCCACCATCACCTAAGGTACAATTCCAGAGACCCCCAAAATCACCTAACGTAGGGTATCACGAGCCCCCAAGAATCACATAAGCTAGGTTTCTGGGCCTCCTAAATAACGTAAAGTAAGATTTCCTAGGGCACAAAATCACTCTTATACTTCCATGGCCCCCACGGGGAATTAAGGCAGAATGTCCTGCTCCTATAATCACCTGAGCTCGAATTTCCAGGGACCACAATAACCTAAGATATTTTACTGGGTGTCCACACTCTGCTAAGCTCAAGTGTTTAAGAACCCCAAATCACCTAACGTAGGGTATCCTAGGGATACAATCACCTAAGGAAGAGATTTATGGCCCACTACAATCACATAACGTACAGTTTGGGGCCACTAGTATAGCCTTTCCTGGGTAGAATTTCTTGTAACAATCATCTAAGGTAGCCTTCCTGGGCCCACACAGTCACATAAGGCAGAGTTTCAAGAGGCCACAATCACCTAAGATGGGTATTCTTGGGTTTACAATCACCTAAATAATTGGTTTTCGCCCCCACAATCACATAGGGAAGAATTTCAAGGCACCCCACAATGCCTGAAGACAGGGCAAGCTAAGAAGCACAATCACCGGACTTCCCTGGTGGCGCAGTGGTTGAGAGTCTGCCTGCCAATGCAGGGGACACGGGTTCGAGCCCTGGTCTGGGAAGATCCCACATGCCGCGGAGCGACTAAGCCCGTGAGCCACAATTGCTGAGCCTGCGCGTCTGGAGCCTGTGCTCCGCAACGGGAGAGGCCACGATAGTGAGAGGCCTGCGCACCGCGATGAAGAGTGGCTCCCACTTGCCGCAACTAGAGAAAGCCCTCACGCAGAAATGAAGACCCAACACAGCCATAAGTGGATAAATAAATAAATAAATTAATTAATTAATTAAAAAAAAAAAAAAAAAAAGAATTGGAGGCCTCAAAAAAAAAAAAAAAAAAAAAAGAAGCACAATCACCTGAGCTAGTGTTTCTTGGGCCCCCACAATAACTTAAGAGTTTTCTGGGCTCCCAATCACCTAGAGTTTCCTGGGTCCCCAAAGTCGACTAAGGGAGAATTTGATGCCCTCCCAAAATCAATTATGTTACACCCTCCCGGTCCCCCCAATCATCTAAGTTCGAGAGTCCTGGGCCCCAACAATGTCTAAGGTCAAAATTCATGGATCCCAGTATCACCTTTGGCAGAATTTTCCTGTCCTTTGGCCCCACAATCAACTAAGGTCAAGTTTCCTGTCCTGCCACAATAACCTAAGATAGATATATATTCCCCTACAATCACCTAAGGTCGAGTCTCTGTGGGCCCCACTATCACCGAAGTCAAGTTTCCAGCACCTCCACGAGATCCACGAGCTCCACGAGCTCCAGAGCTCGAGCTTCCAGGGTCCCCACAGTCACCAAGAAGGAGTTTTCTGGGCCTCCACAATCTCCTAGTGCCGAGGTTCTTGGTCCACCATCGTCTCCTAAGGTAGAGTTTCCCAGGCTCATAATCACCTGAGGTCAAGTTTTGGGGGACCCCACAAACACATAAGATAGACTTTCTCTGGCCAACAATCTCCTCAGTAGAGATTCCTGGATCCCCACAATCACCTAAGGTCCAATTTTCAGCATCCCCACAATCACCAAGGAAGAGTTTCCTGGGACCCCACTGCCACCTCAGGTTGAGTTTATGGGTCCCACAATCACTTAAGCTTGAATCTCCCAGGTGCCCACAATCACCTAAGGTATAGTTTCCTAGGCCCCCATCATCAAATAAGGTAGATTTTCCCAGGCCCCCACTATCTTCTAAGGGTGATTTCATGGACCCCCACAATCACTTAAGCTAGTGTCCTCACAAACAACAGGGTAGAATTTCCTAGCCCCTCCATGATCCGGTCAACTAAGGTAAACCATTCTGGCCCCCCACCATCACCTAAGGTTGAGTTTTCTGGGCCCACACAATCACCAAAGGGAGAGATTCCTAGCCTGACCACCACGACCCCCCAAGATCACCTAAGGCTGACTTTCCAGGTGAGTTGGGACACATCACGTAAGGTTGATATTCATAGGGTCTTACAATCTCCTAAGGGGAGTTCCCTAATCCCCCACAATCACCTAAGGCAAGTTTCCTGGGGGTCCTCGTCAACTAAGGTAGAAAATCCAGGCCCCACACGAGCGACTATCGGAGATTATCGTGGCTCCCTCAGTCACTTCAGGATGAGGTGATTAACTAAGTGTGAACTTCCTGTACTCCAGATCCTCGTAAGGTAGAGATTCCTGGGCCCCCGTAATCACCTATGGTAGATTTTCCTGGCCCCCTCAAAATTAACTGAGGCGGAAGTCCTGTCCTCACACAATCACCTAAGGTCCATATGCATGGTTCCCCACAAACACCTAAGGTACAGTTTCCTGAGCCCTCACAATCACCTAACATGGACTTTCCTAAGTCCCCTGGGATCACCTGAGATAGAACACCTCAGGGCCAAAAATACCTAAGGTTCAATAATCTGGGCCCCCACCGTCAATTAAGGTCAAGTTTCTTGGGTCTCATAGTCACCTACAGTCCAGTTTCCTGGGCCTCCTCAATCACCTAAAGTCTAGTTTCCTGGGGCCCCACAGTCAACTAATAGGCAGAGGTCCCTGGCCCACAATCAACTAACGTACAGTTTCCTGGGACTCCACAACCACCTAAGGTAGAGTTTACGGGGCAACCACAATCACTGACATAGTGGATCCTGGCCTCACAATCACCTGAGCTAGTTCCCTCTGCCCCTAGAAGCAGTAAGGTATAGTCTCTTGGGCACCCACAGTCATGCAAGCTAGCGTTCCCTGGCCCCCGTAATCACCTAAGGTAGTTTCATGGACCTTCACAAACAACTCACCTAGAGTTTTCGGGGACCCCATAATCACCTGAGGGGAGATTCCTGACGCCCTACAATCACCTAAGCTAGAGCATCCCGGGACCCAACATTCGCCGAAGGGAGAGTGTACTGGACCCACAATCACCTAAGCTAGAGGTTTCTAGGCCCCCACAATCACCTAAGCCAGCATTTCATGGGTCCCCAAATCCCCTAAGGCAGAGTGTTCTGCGACCCCACAATCATCTAAACTGGAGACTCCTAGGCCCCCCAAATCAACTAAGATCATTTCCTGAGCCTCTACAAACACATAAGGTAGAATGTCCAGGCCCCCTCATAATTACCTAAGGTACAGTTTCTTGGGCACCCACAATCACCTAGGATTTGTTTCCTGGGCCTCCCAAATCCCCTAAGTTAGAGATAGGGGTCTCGAAAAATCACCTAATGGAGAGCTTCCTGGCCCCCCACAGACACATACTAGTTTCCTGGGCTCCGACAATCACCTAAGGTATTATTTCCCGGCTCCCCTCAGTGACCTAAGATCGAGTTTCTGACTGCCCAAATCACCTAAGTTAGAGTTTCCTGTGCTCCCACCATTACCTAATGTAGAGTTCCTTGGGACCACACAATCCCCTAAGGCTGGCTTTCCTGAAACCCCACAATCACCTCAAGTAGACTTTAGGCCATGTTCACCCACTAGAGAACTTCTGAAGCCCACAACACCTCAGGTAGAGTTTTCCAAGCCCCCACAGTCACCTAAGGTGGAGTCTCCTGGCCCCATAATCAACTCAGCTCGACTTCCCTTGTGCACCCACAGTCACCTACAGAGAATTGCCTCAGCTACCGTCATCACGTAAGGTATAGTTTCTTGAACGCCCCAACACCTAGGTCGAGTTTCCAGGGCCTCATAATGCCTTAAAGGTAGATTTGATTAGGCCCCCACCATTGCTTGCACAGAATTTCCAGGCACCCACATCACCTAGGTAGAGTTTCCTGGGCCCCCACCATCACCATAGCTAGATTTTCCTGAGGTCACAATCACCTAACGTAATAAGCTTTCAACCCCACAGAATTACTTAAGGAAGACTATCCTGGTCCCCCACAATCACTTAACACAGAATTTCCTGGCCCTCCGCACTCCCATAGGGTAGAGTTTCTTGGGCACCAACAATCACCTAAGCTAGAGTTTTCTGGCCCTACAATCACCTAAGTTAGACCTTTCTTGGTACACCCCCCCAATCAACTAAGGTAAATTCCCTGTGCCCCTCAATCGACTCAGATAGGGTTCCTGGACCACCAAAATAACCTACGTTAGAGTTACCCAAACCACCATGATCACCTTTGGTCGAGATTTCAGGGCCCACATAGTCACGTACACTAGAGCTTCCTGGGCACCACAATCACAGTAGATTTTCTAGGGTCCCCACAGTCACCTAAGGTACAATTACCTTTGGCCAAACGATCACCCAAGGTAGAATTTCCTTGCTCCACAACCACGGATTACCGGAACTAGAGTTTCTTAGGCCCACACTCACTGAAGGTAAATATTCACAGTCCCACCAAAATCACCAAAGGTAAGAGTCTCCTGAGCCCACAATCACCTAAGGTAGTTTCCTGGGATCACTTCCACACGAGGTAGAGTTTTCCGGGTCCCCAACACCTAAGGGAGAGTTTCCTGGGCCCTCACTATCACCTGTGGTAGTTACCTGGCCCAATTGCCTAGCTAGAGATTCCTTGCAGTTAGACATTCCTAGGCTCACAGGCACCTAAGGTGGACTTTTTGACCCACCACGTCCACCTCGGTAAAGTTTGGGCCACAATCACCTACTTTAGACTTTCCTGGTCTCCCACAATCCCCTACGGCAGAATGTTCTGCACTCCCTACCATCAGTTCTAATGTAGAATTTTGGGACCCCCACAATGAACTAAAATAGATTTTCCGGAGTACCCACAATCACCTAAACTAGAATTTCCTGGTGCCCCCGCCAACGGAGAGTTCCTGGGCCCCCACAATCAAAGAAGTTAAGCATCACTTAAGTTAGGTTTTTTCTGGACCCTCCAAAATCACCTAAGGTGGAGTTTCCTGGGTCCCCACCATCAATTATGGTATAGTTTGCTTGGACTACACTCACCTAAGGTACCACCCCCTGGAGCCCCACACTCACCTAAAGCCGTCTTTCCTGGGCCCACAGTCACCTAACTAATAGTTTTGGGACCCACAATTACCTAAGGGAGAGACTTCTCGGCCCACAATCACTTATGGTAGAAGTTCCCAGGCCATCAAAATCACTTAAGGTAGACTTTCCTGGGCCCCCACAATCACATAAGCTACTACCTTTGCTTCCACAATCACCAAAGCTAGACTTGCCTGAGACCGAAAGCACCGAATATAGAGACTCCTGGCCCCCCCGAATCACCTAAGCTAGAGTTTCCAGGGTGCCACAGTCACATCCACAAGGATTTTCTGAGCCCCCACCATCACCTAAGGTACAATTCCAGAGACCCCCAAAATCACCTAACGTAGGGTATCACGAGCCCCCAAGAATCACATAAGCTAGGTTTCTGGGCCTCCTAAATAACGTAAAGTAAGATTTCCTAGGGCACAAAATCACTCTTATACTTCCATGGCCCCCACGGGGAATTAAGGCAGAATGTCCTGCTCCTATAATCACCTGAGCTCGAATTTCCAGGGACCACAATAACCTAAGATATTTTACTGGGTGTCCACACTCTGCTAAGCTCAAGTGTTTAAGAACCCCAAATCACCTAACGTAGGGTATCCTAGGGATACAATCACCTAAGGAAGAGATTTATGGCCCACTACAATCACATAACGTACAGTTTGGGGCCACTAGTATAGCCTTTCCTGGGTAGAATTTCTTGTAACAATCATCTAAGGTAGCCTTCCTGGGCCCACACAGTCACATAAGGCAGAGTTTCAAGAGGCCACAATCACCTAAGATGGGTATTCTTGGGTTTACAATCACCTAAATAATTGGTTTTCGCCCCCACAATCACATAGGGAAGAATTTCAAGGCACCCCACAATGCCTGAAGACAGGGCAAGCTAAGAAGCACAATCACCGGACTTCCCTGGTGGCGCAGTGGTTGAGAGTCTGCCTGCCAATGCAGGGGACACGGGTTCGAGCCCTGGTCTGGGAAGATCCCACATGCCGCGGAGCGACTAAGCCCGTGAGCCACAATTGCTGAGCCTGCGCGTCTGGAGCCTGTGCTCCGCAACGGGAGAGGCCACGATAGTGAGAGGCCTGCGCACCGCGATGAAGAGTGGCTCCCACTTGCCGCAACTAGAGAAAGCCCTCACGCAGAAATGAAGACCCAACACAGCCATAAGTGGATAAATAAATAAATAAATAAATAAATAAATTAAAAAAAAAAAAAAAAAAAAGAATTGGAGGCCTCAAAAAAAAAAAAAAAAAAAAAAGAAGCACAATCACCTGAGCTAGTGTTTCTTGGGCCCCCACAATAACTTAAGAGTTTTCTGGGCTCCCAATCACCTAGAGTTTCCTGGGTCCCCAAAGTCGACTAAGGGAGAATTTGATGCCCTCCCAAAATCAATTATGTTACACCCTCCCGGTCCCCCCAATCATCTAAGTTCGAGAGTCCTGGGCCCCAACAATGTCTAAGGTCAAAATTCATGGATCCCAGTATCACCTTTGGCAGAATTTTCCTGTCCTTTGGCCCCACAATCAACTAAGGTCAAGTTTCCTGTCCTGCCACAATAACCTAAGATAGATATATATTCCCCTACAATCACCTAAGGTCGAGTCTCTGGGGGCCCCACTATCACCGAAGTCAAGTTTCCAGCACCTCCACGAGATCCACGAGCTCCACGAGCTCCAGAGCTCGAGCTTCCAGGGTCCCCACAGTCACCAAGAAGGAGTTTTCTGGGCCTCCACAATCTCCTAGTGCCGAGGTTCTTGGTCCACCATCGTCTCCTAAGGTAGAGTTTCCCAGGCTCATAATCACCTGAGGTCAAGTTTTGGGGGACCCCACAAACACATAAGATAGACTTTCTCTGGCCAACAATCTCCTCAGTAGAGATTCCTGGATCCCCACAATCACCTAAGGTCCAATTTTCAGCATCCCCACAATCACCAAGGAAGAGTTTCCTGGGACCCCACTGCCACCTCAGGTTGAGTTTATGGGTCCCACAATCACTTAAGCTTGAATCTCCCAGGTGCCCACAATCACCTAAGGTATAGTTTCCTAGGCCCCCATCATCAAATAAGGTAGATTTTCCCAGGCCCCCACTATCTTCTAAGGGTGATTTCATGGACCCCCACAATCACTTAAGCTAGTGTCCTCACAAACAACAGGGTAGAATTTCCTAGCCCCTCCATGATCCGGTCAACTAAGGTAAACCATTCTGGCCCCCCACCATCACCTAAGGTTGAGTTTTCTGGGCCCACACAATCACCAAAGGGAGAGATTCCTAGCCTGACCACCACGACCCCCCAAGATCACCTAAGGCTGACTTTCCAGGTGAGTTGGGACACATCACGTAAGGTTGATATTCATAGGGTCTTACAATCTCCTAAGGGGAGTTCCCTAATCCCCCACAATCACCTAAGGCAAGTTTCCTGGGGGTCCTCGTCAACTAAGGTAGAAAATCCAGGCCCCACACGAGCGACTATCGGAGATTATCGTGGCTCCCTCAGTCACTTCAGGATGAGGTGATTAACTAAGTGTGAACTTCCTGTACTCCAGATCCTCGTAAGGTAGAGATTCCTGGGCCCCCGTAATCACCTATGGTAGATTTTCCTGGCCCCCTCAAAATTAACTGAGGCGGAAGTCCTGTCCTCACACAATCACCTAAGGTCCATATGCATGGTTCCCCACAAACACCTAAGGTACAGTTTCCTGAGCCCTCACAATCACCTAACATGGACTTTCCTAAGTCCCCTGGGATCACCTGAGATAGAACACCTCAGGGCCAAAAATACCTAAGGTTCAATAATCTGGGCCCCCACCGTCAATTAAGGTCAAGTTTCTTGGGTCTCATAGTCACCTACAGTCCAGTTTCCTGGGCCTCCTCAATCACCTAAAGTCTAGTTTCCTGGGGCCCCACAGTCAACTAATAGGCAGAGGTCCCTGGCCCACAATCAACTAACGTACAGTTTCCTGGGACTCCACAACCACCTAAGGTAGAGTTTACGGGGCAACCACAATCACTGACATAGTGGATCCTGGCCTCACAATCACCTGAGCTAGTTCCCTCTGCCCCTAGAAGCAGTAAGGTATAGTCTCTTGGGCACCCACAGTCATGCAAGCTAGCGTTCCCTGGCCCCCGTAATCACCTAAGGTAGTTTCATGGACCTTCACAAACAACTCACCTAGAGTTTTCGGGGACCCCATAATCACCTGAGGGGAGATTCCTGACGCCCTACAATCACCTAAGCTAGAGCATCCCGGGACCCAACATTCGCCGAAGGGAGAGTGTACTGGACCCACAATCACCTAAGCTAGAGGTTTCTAGGCCCCCACAATCACCTAAGCCAGCATTTCATGGGTCCCCAAATCCCCTAAGGCAGAGTGTTCTGCGACCCCACAATCATCTAAACTGGAGACTCCTAGGCCCCCCAAATCAACTAAGATCATTTCCTGAGCCTCTACAAACACATAAGGTAGAATGTCCAGGCCCCCTCATAATTACCTAAGGTACAGTTTCTTGGGCACCCACAATCACCTAGGATTTGTTTCCTGGGCCTCCCAAATCCCCTAAGTTAGAGATAGGGGTCTCGAAAAATCACCTAATGGAGAGCTTCCTGGCCCCCCACAGACACATACTAGTTTCCTGGGCTCCGACAATCACCTAAGGTATTATTTCCCGGCTCCCCTCAGTGACCTAAGATCGAGTTTCTGACTGCCCAAATCACCTAAGTTAGAGTTTCCTGTGCTCCCACCATTACCTAATGTAGAGTTCCTTGGGACCACACAATCCCCTAAGGCTGGCTTTCCTGAAACCCCACAATCACCTCAAGTAGACTTTAGGCCATGTTCACCCACTAGAGAACTTCTGAAGCCCACAACACCTCAGGTAGAGTTTTCCAAGCCCCCGCAGTCACCTAAGGTGGAGTCTCCTGGCCCCATAATCAACTCAGCTCGACTTCCCTTGTGCACCCACAGTCACCTACAGAGAATTGCCTCAGCTACCGTCATCACGTAAGGTATAGTTTCCTGAACGCCCCAACACCTAGGTCGAGTTTCCAGGGCCTCATAATGCCTTAAAGGTAGATTTGATTAGGCCCCCACCATTGTTTGCACAGAATTTCCAGGCACCCCCATCACCTAGGTAGAGTTTCCTGGGCCCCCACCATCACCATAGCTAGATTTTCCTGAGGTCACAATCACCTAACGTAATAAGCTTTCAACCCCACAGAATTACTTAAGGAAGACTATCCTGGTCCCCCACAATCACTTAACACAGAATTTCCTGGCCCTCCGCACTCCCATAGGGTAGAGTTTCTTGGGCACCAACAATCACCTAAGCTAGAGTTTTCTGGCCCTACAATCACCTAAGTTAGACCTTTCTTGGTACACCCCCCCAATCAACTAAGGTAAATTCCCTGTGCCCCTCAATCGACTCAGATAGGGTTCCTGGACCACCAAAATAACCTACGTTAGAGTTACCCAAACCACCATGATCACCTTTGGTCGAGATTTCAGGGCCCACATAGTCATGTACACTAGAGCTTCCTGGGCACCACAATCACAGTAGATTTTCTAGGGTCCCCACAGTCACCTAAGGTACAATTACCTTTGGCCAAACGATCACCCAAGGTAGAATTTCCTTGCTCCACAACCACGGATTACCGGAACTAGAGTTTCTTAGGCCCACACTCACTGAAGGTAAATATTCACAGTCCCACCAAAATCACCAAAGGTAAGAGTCTCCTGAGCCCACAATCACCTAAGGTAGTTTCCTGGGATCACTTCCACACGAGGTAGAGTTTTCCGGGTCCCCAACACCTAAGGGAGAGTTTCCTGGGCCCTCACTATCACCTGTGGTAGTTACCTGGCCCAATTGCCTAGCTAGAGATTCCTTGCAGTTAGACATTCCTAGGCTCACAGGCACCTAAGGTGGACTTTTTGACCCACCACGTCCACCTCGGTAAAGTTTGGGCCACAATCACCTACTTTAGACTTTCCTGGTCTCCCACAATCCCCTACGGCAGAATGTTCTGCACTCCCTACCATCAGTTCTAATGTAGAATTTTGGGACCCCCACAATGAACTAAAATAGATTTTCCGGAGTACCCACAATCACCTAAACTAGAATTTCCTGGTGCCCCCGCCAACGGAGAGTTCCTGGGCCCCCACAATCAAAGAAGTTAAGCATCACTTAAGTTAGGTTTTTTCTGGACCCTCCAAAATCACCTAAGGTGGAGTTTCCTGGGTCCCCACCATCAATTATGGTATAGTTTGCTTGGACTACACTCACCTAAGGTACCACCCCCTGGAGCCCCACACTCACCTAAAGCCGTCTTTCCTGGGCCCACAGTCACCTAACTAATAGTTTTGGGACCCACAATTACCTAAGGGAGAGACTTCTCGGCCCACAATCACTTATGGTAGAAGTTCCCAGGCCATCAAAATCACTTAAGGTAGACTTTCCTGGGCCCCCACAATCACATAATCTACTACCTTTGCTTCCACAATCACCAAAGCTAGACTTGCCTGAGACCGAAAGCACCGAATATAGAGACTCCTGGCCCCCCCGAATCACCTAAGCTAGAGTTTCCAGGGTGCCACAGTCACATCCACAAGGATTTTCTGAGCCCCCACCATCACCTAAGGTACAATTCCAGAGACCCCCAAAATCACCTAACGTAGGGTATCACGAGCCCCCAAGAATCACATAAGCTAGGTTTCTGGGCCTCCTAAATAACGTAAAGTAAGATTTCCTAGGGCACAAAATCACTCTTATACTTCCATGGCCCCCACGGGGAATTAAGGCAGAATGTCCTGCTCCTATAATCACCTGAGCTCGAATTTCCAGGGACCACAATAACCTAAGATATTTTACTGGGTGTCCACACTCTGCTAAGCTCAAGTGTTTAAGAACCCCAAATCACCTAACGTAGGGTATCCTAGGGATACAATCACCTAAGGAAGAGATTTATGGCCCACTACAATCACATAACGTACAGTTTGGGGCCACTAGTATAGCCTTTCCTGGGTAGAATTTCTTGTAACAATCATCTAAGGTAGCCTTCCTGGGCCCACACAGTCACATAAGGCAGAGTTTCAAGAGGCCACAATCACCTAAGATGGGTATTCTTGGGTTTACAATCACCTAAATAATTGGTTTTCGCCCCCACAATCACATAGGGAAGAATTTCAAGGCACCCCACAATGCCTGAAGACAGGGCAAGCTAAGAAGCACAATCACCGGACTTCCCTGGTGGCGCAGTGGTTGAGAGTCTGCCTGCCAATGCAGGGGACACGGGTTCGAGCCCTGGTCTGGGAAGATCCCACATGCCGCGGAGCGACTAAGCCCGTGAGCCACAATTGCTGAGCCTGCGCGTCTGGAGCCTGTGCTCCGCAACGGGAGAGGCCACGATAGTGAGAGGCCTGCGCACCGCGATGAAGAGTGGCTCCCACTTGCCGCAACTAGAGAAAGCCCTCACGCAGAAATGAAGACCCAACACAGCCATAAGTGGATAAATAAATAAATAAATAAATAAATAAATTAAAAAAAAAAAAAAAAAAAAGAATTGGAGGCCTCAAAAAAAAAAAAAAAAAAAAAAGAAGCACAATCACCTGAGCTAGTGTTTCTTGGGCCCCCACAATAACTTAAGAGTTTTCTGGGCTCCCAATCACCTAGAGTTTCCTGGGTCCCCAAAGTCGACTAAGGGAGAATTTGATGCCCTCCCAAAATCAATTATGTTACACCCTCCCGGTCCCCCCAATCATCTAAGTTCGAGAGTCCTGGGCCCCAACAATGTCTAAGGTCAAAATTCATGGATCCCAGTATCACCTTTGGCAGAATTTTCCTGTCCTTTGGCCCCACAATCAACTAAGGTCAAGTTTCCTGTCCTGCCACAATAACCTAAGATAGATATATATTCCCCTACAATCACCTAAGGTCGAGTCTCTGGGGGCCCCACTATCACCGAAGTCAAGTTTCCAGCACCTCCACGAGATCCACGAGCTCCACGAGCTCCAGAGCTCGAGCTTCCAGGGTCCCCACAGTCACCAAGAAGGAGTTTTCTGGGCCTCCACAATCTCCTAGTGCCGAGGTTCTTGGTCCACCATCGTCTCCTAAGGTAGAGTTTCCCAGGCTCATAATCACCTGAGGTCAAGTTTTGGGGGACCCCACAAACACATAAGATAGACTTTCTCTGGCCAACAATCTCCTCAGTAGAGATTCCTGGATCCCCACAATCACCTAAGGTCCAATTTTCAGCATCCCCACAATCACCAAGGAAGAGTTTCCTGGGACCCCACTGCCACCTCAGGTTGAGTTTATGGGTCCCACAATCACTTAAGCTTGAATCTCCCAGGTGCCCACAATCACCTAAGGTATAGTTTCCTAGGCCCCCATCATCAAATAAGGTAGATTTTCCCAGGCCCCCACTATCTTCTAAGGGTGATTTCATGGACCCCCACAATCACTTAAGCTAGTGTCCTCACAAACAACAGGGTAGAATTTCCTAGCCCCTCCATGATCCGGTCAACTAAGGTAAACCATTCTGGCCCCCCACCATCACCTAAGGTTGAGTTTTCTGGGCCCACACAATCACCAAAGGGAGAGATTCCTAGCCTGACCACCACGACCCCCCAAGATCACCTAAGGCTGACTTTCCAGGTGAGTTGGGACACATCACGTAAGGTTGATATTCATAGGGTCTTACAATCTCCTAAGGGGAGTTCCCTAATCCCCCACAATCACCTAAGGCAAGTTTCCTGGGGGTCCTCGTCAACTAAGGTAGAAAATCCAGGCCCCACACGAGCGACTATCGGAGATTATCGTGGCTCCCTCAGTCACTTCAGGATGAGGTGATTAACTAAGTGTGAACTTCCTGTACTCCAGATCCTCGTAAGGTAGAGATTCCTGGGCCCCCGTAATCACCTATGGTAGATTTTCCTGGCCCCCTCAAAATTAACTGAGGCGGAAGTCCTGTCCTCACACAATCACCTAAGGTCCATATGCATGGTTCCCCACAAACACCTAAGGTACAGTTTCCTGAGCCCTCACAATCACCTAACATGGACTTTCCTAAGTCCCCTGGGATCACCTGAGATAGAACACCTCAGGGCCAAAAATACCTAAGGTTCAATAATCTGGGCCCCCACCGTCAATTAAGGTCAAGTTTCTTGGGTCTCATAGTCACCTACAGTCCAGTTTCCTGGGCCTCCTCAATCACCTAAAGTCTAGTTTCCTGGGGCCCCACAGTCAACTAATAGGCAGAGGTCCCTGGCCCACAATCAACTAACGTACAGTTTCCTGGGACTCCACAACCACCTAAGGTAGAGTTTACGGGGCAACCACAATCACTGACATAGTGGATCCTGGCCTCACAATCACCTGAGCTAGTTCCCTCTGCCCCTAGAAGCAGTAAGGTATAGTCTCTTGGGCACCCACAGTCATGCAAGCTAGCGTTCCCTGGCCCCCGTAATCACCTAAGGTAGTTTCATGGACCTTCACAAACAACTCACCTAGAGTTTTCGGGGACCCCATAATCACCTGAGGGGAGATTCCTGACGCCCTACAATCACCTAAGCTAGAGCATCCCGGGACCCAACATTCGCCGAAGGGAGAGTGTACTGGACCCACAATCACCTAAGCTAGAGGTTTCTAGGCCCCCACAATCACCTAAGCCAGCATTTCATGGGTCCCCAAATCCCCTAAGGCAGAGTGTTCTGCGACCCCACAATCATCTAAACTGGAGACTCCTAGGCCCCCCAAATCAACTAAGATCATTTCCTGAGCCTCTACAAACACATAAGGTAGAATGTCCAGGCCCCCTCATAATTACCTAAGGTACAGTTTCTTGGGCACCCACAATCACCTAGGATTTGTTTCCTGGGCCTCCCAAATCCCCTAAGTTAGAGATAGGGGTCTCGAAAAATCACCTAATGGAGAGCTTCCTGGCCCCCCACAGACACATACTAGTTTCCTGGGCTCCGACAATCACCTAAGGTATTATTTCCCGGCTCCCCTCAGTGACCTAAGATCGAGTTTCTGACTGCCCAAATCACCTAAGTTAGAGTTTCCTGTGCTCCCACCATTACCTAATGTAGAGTTCCTTGGGACCACACAATCCCCTAAGGCTGGCTTTCCTGAAACCCCACAATCACCTCAAGTAGACTTTAGGCCATGTTCACCCACTAGAGAACTTCTGAAGCCCACAACACCTCAGGTAGAGTTTTCCAAGCCCCCGCAGTCACCTAAGGTGGAGTCTCCTGGCCCCATAATCAACTCAGCTCGACTTCCCTTGTGCACCCACAGTCACCTACAGAGAATTGCCTCAGCTACCGTCATCACGTAAGGTATAGTTTCCTGAACGCCCCAACACCTAGGTCGAGTTTCCAGGGCCTCATAATGCCTTAAAGGTAGATTTGATTAGGCCCCCACCATTGTTTGCACAGAATTTCCAGGCACCCCCATCACCTAGGTAGAGTTTCCTGGGCCCCCACCATCACCATAGCTAGATTTTCCTGAGGTCACAATCACCTAACGTAATAAGCTTTCAACCCCACAGAATTACTTAAGGAAGACTATCCTGGTCCCCCACAATCACTTAACACAGAATTTCCTGGCCCTCCGCACTCCCATAGGGTAGAGTTTCTTGGGCACCAACAATCACCTAAGCTAGAGTTTTCTGGCCCTACAATCACCTAAGTTAGACCTTTCTTGGTACACCCCCCCAATCAACTAAGGTAAATTCCCTGTGCCCCTCAATCGACTCAGATAGGGTTCCTGGACCACCAAAATAACCTACGTTAGAGTTACCCAAACCACCATGATCACCTTTGGTCGAGATTTCAGGGCCCACATAGTCATGTACACTAGAGCTTCCTGGGCACCACAATCACAGTAGATTTTCTAGGGTCCCCACAGTCACCTAAGGTACAATTACCTTTGGCCAAACGATCACCCAAGGTAGAATTTCCTTGCTCCACAACCACGGATTACCGGAACTAGAGTTTCTTAGGCCCACACTCACTGAAGGTAAATATTCACAGTCCCACCAAAATCACCAAAGGTAAGAGTCTCCTGAGCCCACAATCACCTAAGGTAGTTTCCTGGGATCACTTCCACACGAGGTAGAGTTTTCCGGGTCCCCAACACCTAAGGGAGAGTTTCCTGGGCCCTCACTATCACCTGTGGTAGTTACCTGGCCCAATTGCCTAGCTAGAGATTCCTTGCAGTTAGACATTCCTAGGCTCACAGGCACCTAAGGTGGACTTTTTGACCCACCACGTCCACCTCGGTAAAGTTTGGGCCACAATCACCTACTTTAGACTTTCCTGGTCTCCCACAATCCCCTACGGCAGAATGTTCTGCACTCCCTACCATCAGTTCTAATGTAGAATTTTGGGACCCCCACAATGAACTAAAATAGATTTTCCGGAGTACCCACAATCACCTAAACTAGAATTTCCTGGTGCCCCCGCCAACGGAGAGTTCCTGGGCCCCCACAATCAAAGAAGTTAAGCATCACTTAAGTTAGGTTTTTTCTGGACCCTCCAAAATCACCTAAGGTGGAGTTTCCTGGGTCCCCACCATCAATTATGGTATAGTTTGCTTGGACTACACTCACCTAAGGTACCACCCCCTGGAGCCCCACACTCACCTAAAGCCGTCTTTCCTGGGCCCACAGTCACCTAACTAATAGTTTTGGGACCCACAATTACCTAAGGGAGAGACTTCTCGGCCCACAATCACTTATGGTAGAAGTTCCCAGGCCATCAAAATCACTTAAGGTAGACTTTCCTGGGCCCCCACAATCACATAATCTACTACCTTTGCTTCCACAATCACCAAAGCTAGACTTGCCTGAGACCGAAAGCACCGAATATAGAGACTCCTGGCCCCCCCGAATCACCTAAGCTAGAGTTTCCAGGGTGCCACAGTCACATCCACAAGGATTTTCTGAGCCCCCACCATCACCTAAGGTACAATTCCAGAGACCCCCAAAATCACCTAACGTAGGGTATCACGAGCCCCCAAGAATCACATAAGCTAGGTTTCTGGGCCTCCTAAATAACGTAAAGTAAGATTTCCTAGGGCACAAAATCACTCTTATACTTCCATGGCCCCCACGGGGAATTAAGGCAGAATGTCCTGCTCCTATAATCACCTGAGCTCGAATTTCCAGGGACCACAATAACCTAAGATATTTTACTGGGTGTCCACACTCTGCTAAGCTCAAGTGTTTAAGAACCCCAAATCACCTAACGTAGGGTATCCTAGGGATACAATCACCTAAGGAAGAGATTTATGGCCCACTACAATCACATAACGTACAGTTTGGGGCCACTAGTATAGCCTTTCCTGGGTAGAATTTCTTGTAACAATCATCTAAGGTAGCCTTCCTGGGCCCACACAGTCACATAAGGCAGAGTTTCAAGAGGCCACAATCACCTAAGATGGGTATTCTTGGGTTTACAATCACCTAAATAATTGGTTTTCGCCCCCACAATCACATAGGGAAGAATTTCAAGGCACCCCACAATGCCTGAAGACAGGGCAAGCTAAGAAGCACAATCACCGGACTTCCCTGGTGGCGCAGTGGTTGAGAGTCTGCCTGCCAATGCAGGGGACACGGGTTCGAGCCCTGGTCTGGGAAGATCCCACATGCCGCGGAGCGACTAAGCCCGTGAGCCACAATTGCTGAGCCTGCGCGTCTGGAGCCTGTGCTCCGCAACGGGAGAGGCCACGATAGTGAGAGGCCTGCGCACCACGATGAAGAGTGGCTCCCACTTGCCGCAACTAGAGAAAGCCCTCACGCAGAAATGAAGACCCAACACAGCCATAAGTGGATAAATAAATAAATAAATAAATAAATAAATAAAAGAATTGGAGGCCTCAAAAAAAAAAAAAAAAAAAAAGAAGCACAATCACCTGAGCTAGTGTTTCTTGGGCCCCCACAATAACTTAAGAGTTTTCTGGGCTCCCAATCACCTAGAGTTTCCTGGGTCCCCAAAGTCGACTAAGGGAGAATTTGATGCCCTCCCAAAATCAATTATGTTACACCCTCCCGGTCCCCCCAATCATCTAAGTTCGAGAGTCCTGGGCCCCAACAATGTCTAAGGTCAAAATTCATGGATCCCAGTATCACCTTTGGCAGAATTTTCCTGTCCTTTGGCCCCACAATCAACTAAGGTCAAGTTTCCTGTCCTGCCACAATAACCTAAGATAGATATATATTCCCCTACAATCACCTAAGGTCGAGTCTCTGGGGGCCCCACTATCACCGAAGTCAAGTTTCCAGCACCTCCACGAGATCCACGAGCTCCACGAGCTCCAGAGCTCGAGCTTCCAGGGTCCCCACAGTCACCAAGAAGGAGTTTTCTGGGCCTCCACAATCTCCTAGTGCCGAGGTTCTTGGTCCACCATCGTCTCCTAAGGTAGAGTTTCCCAGGCTCATAATCACCTGAGGTCAAGTTTTGGGGGACCCCACAAACACATAAGATAGACTTTCTCTGGCCACAATCTCCTCAGTAGAGATTCCTGGATCCCCACAATCACCTAAGGTCCAATTTTCAGCATCCCCACAATCACCAAGGAAGAGTTTCCTGGGACCCCACTGCCACCTCAGGTTGAGTTTATGGGTCCCACAATCACTTAAGCTTGAATCTCCCAGGTGCCCACAATCACCTAAGGTATAGTTTCCTAGGCCCCCATCATCAAATAAGGTAGATTTTCCCAGGCCCCCACTATCTTCTAAGGGTGATTTCATGGACCCCCACAATCACTTAAGCTAGTGTCCTCACAAACAACAGGGTAGAATTTCCTAGCCCCTCCATGATCCGGTCAACTAAGGTAAACCATTCTGGCCCCCCACCATCACCTAAGGTTGAGTTTTCTGGGCCCACACAATCACCAAAGGGAGAGATTCCTAGCCTGACCACCACGACCCCCCAAGATCACCTAAGGCTGACTTTCCAGGTGAGTTGGGACACATCACGTAAGGTTGATATTCATAGGGTCTTACAATCTCCTAAGGGGAGTTCCCTAATCCCCCACAATCACCTAAGGCAAGTTTCCTGGGGGTCCTCGTCAACTAAGGTAGAAAATCCAGGCCCCACACGAGCGACTATCGGAGATTATCGTGGCTCCCTCAGTCACTTCAGGATGAGGTGATTAACTAAGTGTGAACTTCCTGTACTCCAGATCCTCGTAAGGTAGAGATTCCTGGGCCCCCGTAATCACCTATGGTAGATTTTCCTGGCCCCCTCAAAATTAACTGAGGCGGAAGTCCTGTCCTCACACAATCACCTAAGGTCCATATGCATGGTTCCCCACAAACACCTAAGGTACAGTTTCCTGAGCCCTCACAATCACCTAACATGGACTTTCCTAAGTCCCCTGGGATCACCTGAGATAGAACACCTCAGGGCCAAAAATACCTAAGGTTCAATAATCTGGGCCCCCACCGTCAATTAAGGTCAAGTTTCTTGGGTCTCATAGTCACCTACAGTCCAGTTTCCTGGGCCTCCTCAATCACCTAAAGTCTAGTTTCCTGGGGCCCCACAGTCAACTAATAGGCAGAGGTCCCTGGCCCACAATCAACTAACGTACAGTTTCCTGGGACTCCACAACCACCTAAGGTAGAGTTTACGGGGCAACCACAATCACTGACATAGTGGATCCTGGCCTCACAATCACCTGAGCTAGTTCCCTCTGCCCCTAGAAGCAGTAAGGTATAGTCTCTTGGGCACCCACAGTCATGCAAGCTAGCGTTCCCTGGCCCCCGTAATCACCTAAGGTAGTTTCATGGACCTTCACAAACAACTCACCTAGAGTTTTCGGGGACCCCATAATCACCTGAGGGGAGATTCCTGATGCCCTACAATCACCTAAGCTAGAGCATCCCGGGACCCAACATTCGCCGAAGGGAGAGTGTACTGGACCCACAATCACCTAAGCTAGAGGTTTCTAGGCCCCCACAATCACCTAAGCCAGCATTTCATGGGTCCCCAAATCCCCTAAGGCAGAGTGTTCTGCGACCCCACAATCATCTAAACTGGAGACTCCTAGGCCCCCCAAATCAACTAAGATCATTTCCTGAGCCTCTACAAACACATAAGGTAGAATGTCCAGGCCCCCTCATAATTACCTAAGGTACAGTTTCTTGGGCACCCACAATCACCTAGGATTTGTTTCCTGGGCCTCCCAAATCCCCTAAGTTAGAGATAGGGGTCTCGAAAAATCACCTAATGGAGAGCTTCCTGGCCCCCCACAGACACATACTAGTTTCCTGGGCTCCGACAATCACCTAAGGTATTATTTCCCGGCTCCCCTCAGTGACCTAAGATCGAGTTTCTGACTGCCCAAATCACCTAAGTTAGAGTTTCCTGTGCTCCCACCATTACCTAATGTAGAGTTCCTTGGGACCACACAATCCCCTAAGGCTGGCTTTCCTGAAACCCCACAATCACCTCAAGTAGACTTTAGGCCATGTTCACCCACTAGAGAACTTCTGAAGCCCACAACACCTCAGGTAGAGTTTTCCAAGCCCCCGCAGTCACCTAAGGTGGAGTCTCCTGGCCCCATAATCAACTCAGCTCGACTTCCCTTGTGCACCCACAGTCACCTACAGAGAATTGCCTCAGCTACCGTCATCACGTAAGGTATAGTTTCCTGAACGCCCCAACACCTAGGTCGAGTTTCCAGGGCCTCATAATGCCTTAAAGGTAGATTTGATTAGGCCCCCACCATTGCTTGCACAGAATTTCCAGGCACCCCCATCACCTAGGTAGAGTTTCCTGGGCCCCCACCATCACCATAGCTAGATTTTCCTGAGGTCACAATCACCTAACGTAATAAGCTTTCAACCCCACAGAATTACTTAAGGAAGACTATCCTGGTCCCCCACAATCACTTAACACAGAATTTCCTGGCCCTCCGCACTCCCATAGGGTAGAGTTTCTTGGGCACCAACAATCACCTAAGCTAGAGTTTTCTGGCCCTACAATCACCTAAGTTAGACCTTTCTTGGTACACCCCCCCAATCAACTAAGGTAAATTCCCTGTGCCCCTCAATCGACTCAGATAGGGTTCCTGGACCACCAAAATAACCTACGTTAGAGTTACCCAAACCACCATGATCACCTTTGGTCGAGATTTCAGGGCCCACATAGTCACGTACACTAGAGCTTCCTGGGCACCACAATCACAGTAGATTTTCTAGGGTCCCCACAGTCACCTAAGGTACAATTACCTTTGGCCAAACGATCACCCAAGGTAGAATTTCCTTGCTCCACAACCACGGATTACCGGAACTAGAGTTTCTTAGGCCCACACTCACTGAAGGTAAATATTCACAGTCCCACCAAAATCACCAAAGGTAAGAGTCTCCTGAGCCCACAATCACCTAAGGTAGTTTCCTGGGATCACTTCCACACGAGGTAGAGTTTTCCGGGTCCCCAACACCTAAGGGAGAGTTTCCTGGGCCCTCACTATCACCTGTGGTAGTTACCTGGCCCAATTGCCTAGCTAGAGATTCCTTGCAGTTAGACATTCCTAGGCTCACAGGCACCTAAGGTGGACTTTTTGACCCACCACGTCCACCTCGGTAAAGTTTGGGCCACAATCACCTACTTTAGACTTTCCTGGTCTCCCACAATCCCCTACGGCAGAATGTTCTGCACTCCCTACCATCAGTTCTAATGTAGAATTTTGGGACCCCCACAATGAACTAAAATAGATTTTCCGGAGTACCCACAATCACCTAAACTAGAATTTCCTGGTGCCCCCGCCAACGGAGAGTTCCTGGGCCCCCACAATCAAAGAAGTTAAGCATCACTTAAGTTAGGTTTTTTCTGGACCCTCCAAAATCACCTAAGGTGGAGTTTCCTGGGTCCCCACCATCAATTATGGTATAGTTTGCTTGGACTACACTCACCTAAGGTACCACCCCCTGGAGCCCCACACTCACCTAAAGCCGTCTTTCCTGGGCCCACAGTCACCTAACTAATAGTTTTGGGACCCACAATTACCTAAGGGAGAGACTTCTCGGCCCACAATCACTTATGGTAGAAGTTCCCAGGCCATCAAAATCACTTAAGGTAGACTTTCCTGGGCCCCCACAATCACATAAGCTACTACCTTTGCTTCCACAATCACCAAAGCTAGACTTGCCTGAGACCGAAAGCACCGAATATAGAGACTCCTGGCCCCCCCGAATCACCTAAGCTAGAGTTTCCAGGGTGCCACAGTCACATCCACAAGGATTTTCTGAGCCCCCACCATCACCTAAGGTACAATTCCAGAGACCCCCAAAATCACCTAACGTAGGGTATCACGAGCCCCCAAGAATCACATAAGCTAGGTTTCTGGGCCTCCTAAATAACGTAAAGTAAGATTTCCTAGGGCACAAAATCACTCTTATACTTCCATGGCCCCCACGGGGAATTAAGGCAGAATGTCCTGCTCCTATAATCACCTGAGCTCGAATTTCCAGGGACCACAATAACCTAAGATATTTTACTGGGTGTCCACACTCTGCTAAGCTCAAGTGTTTAAGAACCCCAAATCACCTAAGGTAGGGTATCCTAGGGATACAATCACCTAAGGAAGAGATTTATGGCCCACTACAATCACATAACGTACAGTTTGGGGCCACTAGTATAGCCTTTCCTGGGTAGAATTTCTTGTAACAATCATCTAAGGTAGCCTTCCTGGGCCCACACAGTCACATAAGGCAGAGTTTCAAGAGGCCACAATCACCTAAGATGGGTATTCTTGGGTTTACAATCACCTAAATAATTGGTTTTCGCCCCCACAATCACATAGGGAAGAATTTCAAGGCACCCCACAATGCCTGAAGACAGGGCAAGCTAAGAAGCACAATCACCGGACTTCCCTGGTGGCGCAGTGGTTGAGAGTCTGCCTGCCAATGCAGGGGACACGGGTTCGAGCCCTGGTCTGGGAAGATCCCACATGCCGCGGAGCGACTAAGCCCGTGAGCCACAATTGCTGAGCCTGCGCGTCTGGAGCCTGTGCTCCGCAACGGGAGAGGCCACGATAGTGAGAGGCCTGCGCACCGCGATGAAGAGTGGCTCCCACTTGCCGCAACTAGAGAAAGCCCTCACGCAGAAATGAAGACCCAACACAGCCATAAGTGGATAAATAAATAAATAAATAAATAAATAAATAAAAGAATTGGAGGCCTCAAAAAAAAAAAAAAAAAAAAAGAAGCACAATCACCTGAGCTAGTGTTTCTTGGGCCCCCACAATAACTTAAGAGTTTTCTGGGCTCCCAATCACCTAGAGTTTCCTGGGTCCCCAAAGTCGACTAAGGGAGAATTTGATGCCCTCCCAAAATCAATTATGTTACACCCTCCCGGTCCCCCCAATCATCTAAGTTCGAGAGTCCTGGGCCCCAACAATGTCTAAGGTCAAAATTCATGGATCCCAGTATCACCTTTGGCAGAATTTTCCTGTCCTTTGGCCCCACAATCAACTAAGGTCAAGTTTCCTGTCCTGCCACAATAACCTAAGATAGATATATATTCCCCTACAATCACCTAAGGTCGAGTCTCTGGGGGCCCCACTATCACCGAAGTCAAGTTTCCAGCACCTCCACGAGATCCACGAGCTCCACGAGCTCCAGAGCTCGAGCTTCCAGGGTCCCCACAGTCACCAAGAAGGAGTTTTCTGGGCCTCCACAATCTCCTAGTGCCGAGGTTCTTGGTCCACCATCGTCTCCTAAGGTAGAGTTTCCCAGGCTCATAATCACCTGAGGTCAAGTTTTGGGGGACCCCACAAACACATAAGATAGACTTTCTCTGGCCAACAATCTCCTCAGTAGAGATTCCTGGATCCCCACAATCACCTAAGGTCCAATTTTCAGCATCCCCACAATCACCAAGGAAGAGTTTCCTGGGACCCCACTGCCACCTCAGGTTGAGTTTATGGGTCCCACAATCACTTAAGCTTGAATCTCCCAGGTGCCCACAATCACCTAAGGTATAGTTTCCTAGGCCCCCATCATCAAATAAGGTAGATTTTCCCAGGCCCCCACTATCTTCTAAGGGTGATTTCATGGACCCCCACAATCACTTAAGCTAGTGTCCTCACAAACAACAGGGTAGAATTTCCTAGCCCCTCCATGATCCGGTCAACTAAGGTAAACCATTCTGGCCCCCCACCATCACCTAAGGTTGAGTTTTCTGGGCCCACACAATCACCAAAGGGAGAGATTCCTAGCCTGACCACCACGACCCCCCAAGATCACCTAAGGCTGACTTTCCAGGTGAGTTGGGACACATCACGTAAGGTTGATATTCATAGGGTCTTACAATCTCCTAAGGGGAGTTCCCTAATCCCCCACAATCACCTAAGGCAAGTTTCCTGGGGGTCCTCGTCAACTAAGGTAGAAAATCCAGGCCCCACACGAGCGACTATCGGAGATTATCGTGGCTCCCTCAGTCACTTCAGGATGAGGTGATTAACTAAGTGTGAACTTCCTGTACTCCAGATCCTCGTAAGGTAGAGATTCCTGGGCCCCCGTAATCACCTATGGTAGATTTTCCTGGCCCCCTCAAAATTAACTGAGGCGGAAGTCCTGTCCTCACACAATCACCTAAGGTCCATATGCATGGTTCCCCACAAACACCTAAGGTACAGTTTCCTGAGCCCTCACAATCACCTAACATGGACTTTCCTAAGTCCCCTGGGATCACCTGAGATAGAACACCTCAGGGCCAAAAATACCTAAGGTTCAATAATCTGGGCCCCCACCGTCAATTAAGGTCAAGTTTCTTGGGTCTCATAGTCACCTACAGTCCAGTTTCCTGGGCCTCCTCAATCACCTAAAGTCTAGTTTCCTGGGGCCCCACAGTCAACTAATAGGCAGAGGTCCCTGGCCCACAATCAACTAACGTACAGTTTCCTGGGACTCCACAACCACCTAAGGTAGAGTTTACGGGGCAACCACAATCACTGACATAGTGGATCCTGGCCTCACAATCACCTGAGCTAGTTCCCTCTGCCCCTAGAAGCAGTAAGGTATAGTCTCTTGGGCACCCACAGTCATGCAAGCTAGCGTTCCCTGGCCCCCGTAATCACCTAAGGTAGTTTCATGGACCTTCACAAACAACTCACCTAGAGTTTTCGGGGACCCCATAATCACCTGAGGGGAGATTCCTGACGCCCTACAATCACCTAAGCTAGAGCATCCCGGGACCCAACATTCGCCGAAGGGAGAGTGTACTGGACCCACAATCACCTAAGCTAGAGGTTTCTAGGCCCCCACAATCACCTAAGCCAGCATTTCATGGGTCCCCAAATCCCCTAAGGCAGAGTGTTCTGCGACCCCACAATCATCTAAACTGGAGACTCCTAGGCCCCCCAAATCAACTAAGATCATTTCCTGAGCCTCTACAAACACATAAGGTAGAATGTCCAGGCCCCCTCATAATTACCTAAGGTACAGTTTCTTGGGCACCCACAATCACCTAGGATTTGTTTCCTGGGCCTCCCAAATCCCCTAAGTTAGAGATAGGGGTCTCGAAAAATCACCTAATGGAGAGCTTCCTGGCCCCCCACAGACACATACTAGTTTCCTGGGCTCCGACAATCACCTAAGGTATTATTTCCCGGCTCCCCTCAGTGACCTAAGATCGAGTTTCTGACTGCCCAAATCACCTAAGTTAGAGTTTCCTGTGCTCCCACCATTACCTAATGTAGAGTTCCTTGGGACCACACAATCCCCTAAGGCTGGCTTTCCTGAAACCCCACAATCACCTCAAGTAGACTTTAGGCCATGTTCACCCACTAGAGAACTTCTGAAGCCCACAACACCTCAGGTAGAGTTTTCCAAGCCCCCGCAGTCACCTAAGGTGGAGTCTCCTGGCCCCATAATCAACTCAGCTCGACTTCCCTTGTGCACCCACAGTCACCTACAGAGAATTGCCTCAGCTACCGTCATCACGTAAGGTATAGTTTCCTGAACGCCCCAACACCTAGGTCGAGTTTCCAGGGCCTCATAATGCCTTAAAGGTAGATTTGATTAGGCCCCCACCATTGCTTGCACAGAATTTCCAGGCACCCCCATCACCTAGGTAGAGTTTCCTGGGCCCCCACCATCACCATAGCTAGATTTTCCTGAGGTCACAATCACCTAACGTAATAAGCTTTCAACCCCACAGAATTACTTAAGGAAGACTATCCTGGTCCCCCACAATCACTTAACACAGAATTTCCTGGCCCTCCGCACTCCCATAGGGTAGAGTTTCTTGGGCACCAACAATCACCTAAGCTAGAGTTTTCTGGCCCTACAATCACCTAAGTTAGACCTTTCTTGGTACACCCCCCCAATCAACTAAGGTAAATTCCCTGTGCCCCTCAATCGACTCAGATAGGGTTCCTGGACCACCAAAATAACCTACGTTAGAGTTACCCAAACCACCATGATCACCTTTGGTCGAGATTTCAGGGCCCACATAGTCACGTACACTAGAGCTTCCTGGGCACCACAATCACAGTAGATTTTCTAGGGTCCCCACAGTCACCTAAGGTACAATTACCTTTGGCCAAACGATCACCCAAGGTAGAATTTCCTTGCTCCACAACCACGGATTACCGGAACTAGAGTTTCTTAGGCCCACACTCACTGAAGGTAAATATTCACAGTCCCACCAAAATCACCAAAGGTAAGAGTCTCCTGAGCCCACAATCACCTAAGGTAGTTTCCTGGGATCACTTCCACACGAGGTAGAGTTTTCCGGGTCCCCAACACCTAAGGGAGAGTTTCCTGGGCCCTCACTATCACCTGTGGTAGTTACCTGGCCCAATTGCCTAGCTAGAGATTCCTTGCAGTTAGACATTCCTAGGCTCACAGGCACCTAAGGTGGACTTTTTGACCCACCACGTCCACCTCGGTAAAGTTTGGGCCACAATCACCTACTTTAGACTTTCCTGGTCTCCCACAATCCCCTACGGCAGAATGTTCTGCACTCCCTACCATCAGTTCTAATGTAGAATTTTGGGACCCCCACAATGAACTAAAATAGATTTTCCGGAGTACCCACAATCACCTAAACTAGAATTTCCTGGTGCCCCCGCCAACGGAGAGTTCCTGGGCCCCCACAATCAAAGAAGTTAAGCATCACTTAAGTTAGGTTTTTTCTGGACCCTCCAAAATCACCTAAGGTGGAGTTTCCTGGGTCCCCACCATCAATTATGGTATAGTTTGCTTGGACTACACTCACCTAAGGTACCACCCCCTGGAGCCCCACACTCACCTAAAGCCGTCTTTCCTGGGCCCACAGTCACCTAACTAATAGTTTTGGGACCCACAATTACCTAAGGGAGAGACTTCTCGGCCCACAATCACTTATGGTAGAAGTTCCCAGGCCATCAAAATCACTTAAGGTAGACTTTCCTGGGCCCCCACAATCACATAAGCTACTACCTTTGCTTCCACAATCACCAAAGCTAGACTTGCCTGAGACCGAAAGCACCGAATATAGAGACTCCTGGCCCCCCCGAATCACCTAAGCTAGAGTTTCCAGGGTGCCACAGTCACATCCACAAGGATTTTCTGAGCCCCCACCATCACCTAAGGTACAATTCCAGAGACCCCCAAAATCACCTAACGTAGGGTATCACGAGCCCCCAAGAATCACATAAGCTAGGTTTCTGGGCCTCCTAAATAACGTAAAGTAAGATTTCCTAGGGCACAAAATCACTCTTATACTTCCATGGCCCCCACGGGGAATTAAGGCAGAATGTCCTGCTCCTATAATCACCTGAGCTCGAATTTCCAGGGACCACAATAACCTAAGATATTTTACTGGGTGTCCACACTCTGCTAAGCTCAAGTGTTTAAGAACCCCAAATCACCTAACGTAGGGTATCCTAGGGATACAATCACCTAAGGAAGAGATTTATGGCCCACTACAATCACATAACGTACAGTTTGGGGCCACTAGTATAGCCTTTCCTGGGTAGAATTTCTTGTAACAATCATCTAAGGTAGCCTTCCTGGGCCCACACAGTCACATAAGGCAGAGTTTCAAGAGGCCACAATCACCTAAGATGGGTATTCTTGGGTTTACAATCACCTAAATAATTGGTTTTCGCCCCCACAATCACATAGGGAAGAATTTCAAGGCACCCCACAATGCCTGAAGACAGGGCAAGCTAAGAAGCACAATCACCGGACTTCCCTGGTGGCGCAGTGGTTGAGAGTCTGCCTGCCAATGCAGGGGACACGGGTTCGAGCCCTGGTCTGGGAAGATCCCACATGCCGCGGAGCGACTAAGCCCGTGAGCCACAATTGCTGAGCCTGCGCGTCTGGAGCCTGTGCTCCGCAACGGGAGAGGCCACGATAGTGAGAGGCCTGCGCACCACGATGAAGAGTGGCTCCCACTTGCCGCAACTAGAGAAAGCCCTCACGCAGAAATGAAGACCCAACACAGCCATAAGTGGATAAATAAATAAATAAATAA
The DNA here is from genome assembly GCF_949987535.1 of Balaenoptera acutorostrata. Lineage (NCBI taxonomy): Eukaryota > Metazoa > Chordata > Mammalia > Artiodactyla > Balaenopteridae > Balaenoptera > Balaenoptera acutorostrata. The sequence continues at coordinate 84,623,928 of NC_080066.1, forward strand.
ATTAATTAATTAATTAATAAATTAAAAAAAAAAAGAATTGGAGGCCTCAAAAAAAAAAAAAAAAAAAAAGAAGCACAATCACCTGAGCTAGTGTTTCTTGGGCCCCCACAATAACTTAAGAGTTTTCTGGGCTCCCAATCACCTAGAGTTTCCTGGGTCCCCAAAGTCGACTAAGGGAGAATTTGATGCCCTCCCAAAATCAATTATGTTACACCCTCCCGGTCCCCCCAATCATCTAAGTTCGAGAGTCCTGGGCCCCAACAATGTCTAAGGTCAAAATTCATGGATCCCAGTATCACCTTTGGCAGAATTTTCCTGTCCTTTGGCCCCACAATCAACTAAGGTCAAGTTTCCTGTCCTGCCACAATAACCTAAGATAGATATATATTCCCCTACAATCACCTAAGGTTGAGTCTCTGGGGGCCCCACTATCACCGAAGTCAAGTTTCCAGCACCTCCACGAGATCCACGAGCTCCACGAGCTCCAGAGCTCGAGCTTCCAGGGTCCCCACAGTCACCAAGAAGGAGTTTTCTGGGCCTCCACAATCTCCTAGTGCCGAGGTTCTTGGTCCACCATCGTCTCCTAAGGTAGAGTTTCCCAGGCTCATAATCACCTGAGGTCAAGTTTTGGGGGACCCCACAAACACATAAGATAGACTTTCTCTGGCCAACAATCTCCTCAGTAGAGATTCCTGGATCCCCACAATCACCTAAGGTCCAATTTTCAGCATCCCCACAATCACCAAGGAAGAGTTTCCTGGGACCCCACTGCCACCTCAGGTTGAGTTTATGGGTCCCACAATCACTTAAGCTTGAATCTCCCAGGTGCCCACAATCACCTAAGGTATAGTTTCCTAGGCCCCCATCATCAAATAAGGTAGATTTTCCCAGGCCCCCACTATCTTCTAAGGGTGATTTCATGGACCCCCACAATCACTTAAGCTAGTGTCCTCACAAACAACAGGGTAGAATTTCCTAGCCCCTCCATGATCCGGTCAACTAAGGTAAACCATTCTGGCCCCCCACCATCACCTAAGGTTGAGTTTTCTGGGCCCACACAATCACCAAAGGGAGAGATTCCTAGCCTGACCACCACGACCCCCCAAGATCACCTAAGGCTGACTTTCCAGGTGAGTTGGGACACATCACGTAAGGTTGATATTCATAGGGTCTTACAATCTCCTAAGGGGAGTTCCCTAATCCCCCACAATCACCTAAGGCAAGTTTCCTGGGGGTCCTCGTCAACTAAGGTAGAAAATCCAGGCCCCACACGAGCGACTATCGGAGATTATCGTGGCTCCCTCAGTCACTTCAGGATGAGGTGATTAACTAAGTGTGAACTTCCTGTACTCCAGATCCTCGTAAGGTAGAGATTCCTGGGCCCCCGTAATCACCTATGGTAGATTTTCCTGGCCCCCTCAAAATTAACTGAGGCGGAAGTCCTGTCCTCACACAATCACCTAAGGTCCATATGCATGGTTCCCCACAAACACCTAAGGTACAGTTTCCTGAGCCCTCACAATCACCTAACATGGACTTTCCTAAGTCCCCTGGGATCACCTGAGATAGAACACCTCAGGGCCAAAAATACCTAAGGTTCAATAATCTGGGCCCCCACCGTCAATTAAGGTCAAGTTTCTTGGGTCTCATAGTCACCTACAGTCCAGTTTCCTGGGCCTCCTCAATCACCTAAAGTCTAGTTTCCTGGGGCCCCACAGTCAACTAATAGGCAGAGGTCCCTGGCCCACAATCAACTAACGTACAGTTTCCTGGGACTCCACAACCACCTAAGGTAGAGTTTACGGGGCAACCACAATCACTGACATAGTGGATCCTGGCCTCACAATCACCTGAGCTAGTTCCCTCTGCCCCTAGAAGCAGTAAGGTATAGTCTCTTGGGCACCCACAGTCATGCAAGCTAGCGTTCCCTGGCCCCCGTAATCACCTAAGGTAGTTTCATGGACCTTCACAAACAACTCACCTAGAGTTTTCGGGGACCCCATAATCACCTGAGGGGAGATTCCTGACGCCCTACAATCACCTAAGCTAGAGCATCCCGGGACCCAACATTCGCCGAAGGGAGAGTGTACTGGACCCACAATCACCTAAGCTAGAGGTTTCTAGGCCCCCACAATCACCTAAGCCAGCATTTCATGGGTCCCCAAATCCCCTAAGGCAGAGTGTTCTGCGACCCCACAATCATCTAAACTGGAGACTCCTAGGCCCCCCAAATCAACTAAGATCATTTCCTGAGCCTCTACAAACACATAAGGTAGAATGTCCAGGCCCCCTCATAATTACCTAAGGTACAGTTTCTTGGGCACCCACAATCACCTAGGATTTGTTTCCTGGGCCTCCCAAATCCCCTAAGTTAGAGATAGGGGTCTCGAAAAATCACCTAATGGAGAGCTTCCTGGCCCCCCACAGACACATACTAGTTTCCTGGGCTCCGACAATCACCTAAGGTATTATTTCCCGGCTCCCCTCAGTGACCTAAGATCGAGTTTCTGACTGCCCAAATCACCTAAGTTAGAGTTTCCTGTGCTCCCACCATTACCTAATGTAGAGTTCCTTGGGACCACACAATCCCCTAAGGCTGGCTTTCCTGAAACCCCACAATCACCTCAAGTAGACTTTAGGCCATGTTCACCCACTAGAGAACTTCTGAAGCCCACAACACCTCAGGTAGAGTTTTCCAAGCCCCCGCAGTCACCTAAGGTGGAGTCTCCTGGCCCCATAATCAACTCAGCTCGACTTCCCTTGTGCACCCACAGTCACCTACAGAGAATTGCCTCAGCTACCGTCATCACGTAAGGTATAGTTTCCTGAACGCCCCAACACCTAGGTCGAGTTTCCAGGGCCTCATAATGCCTTAAAGGTAGATTTGATTAGGCCCCCACCATTGCTTGCACAGAATTTCCAGGCACCCCCATCACCTAGGTAGAGTTTCCTGGGCCCCCACCATCACCATAGCTAGATTTTCCTGAGGTCACAATCACCTAACGTAATAAGCTTTCAACCCCACAGAATTACTTAAGGAAGACTATCCTGGTCCCCCACAATCACTTAACACAGAATTTCCTGGCCCTCCGCACTCCCATAGGGTAGAGTTTCTTGGGCACCAACAATCACCTAAGCTAGAGTTTTCTGGCCCTACAATCACCTAAGTTAGACCTTTCTTGGTACACCCCCCCAATCAACTAAGGTAAATTCCCTGTGCCCCTCAATCGACTCAGATAGGGTTCCTGGACCACCAAAATAACCTACGTTAGAGTTACCCAAACCACCATGATCACCTTTGGTCGAGATTTCAGGGCCCACATAGTCACGTACACTAGAGCTTCCTGGGCACCACAATCACAGTAGATTTTCTAGGGTCCCCACAGTCACCTAAGGTACAATTACCTTTGGCCAAACGATCACCCAAGGTAGAATTTCCTTGCTCCACAACCACGGATTACCGGAACTAGAGTTTCTTAGGCCCACACTCACTGAAGGTAAATATTCACAGTCCCACCAAAATCACCAAAGGTAAGAGTCTCCTGAGCCCACAATCACCTAAGGTAGTTTCCTGGGATCACTTCCACACGAGGTAGAGTTTTCCGGGTCCCCAACACCTAAGGGAGAGTTTCCTGGGCCCTCACTATCACCTGTGGTAGTTACCTGGCCCAATTGCCTAGCTAGAGATTCCTTGCAGTTAGACATTCCTAGGCTCACAGGCACCTAAGGTGGACTTTTTGACCCACCACGTCCACCTCGGTAAAGTTTGGGCCACAATCACCTACTTTAGACTTTCCTGGTCTCCCACAATCCCCTACGGCAGAATGTTCTGCACTCCCTACCATCAGTTCTAATGTAGAATTTTGGGACCCCCACAATGAACTAAAATAGATTTTCCGGAGTACCCACAATCACCTAAACTAGAATTTCCTGGTGCCCCCGCCAACGGAGAGTTCCTGGGCCCCCACAATCAAAGAAGTTAAGCATCACTTAAGTTAGGTTTTTTCTGGACCCTCCAAAATCACCTAAGGTGGAGTTTCCTGGGTCCCCACCATCAATTATGGTATAGTTTGCTTGGACTACACTCACCTAAGGTACCACTCCCTGGAGCCCCACACTCACCTAAAGCCATCTTTCCTGGGCCCACAGTCACCTAACTAATAGTTTTGGGACCCACAATTACCTAAGGGAGAGACTTCTCGGCCCACAATCACTTATGGTAGAAGTTCCCAGGCCATCAAAATCACTTAAGGTAGACTTTCCTGGGCCCCCACAATCACATAAGCTACTACCTTTGCTTCCACAATCACCAAAGCTAGACTTGCCTGAGACCGAAAGCACCGAATATAGAGACTCCTGGCCCCCCCGAATCACCTAAGCTAGAGTTTCCAGGGTGCCACAGTCACATCCACAAGGATTTTCTGAGCCCCCACCATCACCTAAGGTACAATTCCAGAGACCCCCAAAATCACCTAACGTAGGGTATCACGAGCCCCCAAGAATCACATAAGCTAGGTTTCTGGGCCTCCTAAATAACGTAAAGTAAGATTTCCTAGGGCACAAAATCACTCTTATACTTCCATGGCCCCCACGGGGAATTAAGGCAGAATGTCCTGCTCCTATAATCACCTGAGCTCGAATTTCCAGGGACCACAATAACCTAAGATATTTTACTGGGTGTCCACACTCTGCTAAGCTCAAGTGTTTAAGAACCCCAAATCACCTAACGTAGGGTATCCTAGGGATACAATCACCTAAGGAAGAGATTTATGGCCCACTACAATCACATAACGTACAGTTTGGGGCCACTAGTATAGCCTTTCCTGGGTAGAATTTCTTGTAACAATCATCTAAGGTAGCCTTCCTGGGCCCACACAGTCACATAAGGCAGAGTTTCAAGAGGCCACAATCACCTAAGATGGGTATTCTTGGGTTTACAATCACCTAAATAATTGGTTTTCGCCCCCACAATCACATAGGGAAGAATTTCAAGGCACCCCACAATGCCTGAAGACAGGGCAAGCTAAGAAGCACAATCACCGGACTTCCCTGGTGGCGCAGTGGTTGAGAGTCTGCCTGCCAATGCAGGGGACACGGGTTCGAGCCCTGGTCTGGGAAGATCCCACATGCCGCGGAGCGACTAAGCCCGTGAGCCACAATTGCTGAGCCTGCGCGTCTGGAGCCTGTGCTCCGCAACGGGAGAGGCCACGATAGTGAGAGGCCTGCGCACCACGATGAAGAGTGGCTCCCACTTGCCGCAACTAGAGAAAGCCCTCACGCAGAAATGAAGACCCAACACAGCCATAAGTGGATAAATAAATAAATAAATAAATTAATTAATTAATTAATAAATTAAAAAAAAAAAGAATTGGAGGCCTCAAAAAAAAAAAAAAAAAAAAGAAGCACAATCACCTGAGCTAGTGTTTCTTGGGCCCCCACAATAACTTAAGAGTTTTCTGGGCTCCCAATCACCTAGAGTTTCCTGGGTCCCCAAAGTCGACTAAGGGAGAATTTGATGCCCTCCCAAAATCAATTATGTTACACCCTCCCGGTCCCCCCAATCATCTAAGTTCGAGAGTCCTGGGCCCCAACAATGTCTAAGGTCAAAATTCATGGATCCCAGTATCACCTTTGGCAGAATTTTCCTGTCCTTTGGCCCCACAATCAACTAAGGTCAAGTTTCCTGTCCTGCCACAATAACCTAAGATAGATATATATTCCCCTACAATCACCTAAGGTCGAGTCTCTGGGGGCCCCACTATCACCGAAGTCAAGTTTCCAGCACCTCCACGAGATCCACGAGCTCCACGAGCTCCAGAGCTCGAGCTTCCAGGGTCCCCACAGTCACCAAGAAGGAGTTTTCTGGGCCTCCACAATCTCCTAGTGCCGAGGTTCTTGGTCCACCATCGTCTCCTAAGGTAGAGTTTCCCAGGCTCATAATCACCTGAGGTCAAGTTTTGGGGGACCCCACAAACACATAAGATAGACTTTCTCTGGCCAACAATCTCCTCAGTAGAGATTCCTGGATCCCCACAATCACCTAAGGTCCAATTTTCAGCATCCCCACAATCACCAAGGAAGAGTTTCCTGGGACCCCACTGCCACCTCAGGTTGAGTTTATGGGTCCCACAATCACTTAAGCTTGAATCTCCCAGGTGCCCACAATCACCTAAGGTATAGTTTCCTAGGCCCCCATCATCAAATAAGGTAGATTTTCCCAGGCCCCCACTATCTTCTAAGGGTGATTTCATGGACCCCCACAATCACTTAAGCTAGTGTCCTCACAAACAACAGGGTAGAATTTCCTAGCCCCTCCATGATCCGGTCAACTAAGGTAAACCATTCTGGCCCCCCACCATCACCTAAGGTTGAGTTTTCTGGGCCCACACAATCACCAAAGGGAGAGATTCCTAGCCTGACCACCACGACCCCCCAAGATCACCTAAGGCTGACTTTCCAGGTGAGTTGGGACACATCACGTAAGGTTGATATTCATAGGGTCTTACAATCTCCTAAGGGGAGTTCCCTAATCCCCCACAATCACCTAAGGCAAGTTTCCTGGGGGTCCTCGTCAACTAAGGTAGAAAATCCAGGCCCCACACGAGCGACTATCGGAGATTATCGTGGCTCCCTCAGTCACTTCAGGATGAGGTGATTAACTAAGTGTGAACTTCCTGTACTCCAGATCCTCGTAAGGTAGAGATTCCTGGGCCCCCGTAATCACCTATGGTAGATTTTCCTGGCCCCCTCAAAATTAACTGAGGCGGAAGTCCTGTCCTCACACAATCACCTAAGGTCCATATGCATGGTTCCCCACAAACACCTAAGGTACAGTTTCCTGAGCCCTCACAATCACCTAACATGGACTTTCCTAAGTCCCCTGGGATCACCTGAGATAGAACACCTCAGGGCCAAAAATACCTAAGGTTCAATAATCTGGGCCCCCACCGTCAATTAAGGTCAAGTTTCTTGGGTCTCATAGTCACCTACAGTCCAGTTTCCTGGGCCTCCTCAATCACCTAAAGTCTAGTTTCCTGGGGCCCCACAGTCAACTAATAGGCAGAGGTCCCTGGCCCACAATCAACTAACGTACAGTTTCCTGGGACTCCACAACCACCTAAGGTAGAGTTTACGGGGCAACCACAATCACTGACATAGTGGATCCTGGCCTCACAATCACCTGAGCTAGTTCCCTCTGCCCCTAGAAGCAGTAAGGTATAGTCTCTTGGGCACCCACAGTCATGCAAGCTAGCGTTCCCTGGCCCCCGTAATCACCTAAGGTAGTTTCATGGACCTTCACAAACAACTCACCTAGAGTTTTCGGGGACCCCATAATCACCTGAGGGGAGATTCCTGACGCCCTACAATCACCTAAGCTAGAGCATCCCGGGACCCAACATTCGCCGAAGGGAGAGTGTACTGGACCCACAATCACCTAAGCTAGAGGTTTCTAGGCCCCCACAATCACCTAAGCCAGCATTTCATGGGTCCCCAAATCCCCTAAGGCAGAGTGTTCTGCGACCCCACAATCATCTAAACTGGAGACTCCTAGGCCCCCCAAATCAACTAAGATCATTTCCTGAGCCTCTACAAACACATAAGGTAGAATGTCCAGGCCCCCTCATAATTACCTAAGGTACAGTTTCTTGGGCACCCACAATCACCTAGGATTTGTTTCCTGGGCCTCCCAAATCCCCTAAGTTAGAGATAGGGGTCTCGAAAAATCACCTAATGGAGAGCTTCCTGGCCCCCCACAGACACATACTAGTTTCCTGGGCTCCGACAATCACCTAAGGTATTATTTCCCGGCTCCCCTCAGTGACCTAAGATCGAGTTTCTGACTGCCCAAATCACCTAAGTTAGAGTTTCCTGTGCTCCCACCATTACCTAATGTAGAGTTCCTTGGGACCACACAATCCCCTAAGGCTGGCTTTCCTGAAACCCCACAATCACCTCAAGTAGACTTTAGGCCATGTTCACCCACTAGAGAACTTCTGAAGCCCACAACACCTCAGGTAGAGTTTTCCAAGCCCCCGCAGTCACCTAAGGTGGAGTCTCCTGGCCCCATAATCAACTCAGCTCGACTTCCCTTGTGCACCCACAGTCACCTACAGAGAATTGCCTCAGCTACCGTCATCACGTAAGGTATAGTTTCCTGAACGCCCCAACACCTAGGTCGAGTTTCCAGGGCCTCATAATGCCTTAAAGGTAGATTTGATTAGGCCCCCACCATTGCTTGCACAGAATTTCCAGGCACCCCCATCACCTAGGTAGAGTTTCCTGGGCCCCCACCATCACCATAGCTAGATTTTCCTGAGGTCACAATCACCTAACGTAATAAGCTTTCAACCCCACAGAATTACTTAAGGAAGACTATCCTGGTCCCCCACAATCACTTAACACAGAATTTCCTGGCCCTCCGCACTCCCATAGGGTAGAGTTTCTTGGGCACCAACAATCACCTAAGCTAGAGTTTTCTGGCCCTACAATCACCTAAGTTAGACCTTTCTTGGTACACCCCCCCAATCAACTAAGGTAAATTCCCTGTGCCCCTCAATCGACTCAGATAGGGTTCCTGGACCACCAAAATAACCTACGTTAGAGTTACCCAAACCACCATGATCACCTTTGGTCGAGATTTCAGGGCCCACATAGTCACGTACACTAGAGCTTCCTGGGCACCACAATCACAGTAGATTTTCTAGGGTCCCCACAGTCACCTAAGGTACAATTACCTTTGGCCAAACGATCACCCAAGGTAGAATTTCCTTGCTCCACAACCTCGGATTACCGGAACTAGAGTTTCTTAGGCCCACACTCACTGAAGGTAAATATTCACAGTCCCACCAAAATCACCAAAGGTAAGAGTCTCCTGAGCCCACAATCACCTAAGGTAGTTTCCTGGGATCACTTCCACACGAGGTAGAGTTTTCCGGGTCCCCAACACCTAAGGGAGAGTTTCCTGGGCCCTCACTATCACCTGTGGTAGTTACCTGGCCCAATTGCCTAGCTAGAGATTCCTTGCAGTTAGACATTCCTAGGCTCACAGGCACCTAAGGTGGACTTTTTGACCCACCACGTCCACCTCGGTAAAGTTTGGGCCACAATCACCTACTTTAGACTTTCCTGGTCTCCCACAATCCCCTACGGCAGAATGTTCTGCACTCCCTACCATCAGTTCTAATGTAGAATTTTGGGACCCCCACAATGAACTAAAATAGATTTTCCGGAGTACCCACAATCACCTAAACTAGAATTTCCTGGTGCCCCCGCCAACGGAGAGTTCCTGGGCCCCCACAATCAAAGAAGTTAAGCATCACTTAAGTTAGGTTTTTTCTGGACCCTCCAAAATCACCTAAGGTGGAGTTTCCTGGGTCCCCACCATCAATTATGGTATAGTTTGCTTGGACTACACTCACCTAAGGTACCACCCCCTGGAGCCCCACACTCACCTAAAGCCGTCTTTCCTGGGCCCACAGTCACCTAACTAATAGTTTTGGGACCCACAATTACCTAAGGGAGAGACTTCTCGGCCCACAATCACTTATGGTAGAAGTTCCCAGGCCATCAAAATCACTTAAGGTAGACTTTCCTGGGCCCCCACAATCACATAAGCTACTACCTTTGCTTCCACAATCACCAAAGCTAGACTTGCCTGAGACCGAAAGCACCGAATATAGAGACTCCTGGCCCCCCCGAATCACCTAAGCCAGAGTTTCCAGGGTGCCACAGTCACATCCACAAGGATTTTCTGAGCCCCCACCATCACCTAAGGTACAATTCCAGAGACCCCCAAAATCACCTAACGTAGGGTATCACGAGCCCCCAAGAATCACATAAGCTAGGTTTCTGGGCCTCCTAAATAACGTAAAGTAAGATTTCCTAGGGCACAAAATCACTCTTATACTTCCATGGCCCCCACGGGGAATTAAGGCAGAATGTCCTGCTCCTATAATCACCTGAGCTCGAATTTCCAGGGACCACAATAACCTAAGATATTTTACTGGGTGTCCACACTCTGCTAAGCTCAAGTGTTTAAGAACCCCAAATCACCTAAGGTAGGGTATCCTAGGGATACAATCACCTAAGGAAGAGATTTATGGCCCACTACAATCACATAACGTACAGTTTGGGGCCACTAGTATAGCCTTTCCTGGGTAGAATTTCTTGTAACAATCATCTAAGGTAGCCTTCCTGGGCCCACACAGTCACATAAGGCAGAGTTTCAAGAGGCCACAATCACCTAAGATGGGTATTCTTGGGTTTACAATCACCTAAATAATTGGTTTTCGCCCCCACAATCACATAGGGAAGAATTTCAAGGCACCCCACAATGCCTGAAGACAGGGCAAGCTAAGAAGCACAATCACCGGACTTCCCTGGTGGCGCAGTGGTTGAGAGTCTGCCTGCCAATGCAGGGGACACGGGTTCGAGCCCTGGTCTGGGAAGATCCCACATGCCGCGGAGCGACTAAGCCCGTGAGCCACAATTGCTGAGCCTGCGCGTCTGGAGCCTGTGCTCCGCAACGGGAGAGGCCACGATAGTGAGAGGCCTGCGCACCGCGATGAAGAGTGGCTCCCACTTGCCGCAACTAGAGAAAGCCCTCACGCAGAAATGAAGACCCAACACAGCCATAAGTGGATACATAAATAAATAAATAAATAAATAAATAAAAGAATTGGAGGCCTCAAAAAAAAAAAAAAAAAAAAAAGAAGCACAATCACCTGAGCTAGTGTTTCTTGGGCCCCCACAATAACTTAAGAGTTTTCTGGGCTCCCAATCACCTAGAGTTTCCTGGGTCCCCAAAGTCGACTAAGGGAGAATTTGATGCCCTCCCAAAATCAATTATGTTACACCCTCCCGGTCCCCCCAATCATCTAAGTTCGAGAGTCCTGGGCCCCAACAATGTCTAAGGTCAAAATTCATGGATCCCAGTATCACCTTTGGCAGAATTTTCCTGTCCTTTGGCCCCACAATCAACTAAGGTCAAGTTTCCTGTCCTGCCACAATAACCTAAGATAGATATATATTCCCCTACAATCACCTAAGGTCGAGTCTCTGGGGGCCCCACTATCACCGAAGTCAAGTTTCCAGCACCTCCACGAGATCCACGAGCTCCACGAGCTCCAGAGCTCGAGCTTCCAGGGTCCCCACAGTCACCAAGAAGGAGTTTTCTGGGCCTCCACAATCTCCTAGTGCCGAGGTTCTTGGTCCACCATCGTCTCCTAAGGTAGAGTTTCCCAGGCTCATAATCACCTGAGGTCAAGTTTTGGGGGACCCCACAAACACATAAGATAGACTTTCTCTGGCCAACAATCTCCTCAGTAGAGATTCCTGGATCCCCACAATCACCTAAGGTCCAATTTTCAGCATCCCCACAATCACCAAGGAAGAGTTTCCTGGGACCCCACTGCCACCTCAGGTTGAGTTTATGGGTCCCACAATCACTTAAGCTTGAATCTCCCAGGTGCCCACAATCACCTAAGGTATAGTTTCCTAGGCCCCCATCATCAAATAAGGTAGATTTTCCCAGGCCCCCACTATCTTCTAAGGGTGATTTCATGGACCCCCACAATCACTTAAGCTAGTGTCCTCACAAACAACAGGGTAGAATTTCCTAGCCCCTCCATGATCCGGTCAACTAAGGTAAACCATTCTGGCCCCCCACCATCACCTAAGGTTGAGTTTTCTGGGCCCACACAATCACCAAAGGGAGAGATTCCTAGCCTGACCACCACGACCCCCCAAGATCACCTAAGGCTGACTTTCCAGGTGAGTTGGGACACATCACGTAAGGTTGATATTCATAGGGTCTTACAATCTCCTAAGGGGAGTTCCCTAATCCCCCACAATCACCTAAGGCAAGTTTCCTGGGGGTCCTCGTCAACTAAGGTAGAAAATCCAGGCCCCACACGAGCGACTATCGGAGATTATCGTGGCTCCCTCAGTCACTTCAGGATGAGGTGATTAACTAAGTGTGAACTTCCTGTACTCCAGATCCTCGTAAGGTAGAGATTCCTGGGCCCCCGTAATCACCTATGGTAGATTTTCCTGGCCCCCTCAAAATTAACTGAGGCGGAAGTCCTGTCCTCACACAATCACCTAAGGTCCATATGCATGGTTCCCCACAAACACCTAAGGTACAGTTTCCTGAGCCCTCACAATCACCTAACATGGACTTTCCTAAGTCCCCTGGGATCACCTGAGATAGAACACCTCAGGGCCAAAAATACCTAAGGTTCAATAATCTGGGCCCCCACCGTCAATTAAGGTCAAGTTTCTTGGGTCTCATAGTCACCTACAGTCCAGTTTCCTGGGCCTCCTCAATCACCTAAAGTCTAGTTTCCTGGGGCCCCACAGTCAACTAATAGGCAGAGGTCCCTGGCCCACAATCAACTAACGTACAGTTTCCTGGGACTCCACAACCACCTAAGGTAGAGTTTACGGGGCAACCACAATCACTGACATAGTGGATCCTGGCCTCACAATCACCTGAGCTAGTTCCCTCTGCCCCTAGAAGCAGTAAGGTATAGTTTCTTGGGCACCCACAGTCATGCAAGCTAGCGTTCCCTGGCCCCCGTAATCACCTAAGGTAGTTTCATGGACCTTCACAAACAACTCACCTAGAGTTTTCGGGGACCCCATAATCACCTGAGGGGAGATTCCTGACGCCCTACAATCACCTAAGCTAGAGCATCCCGGGACCCAACATTCGCCGAAGGGAGAGTGTACTGGACCCACAATCACCTAAGCTAGAGGTTTCTAGGCCCCCACAATCACCTAAGCCAGCATTTCATGGGTCCCCAAATCCCCTAAGGCAGAGTGTTCTGCGACCCCACAATCATCTAAACTGGAGACTCCTAGGCCCCCCAAATCAACTAAGATCATTTCCTGAGCCTCTACAAACACATAAGGTAGAATGTCCAGGCCCCCTCATAATTACCTAAGGTACAGTTTCTTGGGCACCCACAATCACCTAGGATTTGTTTCCTGGGCCTCCCAAATCCCCTAAGTTAGAGATAGGGGTCTCGAAAAATCACCTAATGGAGAGCTTCCTGGCCCCCCACAGACACATACTAGTTTCCTGGGCTCCGACAATCACCTAAGGTATTATTTCCCGGCTCCCCTCAGTGACCTAAGATCGAGTTTCTGACTGCCCAAATCACCTAAGTTAGAGTTTCCTGTGCTCCCACCATTACCTAATGTAGAGTTCCTTGGGACCACACAATCCCCTAAGGCTGGCTTTCCTGAAACCCCACAATCACCTCAAGTAGACTTTAGGCCATGTTCACCCACTAGAGAACTTCTGAAGCCCACAACACCTCAGGTAGAGTTTTCCAAGCCCCCGCAGTCACCTAAGGTGGAGTCTCCTGGCCCCATAATCAACTCAGCTCGACTTCCCTTGTGCACCCACAGTCACCTACAGAGAATTGCCTCAGCTACCGTCATCACGTAAGGTATAGTTTCCTGAACGCCCCAACACCTAGGTCGAGTTTCCAGGGCCTCATAATGCCTTAAAGGTAGATTTGATTAGGCCCCCACCATTGCTTGCACAGAATTTCCAGGCACCCCCATCACCTAGGTAGAGTTTCCTGGGCCCCCACCATCACCATAGCTAGATTTTCCTGAGGTCACAATCACCTAACGTAATAAGCTTTCAACCCCACAGAATTACTTAAGGAAGACTATCCTGGTCCCCCACAATCACTTAACACAGAATTTCCTGGCCCTCCGCACTCCCATAGGGTAGAGTTTCTTGGGCACCAACAATCACCTAAGCTAGAGTTTTCTGGCCCTACAATCACCTAAGTTAGACCTTTCTTGGTACACCCCCCCAATCAACTAAGGTAAATTCCCTGTGCCCCTCAATCGACTCAGATAGGGTTCCTGGACCACCAAAATAACCTACGTTAGAGTTACCCAAACCACCATGATCACCTTTGGTCGAGATTTCAGGGCCCACATAGTCACGTACACTAGAGCTTCCTGGGCACCACAATCACAGTAGATTTTCTAGGGTCCCCACAGTCACCTAAGGTACAATTACCTTTGGCCAAACGATCACCCAAGGTAGAATTTCCTTGCTCCACAACCACGGATTACCGGAACTAGAGTTTCTTAGGCCCACACTCACTGAAGGTAAATATTCACAGTCCCACCAAAATCACCAAAGGTAAGAGTCTCCTGAGCCCACAATCACCTAAGGTAGTTTCCTGGGATCACTTCCACACGAGGTAGAGTTTTCCGGGTCCCCAACACCTAAGGGAGAGTTTCCTGGGCCCTCACTATCACCTGTGGTAGTTACCTGGCCCAATTGCCTAGCTAGAGATTCCTTGCAGTTAGACATTCCTAGGCTCACAGGCACCTAAGGTGGACTTTTTGACCCACCACGTCCACCTCGGTAAAGTTTGGGCCACAATCACCTACTTTAGACTTTCCTGGTCTCCCACAATCCCCTACGGCAGAATGTTCTGCACTCCCTACCATCAGTTCTAATGTAGAATTTTGGGACCCCCACAATGAACTAAAATAGATTTTCCGGAGTACCCACAATCACCTAAACTAGAATTTCCTGGTGCCCCCGCCAACGGAGAGTTCCTGGGCCCCCACAATCAAAGAAGTTAAGCATCACTTAAGTTAGGTTTTTTCTGGACCCTCCAAATCACCTAAGGTGGAGTTTCCTGGGTCCCCACCATCAATTATGGTATAGTTTGCTTGGACTACACTCACCTAAGGTACCACCCCCTGGAGCCCCACACTCACCTAAAGCCGTCTTTCCTGGGCCCACAGTCACCTAACTAATAGTTTTGGGACCCACAATTACCTAAGGGAGAGACTTCTCGGCCCACAATCACTTATGGTAGAAGTTCCCAGGCCATCAAAATCACTTAAGGTAGACTTTCCTGGGCCCCCACAATCACATAAGCTACTACCTTTGCTTCCACAATCACCAAAGCTAGACTTGCCTGAGACCGAAAGCACCGAATATAGAGACTCCTGGCCCCCCCGAATCACCTAAGCTAGAGTTTCCAGGGTGCCACAGTCACATCCACAAGGATTTTCTGAGCCCCCACCATCACCTAAGGTACAATTCCAGAGACCCCCAAAATCACCTAACGTAGGGTATCACGAGCCCCCAAGAATCACATAAGCTAGGTTTCTGGGCCTCCTAAATAACGTAAAGTAAGATTTCCTAGGGCACAAAATCACTCTTATACTTCCATGGCCCCCACGGGGAATTAAGGCAGAATGTCCTGCTCCTATAATCACCTGAGCTCGAATTTCCAGGGACCACAATAACCTAAGATATTTTACTGGGTGTCCACACTCTGCTAAGCTCAAGTGTTTAAGAACCCCAAATCACCTAAGGTAGGGTATCCTAGGGATACAATCACCTAAGGAAGAGATTTATGGCCCACTACAATCACATAACGTACAGTTTGGGGCCACTAGTATAGCCTTTCCTGGGTAGAATTTCTTGTAACAATCATCTAAGGTAGCCTTCCTGGGCCCACACAGTCACATAAGGCAGAGTTTCAAGAGGCCACAATCACCTAAGATGGGTATTCTTGGGTTTACAATCACCTAAATAATTGGTTTTTGCCCCCACAATCACATAGGGAAGAATTTCAAGGCACCCCACAATGCCTGAAGACAGGGCAAGCTAAGAAGCACAATCACCGGACTTCCCTGGTGGCGCAGTGGTTGAGAGTCTGCCTGCCAATGCAGGGGACACGGGTTCGAGCCCTGGTCTGGGAAGATCCCACATGCCGCGGAGCGACTAAGCCCGTGAGCCACAATTGCTGAGCCTGCGCGTCTGGAGCCTGTGCTCCGCAACGGGAGAGGCCACGATAGTGAGAGGCCTGCGCACCGCGATGAAGAGTGGCTCCCACTTGCCGCAACTAGAGAAAGCCCTCACGCAGAAATGAAGACCCAACACAGCCATAAGTGGATAAATAAATAAATAAATAAATAAATTAAAAAAAGAATTGGAGGCCTCAAAAAAAAAAAAAAAAAAAAAGAAGCACAATCACCTGAGCTAGTGTTTCTTGGGCCCCCACAATAACTTAAGAGTTTTCTGGGCTCCCAATCACCTAGAGTTTCCTGGGTCCCCAAAGTCGACTAAGGGAGAATTTGATGCCCTCCCAAAATCAATTATGTTACACCCTCCCGGTCCCCCCAATCATCTAAGTTCGAGAGTCCTGGGCCCCAACAATGTCTAAGGTCAAAATTCATGGATCCCAGTATCACCTTTGGCAGAATTTTCCTGTCCTTTGGCCCCACAATCAACTAAGGTCAAGTTTCCTGTCCTGCCACAATAACCTAAGATAGATATATATTCCCCTACAATCACCTAAGGTCGAGTCTCTGGGGGCCCCACTATCACCGAAGTCAAGTTTCCAGCACCTCCACGAGATCCACGAGCTCCACGAGCTCCAGAGCTCGAGCTTCCAGGGTCCCCACAGTCACCAAGAAGGAGTTTTCTGGGCCTCCACAATCTCCTAGTGCCGAGGTTCTTGGTCCACCATCGTCTCCTAAGGTAGAGTTTCCCAGGCTCATAATCACCTGAGGTCAAGTTTTGGGGGACCCCACAAACACATAAGATAGACTTTCTCTGGCCAACAATCTCCTCAGTAGAGATTCCTGGATCCCCACAATCACCTAAGGTCCAATTTTCAGCATCCCCACAATCACCAAGGAAGAGTTTCCTGGGACCCCACTGCCACCTCAGGTTGAGTTTATGGGTCCCACAATCACTTAAGCTTGAATCTCCCAGGTGCCCACAATCACCTAAGGTATAGTTTCCTAGGCCCCCATCATCAAATAAGGTAGATTTTCCCAGGCCCCCACTATCTTCTAAGGGTGATTTCATGGACCCCCACAATCACTTAAGCTAGTGTCCTCACAAACAACAGGGTAGAATTTCCTAGCCCCTCCATGATCCGGTCAACTAAGGTAAACCATTCTGGCCCCCCACCATCACCTAAGGTTGAGTTTTCTGGGCCCACACAATCACCAAAGGGAGAGATTCCTAGCCTGACCACCACGACCCCCCAAGATCACCTAAGGCTGACTTTCCAGGTGAGTTGGGACACATCACGTAAGGTTGATATTCATAGGGTCTTACAATCTCCTAAGGGGAGTTCCCTAATCCCCCACAATCACCTAAGGCAAGTTTCCTGGGGGTCCTCGTCAACTAAGGTAGAAAATCCAGGCCCCACACGAGCGACTATCGGAGATTATCGTGGCTCCCTCAGTCACTTCAGGATGAGGTGATTAACTAAGTGTGAACTTCCTGTACTCCAGATCCTCGTAAGGTAGAGATTCCTGGGCCCCCGTAATCACCTATGGTAGATTTTCCTGGCCCCCTCAAAATTAACTGAGGCGGAAGTCCTGTCCTCACACAATCACCTAAGGTCCATATGCATGGTTCCCCACAAACACCTAAGGTACAGTTTCCTGAGCCCTCACAATCACCTAACATGGACTTTCCTAAGTCCCCTGGGATCACCTGAGATAGAACACCTCAGGGCCAAAAATACCTAAGGTTCAATAATCTGGGCCCCCACCGTCAATTAAGGTCAAGTTTCTTGGGTCTCATAGTCACCTACAGTCCAGTTTCCTGGGCCTCCTCAATCACCTAAAGTCTAGTTTCCTGGGGCCCCACAGTCAACTAATAGGCAGAGGTCCCTGGCCCACAATCAACTAACGTACAGTTTCCTGGGACTCCACAACCACCTAAGGTAGAGTTTACGGGGCAACCACAATCACTGACATAGTGGATCCTGGCCTCACAATCACCTGAGCTAGTTCCCTCTGCCCCTAGAAGCAGTAAGGTATAGTCTCTTGGGCACCCACAGTCATGCAAGCTAGCGTTCCCTGGCCCCCGTAATCACCTAAGGTAGTTTCATGGACCTTCACAAACAACTCACCTAGAGTTTTCGGGGACCCCATAATCACCTGAGGGGAGATTCCTGACGCCCTACAATCACCTAAGCTAGAGCATCCCGGGACCCAACATTCGCCGAAGGGAGAGTGTACTGGACCCACAATCACCTAAGCTAGAGGTTTCTAGGCCCCCACAATCACCTAAGCCAGCATTTCATGGGTCCCCAAATCCCCTAAGGCAGAGTGTTCTGCGACCCCACAATCATCTAAACTGGAGACTCCTAGGCCCCCCAAATCAACTAAGATCATTTCCTGAGCCTCTACAAACACATAAGGTAGAATGTCCAGGCCCCCTCATAATTACCTAAGGTACAGTTTCTTGGGCACCCACAATCACCTAGGATTTGTTTCCTGGGCCTCCCAAATCCCCTAAGTTAGAGATAGGGGTCTCGAAAAATCACCTAATGGAGAGCTTCCTGGCCCCCCACAGACACATACTAGTTTCCTGGGCTCCGACAATCACCTAAGGTATTATTTCCCGGCTCCCCTCAGTGACCTAAGATCGAGTTTCTGACTGCCCAAATCACCTAAGTTAGAGTTTCCTGTGCTCCCACCATTACCTAATGTAGAGTTCCTTGGGACCACACAATCCCCTAAGGCTGGCTTTCCTGAAACCCCACAATCACTTCAAGTAGACTTTAGGCCATGTTCACCCACTAGAGAACTTCTGAAGCCCACAACACCTCAGGTAGAGTTTTCCAAGCCCCCGCAGTCACCTAAGGTGGAGTCTCCTGGCCCCATAATCAACTCAGCTCGACTTCCCTTGTGCACCCACAGTCACCTACAGAGAATTGCCTCAGCTACCGTCATCACGTAAGGTATAGTTTCCTGAACGCCCCAACACCTAGGTCGAGTTTCCAGGGCCTCATAATGCCTTAAAGGTAGATTTGATTAGGCCCCCACCATTGCTTGCACAGAATTTCCAGGCACCCCCATCACCTAGGTAGAGTTTCCTGGGCCCCCACCATCACCATAGCTAGATTTTCCTGAGGTCACAATCACCTAACGTAATAAGCTTTCAACCCCACAGAATTACTTAAGGAAGACTATCCTGGTCCCCCACAATCACTTAACACAGAATTTCCTGGCCCTCCGCACTCCCATAGGGTAGAGTTTCTTGGGCACCAACAATCACCTAAGCTAGAGTTTTCTGGCCCTACAATCACCTAAGTTAGACCTTTCTTGGTACACCCCCCCAATCAACTAAGGTAAATTCCCTGTGCCCCTCAATCGACTCAGATAGGGTTCCTGGACCACCAAAATAACCTACGTTAGAGTTACCCAAACCACCATGATCACCTTTGGTCGAGATTTCAGGGCCCACATAGTCACGTACACTAGAGCTTCCTGGGCACCACAATCACAGTAGATTTTCTAGGGTCCCCACAGTCACCTAAGGTACAATTACCTTTGGCCAAACGATCACCCAAGGTAGAATTTCCTTGCTCCACAACCACGGATTACCGGAACTAGAGTTTCTTAGGCCCACACTCACTGAAGGTAAATATTCACAGTCCCACCAAAATCACCAAAGGTAAGAGTCTCCTGAGCCCACAATCACCTAAGGTAGTTTCCTGGGATCACTTCCACACGAGGTAGAGTTTTCCGGGTCCCCAACACCTAAGGGAGAGTTTCCTGGGCCCTCACTATCACCTGTGGTAGTTACCTGGCCCAATTGCCTAGCTAGAGATTCCTTGCAGTTAGACATTCCTAGGCTCACAGGCACCTAAGGTGGACTTTTTGACCCACCACGTCCACCTCGGTAAAGTTTGGGCCACAATCACCTACTTTAGACTTTCCTGGTCTCCCACAATCCCCTACGGCAGAATGTTCTGCACTCCCTACCATCAGTTCTAATGTAGAATTTTGGGACCCCCACAATGAACTAAAATAGATTTTCCGGAGTACCCACAATCACCTAAACTAGAATTTCCTGGTGCCCCCGCCAACGGAGAGTTCCTGGGCCCCCACAATCAAAGAAGTTAAGCATCACTTAAGTTAGGTTTTTTCTGGACCCTCCAAATCACCTAAGGTGGAGTTTCCTGGGTCCCCACCATCAATTATGGTATAGTTTGCTTGGACTACACTCACCTAAGGTACCACCCCCTGGAGCCCCACACTCACCTAAAGCCGTCTTTCCTGGGCCCACAGTCACCTAACTAATAGTTTTGGGACCCACAATTACCTAAGGGAGAGACTTCTCGGCCCACAATCACTTATGGTAGAAGTTCCCAGGCCATCAAAATCACTTAAGGTAGACTTTCCTGGGCCCCCACAATCACATAAGCTACTACCTTTGCTTCCACAATCACCAAAGCTAGACTTGCCTGAGACCGAAAGCACCGAATATAGAGACTCCTGGCCCCCCCGAATCACCTAAGCTAGAGTTTCCAGGGTGCCACAGTCACATCCACAAGGATTTTCTGAGCCCCCACCATCACCTAAGGTACAATTCCAGAGACCCCCAAAATCACCTAACGTAGGGTATCACGAGCCCCCAAGAATCACATAAGCTAGGTTTCTGGGCCTCCTAAATAACGTAAAGTAAGATTTCCTAGGGCACAAAATCACTCTTATACTTCCATGGCCCCCACGGGGAATTAAGGCAGAATGTCCTGCTCCTATAATCACCTGAGCTCGAATTTCCAGGGACCACAATAACCTAAGATATTTTACTGGGTGTCCACACTCTGCTAAGCTCAAGTGTTTAAGAACCCCAAATCACCTAAGGTAGGGTATCCTAGGGATACAATCACCTAAGGAAGAGATTTATGGCCCACTACAATCACATAACGTACAGTTTGGGGCCACTAGTATAGCCTTTCCTGGGTAGAATTTCTTGTAACAATCATCTAAGGTAGCCTTCCTGGGCCCACACAGTCACATAAGGCAGAGTTTCAAGAGGCCACAATCACCTAAGATGGGTATTCTTGGGTTTACAATCACCTAAATAATTGGTTTTTGCCCCCACAATCACATAGGGAAGAATTTCAAGGCACCCCACAATGCCTGAAGACAGGGCAAGCTAAGAAGCACAATCACCGGACTTCCCTGGTGGCGCAGTGGTTGAGAGTCTGCCTGCCAATGCAGGGGACACGGGTTCGAGCCCTGGTCTGGGAAGATCCCACATGCCGCGGAGCGACTAAGCCCGTGAGCCACAATTGCTGAGCCTGCGCGTCTGGAGCCTGTGCTCCGCAACGGGAGAGGCCACGATAGTGAGAGGCCTGCGCACCGCGATGAAGAGTGGCTCCCACTTGCCGCAACTAGAGAAAGCCCTCACGCAGAAATGAAGACCCAACACAGCCATAAGTGGATAAATAAATAAATAAATAAATAAATTAAAAAAAGAATTGGAGGCCTCAAAAAAAAAAAAAAAAAAAAAGAAGCACAATCACCTGAGCTAGTGTTTCTTGGGCCCCCACAATAACTTAAGAGTTTTCTGGGCTCCCAATCACCTAGAGTTTCCTGGGTCCCCAAAGTCGACTAAGGGAGAATTTGATGCCCTCCCAAAATCAATTATGTTACACCCTCCCGGTCCCCCCAATCATCTAAGTTCGAGAGTCCTGGGCCCCAACAATGTCTAAGGTCAAAATTCATGGATCCCAGTATCACCTTTGGCAGAATTTTCCTGTCCTTTGGCCCCACAATCAACTAAGGTCAAGTTTCCTGTCCTGCCACAATAACCTAAGATAGATATATATTCCCCTACAATCACCTAAGGTCGAGTCTCTGGGGGCCCCACTATCACCGAAGTCAAGTTTCCAGCACCTCCACGAGATCCACGAGCTCCACGAGCTCCAGAGCTCGAGCTTCCAGGGTCCCCACAGTCACCAAGAAGGAGTTTTCTGGGCCTCCACAATCTCCTAGTGCCGAGGTTCTTGGTCCACCATCGTCTCCTAAGGTAGAGTTTCCCAGGCTCATAATCACCTGAGGTCAAGTTTTGGGGGACCCCACAAACACATAAGATAGACTTTCTCTGGCCAACAATCTCCTCAGTAGAGATTCCTGGATCCCCACAATCACCTAAGGTCCAATTTTCAGCATCCCCACAATCACCAAGGAAGAGTTTCCTGGGACCCCACTGCCACCTCAGGTTGAGTTTATGGGTCCCACAATCACTTAAGCTTGAATCTCCCAGGTGCCCACAATCACCTAAGGTATAGTTTCCTAGGCCCCCATCATCAAATAAGGTAGATTTTCCCAGGCCCCCACTATCTTCTAAGGGTGATTTCATGGACCCCCACAATCACTTAAGCTAGTGTCCTCACAAACAACAGGGTAGAATTTCCTAGCCCCTCCATGATCCGGTCAACTAAGGTAAACCATTCTGGCCCCCCACCATCACCTAAGGTTGAGTTTTCTGGGCCCACACAATCACCAAAGGGAGAGATTCCTAGCCTGACCACCACGACCCCCCAAGATCACCTAAGGCTGACTTTCCAGGTGAGTTGGGACACATCACGTAAGGTTGATATTCATAGGGTCTTACAATCTCCTAAGGGGAGTTCCCTAATCCCCCACAATCACCTAAGGCAAGTTTCCTGGGGGTCCTCGTCAACTAAGGTAGAAAATCCAGGCCCCACACGAGCGACTATCGGAGATTATCGTGGCTCCCTCAGTCACTTCAGGATGAGGTGATTAACTAAGTGTGAACTTCCTGTACTCCAGATCCTCGTAAGGTAGAGATTCCTGGGCCCCCGTAATCACCTATGGTAGATTTTCCTGGCCCCCTCAAAATTAACTGAGGCGGAAGTCCTGTCCTCACACAATCACCTAAGGTCCATATGCATGGTTCCCCACAAACACCTAAGGTACAGTTTCCTGAGCCCTCACAATCACCTAACATGGACTTTCCTAAGTCCCCTGGGATCACCTGAGATAGAACACCTCAGGGCCAAAAATACCTAAGGTTCAATAATCTGGGCCCCCACCGTCAATTAAGGTCAAGTTTCTTGGGTCTCATAGTCACCTACAGTCCAGTTTCCTGGGCCTCCTCAATCACCTAAAGTCTAGTTTCCTGGGGCCCCACAGTCAACTAATAGGCAGAGGTCCCTGGCCCACAATCAACTAACGTACAGTTTCCTGGGACTCCACAACCACCTAAGGTAGAGTTTACGGGGCAACCACAATCACTGACATAGTGGATCCTGGCCTCACAATCACCTGAGCTAGTTCCCTCTGCCCCTAGAAGCAGTAAGGTATAGTCTCTTGGGCACCCACAGTCATGCAAGCTAGCGTTCCCTGGCCCCCGTAATCACCTAAGGTAGTTTCATGGACCTTCACAAACAACTCACCTAGAGTTTTCGGGGACCCCATAATCACCTGAGGGGAGATTCCTGACGCCCTACAATCACCTAAGCTAGAGCATCCCGGGACCCAACATTCGCCGAAGGGAGAGTGTACTGGACCCACAATCACCTAAGCTAGAGGTTTCTAGGCCCCCACAATCACCTAAGCCAGCATTTCATGGGTCCCCAAATCCCCTAAGGCAGAGTGTTCTGCGACCCCACAATCATCTAAACTGGAGACTCCTAGGCCCCCCAAATCAACTAAGATCATTTCCTGAGCCTCTACAAACACATAAGGTAGAATGTCCAGGCCCCCTCATAATTACCTAAGGTACAGTTTCTTGGGCACCCACAATCACCTAGGATTTGTTTCCTGGGCCTCCCAAATCCCCTAAGTTAGAGATAGGGGTCTCGAAAAATCACCTAATGGAGAGCTTCCTGGCCCCCCACAGACACATACTAGTTTCCTGGGCTCCGACAATCACCTAAGGTATTATTTCCCGGCTCCCCTCAGTGACCTAAGATCGAGTTTCTGACTGCCCAAATCACCTAAGTTAGAGTTTCCTGTGCTCCCACCATTACCTAATGTAGAGTTCCTTGGGACCACACAATCCCCTAAGGCTGGCTTTCCTGAAACCCCACAATCACCTCAAGTAGACTTTAGGCCATGTTCACCCACTAGAGAACTTCTGAAGCCCACAACACCTCAGGTAGAGTTTTCCAAGCCCCCGCAGTCACCTAAGGTGGAGTCTCCTGGCCCCATAATCAACTCAGCTCGACTTCCCTTGTGCACCCACAGTCACCTACAGAGAATTGCCTCAGCTACCGTCATCACGTAAGGTATAGTTTCCTGAACGCCCCAACACCTAGGTCGAGTTTCCAGGGCCTCATAATGCCTTAAAGGTAGATTTGATTAGGCCCCCACCATTGCTTGCACAGAATTTCCAGGCACCCCCATCACCTAGGTAGAGTTTCCTGGGCCCCCACCATCACCATAGCTAGATTTTCCTGAGGTCACAATCACCTAACGTAATAAGCTTTCAACCCCACAGAATTACTTAAGGAA
Organism: Balaenoptera acutorostrata; assembly: GCF_949987535.1. NCBI lineage: Eukaryota > Metazoa > Chordata > Mammalia > Artiodactyla > Balaenopteridae > Balaenoptera > Balaenoptera acutorostrata. Next base: position 84,648,231 of record NC_080066.1, read on the forward strand.
GACTATCCTGGTCCCCCACAATCACTTAACACAGAATTTCCTGGCCCTCCGCACTCCCATAGGGTAGAGTTTCTTGGGCACCAACAATCACCTAAGCTAGAGTTTTCTGGCCCTACAATCACCTAAGTTAGACCTTTCTTGGTACACCCCCCCAATCAACTAAGGTAAATTCCCTGTGCCCCTCAATCGACTCAGATAGGGTTCCTGGACCACCAAAATAACCTACGTTAGAGTTACCCAAACCACCATGATCACCTTTGGTCGAGATTTCAGGGCCCACATAGTCACGTACACTAGAGCTTCCTGGGCACCACAATCACAGTAGATTTTCTAGGGTCCCCACAGTCACCTAAGGTACAATTACCTTTGGCCAAACGATCACCCAAGGTAGAATTTCCTTGCTCCACAACCACGGATTACCGGAACTAGAGTTTCTTAGGCCCACACTCACTGAAGGTAAATATTCACAGTCCCACCAAAATCACCAAAGGTAAGAGTCTCCTGAGCCCACAATCACCTAAGGTAGTTTCCTGGGATCACTTCCACACGAGGTAGAGTTTTCCGGGTCCCCAACACCTAAGGGAGAGTTTCCTGGGCCCTCACTATCACCTGTGGTAGTTACCTGGCCCAATTGCCTAGCTAGAGATTCCTTGCAGTTAGACATTCCTAGGCTCACAGGCACCTAAGGTGGACTTTTTGACCCACCACGTCCACCTCGGTAAAGTTTGGGCCACAATCACCTACTTTAGACTTTCCTGGTCTCCCACAATCCCCTACGGCAGAATGTTCTGCACTCCCTACCATCAGTTCTAATGTAGAATTTTGGGACCCCCACAATGAACTAAAATAGATTTTCCGGAGTACCCACAATCACCTAAACTAGAATTTCCTGGTGCCCCCGCCAACGGAGAGTTCCTGGGCCCCCACAATCAAAGAAGTTAAGCATCACTTAAGTTAGGTTTTTTCTGGACCCTCCAAAATCACCTAAGGTGGAGTTTCCTGGGTCCCCACCATCAATTATGGTATAGTTTGCTTGGACTACACTCACCTAAGGTACCACTCCCTGGAGCCCCACACTCACCTAAAGCCGTCTTTCCTGGGCCCACAGTCACCTAACTAATAGTTTTGGGACCCACAATTACCTAAGGGAGAGACTTCTCGGCCCACAATCACTTATGGTAGAAGTTCCCAGGCCATCAAAATCACTTAAGGTAGACTTTCCTGGGCCCCCACAATCACATAAGCTACTACCTTTGCTTCCACAATCACCAAAGCTAGACTTGCCTGAGACCGAAAGCACCGAATATAGAGACTCCTGGCCCCCCCGAATCACCTAAGCTAGAGTTTCCAGGGTGCCACAGTCACATCCACAAGGATTTTCTGAGCCCCCACCATCACCTAAGGTACAATTCCAGAGACCCCCAAAATCACCTAACGTAGGGTATCACGAGCCCCCAAGAATCACATAAGCTAGGTTTCTGGGCCTCCTAAATAACGTAAAGTAAGATTTCCTAGGGCACAAAATCACTCTTATACTTCCATGGCCCCCACGGGGAATTAAGGCAGAATGTCCTGCTCCTATAATCACCTGAGCTCGAATTTCCAGGGACCACAATAACCTAAGATATTTTACTGGGTGTCCACACTCTGCTAAGCTCAAGTGTTTAAGAACCCCAAATCACCTAACGTAGGGTATCCTAGGGATACAATCACCTAAGGAAGAGATTTATGGCCCACTACAATCACATAACGTACAGTTTGGGGCCACTAGTATAGCCTTTCCTGGGTAGAATTTCTTGTAACAATCATCTAAGGTAGCCTTCCTGGGCCCACACAGTCACATAAGGCAGAGTTTCAAGAGGCCACAATCACCTAAGATGGGTATTCTTGGGTTTACAATCACCTAAATAATTGGTTTTCGCCCCCACAATCACATAGGGAAGAATTTCAAGGCACCCCACAATGCCTGAAGACAGGGCAAGCTAAGAAGCACAATCACCGGACTTCCCTGGTGGCGCAGTGGTTGAGAGTCTGCCTGCCAATGCAGGGGACACGGGTTCGAGCCCTGGTCTGGGAAGATCCCACATGCCGCGGAGCGACTAAGCCCGTGAGCCACAATTGCTGAGCCTGCGCGTCTGGAGCCTGTGCTCCGCAACGGGAGAGGCCACGATAGTGAGAGGCCTGCGCACCACGATGAAGAGTGGCTCCCACTTGCCGCAACTAGAGAAAGCCCTCACGCAGAAATGAAGACCCAACACAGCCATAAGTGGATAAATAAATAAATAAATAAATAAATAAATAAATAAATTAATTAATAAATTAAAAAAAAAAAGAATTGGAGGCCTCAAAAAAAAAAAAAAAAAAAAGAAGCACAATCACCTGAGCTAGTGTTTCTTGGGCCCCCACAATAACTTAAGAGTTTTCTGGGCTCCCAATCACCTAGAGTTTCCTGGGTCCCCAAAGTCGACTAAGGGAGAATTTGATGCCCTCCCAAAATCAATTATGTTACACCCTCCCGGTCCCCCCAATCATCTAAGTTCGAGAGTCCTGGGCCCCAACAATGTCTAAGGTCAAAATTCATGGATCCCAGTATCACCTTTGGCAGAATTTTCCTGTCCTTTGGCCCCACAATCAACTAAGGTCAAGTTTCCTGTCCTGCCACAATAACCTAAGATAGATATATATTCCCCTACAATCACCTAAGGTCGAGTCTCTGGGGGCCCCACTATCACCGAAGTCAAGTTTCCAGCACCTCCACGAGATCCACGAGCTCCACGAGCTCCAGAGCTCGAGCTTCCAGGGTCCCCACAGTCACCAAGAAGGAGTTTTCTGGGCCTCCACAATCTCCTAGTGCCGAGGTTCTTGGTCCACCATCGTCTCCTAAGGTAGAGTTTCCCAGGCTCATAATCACCTGAGGTCAAGTTTTGGGGGACCCCACAAACACATAAGATAGACTTTCTCTGGCCAACAATCTCCTCAGTAGAGATTCCTGGATCCCCACAATCACCTAAGGTCCAATTTTCAGCATCCCCACAATCACCAAGGAAGAGTTTCCTGGGACCCCACTGCCACCTCAGGTTGAGTTTATGGGTCCCACAATCACTTAAGCTTGAATCTCCCAGGTGCCCACAATCACCTAAGGTATAGTTTCCTAGGCCCCCATCATCAAATAAGGTAGATTTTCCCAGGCCCCCACTATCTTCTAAGGGTGATTTCATGGACCCCCACAATCACTTAAGCTAGTGTCCTCACAAACAACAGGGTAGAATTTCCTAGCCCCTCCATGATCCGGTCAACTAAGGTAAACCATTCTGGCCCCCCACCATCACCTAAGGTTGAGTTTTCTGGGCCCACACAATCACCAAAGGGAGAGATTCCTAGCCTGACCACCACGACCCCCCAAGATCACCTAAGGCTGACTTTCCAGGTGAGTTGGGACACATCACGTAAGGTTGATATTCATAGGGTCTTACAATCTCCTAAGGGGAGTTCCCTAATCCCCCACAATCACCTAAGGCAAGTTTCCTGGGGGTCCTCGTCAACTAAGGTAGAAAATCCAGGCCCCACACGAGCGACTATCGGAGATTATCGTGGCTCCCTCAGTCACTTCAGGATGAGGTGATTAACTAAGTGTGAACTTCCTGTACTCCAGATCCTCGTAAGGTAGAGATTCCTGGGCCCCCGTAATCACCTATGGTAGATTTTCCTGGCCCCCTCAAAATTAACTGAGGCGGAAGTCCTGTCCTCACACAATCACCTAAGGTCCATATGCATGGTTCCCCACAAACACCTAAGGTACAGTTTCCTGAGCCCTCACAATCACCTAACATGGACTTTCCTAAGTCCCCTGGGATCACCTGAGATAGAACACCTCAGGGCCAAAAATACCTAAGGTTCAATAATCTGGGCCCCCACCGTCAATTAAGGTCAAGTTTCTTGGGTCTCATAGTCACCTACAGTCCAGTTTCCTGGGCCTCCTCAATCACCTAAAGTCTAGTTTCCTGGGGCCCCACAGTCAACTAATAGGCAGAGGTCCCTGGCCCACAATCAACTAACGTACAGTTTCCTGGGACTCCACAACCACCTAAGGTAGAGTTTACGGGGCAACCACAATCACTGACATAGTGGATCCTGGCCTCACAATCACCTGAGCTAGTTCCCTCTGCCCCTAGAAGCAGTAAGGTATAGTCTCTTGGGCACCCACAGTCATGCAAGCTAGCGTTCCCTGGCCCCCGTAATCACCTAAGGTAGTTTCATGGACCTTCACAAACAACTCACCTAGAGTTTTCGGGGACCCCATAATCACCTGAGGGGAGATTCCTGACGCCCTACAATCACCTAAGCTAGAGCATCCCGGGACCCAACATTCGCCGAAGGGAGAGTGTACTGGACCCACAATCACCTAAGCTAGAGGTTTCTAGGCCCCCACAATCACCTAAGCCAGCATTTCATGGGTCCCCAAATCCCCTAAGGCAGAGTGTTCTGCGACCCCACAATCATCTAAACTGGAGACTCCTAGGCCCCCCAAATCAACTAAGATCATTTCCTGAGCCTCTACAAACACATAAGGTAGAATGTCCAGGCCCCCTCATAATTACCTAAGGTACAGTTTCTTGGGCACCCACAATCACCTAGGATTTGTTTCCTGGGCCTCCCAAATCCCCTAAGTTAGAGATAGGGGTCTCGAAAAATCACCTAATGGAGAGCTTCCTGGCCCCCCACAGACACATACTAGTTTCCTGGGCTCCGACAATCACCTAAGGTATTATTTCCCGGCTCCCCTCAGTGACCTAAGATCGAGTTTCTGACTGCCCAAATCACCTAAGTTAGAGTTTCCTGTGCTCCCACCATTACCTAATGTAGAGTTCCTTGGGACCACACAATCCCCTAAGGCTGGCTTTCCTGAAACCCCACAATCACCTCAAGTAGACTTTAGGCCATGTTCACCCACTAGAGAACTTCTGAAGCCCACAACACCTCAGGTAGAGTTTTCCAAGCCCCCGCAGTCACCTAAGGTGGAGTCTCCTGGCCCCATAATCAACTCAGCTCGACTTCCCTTGTGCACCCACAGTCACCTACAGAGAATTGCCTCAGCTACCGTCATCACGTAAGGTATAGTTTCCTGAACGCCCCAACACCTAGGTCGAGTTTCCAGGGCCTCATAATGCCTTAAAGGTAGATTTGATTAGGCCCCCACCATTGCTTGCACAGAATTTCCAGGCACCCCCATCACCTAGGTAGAGTTTCCTGGGCCCCCACCATCACCATAGCTAGATTTTCCTGAGGTCACAATCACCTAACGTAATAAGCTTTCAACCCCACAGAATTACTTAAGGAAGACTATCCTGGTCCCCCACAATCACTTAACACAGAATTTCCTGGCCCTCCGCACTCCCATAGGGTAGAGTTTCTTGGGCACCAACAATCACCTAAGCTAGAGTTTTCTGGCCCTACAATCACCTAAGTTAGACCTTTCTTGGTACACCCCCCCAATCAACTAAGGTAAATTCCCTGTGCCCCTCAATCGACTCAGATAGGGTTCCTGGACCACCAAAATAACCTACGTTAGAGTTACCCAAACCACCATGATCACCTTTGGTCGAGATTTCAGGGCCCACATAGTCACGTACACTAGAGCTTCCTGGGCACCACAATCACAGTAGATTTTCTAGGGTCCCCACAGTCACCTAAGGTACAATTACCTTTGGCCAAACGATCACCCAAGGTAGAATTTCCTTGCTCCACAACCACGGATTACCGGAACTAGAGTTTCTTAGGCCCACACTCACTGAAGGTAAATATTCACAGTCCCACCAAAATCACCAAAGGTAAGAGTCTCCTGAGCCCACAATCACCTAAGGTAGTTTCCTGGGATCACTTCCACACGAGGTAGAGTTTTCCGGGTCCCCAACACCTAAGGGAGAGTTTCCTGGGCCCTCACTATCACCTGTGGTAGTTACCTGGCCCAATTGCCTAGCTAGAGATTCCTTGCAGTTAGACATTCCTAGGCTCACAGGCACCTAAGGTGGACTTTTTGACCCACCACGTCCACCTCGGTAAAGTTTGGGCCACAATCACCTACTTTAGACTTTCCTGGTCTCCCACAATCCCCTACGGCAGAATGTTCTGCACTCCCTACCATCAGTTCTAATGTAGAATTTTGGGACCCCCACAATGAACTAAAATAGATTTTCCGGAGTACCCACAATCACCTAAACTAGAATTTCCTGGTGCCCCCGCCAACGGAGAGTTCCTGGGCCCCCACAATCAAAGAAGTTAAGCATCACTTAAGTTAGGTTTTTTCTGGACCCTCCAAAATCACCTAAGGTGGAGTTTCCTGGGTCCCCACCATCAATTATGGTATAGTTTGCTTGGACTACACTCACCTAAGGTACCACTCCCTGGAGCCCCACACTCACCTAAAGCCGTCTTTCCTGGGCCCACAGTCACCTAACTAATAGTTTTGGGACCCACAATTACCTAAGGGAGAGACTTCTCGGCCCACAATCACTTATGGTAGAAGTTCCCAGGCCATCAAAATCACTTAAGGTAGACTTTCCTGGGCCCCCACAATCACATAAGCTACTACCTTTGCTTCCACAATCACCAAAGCTAGACTTGCCTGAGACCGAAAGCACCGAATATAGAGACTCCTGGCCCCCCCGAATCACCTAAGCTAGAGTTTCCAGGGTGCCACAGTCACATCCACAAGGATTTTCTGAGCCCCCACCATCACCTAAGGTACAATTCCAGAGACCCCCAAAATCACCTAACGTAGGGTATCACGAGCCCCCAAGAATCACATAAGCTAGGTTTCTGGGCCTCCTAAATAACGTAAAGTAAGATTTCCTAGGGCACAAAATCACTCTTATACTTCCATGGCCCCCACGGGGAATTAAGGCAGAATGTCCTGCTCCTATAATCACCTGAGCTCGAATTTCCAGGGACCACAATAACCTAAGATATTTTACTGGGTGTCCACACTCTGCTAAGCTCAAGTGTTTAAGAACCCCAAATCACCTAACGTAGGGTATCCTAGGGATACAATCACCTAAGGAAGAGATTTATGGCCCACTACAATCACATAACGTACAGTTTGGGGCCACTAGTATAGCCTTTCCTGGGTAGAATTTCTTGTAACAATCATCTAAGGTAGCCTTCCTGGGCCCACACAGTCACATAAGGCAGAGTTTCAAGAGGCCACAATCACCTAAGATGGGTATTCTTGGGTTTACAATCACCTAAATAATTGGTTTTCGCCCCCACAATCACATAGGGAAGAATTTCAAGGCACCCCACAATGCCTGAAGACAGGGCAAGCTAAGAAGCACAATCACCGGACTTCCCTGGTGGCGCAGTGGTTGAGAGTCTGCCTGCCAATGCAGGGGACACGGGTTCGAGCCCTGGTCTGGGAAGATCCCACATGCCGCGGAGCGACTAAGCCCGTGAGCCACAATTGCTGAGCCTGCGCGTCTGGAGCCTGTGCTCCGCAACGGGAGAGGCCACGATAGTGAGAGGCCTGCGCACCACGATGAAGAGTGGCTCCCACTTGCCGCAACTAGAGAAAGCCCTCACGCAGAAATGAAGACCCAACACAGCCATAAGTGGATAAATAAATAAATAAATAAATAAATAAATAAATAAATAAATAAATAAATTAATTAATAAATTAAAAAAAAAAAGAATTGGAGGCCTCAAAAAAAAAAAAAAAAAAAAGAAGCACAATCACCTGAGCTAGTGTTTCTTGGGCCCCCACAATAACTTAAGAGTTTTCTGGGCTCCCAATCACCTAGAGTTTCCTGGGTCCCCAAAGTCGACTAAGGGAGAATTTGATGCCCTCCCAAAATCAATTATGTTACACCCTCCCGGTCCCCCCAATCATCTAAGTTCGAGAGTCCTGGGCCCCAACAATGTCTAAGGTCAAAATTCATGGATCCCAGTATCACCTTTGGCAGAATTTTCCTGTCCTTTGGCCCCACAATCAACTAAGGTCAAGTTTCCTGTCCTGCCACAATAACCTAAGATAGATATATATTCCCCTACAATCACCTAAGGTCGAGTCTCTGGGGGCCCCACTATCACCGAAGTCAAGTTTCCAGCACCTCCACGAGATCCACGAGCTCCACGAGCTCCAGAGCTCGAGCTTCCAGGGTCCCCACAGTCACCAAGAAGGAGTTTTCTGGGCCTCCACAATCTCCTAGTGCCGAGGTTCTTGGTCCACCATCGTCTCCTAAGGTAGAGTTTCCCAGGCTCATAATCACCTGAGGTCAAGTTTTGGGGGACCCCACAAACACATAAGATAGACTTTCTCTGGCCAACAATCTCCTCAGTAGAGATTCCTGGATCCCCACAATCACCTAAGGTCCAATTTTCAGCATCCCCACAATCACCAAGGAAGAGTTTCCTGGGACCCCACTGCCACCTCAGGTTGAGTTTATGGGTCCCACAATCACTTAAGCTTGAATCTCCCAGGTGCCCACAATCACCTAAGGTATAGTTTCCTAGGCCCCCATCATCAAATAAGGTAGATTTTCCCAGGCCCCCACTATCTTCTAAGGGTGATTTCATGGACCCCCACAATCACTTAAGCTAGTGTCCTCACAAACAACAGGGTAGAATTTCCTAGCCCCTCCATGATCCGGTCAACTAAGGTAAACCATTCTGGCCCCCCACCATCACCTAAGGTTGAGTTTTCTGGGCCCACACAATCACCAAAGGGAGAGATTCCTAGCCTGACCACCACGACCCCCCAAGATCACCTAAGGCTGACTTTCCAGGTGAGTTGGGACACATCACGTAAGGTTGATATTCATAGGGTCTTACAATCTCCTAAGGGGAGTTCCCTAATCCCCCACAATCACCTAAGGCAAGTTTCCTGGGGGTCCTCGTCAACTAAGGTAGAAAATCCAGGCCCCACACGAGCGACTATCGGAGATTATCGTGGCTCCCTCAGTCACTTCAGGATGAGGTGATTAACTAAGTGTGAACTTCCTGTACTCCAGATCCTCGTAAGGTAGAGATTCCTGGGCCCCCGTAATCACCTATGGTAGATTTTCCTGGCCCCCTCAAAATTAACTGAGGCGGAAGTCCTGTCCTCACACAATCACCTAAGGTCCATATGCATGGTTCCCCACAAACACCTAAGGTACAGTTTCCTGAGCCCTCACAATCACCTAACATGGACTTTCCTAAGTCCCCTGGGATCACCTGAGATAGAACACCTCAGGGCCAAAAATACCTAAGGTTCAATAATCTGGGCCCCCACCGTCAATTAAGGTCAAGTTTCTTGGGTCTCATAGTCACCTACAGTCCAGTTTCCTGGGCCTCCTCAATCACCTAAAGTCTAGTTTCCTGGGGCCCCACAGTCAACTAATAGGCAGAGGTCCCTGGCCCACAATCAACTAACGTACAGTTTCCTGGGACTCCACAACCACCTAAGGTAGAGTTTACGGGGCAACCACAATCACTGACATAGTGGATCCTGGCCTCACAATCACCTGAGCTAGTTCCCTCTGCCCCTAGAAGCAGTAAGGTATAGTCTCTTGGGCACCCACAGTCATGCAAGCTAGCGTTCCCTGGCCCCCGTAATCACCTAAGGTAGTTTCATGGACCTTCACAAACAACTCACCTAGAGTTTTCGGGGACCCCATAATCACCTGAGGGGAGATTCCTGACGCCCTACAATCACCTAAGCTAGAGCATCCCGGGACCCAACATTCGCCGAAGGGAGAGTGTACTGGACCCACAATCACCTAAGCTAGAGGTTTCTAGGCCCCCACAATCACCTAAGCCAGCATTTCATGGGTCCCCAAATCCCCTAAGGCAGAGTGTTCTGCGACCCCACAATCATCTAAACTGGAGACTCCTAGGCCCCCCAAATCAACTAAGATCATTTCCTGAGCCTCTACAAACACATAAGGTAGAATGTCCAGGCCCCCTCATAATTACCTAAGGTACAGTTTCTTGGGCACCCACAATCACCTAGGATTTGTTTCCTGGGCCTCCCAAATCCCCTAAGTTAGAGATAGGGGTCTCGAAAAATCACCTAATGGAGAGCTTCCTGGCCCCCCACAGACACATACTAGTTTCCTGGGCTCCGACAATCACCTAAGGTATTATTTCCCGGCTCCCCTCAGTGACCTAAGATCGAGTTTCTGACTGCCCAAATCACCTAAGTTAGAGTTTCCTGTGCTCCCACCATTACCTAATGTAGAGTTCCTTGGGACCACACAATCCCCTAAGGCTGGCTTTCCTGAAACCCCACAATCACCTCAAGTAGACTTTAGGCCATGTTCACCCACTAGAGAACTTCTGAAGCCCACAACACCTCAGGTAGAGTTTTCCAAGCCCCCGCAGTCACCTAAGGTGGAGTCTCCTGGCCCCATAATCAACTCAGCTCGACTTCCCTTGTGCACCCACAGTCACCTACAGAGAATTGCCTCAGCTACCGTCATCACGTAAGGTATAGTTTCCTGAACGCCCCAACACCTAGGTCGAGTTTCCAGGGCCTCATAATGCCTTAAAGGTAGATTTGATTAGGCCCCCACCATTGCTTGCACAGAATTTCCAGGCACCCACATCACCTAGGTAGAGTTTCCTGGGCCCCCACCATCACCATAGCTAGATTTTCCTGAGGTCACAATCACCTAACGTAATAAGCTTTCAACCCCACAGAATTACTTAAGGAAGACTATCCTGGTCCCCCACAATCACTTAACACAGAATTTCCTGGCCCTCCGCACTCCCATAGGGTAGAGTTTCTTGGGCACCAACAATCACCTAAGCTAGAGTTTTCTGGCCCTACAATCACCTAAGTTAGACCTTTCTTGGTACACCCCCCCAATCAACTAAGGTAAATTCCCTGTGCCCCTCAATCGACTCAGATAGGGTTCCTGGACCACCAAAATAACCTACGTTAGAGTTACCCAAACCACCATGATCACCTTTGGTCGAGATTTCAGGGCCCACATAGTCACGTACACTAGAGCTTCCTGGGCACCACAATCACAGTAGATTTTCTAGGGTCCCCACAGTCACCTAAGGTACAATTACCTTTGGCCAAACGATCACCCAAGGTAGAATTTCCTTGCTCCACAACCTCGGATTACCGGAACTAGAGTTTCTTAGGCCCACACTCACTGAAGGTAAATATTCACAGTCCCACCAAAATCACCAAAGGTAAGAGTCTCCTGAGCCCACAATCACCTAAGGTAGTTTCCTGGGATCACTTCCACACGAGGTAGAGTTTTCCGGGTCCCCAACACCTAAGGGAGAGTTTCCTGGGCCCTCACTATCACCTGTGGTAGTTACCTGGCCCAATTGCCTAGCTAGAGATTCCTTGCAGTTAGACATTCCTAGGCTCACAGGCACCTAAGGTGGACTTTTTGACCCACCACGTCCACCTCGGTAAAGTTTGGGCCACAATCACCTACTTTAGACTTTCCTGGTCTCCCACAATCCCCTACGGCAGAATGTTCTGCACTCCCTACCATCAGTTCTAATGTAGAATTTTGGGACCCCCACAATGAACTAAAATAGATTTTCCGGAGTACCCACAATCACCTAAACTAGAATTTCCTGGTGCCCCCGCCAACGGAGAGTTCCTGGGCCCCCACAATCAAAGAAGTTAAGCATCACTTAAGTTAGGTTTTTTCTGGACCCTCCAAATCACCTAAGGTGGAGTTTCCTGGGTCCCCACCATCAATTATGGTATAGTTTGCTTGGACTACACTCACCTAAGGTACCACCCCCTGGAGCCCCACACTCACCTAAAGCCGTCTTTCCTGGGCCCACAGTCACCTAACTAATAGTTTTGGGACCCACAATTACCTAAGGGAGAGACTTCTCGGCCCACAATCACTTATGGTAGAAGTTCCCAGGCCATCAAAATCACTTAAGGTAGACTTTCCTGGGCCCCCACAATCACATAAGCTACTACCTTTGCTTCCACAATCACCAAAGCTAGACTTGCCTGAGACCGAAAGCACCGAATATAGAGACTCCTGGCCCCCCCGAATCACCTAAGCCAGAGTTTCCAGGGTGCCACAGTCACATCCACAAGGATTTTCTGAGCCCCCACCATCACCTAAGGTACAATTCCAGAGACCCCCAAAATCACCTAACGTAGGGTATCACGAGCCCCCAAGAATCACATAAGCTAGGTTTCTGGGCCTCCTAAATAACGTAAAGTAAGATTTCCTAGGGCACAAAATCACTCTTATACTTCCATGGCCCCCACGGGGAATTAAGGCAGAATGTCCTGCTCCTATAATCACCTGAGCTCGAATTTCCAGGGACCACAATAACCTAAGATATTTTACTGGGTGTCCACACTCTGCTAAGCTCAAGTGTTTAAGAACCCCAAATCACCTAAGGTAGGGTATCCTAGGGATACAATCACCTAAGGAAGAGATTTATGGCCCACTACAATCACATAACGTACAGTTTGGGGCCACTAGTATAGCCTTTCCTGGGTAGAATTTCTTGTAACAATCATCTAAGGTAGCCTTCCTGGGCCCACACAGTCACATAAGGCAGAGTTTCAAGAGGCCACAATCACCTAAGATGGGTATTCTTGGGTTTACAATCACCTAAATAATTGGTTTTCGCCCCCACAATCACATAGGGAAGAATTTCAAGGCACCCCACAATGCCTGAAGACAGGGCAAGCTAAGAAGCACAATCACCGGACTTCCCTGGTGGCGCAGTGGTTGAGAGTCTGCCTGCCAATGCAGGGGACACGGGTTCGAGCCCTGGTCTGGGAAGATCCCACATGCCGCGGAGCGACTAAGCCCGTGAGCCACAATTGCTGAGCCTGCGCGTCTGGAGCCTGTGCTCCGCAACGGGAGAGGCCACGATAGTGAGAGGCCTGCGCACCGCGATGAAGAGTGGCTCCCACTTGCCGCAACTAGAGAAAGCCCTCACGCAGAAATGAAGACCCAACACAGCCATAAGTGGATAAATAAATAAATAAATAAATAAATTAATTAATTAATAAATTAAAAAAAAAAAGAATTGGAGGCCTCAAAAAAAAAAAAAAAAAAAAGAAGCACAATCACCTGAGCTAGTGTTTCTTGGGCCCCCACAATAACTTAAGAGTTTTCTGGGCTCCCAATCACCTAGAGTTTCCTGGGTCCCCAAAGTCGACTAAGGGAGAATTTGATGCCCTCCCAAAATCAATTATGTTACACCCTCCCGGTCCCCCCAATCATCTAAGTTCGAGAGTCCTGGGCCCCAACAATGTCTAAGGTCAAAATTCATGGATCCCAGTATCACCTTTGGCAGAATTTTCCTGTCCTTTGGCCCCACAATCAACTAAGGTCAAGTTTCCTGTCCTGCCACAATAACCTAAGATAGATATATATTCCCCTACAATCACCTAAGGTCGAGTCTCTGGGGGCCCCACTATCACCGAAGTCAAGTTTCCAGCACCTCCACGAGATCCACGAGCTCCACGAGCTCCAGAGCTCGAGCTTCCAGGGTCCCCACAGTCACCAAGAAGGAGTTTTCTGGGCCTCCACAATCTCCTAGTGCCGAGGTTCTTGGTCCACCATCGTCTCCTAAGGTAGAGTTTCCCAGGCTCATAATCACCTGAGGTCAAGTTTTGGGGGACCCCACAAACACATAAGATAGACTTTCTCTGGCCAACAATCTCCTCAGTAGAGATTCCTGGATCCCCACAATCACCTAAGGTCCAATTTTCAGCATCCCCACAATCACCAAGGAAGAGTTTCCTGGGACCCCACTGCCACCTCAGGTTGAGTTTATGGGTCCCACAATCACTTAAGCTTGAATCTCCCAGGTGCCCACAATCACCTAAGGTATAGTTTCCTAGGCCCCCATCATCAAATAAGGTAGATTTTCCCAGGCCCCCACTATCTTCTAAGGGTGATTTCATGGACCCCCACAATCACTTAAGCTAGTGTCCTCACAAACAACAGGGTAGAATTTCCTAGCCCCTCCATGATCCGGTCAACTAAGGTAAACCATTCTGGCCCCCCACCATCACCTAAGGTTGAGTTTTCTGGGCCCACACAATCACCAAAGGGAGAGATTCCTAGCCTGACCACCACGACCCCCCAAGATCACCTAAGGCTGACTTTCCAGGTGAGTTGGGACACATCACGTAAGGTTGATATTCATAGGGTCTTACAATCTCCTAAGGGGAGTTCCCTAATCCCCCACAATCACCTAAGGCAAGTTTCCTGGGGGTCCTCGTCAACTAAGGTAGAAAATCCAGGCCCCACACGAGCGACTATCGGAGATTATCGTGGCTCCCTCAGTCACTTCAGGATGAGGTGATTAACTAAGTGTGAACTTCCTGTACTCCAGATCCTCGTAAGGTAGAGATTCCTGGGCCCCCGTAATCACCTATGGTAGATTTTCCTGGCCCCCTCAAAATTAACTGAGGCGGAAGTCCTGTCCTCACACAATCACCTAAGGTCCATATGCATGGTTCCCCACAAACACCTAAGGTACAGTTTCCTGAGCCCTCACAATCACCTAACATGGACTTTCCTAAGTCCCCTGGGATCACCTGAGATAGAACACCTCAGGGCCAAAAATACCTAAGGTTCAATAATCTGGGCCCCCACCGTCAATTAAGGTCAAGTTTCTTGGGTCTCATAGTCACCTACAGTCCAGTTTCCTGGGCCTCCTCAATCACCTAAAGTCTAGTTTCCTGGGGCCCCACAGTCAACTAATAGGCAGAGGTCCCTGGCCCACAATCAACTAACGTACAGTTTCCTGGGACTCCACAACCACCTAAGGTAGAGTTTACGGGGCAACCACAATCACTGACATAGTGGATCCTGGCCTCACAATCACCTGAGCTAGTTCCCTCTGCCCCTAGAAGCAGTAAGGTATAGTCTCTTGGGCACCCACAGTCATGCAAGCTAGCGTTCCCTGGCCCCCGTAATCACCTAAGGTAGTTTCATGGACCTTCACAAACAACTCACCTAGAGTTTTCGGGGACCCCATAATCACCTGAGGGGAGATTCCTGACGCCCTACAATCACCTAAGCTAGAGCATCCCGGGACCCAACATTCGCCGAAGGGAGAGTGTACTGGACCCACAATCACCTAAGCTAGAGGTTTCTAGGCCCCCACAATCACCTAAGCCAGCATTTCATGGGTCCCCAAATCCCCTAAGGCAGAGTGTTCTGCGACCCCACAATCATCTAAACTGGAGACTCCTAGGCCCCCCAAATCAACTAAGATCATTTCCTGAGCCTCTACAAACACATAAGGTAGAATGTCCAGGCCCCCTCATAATTACCTAAGGTACAGTTTCTTGGGCACCCACAATCACCTAGGATTTGTTTCCTGGGCCTCCCAAATCCCCTAAGTTAGAGATAGGGGTCTCGAAAAATCACCTAATGGAGAGCTTCCTGGCCCCCCACAGACACATACTAGTTTCCTGGGCTCCGACAATCACCTAAGGTATTATTTCCCGGCTCCCCTCAGTGACCTAAGATCGAGTTTCTGACTGCCCAAATCACCTAAGTTAGAGTTTCCTGTGCTCCCACCATTACCTAATGTAGAGTTCCTTGGGACCACACAATCCCCTAAGGCTGGCTTTCCTGAAACCCCACAATCACCTCAAGTAGACTTTAGGCCATGTTCACCCACTAGAGAACTTCTGAAGCCCACAACACCTCAGGTAGAGTTTTCCAAGCCCCCGCAGTCACCTAAGGTGGAGTCTCCTGGCCCCATAATCAACTCAGCTCGACTTCCCTTGTGCACCCACAGTCACCTACAGAGAATTGCCTCAGCTACCGTCATCACGTAAGGTATAGTTTCCTGAACGCCCCAACACCTAGGTCGAGTTTCCAGGGCCTCATAATGCCTTAAAGGTAGATTTGATTAGGCCCCCACCATTGCTTGCACAGAATTTCCAGGCACCCCCATCACCTAGGTAGAGTTTCCTGGGCCCCCACCATCACCATAGCTAGATTTTCCTGAGGTCACAATCACCTAACGTAATAAGCTTTCAACCCCACAGAATTACTTAAGGAAGACTATCCTGGTCCCCCACAATCACTTAACACAGAATTTCCTGGCCCTCCGCACTCCCATAGGGTAGAGTTTCTTGGGCACCAACAATCACCTAAGCTAGAGTTTTCTGGCCCTACAATCACCTAAGTTAGACCTTTCTTGGTACACCCCCCCCAATCAACTAAGGTAAATTCCCTGTGCCCCTCAATCGACTCAGATAGGGTTCCTGGACCACCAAAATAACCTACGTTAGAGTTACCCAAACCACCATGATCACCTTTGGTCGAGATTTCAGGGCCCACATAGTCACGTACACTAGAGCTTCCTGGGCACCACAATCACAGTAGATTTTCTAGGGTCCCCACAGTCACCTAAGGTACAATTACCTTTGGCCAAACGATCACCCAAGGTAGAATTTCCTTGCTCCACAACCACGGATTACCGGAACTAGAGTTTCTTAGGCCCACACTCACTGAAGGTAAATATTCACAGTCCCACCAAAATCACCAAAGGTAAGAGTCTCCTGAGCCCACAATCACCTAAGGTAGTTTCCTGGGATCACTTCCACACGAGGTAGAGTTTTCCGGGTCCCCAACACCTAAGGGAGAGTTTCCTGGGCCCTCACTATCACCTGTGGTAGTTACCTGGCCCAATTGCCTAGCTAGAGATTCCTTGCAGTTAGACATTCCTAGGCTCACAGGCACCTAAGGTGGACTTTTTGACCCACCACGTCCACCTCGGTAAAGTTTGGGCCACAATCACCTACTTTAGACTTTCCTGGTCTCCCACAATCCCCTACGGCAGAATGTTCTGCACTCCCTACCATCAGTTCTAATGTAGAATTTTGGGACCCCCACAATGAACTAAAATAGATTTTCCGGAGTACCCACAATCACCTAAACTAGAATTTCCTGGTGCCCCCGCCAACGGAGAGTTCCTGGGCCCCCACAATCAAAGAAGTTAAGCATCACTTAAGTTAGGTTTTTTCTGGACCCTCCAAAATCACCTAAGGTGGAGTTTCCTGGGTCCCCACCATCAATTATGGTATAGTTTGCTTGGACTACACTCACCTAAGGTACCACCCCCTGGAGCCCCACACTCACCTAAAGCCGTCTTTCCTGGGCCCACAGTCACCTAACTAATAGTTTTGGGACCCACAATTACCTAAGGGAGAGACTTCTCGGCCCACAATCACTTATGGTAGAAGTTCCCAGGCCATCAAAATCACTTAAGGTAGACTTTCCTGGGCCCCCACAATCACATAAGCTACTACCTTTGCTTCCACAATCACCAAAGCTAGACTTGCCTGAGACCGAAAGCACCGAATATAGAGACTCCTGGCCCCCCCGAATCACCTAAGCTAGAGTTTCCAGGGTGCCACAGTCACATCCACAAGGATTTTCTGAGCCCCCACCATCACCTAAGGTACAATTCCAGAGACCCCCAAAATCACCTAACGTAGGGTATCACGAGCCCCCAAGAATCACATAAGCTAGGTTTCTGGGCCTCCTAAATAACGTAAAGTAAGATTTCCTAGGGCACAAAATCACTCTTATACTTCCATGGCCCCCACGGGGAATTAAGGCAGAATGTCCTGCTCCTATAATCACCTGAGCTCGAATTTCCAGGGACCACAATAACCTAAGATATTTTACTGGGTGTCCACACTCTGCTAAGCTCAAGTGTTTAAGAACCCCAAATCACCTAACGTAGGGTATCCTAGGGATACAATCACCTAAGGAAGAGATTTATGGCCCACTACAATCACATAACGTGCAGTTTGGGGCCACTAGTATAGCCTTTCCTGGGTAGAATTTCTTGTAACAATCATCTAAGGTAGCCTTCCTGGGCCCACACAGTCACATAAGGCAGAGTTTCAAGAGGCCACAATCACCTAAGATGGGTATTCTTGGGTTTACAATCACCTAAATAATTGGTTTTCGCCCCCACAATCACATAGGGAAGAATTTCAAGGCACCCCACAATGCCTGAAGACAGGGCAAGCTAAGAAGCACAATCACCGGACTTCCCTGGTGGCGCAGTGGTTGAGAGTCTGCCTGCCAATGCAGGGGACACGGGTTCGAGCCCTGGTCTGGGAAGATCCCACATGCCGCGGAGCGACTAAGCCCGTGAGCCACAAATGCTGAGCCTGCGCGTCTGGAGCCTGTGCTCCGCAACGGGAGAGGCCACGATAGTGAGAGGCCTGCGCACCGCGATGAAGAGTGGCTCCCACTTGCCGCAACTAGAGAAAGCCCTCACGCAGAAATGAAGACCCAACACAGCCATAAGTGGATAAATAAATAAATAAATAAATAAATAAATAAATAAATAAATAAATAAAAGAATTGGAGGCCTCAAAAAAAAAAAAAAAAAAAAGAAGCACAATCACCTGAGCTAGTGTTTCTTGGGCCCCCACAATAACTTAAGAGTTTTCTGGGCTCCCAATCACCTAGAGTTTCCTGGGTCCCCAAAGTCGACTAAGGGAGAATTTGATGCCCTCCCAAAATCAATTATGTTACACCCTCCCGGTCCCCCCAATCATCTAAGTTCGAGAGTCCTGGGCCCCAAAAATGTCTAAGGTCAAAATTCATGGATCCCAGTATCACCTTTGGCAGAATTTTCCTGTCCTTTGGCCCCACAATCAACTAAGGTCAAGTTTCCTGTCCTGCCACAATAACCTAAGATAGATATATATTCCCCTACAATCACCTAAGGTCGAGTCTCTGGGGGCCCCACTATCACCGAAGTCAAGTTTCCAGCACCTCCACGAGATCCACGAGCTCCACGAGCTCCAGAGCTCGAGCTTCCAGGGTCCCCACAGTCACCAAGAAGGAGTTTTCTGGGCCTCCACAATCTCCTAGTGCCGAGGTTCTTGGTCCACCATCGTCTCCTAAGGTAGAGTTTCCCAGGCTCATAATCACCTGAGGTCAAGTTTTGGGGGACCCCACAAACACATAAGATAGACTTTCTCTGGCCAACAATCTCCTCAGTAGAGATTCCTGGATCCCCACAATCACCTAAGGTCCAATTTTCAGCATCCCCACAATCACCAAGGAAGAGTTTCCTGGGACCCCACTGCCACCTCAGGTTGAGTTTATGGGTCCCACAATCACTTAAGCTTGAATCTCCCAGGTGCCCACAATCACCTAAGGTATAGTTTCCTAGGCCGCCATCATCAAATAAGGTAGATTTTCCCAGGCCCCCACTATCTTCTAAGGGTGATTTCATGGACCCCCACAATCACTTAAGCTAGTGTCCTCACAAACAACAGGGTAGAATTTCCTAGCCCCTCCATGATCCGGTCAACTAAGGTAAACCATTCTGGCCCCCCACCATCACCTAAGGTTGAGTTTTCTGGGCCCACACAATCACCAAAGGGAGAGATTCCTAGCCTGACCACCACGACCCCCCAAGATCACCTAAGGCTGACTTTCCAGGTGAGTTGGGACACATCACGTAAGGTTGATATTCATAGGGTCTTACAATCTCCTAAGGGGAGTTCCCTAATCCCCCACAATCACCTAAGGCAAGTTTCCTGGGGGTCCTCGTCAACTAAGGTAGAAAATCCAGGCCCCACACGAGCGACTATCGGAGATTATCGTGGCTCCCTCAGTCACTTCAGGATGAGGTGATTAACTAAGTGTGAACTTCCTGTACTCCAGATCCTCGTAAGGTAGAGATTCCTGGGCCCCCGTAATCACCTATGGTAGATTTTCCTGGCCCCCTCAAAATTAACTGAGGCGGAAGTCCTGTCCTCACACAATCACCTAAGGTCCATATGCATGGTTCCCCACAAACACCTAAGGTACAGTTTCCTGAGCCCTCACAATCACCTAACATGGACTTTCCTAAGTCCCCTGGGATCACCTGAGATAGAACACCTCAGGGCCAAAAATACCTAAGGTTCAATAATCTGGGCCCCCACCGTCAATTAAGGTCAAGTTTCTTGGGTCTCATAGTCACCTACAGTCCAGTTTCCTGGGCCTCCTCAATCACCTAAAGTCTAGTTTCCTGGGGCCCCACAGTCAACTAATAGGCAGAGGTCCCTGGCCCACAATCAACTAACGTACAGTTTCCTGGGACTCCACAACCACCTAAGGTAGAGTTTACGGGGCAACCACAATCACTGACATAGTGGATCCTGGCCTCACAATCACCTGAGCTAGTTCCCTCTGCCCCTAGAAGCAGTAAGGTATAGTCTCTTGGGCACCCACAGTCATGCAAGCTAGCGTTCCCTGGCCCCCGTAATCACCTAAGGTAGTTTCATGGACCTTCACAAACAACTCACCTAGAGTTTTCGGGGACCCCATAATCACCTGAGGGGAGATTCCTGACGCCCTACAATCACCTAAGCTAGAGCATCCCGGGACCCAACATTCGCCGAAGGGAGAGTGTACTGGACCCACAATCACCTAAGCTAGAGGTTTCTAGGCCCCCACAATCACCTAAGCCAGCATTTCATGGGTCCCCAAATCCCCTAAGGCAGAGTGTTCTGCGACCCCACAATCATCTAAACTGGAGACTCCTAGGCCCCCCAAATCAACTAAGATCATTTCCTGAGCCTCTACAAACACATAAGGTAGAATGTCCAGGCCCCCTCATAATTACCTAAGGTACAGTTTCTTGGGCACCCACAATCACCTAGGATTTGTTTCCTGGGCCTCCCAAATCCCCTAAGTTAGAGATAGGGGTCTCGAAAAATCACCTAATGGAGAGCTTCCTGGCCCCCCACAGACACATACTAGTTTCCTGGGCTCCGACAATCACCTAAGGTATTATTTCCCGGCTCCCCTCAGTGACCTAAGATCGAGTTTCTGACTGCCCAAATCACCTAAGTTAGAGTTTCCTGTGCTCCCACCATTACCTAATGTAGAGTTCCTTGGGACCACACAATCCCCTAAGGCTGGCTTTCCTGAAACCCCACAATCACCTCAAGTAGACTTTAGGCCATGTTCACCCACTAGAGAACTTCTGAAGCCCACAACACCTCAGGTAGAGTTTTCCAAGCCCCCGCAGTCACCTAAGGTGGAGTCTCCTGGCCCCATAATCAACTCAGCTCGACTTCCCTTGTGCACCCACAGTCACCTACAGAGAATTGCCTCAGCTACCGTCATCACGTAAGGTATAGTTTCCTGAACGCCCCAACACCTAGGTCGAGTTTCCAGGGCCTCATAATGCCTTAAAGGTAGATTTGATTAGGCCCCCACCATTGCTTGCACAGAATTTCCAGGCACCCACATCACCTAGGTAGAGTTTCCTGGGCCCCCACCATCACCATAGCTAGATTTTCCTGAGGTCACAATCACCTAACGTAATAAGCTTTCAACCCCACAGAATTACTTAAGGAAGACTATCCTGGTCCCCCACAATCACTTAACACAGAATTTCCTGGCCCTCCGCACTCCCATAGGGTAGAGTTTCTTGGGCACCAACAATCACCTAAGCTAGAGTTTTCTGGCCCTACAATCACCTAAGTTAGACCTTTCTTGGTACACCCCCCCAATCAACTAAGGTAAATTCCCTGTGCCCCTCAATCGACTCAGATAGGGTTCCTGGACCACCAAAATAACCTACGTTAGAGTTACCCAAACCACCATGATCACCTTTGGTCGAGATTTCAGGGCCCACATAGTCACGTACACTAGAGCTTCCTGGGCACCACAATCACAGTAGATTTTCTAGGGTCCCCACAGTCACCTAAGGTACAATTACCTTTGGCCAAACGATCACCCAAGGTAGAATTTCCTTGCTCCACAACCACGGATTACCGGAACTAGAGTTTCTTAGGCCCACACTCACTGAAGGTAAATATTCACAGTCCCACCAAAATCACCAAAGGTAAGAGTCTCCTGAGCCCACAATCACCTAAGGTAGTTTCCTGGGATCACTTCCACACGAGGTAGAGTTTTCCGGGTCCCCAACACCTAAGGGAGAGTTTCCTGGGCCCTCACTATCACCTGTGGTAGTTACCTGGCCCAATTGCCTAGCTAGAGATTCCTTGCAGTTAGACATTCCTAGGCTCACAGGCACCTAAGGTGGACTTTTTGACCCACCACGTCCACCTCGGTAAAGTTTGGGCCACAATCACCTACTTTAGACTTTCCTGGTCTCCCACAATCCCCTACGGCAGAATGTTCTGCACTCCCTACCATCAGTTCTAATGTAGAATTTTGGGACCCCCACAATGAACTAAAATAGATTTTCCGGAGTACCCACAATCACCTAAACTAGAATTTCCTGGTGCCCCCGCCAACGGAGAGTTCCTGGGCCCCCACAATCAAAGAAGTTAAGCATCACTTAAGTTAGGTTTTTTCTGGACCCTCCAAAATCACCTAAGGTGGAGTTTCCTGGGTCCCCACCATCAATTATGGTATAGTTTGCTTGGACTACACTCACCTAAGGTACCACCCCCTGGAGCCCCACACTCACCTAAAGCCGTCTTTCCTGGGCCCACAGTCACCTAACTAATAGTTTTGGGACCCACAATTACCTAAGGGAGAGACTTCTCGGCCCACAATCACTTATGGTAGAAGTTCCCAGGCCATCAAAATCACTTAAGGTAGACTTTCCTGGGCCCCCACAATCACATAAGCTACTACCTTTGCTTCCACAATCACCAAAGCTAGACTTGCCTGAGACCGAAAGCACCGAATATAGAGACTCCTGGCCCCCCCGAATCACCTAAGCTAGAGTTTCCAGGGTGCCACAGTCACATCCACAAGGATTTTCTGAGCCCCCACCATCACCTAAGGTACAATTCCAGAGACCCCCAAAATCACCTAACGTAGGGTATCACGAGCCCCCAAGAATCACATAAGCTAGGTTTCTGGGCCTCCTAAATAACGTAAAGTAAGATTTCCTAGGGCACAAAATCACTCTTATACTTCCATGGCCCCCACGGGGAATTAAGGCAGAATGTCCTGCTCCTATAATCACCTGAGCTCGAATTTCCAGGGACCACAATAACCTAAGATATTTTACTGGGTGTCCACACTCTGCTAAGCTCAAGTGTTTAAGAACCCCAAATCACCTAAGGTAGGGTATCCTAGGGATACAATCACCTAAGGAAGAGATTTATGGCCCACTACAATCACATAACGTACAGTTTGGGGCCACTAGTATAGCCTTTCCTGGGTAGAATTTCTTGTAACAATCATCTAAGGTAGCCTTCCTGGGCCCACACAGTCACATAAGGCAGAGTTTCAAGAGGCCACAATCACCTAAGATGGGTATTCTTGGGTTTACAATCACCTAAATAATTGGTTTTCGCCCCCACAATCACATAGGGAAGAATTTCAAGGCACCCCACAATGCCTGAAGACAGGGCAAGCTAAGAAGCACAATCACCGGACTTCCCTGGTGGCGCAGTGGTTGAGAGTCTGCCTGCCAATGCAGGGGACACGGGTTCGAGCCCTGGTCTGGGAAGATCCCACATGCCGCGGAGCGACTAAGCCCGTGAGCCACAATTGCTGAGCCTGCGCGTCTGGAGCCTGTGCTCCGCAACGGGAGAGGCCACGATAGTGAGAGGCCTGCGCACCGCGATGAAGAGTGGCTCCCACTTGCCGCAACTAGAGAAAGCCCTCACGCAGAAATGAAGACCCAACACAGCCATAAGTGGATAAATAAATAAATAAATAAATTAATTAAAAAAAGAATTGGAGGCCTCAAAAAAAAAAAAAAAAAAAAAAAAAGAAGCACAATCACCTGAGCTAGTGTTTCTTGGGCCCCCACAATAACTTAAGAGTTTTCTGGGCTCCCAATCACCTAGAGTTTCCTGGGTCCCCAAAGTCGACTAAGGGAGAATTTGATGCCCTCCCAAAATCAATTATGTTACACCCTCCCGGTCCCCCCAATCATCTAAGTTCGAGAGTCCTGGGCCCCAACAATGTCTAAGGTCAAAATTCATGGATCCCAGTATCACCTTTGGCAGAATTTTCCTGTCCTTTGGCCCCACAATCAACTAAGGTCAAGTTTCCTGTCCTGCCACAATAACCTAAGATAGATATATATTCCCCTACAATCACCTAAGGTCGAGTCTCTGGGGGCCCCACTATCACCGAAGTCAAGTTTCCAGCACCTCCACGAGATCCACGAGCTCCACGAGCTCCAGAGCTCGAGCTTCCAGGGTCCCCACAGTCACCAAGAAGGAGTTTTCTGGGCCTCCACAATCTCCTAGTGCCGAGGTTCTTGGTCCACCATCGTCTCCTAAGGTAGAGTTTCCCAGGCTCATAATCACCTGAGGTCAAGTTTTGGGGGACCCCACAAACACATAAGATAGACTTTCTCTGGCCAACAATCTCCTCAGTAGAGATTCCTGGATCCCCACAATCACCTAAGGTCCAATTTTCAGCATCCCCACAATCACCAAGGAAGAGTTTCCTGGGACCCCACTGCCACCTCAGGTTGAGTTTATGGGTCCCACAATCACTTAAGCTTGAATCTCCCAGGTGCCCACAATCACCTAAGGTATAGTTTCCTAGGCCCCCATCATCAAATAAGGTAGATTTTCCCAGGCCCCCACTATCTTCTAAGGGTGATTTCATGGACCCCCACAATCACTTAAGCTAGTGTCCTCACAAACAACAGGGTAGAATTTCCTAGCCCCTCCATGATCCGGTCAACTAAGGTAAACCATTCTGGCCCCCCACCATCACCTAAGGTTGAGTTTTCTGGGCCCACACAATCACCAAAGGGAGAGATTCCTAGCCTGACCACCACGACCCCCCAAGATCACCTAAGGCTGACTTTCCAGGTGAGTTGGGACACATCACGTAAGGTTGATATTCATAGGGTCTTACAATCTCCTAAGGGGAGTTCCCTAATCCCCCACAATCACCTAAGGCAAGTTTCCTGGGGGTCCTCGTCAACTAAGGTAGAAAATCCAGGCCCCACACGAGCGACTATCGGAGATTATCGTGGCTCCCTCAGTCACTTCAGGATGAGGTGATTAACTAAGTGTGAACTTCCTGTACTCCAGATCCTCGTAAGGTAGAGATTCCTGGGCCCCCGTAATCACCTATGGTAGATTTTCCTGGCCCCCTCAAAATTAACTGAGGCGGAAGTCCTGTCCTCACACAATCACCTAAGGTCCATATGCATGGTTCCCCACAAACACCTAAGGTACAGTTTCCTGAGCCCTCACAATCACCTAACATGGACTTTCCTAAGTCCCCTGGGATCACCTGAGATAGAACACCTCAGGGCCAAAAATACCTAAGGTTCAATAATCTGGGCCCCCACCGTCAATTAAGGTCAAGTTTCTTGGGTCTCATAGTCACCTACAGTCCAGTTTCCTGGGCCTCCTCAATCACCTAAAGTCTAGTTTCCTGGGGCCCCACAGTCAACTAATAGGCAGAGGTCCCTGGCCCACAATCAACTAACGTACAGTTTCCTGGGACTCCACAACCACCTAAGGTAGAGTTTACGGGGCAACCACAATCACTGACATAGTGGATCCTGGCCTCACAATCACCTGAGCTAGTTCCCTCTGCCCCTAGAAGCAGTAAGGTATAGTCTCTTGGGCACCCACAGTCATGCAAGCTAGCGTTCCCTGGCCCCCGTAATCACCTAAGGTAGTTTCATGGACCTTCACAAACAACTCACCTAGAGTTTTCGGGGACCCCATAATCACCTGAGGGGAGATTCCTGACGCCCTACAATCACCTAAGCTAGAGCATCCCGGGACCCAACATTCGCCGAAGGGAGAGTGTACTGGACCCACAATCACCTAAGCTAGAGGTTTCTAGGCCCCCACAATCACCTAAGCCAGCATTTCATGGGTCCCCAAATCCCCTAAGGCAGAGTGTTCTGCGACCCCACAATCATCTAAACTGGAGACTCCTAGGCCCCCCAAATCAACTAAGATCATTTCCTGAGCCTCTACAAACACATAAGGTAGAATGTCCAGGCCCCCTCATAATTACCTAAGGTACAGTTTCTTGGGCACCCACAATCACCTAGGATTTGTTTCCTGGGCCTCCCAAATCCCCTAAGTTAGAGATAGGGGTCTCGAAAAATCACCTAATGGAGAGCTTCCTGGCCCCCCACAGACACATACTAGTTTCCTGGGCTCCGACAATCACCTAAGGTATTATTTCCCGGCTCCCCTCAGTGACCTAAGATCGAGTTTCTGACTGCCCAAATCACCTAAGTTAGAGTTTCCTGTGCTCCCACCATTACCTAATGTAGAGTTCCTTGGGACCACACAATCCCCTAAGGCTGGCTTTCCTGAAACCCCACAATCACCTCAAGTAGACTTTAGGCCATGTTCACCCACTAGAGAACTTCTGAAGCCCACAACACCTCAGGTAGAGTTTTCCAAGCCCCCGCAGTCACCTAAGGTGGAGTCTCCTGGCCCCATAATCAACTCAGCTCGACTTCCCTTGTGCACCCACAGTCACCTACAGAGAATTGCCTCAGCTACCGTCATCACGTAAGGTATAGTTTCCTGAACGCCCCAACACCTAGGTCGAGTTTCCAGGGCCTCATAATGCCTTAAAGGTAGATTTGATTAGGCCCCCACCATTGCTTGCACAGAATTTCCAGGCACCCACATCACCTAGGTAGAGTTTCCTGGGCCCCCACCATCACCATAGCTAGATTTTCCTGAGGTCACAATCACCTAACGTAATAAGCTTTCAACCCCACAGAATTACTTAAGGAAGACTATCCTGGTCCCCCACAATCACTTAACACAGAATTTCCTGGCCCTCCGCACTCCCATAGGGTAGAGTTTCTTGGGCACCAACAATCACCTAAGCTAGAGTTTTCTGGCCCTACAATCACCTAAGTTAGACCTTTCTTGGTACACCCCCCCAATCAACTAAGGTAAATTCCCTGTGCCCCTCAATCGACTCAGATAGGGTTCCTGGACCACCAAAATAACCTACGTTAGAGTTACCCAAACCACCATGATCACCTTTGGTCGAGATTTCAGGGCCCACATAGTCACGTACACTAGAGCTTCCTGGGCACCACAATCACAGTAGATTTTCTAGGGTCCCCACAGTCACCTAAGGTACAATTACCTTTGGCCAAACGATCACCCAAGGTAGAATTTCCTTGCTCCACAACCACGGATTACCGGAACTAGAGTTTCTTAGGCCCACACTCACTGAAGGTAAATATTCACAGTCCCACCAAAATCACCAAAGGTAAGAGTCTCCTGAGCCCACAATCACCTAAGGTAGTTTCCTGGGATCACTTCCACACGAGGTAGAGTTTTCCGGGTCCCCAACACCTAAGGGAGAGTTTCCTGGGCCCTCACTATCACCTGTGGTAGTTACCTGGCCCAATTGCCTAGCTAGAGATTCCTTGCAGTTAGACATTCCTAGGCTCACAGGCACCTAAGGTGGACTTTTTGACCCACCACGTCCACCTCGGTAAAGTTTGGGCCACAATCACCTACTTTAGACTTTCCTGGTCTCCCACAATCCCCTACGGCAGAATGTTCTGCACTCCCTACCATCAGTTCTAATGTAGAATTTTGGGACCCCCACAATGAACTAAAATAGATTTTCCGGAGTACCCACAATCACCTAAACTAGAATTTCCTGGTGCCCCCGCCAACGGAGAGTTCCTGGGCCCCCACAATCAAAGAAGTTAAGCATCACTTAAGTTAGGTTTTTTCTGGACCCTCCAAAATCACCTAAGGTGGAGTTTCCTGGGTCCCCACCATCAATTATGGTATAGTTTGCTTGGACTACACTCACCTAAGGTACCACCCCCTGGAGCCCCACACTCACCTAAAGCCGTCTTTCCTGGGCCCACAGTCACCTAACTAATAGTTTTGGGACCCACAATTACCTAAGGGAGAGACTTCTCGGCCCACAATCACTTATGGTAGAAGTTCCCAGGCCATCAAAATCACTTAAGGTAGACTTTCCTGGGCCCCCACAATCACATAAGCTACTACCTTTGCTTCCACAATCACCAAAGCTAGACTTGCCTGAGACCGAAAGCACCGAATATAGAGACTCCTGGCCCCCCCGAATCACCTAAGCTAGAGTTTCCAGGGTGCCACAGTCACATCCACAAGGATTTTCTGAGCCCCCACCATCACCTAAGGTACAATTCCAGAGACCCCCAAAATCACCTAACGTAGGGTATCACGAGCCCCCAAGAATCACATAAGCTAGGTTTCTGGGCCTCCTAAATAACGTAAAGTAAGATTTCCTAGGGCACAAAATCACTCTTATACTTCCATGGCCCCCACGGGGAATTAAGGCAGAATGTCCTGCTCCTATAATCACCTGAGCTCGAATTTCCAGGGACCACAATAACCTAAGATATTTTACTGGGTGTCCACACTCTGCTAAGCTCAAGTGTTTAAGAACCCCAAATCACCTAAGGTAGGGTATCCTAGGGATACAATCACCTAAGGAAGAGATTTATGGCCCACTACAATCACATAACGTACAGTTTGGGGCCACTAGTATAGCCTTTCCTGGGTAGAATTTCTTGTAACAATCATCTAAGGTAGCCTTCCTGGGCCCACACAGTCACATAAGGCAGAGTTTCAAGAGGCCACAATCACCTAAGATGGGTATTCTTGGGTTTACAATCACCTAAATAATTGGTTTTCGCCCCCACAATCACATAGGGAAGAATTTCAAGGCACCCCACAATGCCTGAAGACAGGGCAAGCTAAGAAGCACAATCACCGGACTTCCCTGGTGGCGCAGTGGTTGAGAGTCTGCCTGCCAATGCAGGGGACACGGGTTCGAGCCCTGGTCTGGGAAGATCCCACATGCCGCGGAGCGACTAAGCCCGTGAGCCACAATTGCTGAGCCTGCGCGTCTGGAGCCTGTGCTCCGCAACGGGAGAGGCCACGATAGTGAGAGGCCTGCGCACCGCGATGAAGAGTGGCTCCCACTTGCCGCAACTAGAGAAAGCCCTCACGCAGAAATGAAGACCCAACACAGCCATAAGTGGATACATAAATAAATAAATAAATAAATAAATAAATAAAAGAATTGGAGGCCTCAAAAAAAAAAAAAAAAAAAAAAGAAGCACAATCACCTGAGCTAGTGTTTCTTGGGCCCCCACAATAACTTAAGAGTTTTCTGGGCTCCCAATCACCTAGAGTTTCCTGGGTCCCCAAAGTCGACTAAGGGAGAATTTGATGCCCTCCCAAAATCAATTATGTTACACCCTCCCGGTCCCCCCAATCATCTAAGTTCGAGAGTCCTGGGCCCCAACAATGTCTAAGGTCAAAATTCATGGATCCCAGTATCACCTTTGGCAGAATTTTCCTGTCCTTTGGCCCCACAATCAACTAAGGTCAAGTTTCCTGTCCTGCCACAATAACCTAAGATAGATATATATTCCCCTACAATCACCTAAGGTCGAGTCTCTGGGGGCCCCACTATCACCGAAGTCAAGTTTCCAGCACCTCCACGAGATCCACGAGCTCCACGAGCTCCAGAGCTCGAGCTTCCAGGGTCCCCACAGTCACCAAGAAGGAGTTTTCTGGGCCTCCACAATCTCCTAGTGCCGAGGTTCTTGGTCCACCATCGTCTCCTAAGGTAGAGTTTCCCAGGCTCATAATCACCTGAGGTCAAGTTTTGGGGGACCCCACAAACACATAAGATAGACTTTCTCTGGCCAACAATCTCCTCAGTAGAGATTCCTGGATCCCCACAATCACCTAAGGTCCAATTTTCAGCATCCCCACAATCACCAAGGAAGAGTTTCCTGGGACCCCACTGCCACCTCAGGTTGAGTTTATGGGTCCCACAATCACTTAAGCTTGAATCTCCCAGGTGCCCACAATCACCTAAGGTATAGTTTCCTAGGCCCCCATCATCAAATAAGGTAGATTTTCCCAGGCCCCCACTATCTTCTAAGGGTGATTTCATGGACCCCCACAATCACTTAAGCTAGTGTCCTCACAAACAACAGGGTAGAATTTCCTAGCCCCTCCATGATCCGGTCAACTAAGGTAAACCATTCTGGCCCCCCACCATCACCTAAGGTTGAGTTTTCTGGGCCCACACAATCACCAAAGGGAGAGATTCCTAGCCTGACCACCACGACCCCCCAAGATCACCTAAGGCTGACTTTCCAGGTGAGTTGGGACACATCACGTAAGGTTGATATTCATAGGGTCTTACAATCTCCTAAGGGGAGTTCCCTAATCCCCCACAATCACCTAAGGCAAGTTTCCTGGGGGTCCTCGTCAACTAAGGTAGAAAATCCAGGCCCCACACGAGCGACTATCGGAGATTATCGTGGCTCCCTCAGTCACTTCAGGATGAGGTGATTAACTAAGTGTGAACTTCCTGTACTCCAGATCCTCGTAAGGTAGAGATTCCTGGGCCCCCGTAATCACCTATGGTAGATTTTCCTGGCCCCCTCAAAATTAACTGAGGCGGAAGTCCTGTCCTCACACAATCACCTAAGGTCCATATGCATGGTTCCCCACAAACACCTAAGGTACAGTTTCCTGAGCCCTCACAATCACCTAACATGGACTTTCCTAAGTCCCCTGGGATCACCTGAGATAGAACACCTCAGGGCCAAAAATACCTAAGGTTCAATAATCTGGGCCCCCACCGTCAATTAAGGTCAAGTTTCTTGGGTCTCATAGTCACCTACAGTCCAGTTTCCTGGGCCTCCTCAATCACCTAAAGTCTAGTTTCCTGGGGCCCCACAGTCAACTAATAGGCAGAGGTCCCTGGCCCACAATCAACTAACGTACAGTTTCCTGGGACTCCACAACCACCTAAGGTAGAGTTTACGGGGCAACCACAATCACTGACATAGTGGATCCTGGCCTCACAATCACCTGAGCTAGTTCCCTCTGCCCCTAGAAGCAGTAAGGTATAGTCTCTTGGGCACCCACAGTCATGCAAGCTAGCGTTCCCTGGCCCCCGTAATCACCTAAGGTAGTTTCATGGACCTTCACAAACAACTCACCTAGAGTTTTCGGGGACCCCATAATCACCTGAGGGGAGATTCCTGACGCCCTACAATCACCTAAGCTAGAGCATCCCGGGACCCAACATTCGCCGAAGGGAGAGTGTACTGGACCCACAATCACCTAAGCTAGAGGTTTCTAGGCCCCCACAATCACCTAAGCCAGCATTTCATGGGTCCCCAAATCCCCTAAGGCAGAGTGTTCTGCGACCCCACAATCATCTAAACTGGAGACTCCTAGGCCCCCCAAATCAACTAAGATCATTTCCTGAGCCTCTACAAACACATAAGGTAGAATGTCCAGGCCCCCTCATAATTACCTAAGGTACAGTTTCTTGGGCACCCACAATCACCTAGGATTTGTTTCCTGGGCCTCCCAAATCCCCTAAGTTAGAGATAGGGGTCTCGAAAAATCACCTAATGGAGAGCTTCCTGGCCCCCCACAGACACATACTAGTTTCCTGGGCTCCGACAATCACCTAAGGTATTATTTCCCGGCTCCCCTCAGTGACCTAAGATCGAGTTTCTGACTGCCCAAATCACCTAAGTTAGAGTTTCCTGTGCTCCCACCATTACCTAATGTAGAGTTCCTTGGGACCACACAATCCCCTAAGGCTGGCTTTCCTGAAACCCCACAATCACCTCAAGTAGACTTTAGGCCATGTTCACCCACTAGAGAACTTCTGAAGCCCACAACACCTCAGGTAGAGTTTTCCAAGCCCCCGCAGTCACCTAAGGTGGAGTCTCCTGGCCCCATAATCAACTCAGCTCGACTTCCCTTGTGCACCCACAGTCACCTACAGAGAATTGCCTCAGCTACCGTCATCACGTAAGGTATAGTTTCCTGAACGCCCCAACACCTAGGTCGAGTTTCCAGGGCCTCATAATGCCTTAAAGGTAGATTTGATTAGGCCCCCACCATTGCTTGCACAGAATTTCCAGGCACCCCCATCACCTAGGTAGAGTTTCCTGGGCCCCCACCATCACCATAGCTAGATTTTCCTGAGGTCACAATCACCTAACGTAATAAGCTTTCAACCCCACAGAATTACTTAAGGAAGACTATCCTGGTCCCCCACAATCACTTAACACAGAATTTCCTGGCCCTCCGCACTCCCATAGGGTAGAGTTTCTTGGGCACCAACAATCACCTAAGCTAGAGTTTTCTGGCCCTACAATCACCTAAGTTAGACCTTTCTTGGTACACCCCCCCAATCAACTAAGGTAAATTCCCTGTGCCCCTCAATCGACTCAGATAGGGTTCCTGGACCACCAAAATAACCTACGTTAGAGTTACCCAAACCACCATGATCACCTTTGGTCGAGATTTCAGGGCCCACATAGTCACGTACACTAGAGCTTCCTGGGCACCACAATCACAGTAGATTTTCTAGGGTCCCCACAGTCACCTAAGGTACAATTACCTTTGGCCAAACGATCACCCAAGGTAGAATTTCCTTGCTCCACAACCACGGATTACCGGAACTAGAGTTTCTTAGGCCCACACTCACTGAAGGTAAATATTCACAGTCCCACCAAAATCACCAAAGGTAAGAGTCTCCTGAGCCCACAATCACCTAAGGTAGTTTCCTGGGATCACTTCCACACGAGGTAGAGTTTTCCGGGTCCCCAACACCTAAGGGAGAGTTTCCTGGGCCCTCACTATCACCTGTGGTAGTTACCTGGCCCAATTGCCTAGCTAGAGATTCCTTGCAGTTAGACATTCCTAGGCTCACAGGCACCTAAGGTGGACTTTTTGACCCACCACGTCCACCTCGGTAAAGTTTGGGCCACAATCACCTACTTTAGACTTTCCTGGTCTCCCACAATCCCCTACGGCAGAATGTTCTGCACTCCCTACCATCAGTTCTAATGTAGAATTTTGGGACCCCCACAATGAACTAAAATAGATTTTCCGGAGTACCCACAATCACCTAAACTAGAATTTCCTGGTGCCCCCGCCAACGGAGAGTTCCTGGGCCCCCACAATCAAAGAAGTTAAGCATCACTTAAGTTAGGTTTTTTCTGGACCCTCCAAATCACCTAAGGTGGAGTTTCCTGGGTCCCCACCATCAATTATGGTATAGTTTGCTTGGACTACACTCACCTAAGGTACCACCCCCTGGAGCCCCACACTCACCTAAAGCCGTCTTTCCTGGGCCCACAGTCACCTAACTAATAGTTTTGGGACCCACAATTACCTAAGGGAGAGACTTCTCGGCCCACAATCACTTATGGTAGAAGTTCCCAGGCCATCAAAATCACTTAAGGTAGACTTTCCTGGGCCCCCACAATCACATAAGCTACTACCTTTGCTTCCACAATCACCAAAGCTAGACTTGCCTGAGACCGAAAGCACCGAATATAGAGACTCCTGGCCCCCCCGAATCACCTAAGCTAGAGTTTCCAGGGTGCCACAGTCACATCCACAAGGATTTTCTGAGCCCCCACCATCACCTAAGGTACAATTCCAGAGACCCCCAAAATCACCTAACGTAGGGTATCACGAGCCCCCAAGAATCACATAAGCTAGGTTTCTGGGCCTCCTAAATAACGTAAAGTAAGATTTCCTAGGGCACAAAATCACTCTTATACTTCCATGGCCCCCACGGGGAATTAAGGCAGAATGTCCTGCTCCTATAATCACCTGAGCTCGAATTTCCAGGGACCACAATAACCTAAGATATTTTACTGGGTGTCCACACTCTGCTAAGCTCAAGTGTTTAAGAACCCCAAATCACCTAACGTAGGGTATCCTAGGGATACAATCACCTAAGGAAGAGATTTATGGCCCACTACAATCACATAACGTACAGTTTGGGGCCACTAGTATAGCCTTTCCTGGGTAGAATTTCTTGTAACAATCATCTAAGGTAGCCTTCCTGGGCCCACACAGTCACATAAGGCAGAGTTTCAAGAGGCCACAATCACCTAAGATGGGTATTCTTGGGTTTACAATCACCTAAATAATTGGTTTTTGCCCCCACAATCACATAGGGAAGAATTTCAAGGCACCCCACAATGCCTGAAGACAGGGCAAGCTAAGAAGCACAATCACCGGACTTCCCTGGTGGCGCAGTGGTTGAGAGTCTGCCTGCCAATGCAGGGGACACGGGTTCGAGCCCTGGTCTGGGAAGATCCCACATGCCGCGGAGCGACTAAGCCCGTGAGCCACAATTGCTGAGCCTGCGCGTCTGGAGCCTGTGCTCCGCAACGGGAGAGGCCACGATAGTGAGAGGCCTGCGCACCGCGATGAAGAGTGGCTCCCACTTGCCGCAACTAGAGAAAGCCCTCACGCAGAAATGAAGACCCAACACAGCCATAAGTGGATAAATAAATAAATTAATTAATTAATTGATTAAAAAAAAAAAAAAAAGAATTGGAGGCCTCAAAAAAAAAAAAAAAAAAAAAGAAGCACAATCACCTGAGCTAGTGTTTCTTGGGCCCCCACAATAACTTAAGAGTTTTCTGGGCTCCCAATCACCTAGAGTTTCCTGGGTCCCCAAAGTCGACTAAGGGAGAATTTGATGCCCTCCCAAAATCAATTATGTTACACCCTCCCGGTCCCCCCAATCATCTAAGTTCGAGAGTCCTGGGCCCCAACAATGTCTAAGGTCAAAATTCATGGATCCCAGTATCACCTTTGGCAGAATTTTCCTGTCCTTTGGCCCCACAATCAACTAAGGTCAAGTTTCCTGTCCTGCCACAATAACCTAAGATAGATATATATTCCCCTACAATCACCTAAGGTCGAGTCTCTGGGGGCCCCACTATCACCGAAGTCAAGTTTCCAGCACCTCCACGAGATCCACGAGCTCCACGAGCTCCAGAGCTCGAGCTTCCAGGGTCCCCACAGTCACCAAGAAGGAGTTTTCTGGGCCTCCACAATCTCCTAGTGCCGAGGTTCTTGGTCCACCATCGTCTCCTAAGGTAGAGTTTCCCAGGCTCATAATCACCTGAGGTCAAGTTTTGGGGGACCCCACAAACACATAAGATAGACTTTCTCTGGCCAACAATCTCCTCAGTAGAGATTCCTGGATCCCCTCAATCACCTAAGGTCCAATTTTCAGCATCCCCACAATCACCAAGGAAGAGTTTCCTGGGACCCCACTGCCACCTCAGGTTGAGTTTATGGGTCCCACAATCACTTAAGCTTGAATCTCCCAGGTGCCCACAATCACCTAAGGTATAGTTTCCTAGGCCCCCATCATCAAATAAGGTAGATTTTCCCAGGCCCCCACTATCTTCTAAGGGTGATTTCATGGACCCCCACAATCACTTAAGCTAGTGTCCTCACAAACAACAGGGTAGAATTTCCTAGCCCCTCCATGATCCAGTCAACTAAGGTAAACCATTCTGGCCCCCCACCATCACCTAAGGTTGAGTTTTCTGGGCCCACACAATCACCAAAGGGAGAGATTCCTAGCCTGACCACCACGACCCCCCAAGATCACCTAAGGCTGACTTTCCAGGTGAGTTGGGACACATCACGTAAGGTTGATATTCATAGGGTCTTACAATCTCCTAAGGGGAGTTCCCTAATCCCCCACAATCACCTAAGGCAAGTTTCCTGGGGGTCCTCGTCAACTAAGGTAGAAAATCCAGGCCCCACACGAGCGACTATCGGAGATTATCGTGGCTCCCTCAGTCACTTCAGGATGAGGTGATTAACTAAGTGTGAACTTCCTGTACTCCAGATCCTCGTAAGGTAGAGATTCCTGGGCCCCCGTAATCACCTATGGTAGATTTTCCTGGCCCCCTCAAAATTAACTGAGGCGGAAGTCCTGTCCTCACACAATCACCTAAGGTCCATATGCATGGTTCCCCACAAACACCTAAGGTACAGTTTCCTGAGCCCTCACAATCACCTAACATGGACTTTCCTAAGTCCCCTGGGATCACCTGAGATAGAACACCTCAGGGCCAAAAATACCTAAGGTTCAATAATCTGGGCCCCCACCGTCAATTAAGGTCAAGTTTCTTGGGTCTCATAGTCACCTACAGTCCAGTTTCCTGGGCCTCCTCAATCACCTAAAGTCTAGTTTCCTGGGGCCCCACAGTCAACTAATAGGCAGAGGTCCCTGGCCCACAATCAACTAACGTACAGTTTCCTGGGACTCCACAACCACCTAAGGTAGAGTTTACGGGGCAACCACAATCACTGACATAGTGGATCCTGGCCTCACAATCACCTGAGCTAGTTCCCTCTGCCCCTAGAAGCAGTAAGGTATAGTTTCTTGGGCACCCACAGTCATGCAAGCTAGCGTTCCCTGGCCCCCGTAATCACCTAAGGTAGTTTCATGGACCTTCACAAACAACTCACCTAGAGTTTTCGGGGACCCCATAATCACCTGAGGGGAGATTCCTGACGCCCTACAATCACCTAAGCTAGAGCATCCCGGGACCCAACATTCGCCGAAGGGAGAGTGTACTGGACCCACAATCACCTAAGCTAGAGGTTTCTAGGCCCCCACAATCACCTAAGCCAGCATTTCATGGGTCCCCAAATCTCCTAAGGCAGAGTGTTCTGCGACCCCACAATCATCTAAACTGGAGACTCCTAGGCCCCCCAAATCAACTAAGATCATTTCCTGAGCCTCTACAAACACATAAGGTAGAATGTCCAGGCCCCCTCATAATTACCTAAGGTACAGTTTCTTGGGCACCCACAATCACCTAGGATTTGTTTCCTGGGCCTCCCAAATCCCCTAAGTTAGAGATAGGGGTCTCGAAAAATCACCTAATGGAGAGCTTCCTGGCCCCCCACAGACACATACTAGTTTCCTGGGCTCCGACAATCACCTAAGGTATTATTTCCCGGCTCCCCTCAGTGACCTAAGATCGAGTTTCTGACTGCCCAAATCACCTAAGTTAGAGTTTCCTGTGCTCCCACCATTACCTAATGTAGAGTTCCTTGGGACCACACAATCCCCTAAGGCTGGCTTTCCTGAAACCCCACAATCACCTCAAGTAGACTTTAGGCCATGTTCACCCACTAGAGAACTTCTGAAGCCCACAACACCTCAGGTAGAGTTTTCCAAGCCCCCGCAGTCACCTAAGGTGGAGTCTCCTGGCCCCATAATCAACTCAGCTCGACTTCCCTTGTGCACCCACAGTCACCTACAGAGAATTGCCTCAGCTACCGTCATCACGTAAGGTATAGTTTCCTGAACGCCCCAACACCTAGGTCGAGTTTCCAGGGCCTCATAATGCCTTAAAGGTAGATTTGATTAGGCCCCCACCATTGCTTGCACAGAATTTCCAGGCACCCCCATCACCTAGGTAGAGTTTCCTGGGCCCCCACCATCACCATAGCTAGATTTTCCTGAGGTCACAATCACCTAACGTAATAAGCTTTCAACCCCACAGAATTACTTAAGGAAGACTATCCTGGTCCCCCACAATCACTTAACACAGAATTTCCTGGCCCTCCGCACTCCCATAGGGTAGAGTTTCTTGGGCACCAACAATCACCTAAGCTAGAGTTTTCTGGCCCTACAATCACCTAAGTTAGACCTTTCTTGGTACACCCCCCCAATCAACTAAGGTAAATTCCCTGTGCCCCTCAATCGACTCAGATAGGGTTCCTGGACCACCAAAATAACCTACGTTAGAGTTACCCAAACCACCATGATCACCTTTGGTCGAGATTTCAGGGCCCACATAGTCACGTACACTAGAGCTTCCTGGGCACCACAATCACAGTAGATTTTCTAGGGTCCCCACAGTCACCTAAGGTACAATTACCTTTGGCCAAACGATCACCCAAGGTAGAATTTCCTTGCTCCACAACCACGGATTACCGGAACTAGAGTTTCTTAGGCCCACACTCACTGAAGGTAAATATTCACAGTCCCACCAAAATCACCAAAGGTAAGAGTCTCCTGAGCCCACAATCACCTAAGGTAGTTTCCTGGGATCACTTCCACACGAGGTAGAGTTTTCCGGGTCCCCAACACCTAAGGGAGAGTTTCCTGGGCCCTCACTATCACCTGTGGTAGTTACCTGGCCCAATTGCCTAGCTAGAGATTCCTTGCAGTTAGACATTCCTAGGCTCACAGGCACCTAAGGTGGACTTTTTGACCCACCACGTCCACCTCGGTAAAATTTGGGCCACAATCACCTACTTTAGACTTTCCTGGTCTCCCACAATCCCCTACGGCAGAATGTTCTGCACTCCCTACCATCAGTTCTAATGTAGAATTTTGGGACCCCCACAATGAACTAAAATAGATTTTCCGGAGTACCCACAATCACCTAAACTAGAATTTCCTGGTGCCCCCGCCAACGGAGAGTTCCTGGGCCCCCACAATCAAAGAAGTTAAGCATCACTTAAGTTAGGTTTTTTCTGGACCCTCCAAATCACCTAAGGTGGAGTTTCCTGGGTCCCCACCATCAATTATGGTATAGTTTGCTTGGACTACACTCACCTAAGGTACCACCCCCTGGAGCCCCACACTCACCTAAAGCCGTCTTTCCTGGGCCCACAGTCACCTAACTAATAGTTTTGGGACCCACAATTACCTAAGGGAGAGACTTCTCGGCCCACAATCACTTATGGTAGAAGTTCCCAGGCCATCAAAATCACTTAAGGTAGACTTTCCTGGGCCCCCACAATCACATAAGCTACTACCTTTGCTTCCACAATCACCAAAGCTAGACTTGCCTGAGACCGAAAGCACCAAATATAGAGACTCCTGGCCCCCCCGAATCACCTAAGCTAGAGTTTCCAGGGTGCCACAGTCACATCCACAAGGATTTTCTGAGCCCCCACCATCACCTAAGGTACAATTCCAGAGACCCCCAAAATCACCTAACGTAGGGTATCACGAGCCCCCAAGAATCACATAAGCTAGGTTTCTGGGCCTCCTAAATAACGTAAAGTAAGATTTCCTAGGGCACAAAATCACTCTTATACTTCCATGGCCCCCACGGGGAATTAAGGCAGAATGTCCTGCTCCTATAATCACCTGAGCTCGAATTTCCAGGGACCACAATAACCTAAGATATTTTACTGGGTGTCCACACTCTGCTAAGCTCAAGTGTTTAAGAACCCCAAATCACCTAACGTAGGGTATCCTAGGGATACAATCACCTAAGGAAGAGATTTATGGCCCACTACAATCACATAACGTACAGTTTGGGGCCACTAGTATAGCCTTTCCTGGGTAGAATTTCTTGTAACAATCATCTAAGGTAGCCTTCCTGGGCCCACACAGTCACATAAGGCAGAGTTTCAAGAGGCCACAATCACCTAAGATGGGTATTCTTGGGTTTACAATCACCTAAATAATTGGTTTTTGCCCCCACAATCACATAGGGAAGAATTTCAAGGCACCCCACAATGCCTGAAGACAGGGCAAGCTAAGAAGCACAATCACCGGACTTCCCTGGTGGCGCAGTGGTTGAGAGTCTGCCTGCCAATGCAGGGGACACGGGTTCGAGCCCTGGTCTGGGAAGATCCCACATGCCGCGGAGCGACTAAGCCCGTGAGCCACAATTGCTGAGCCTGCGCGTCTGGAGCCTGTGCTCCGCAACGGGAGAGGCCACGATAGTGAGAGGCCTGCGCACCGCGATGAAGAGTGGCTCCCACTTGCCGCAACTAGAGAAAGCCCTCACGCAGAAATGAAGACCCAACACAGCCATAAGTGGATAAATAAATAAATTAATTAATTAATTGATTAAAAAAAAAAAAAAAAGAATTGGAGGCCTCAAAAAAAAAAAAAAAAAAAAAGAAGCACAATCACCTGAGCTAGTGTTTCTTGGGCCCCCACAATAACTTAAGAGTTTTCTGGGCTCCCAATCACCTAGAGTTTCCTGGGTCCCCAAAGTCGACTAAGGGAGAATTTGATGCCCTCCCAAAATCAATTATGTTACACCCTCCCGGTCCCCCCAATCATCTAAGTTCGAGAGTCCTGGGCCCCAACAATGTCTAAGGTCAAAATTCATGGATCCCAGTATCACCTTTGGCAGAATTTTCCTGTCCTTTGGCCCCACAATCAACTAAGGTCAAGTTTCCTGTCCTGCCACAATAACCTAAGATAGATATATATTCCCCTACAATCAC
Organism: Balaenoptera acutorostrata; assembly: GCF_949987535.1. NCBI lineage: Eukaryota > Metazoa > Chordata > Mammalia > Artiodactyla > Balaenopteridae > Balaenoptera > Balaenoptera acutorostrata. The sequence goes on from NC_080066.1 coordinate 84,688,213, forward strand.
CTAAGGTCGAGTCTCTGGGGGCCCCACTATCACCGAAGTCAAGTTTCCAGCACCTCCACGAGATCCACGAGCTCCACGAGCTCCAGAGCTCGAGCTTCCAGGGTCCCCACAGTCACCAAGAAGGAGTTTTCTGGGCCTCCACAATCTCCTAGTGCCGAGGTTCTTGGTCCACCATCGTCTCCTAAGGTAGAGTTTCCCAGGCTCATAATCACCTGAGGTCAAGTTTTGGGGGACCCCACAAACACATAAGATAGACTTTCTCTGGCCAACAATCTCCTCAGTAGAGATTCCTGGATCCCCTCAATCACCTAAGGTCCAATTTTCAGCATCCCCACAATCACCAAGGAAGAGTTTCCTGGGACCCCACTGCCACCTCAGGTTGAGTTTATGGGTCCCACAATCACTTAAGCTTGAATCTCCCAGGTGCCCACAATCACCTAAGGTATAGTTTCCTAGGCCCCCATCATCAAATAAGGTAGATTTTCCCAGGCCCCCACTATCTTCTAAGGGTGATTTCATGGACCCCCACAATCACTTAAGCTAGTGTCCTCACAAACAACAGGGTAGAATTTCCTAGCCCCTCCATGATCCAGTCAACTAAGGTAAACCATTCTGGCCCCCCACCATCACCTAAGGTTGAGTTTTCTGGGCCCACACAATCACCAAAGGGAGAGATTCCTAGCCTGACCACCACGACCCCCCAAGATCACCTAAGGCTGACTTTCCAGGTGAGTTGGGACACATCACGTAAGGTTGATATTCATAGGGTCTTACAATCTCCTAAGGGGAGTTCCCTAATCCCCCACAATCACCTAAGGCAAGTTTCCTGGGGGTCCTCGTCAACTAAGGTAGAAAATCCAGGCCCCACACGAGCGACTATCGGAGATTATCGTGGCTCCCTCAGTCACTTCAGGATGAGGTGATTAACTAAGTGTGAACTTCCTGTACTCCAGATCCTCGTAAGGTAGAGATTCCTGGGCCCCCGTAATCACCTATGGTAGATTTTCCTGGCCCCCTCAAAATTAACTGAGGCGGAAGTCCTGTCCTCACACAATCACCTAAGGTCCATATGCATGGTTCCCCACAAACACCTAAGGTACAGTTTCCTGAGCCCTCACAATCACCTAACATGGACTTTCCTAAGTCCCCTGGGATCACCTGAGATAGAACACCTCAGGGCCAAAAATACCTAAGGTTCAATAATCTGGGCCCCCACCGTCAATTAAGGTCAAGTTTCTTGGGTCTCATAGTCACCTACAGTCCAGTTTCCTGGGCCTCCTCAATCACCTAAAGTCTAGTTTCCTGGGGCCCCACAGTCAACTAATAGGCAGAGGTCCCTGGCCCACAATCAACTAACGTACAGTTTCCTGGGACTCCACAACCACCTAAGGTAGAGTTTACGGGGCAACCACAATCACTGACATAGTGGATCCTGGCCTCACAATCACCTGAGCTAGTTCCCTCTGCCCCTAGAAGCAGTAAGGTATAGTTTCTTGGGCACCCACAGTCATGCAAGCTAGCGTTCCCTGGCCCCCGTAATCACCTAAGGTAGTTTCATGGACCTTCACAAACAACTCACCTAGAGTTTTCGGGGACCCCATAATCACCTGAGGGGAGATTCCTGACGCCCTACAATCACCTAAGCTAGAGCATCCCGGGACCCAACATTCGCCGAAGGGAGAGTGTACTGGACCCACAATCACCTAAGCTAGAGGTTTCTAGGCCCCCACAATCACCTAAGCCAGCATTTCATGGGTCCCCAAATCCCCTAAGGCAGAGTGTTCTGCGACCCCACAATCATCTAAACTGGAGACTCCTAGGCCCCCCAAATCAACTAAGATCATTTCCTGAGCCTCTACAAACACATAAGGTAGAATGTCCAGGCCCCCTCATAATTACCTAAGGTACAGTTTCTTGGGCACCCACAATCACCTAGGATTTGTTTCCTGGGCCTCCCAAATCCCCTAAGTTAGAGATAGGGGTCTCGAAAAATCACCTAATGGAGAGCTTCCTGGCCCCCCACAGACACATACTAGTTTCCTGGGCTCCGACAATCACCTAAGGTATTATTTCCCGGCTCCCCTCAGTGACCTAAGATCGAGTTTCTGACTGCCCAAATCACCTAAGTTAGAGTTTCCTGTGCTCCCACCATTACCTAATGTAGAGTTCCTTGGGACCACACAATCCCCTAAGGCTGGCTTTCCTGAAACCCCACAATCACCTCAAGTAGACTTTAGGCCATGTTCACCCACTAGAGAACTTCTGAAGCCCACAACACCTCAGGTAGAGTTTTCCAAGCCCCCGCAGTCACCTAAGGTGGAGTCTCCTGGCCCCATAATCAACTCAGCTCGACTTCCCTTGTGCACCCACAGTCACCTACAGAGAATTGCCTCAGCTACCGTCATCACGTAAGGTATAGTTTCCTGAACGCCCCAACACCTAGGTCGAGTTTCCAGGGCCTCATAATGCCTTAAAGGTAGATTTGATTAGGCCCCCACCATTGCTTGCACAGAATTTCCAGGCACCCCCATCACCTAGGTAGAGTTTCCTGGGCCCCCACCATCACCATAGCTAGATTTTCCTGAGGTCACAATCACCTAACGTAATAAGCTTTCAACCCCACAGAATTACTTAAGGAAGACTATCCTGGTCCCCCACAATCACTTAACACAGAATTTCCTGGCCCTCCGCACTCCCATAGGGTAGAGTTTCTTGGGCACCAACAATCACCTAAGCTAGAGTTTTCTGGCCCTACAATCACCTAAGTTAGACCTTTCTTGGTACACCCCCCCAATCAACTAAGGTAAATTCCCTGTGCCCCTCAATCGACTCAGATAGGGTTCCTGGACCACCAAAATAACCTACGTTAGAGTTACCCAAACCACCATGATCACCTTTGGTCGAGATTTCAGGGCCCACATAGTCACGTACACTAGAGCTTCCTGGGCACCACAATCACAGTAGATTTTCTAGGGTCCCCACAGTCACCTAAGGTACAATTACCTTTGGCCAAACGATCACCCAAGGTAGAATTTCCTTGCTCCACAACCACGGATTACCGGAACTAGAGTTTCTTAGGCCCACACTCACTGAAGGTAAATATTCACAGTCCCACCAAAATCACCAAAGGTAAGAGTCTCCTGAGCCCACAATCACCTAAGGTAGTTTCCTGGGATCACTTCCACACGAGGTAGAGTTTTCCGGGTCCCCAACACCTAAGGGAGAGTTTCCTGGGCCCTCACTATCACCTGTGGTAGTTACCTGGCCCAATTGCCTAGCTAGAGATTCCTTGCAGTTAGACATTCCTAGGCTCACAGGCACCTAAGGTGGACTTTTTGACCCACCACGTCCACCTCGGTAAAGTTTGGGCCACAATCACCTACTTTAGACTTTCCTGGTCTCCCACAATCCCCTACGGCAGAATGTTCTGCACTCCCTACCATCAGTTCTAATGTAGAATTTTGGGACCCCCACAATGAACTAAAATAGATTTTCCGGAGTACCCACAATCACCTAAACTAGAATTTCCTGGTGCCCCCGCCAACGGAGAGTTCCTGGGCCCCCACAATCAAAGAAGTTAAGCATCACTTAAGTTAGGTTTTTTCTGGACCCTCCAAATCACCTAAGGTGGAGTTTCCTGGGTCCCCACCATCAATTATGGTATAGTTTGCTTGGACTACACTCACCTAAGGTACCACCCCCTGGAGCCCCACACTCACCTAAAGCCGTCTTTCCTGGGCCCACAGTCACCTAACTAATAGTTTTGGGACCCACAATTACCTAAGGGAGAGACTTCTCGGCCCACAATCACTTATGGTAGAAGTTCCCAGGCCATCAAAATCACTTAAGGTAGACTTTCCTGGGCCCCCACAATCACATAAGCTACTACCTTTGCTTCCACAATCACCAAAGCTAGACTTGCCTGAGACCGAAAGCACCAAATATAGAGACTCCTGGCCCCCCCGAATCACCTAAGCTAGAGTTTCCAGGGTGCCACAGTCACATCCACAAGGATTTTCTGAGCCCCCACCATCACCTAAGGTACAATTCCAGAGACCCCCAAAATCACCTAACGTAGGGTATCACGAGCCCCCAAGAATCACATAAGCTAGGTTTCTGGGCCTCCTAAATAACGTAAAGTAAGATTTCCTAGGGCACAAAATCACTCTTATACTTCCATGGCCCCCACGGGGAATTAAGGCAGAATGTCCTGCTCCTATAATCACCTGAGCTCGAATTTCCAGGGACCACAATAACCTAAGATATTTTACTGGGTGTCCACACTCTGCTAAGCTCAAGTGTTTAAGAACCCCAAATCACCTAAGGTAGGGTATCCTAGGGATACAATCACCTAAGGAAGAGATTTATGGCCCACTACAATCACATAACGTACAGTTTGGGGCCACTAGTATAGCCTTTCCTGGGTAGAATTTCTTGTAACAATCATCTAAGGTAGCCTTCCTGGGCCCACACAGTCACATAAGGCAGAGTTTCAAGAGGCCACAATCACCTAAGATGGGTATTCTTGGGTTTACAATCACCTAAATAATTGGTTTTTGCCCCCACAATCACATAGGGAAGAATTTCAAGGCACCCCACAATGCCTGAAGACAGGGCAAGCTAAGAAGCACAATCACCGGACTTCCCTGGTGGCGCAGTGGTTGAGAGTCTGCCTGCCAATGCAGGGGACACGGGTTCGAGCCCTGGTCTGGGAAGATCCCACATGCCGCGGAGCGACTAAGCCCGTGAGCCACAATTGCTGAGCCTGCGCGTCTGGAGCCTGTGCTCCGCAACGGGAGAGGCCACGATAGTGAGAGGCCTGCGCACCGCGATGAAGAGTGGCTCCCACTTGCCGCAACTAGAGAAAGCCCTCACGCAGAAATGAAGACCCAACACAGCCATAAGTGGATAAATAAATAAATTAATTAATTAATTGATTAAAAAAAAAAAAAAAAGAATTGGAGGCCTCAAAAAAAAAAAAAAAAAAAAAGAAGCACAATCACCTGAGCTAGTGTTTCTTGGGCCCCCACAATAACTTAAGAGTTTTCTGGGCTCCCAATCACCTAGAGTTTCCTGGGTCCCCAAAGTCGACTAAGGGAGAATTTGATGCCCTCCCAAAATGAATTATGTTACACCCTCCCGGTCCCCCCAATCATCTAAGTTCGAGAGTCCTGGGCCCCAACAATGTCTAAGGTCAAAATTCATGGATCCCAGTATCACCTTTGGCAGAATTTTCCTGTCCTTTGGCCCCACAATCAACTAAGGTCAAGTTTCCTGTCCTGCCACAATAACCTAAGATAGATATATATTCCCCTACAATCACCTAAGGTCGAGTCTCTGGGGGCCCCACTATCACCGAAGTCAAGTTTCCAGCACCTCCACGAGATCCACGAGCTCCACGAGCTCCAGAGCTCGAGCTTCCAGGGTCCCCACAGTCACCAAGAAGGAGTTTTCTGGGCCTCCACAATCTCCTAGTGCCGAGGTTCTTGGTCCACCATCGTCTCCTAAGGTAGAGTTTCCCAGGCTCATAATCACCTGAGGTCAAGTTTTGGGGGACCCCACAAACACATAAGATAGACTTTCTCTGGCCAACAATCTCCTCAGTAGAGATTCCTGGATCCCCTCAATCACCTAAGGTCCAATTTTCAGCATCCCCACAATCACCAAGGAAGAGTTTCCTGGGACCCCACTGCCACCTCAGGTTGAGTTTATGGGTCCCACAATCACTTAAGCTTGAATCTCCCAGGTGCCCACAATCACCTAAGGTATAGTTTCCTAGGCCCCCATCATCAAATAAGGTAGATTTTCCCAGGCCCCCACTATCTTCTAAGGGTGATTTCATGGACCCCCACAATCACTTAAGCTAGTGTCCTCACAAACAACAGGGTAGAATTTCCTAGCCCCTCCATGATCCGGTCAACTAAGGTAAACCATTCTGGCCCCCCACCATCACCTAAGGTTGAGTTTTCTGGGCCCACACAATCACCAAAGGGAGAGATTCCTAGCCTGACCACCACGACCCCCCAAGATCACCTAAGGCTGACTTTCCAGGTGAGTTGGGACACATCACGTAAGGTTGATATTCATAGGGTCTTACAATCTCCTAAGGGGAGTTCCCTAATCCCCCACAATCACCTAAGGCAAGTTTCCTGGGGGTCCTCGTCAACTAAGGTAGAAAATCCAGGCCCCACACGAGCGACTATCGGAGATTATCGTGGCTCCCTCAGTCACTTCAGGATGAGGTGATTAACTAAGTGTGAACTTCCTGTACTCCAGATCCTCGTAAGGTAGAGATTCCTGGGCCCCCGTAATCACCTATGGTAGATTTTCCTGGCCCCCTCAAAATTAACTGAGGCGGAAGTCCTGTCCTCACACAATCACCTAAGGTCCATATGCATGGTTCCCCACAAACACCTAAGGTACAGTTTCCTGAGCCCTCACAATCACCTAACATGGACTTTCCTAAGTCCCCTGGGATCACCTGAGATAGAACACCTCAGGGCCAAAAATACCTAAGGTTCAATAATCTGGGCCCCCACCGTCAATTAAGGTCAAGTTTCTTGGGTCTCATAGTCACCTACAGTCCAGTTTCCTGGGCCTCCTCAATCACCTAAAGTCTAGTTTCCTGGGGCCCCACAGTCAACTAATAGGCAGAGGTCCCTGGCCCACAATCAACTAACGTACAGTTTCCTGGGACTCCACAACCACCTAAGGTAGAGTTTACGGGGCAACCACAATCACTGACATAGTGGATCCTGGCCTCACAATCACCTGAGCTAGTTCCCTCTGCCCCTAGAAGCAGTAAGGTATAGTTTCTTGGGCACCCACAGTCATGCAAGCTAGCGTTCCCTGGCCCCCGTAATCACCTAAGGTAGTTTCATGGACCTTCACAAACAACTCACCTAGAGTTTTCGGGGACCCCATAATCACCTGAGGGGAGATTCCTGACGCCCTACAATCACCTAAGCTAGAGCATCCCGGGACCCAACATTCGCCGAAGGGAGAGTGTACTGGACCCACAATCACCTAAGCTAGAGGTTTCTAGGCCCCCACAATCACCTAAGCCAGCATTTCATGGGTCCCCAAATCCCCTAAGGCAGAGTGTTCTGCGACCCCACAATCATCTAAACTGGAGACTCCTAGGCCCCCCAAATCAACTAAGATCATTTCCTGAGCCTCTACAAACACATAAGGTAGAATGTCCAGGCCCCCTCATAATTACCTAAGGTACAGTTTCTTGGGCACCCACAATCACCTAGGATTTGTTTCCTGGGCCTCCCAAATCCCCTAAGTTAGAGATAGGGGTCTCGAAAAATCACCTAATGGAGAGCTTCCTGGCCCCCCACAGACACATACTAGTTTCCTGGGCTCCGACAATCACCTAAGGTATTATTTCCCGGCTCCCCTCAGTGACCTAAGATCGAGTTTCTGACTGCCCAAATCACCTAAGTTAGAGTTTCCTGTGCTCCCACCATTACCTAATGTAGAGTTCCTTGGGACCACACAATCCCCTAAGGCTGGCTTTCCTGAAACCCCACAATCACCTCAAGTAGACTTTAGGCCATGTTCACCCACTAGAGAACTTCTGAAGCCCACAACACCTCAGGTAGAGTTTTCCAAGCCCCCGCAGTCACCTAAGGTGGAGTCTCCTGGCCCCATAATCAACTCAGCTCGACTTCCCTTGTGCACCCACAGTCACCTACAGAGAATTGCCTCAGCTACCGTCATCACGTAAGGTATAGTTTCCTGAACGCCCCAACACCTAGGTCGAGTTTCCAGGGCCTCATAATGCCTTAAAGGTAGATTTGATTAGGCCCCCACCATTGCTTGCACAGAATTTCCAGGCACCCCCATCACCTAGGTAGAGTTTCCTGGGCCCCCACCATCACCATAGCTAGATTTTCCTGAGGTCACAATCACCTAACGTAATAAGCTTTCAACCCCACAGAATTACTTAAGGAAGACTATCCTGGTCCCCCACAATCACTTAACACAGAATTTCCTGGCCCTCCGCACTCCCATAGGGTAGAGTTTCTTGGGCACCAACAATCACCTAAGCTAGAGTTTTCTGGCCCTACAATCACCTAAGTTAGACCTTTCTTGGTACACCCCCCCAATCAACTAAGGTAAATTCCCTGTGCCCCTCAATCGACTCAGATAGGGTTCCTGGACCACCAAAATAACCTACGTTAGAGTTACCCAAACCACCATGATCACCTTTGGTCGAGATTTCAGGGCCCACATAGTCACGTACACTAGAGCTTCCTGGGCACCACAATCACAGTAGATTTTCTAGGGTCCCCACAGTCACCTAAGGTACAATTACCTTTGGCCAAACGATCACCCAAGGTAGAATTTCCTTGCTCCACAACCACGGATTACCGGAACTAGAGTTTCTTAGGCCCACACTCACTGAAGGTAAATATTCACAGTCCCACCAAAATCACCAAAGGTAAGAGTCTCCTGAGCCCACAATCACCTAAGGTAGTTTCCTGGGATCACTTCCACACGAGGTAGAGTTTTCCGGGTCCCCAACACCTAAGGGAGAGTTTCCTGGGCCCTCACTATCACCTGTGGTAGTTACCTGGCCCAATTGCCTAGCTAGAGATTCCTTGCAGTTAGACATTCCTAGGCTCACAGGCACCTAAGGTGGACTTTTTGACCCACCACGTCCACCTCGGTAAAGTTTGGGCCACAATCACCTACTTTAGACTTTCCTGGTCTCCCACAATCCCCTACGGCAGAATGTTCTGCACTCCCTACCATCAGTTCTAATGTAGAATTTTGGGACCCCCACAATGAACTAAAATAGATTTTCCGGAGTACCCACAATCACCTAAACTAGAATTTCCTGGTGCCCCCGCCAACGGAGAGTTCCTGGGCCCCCACAATCAAAGAAGTTAAGCATCACTTAAGTTAGGTTTTTTCTGGACCCTCCAAATCACCTAAGGTGGAGTTTCCTGGGTCCCCACCATCAATTATGGTATAGTTTGCTTGGACTACACTCACCTAAGGTACCACCCCCTGGAGCCCCACACTCACCTAAAGCCGTCTTTCCTGGGCCCACAGTCACCTAACTAATAGTTTTGGGACCCACAATTACCTAAGGGAGAGACTTCTCGGCCCACAATCACTTATGGTAGAAGTTCCCAGGCCATCAAAATCACTTAAGGTAGACTTTCCTGGGCCCCCACAATCACATAAGCTACTACCTTTGCTTCCACAATCACCAAAGCTAGACTTGCCTGAGACCGAAAGCACCGAATATAGAGACTCCTGGCCCCCCCGAATCACCTAAGCCAGAGTTTCCAGGGTGCCACAGTCACATCCACAAGGATTTTCTGAGCCCCCACCATCACCTAAGGTACAATTCCAGAGACCCCCAAAATCACCTAACGTAGGGTATCACGAGCCCCCAAGAATCACATAAGCTAGGTTTCTGGGCCTCCTAAATAACGTAAAGTAAGATTTCCTAGGGCACAAAATCACTCTTATACTTCCATGACCCCCACGGGGAATTAAGGCAGAATGTCCTGCTCCTATAATCACCTGAGCTCGAATTTCCAGGGACCACAATAACCTAAGATATTTTACTGGGTGTCCACACTCTGCGAAGCTCAAGTGTTTAAGAACCCCAAATCACCTAAGGTAGGGTATCCTAGGGATACAATCACCTAAGGAAGAGATTTATGGCCCACTACAATCACATAACGTACAGTTTGGGGCCACTAGTATAGCCTTTCCTGGGTAGAATTTCTTGTAACAATCATCTAAGGTAGCCTTCCTGGGCCCACACAGTCACATAAGGCAGAGTTTCAAGAGGCCACAATCACCTAAGATGGGTATTCTTGGGTTTACAATCACCTAAATAATTGGTTTTCGCCCCCACAATCACATAGGGAAGAATTTCAAGGCACCCCACAATGCCTGAAGACAGGGCAAGCTAAGAAGCACAATCACCGGACTTCCCTGGTGGCGCAGTGGTTGAGAGTCTGCCTGCCAATGCAGGGGACACGGGTTCGAGCCCTGGTCTGGGAAGATCCCACATGCCGCGGAGCGACTAAGCCCGTGAGCCACAATTGCTGAGCCTGCGCGTCTGGAGCCTGTGCTCCGCAACGGGAGAGGCCACGATAGTGAGAGGCCTGCGCACCGCGATGAAGAGTGGCTCCCACTTGCCGCAACTAGAGAAAGCCCTCACGCAGAAATGAAGACCCAACACAGCCATAAGTGGATAAATAAATAAATAAATAAATAAATTAAAAAAAGAATTGGAGGCCTCAAAAAAAAAAAAAAAAAAAAAGAAGCACAATCACCTGAGCTAGTGTTTCTTGGGCCCCCACAATAACTTAAGAGTTTTCTGGGCTCCCAATCACCTAGAGTTTCCTGGGTCCCCAAAGTCGACTAAGGGAGAATTTGATGCCCTCCCAAAATCAATTATGTTACACCCTCCCGGTCCCCCCAATCATCTAAGTTCGAGAGTCCTGGGCCCCAACAATGTCTAAGGTCAAAATTCATGGATCCCAGTATCACCTTTGGCAGAATTTTCCTGTCCTTTGGCCCCACAATCAACTAAGGTCAAGTTTCCTGTCCTGCCACAATAACCTAAGATAGATATATATTCCCCTACAATCACCTAAGGTCGAGTCTCTGGGGGCCCCACTATCACCGAAGTCAAGTTTCCAGCACCTCCACGAGATCCACGAGCTCCACGAGCTCCAGAGCTCGAGCTTCCAGGGTCCCCACAGTCACCAAGAAGGAGTTTTCTGGGCCTCCACAATCTCCTAGTGCCGAGGTTCTTGGTCCACCATCGTCTCCTAAGGTAGAGTTTCCCAGGCTCATAATCACCTGAGGTCAAGTTTTGGGGGACCCCACAAACACATAAGATAGACTTTCTCTGGCCAACAATCTCCTCAGTAGAGATTCCTGGATCCCCACAATCACCTAAGGTCCAATTTTCAGCATCCCCACAATCACCAAGGAAGAGTTTCCTGGGACCCCACTGCCACCTCAGGTTGAGTTTATGGGTCCCACAATCACTTAAGCTTGAATCTCCCAGGTGCCCACAATCACCTAAGGTATAGTTTCCTAGGCCCCCATCATCAAATAAGGTAGATTTTCCCAGGCCCCCACTATCTTCTAAGGGTGATTTCATGGACCCCCACAATCACTTAAGCTAGTGTCCTCACAAACAACAGGGTAGAATTTCCTAGCCCCTCCATGATCCGGTCAACTAAGGTAAACCATTCTGGCCCCCCACCATCACCTAAGGTTGAGTTTTCTGGGCCCACACAATCACCAAAGGGAGAGATTCCTAGCCTGACCACCACGACCCCCCAAGATCACCTAAGGCTGACTTTCCAGGTGAGTTGGGACACATCACGTAAGGTTGATATTCATAGGGTCTTACAATCTCCTAAGGGGAGTTCCCTAATCCCCCACAATCACCTAAGGCAAGTTTCCTGGGGGTCCTCGTCAACTAAGGTAGAAAATCCAGGCCCCACACGAGCGACTATCGGAGATTATCGTGGCTCCCTCAGTCACTTCAGGATGAGGTGATTAACTAAGTGTGAACTTCCTGTACTCCAGATCCTCGTAAGGTAGAGATTCCTGGGCCCCCGTAATCACCTATGGTAGATTTTCCTGGCCCCCTCAAAATTAACTGAGGCGGAAGTCCTGTCCTCACACAATCACCTAAGGTCCATATGCATGGTTCCCCACAAACACCTAAGGTACAGTTTCCTGAGCCCTCACAATCACCTAACATGGACTTTCCTAAGTCCCCTGGGATCACCTGAGATAGAACACCTCAGGGCCAAAAATACCTAAGGTTCAATAATCTGGGCCCCCACCGTCAATTAAGGTCAAGTTTCTTGGGTCTCATAGTCACCTACAGTCCAGTTTCCTGGGCCTCCTCAATCACCTAAAGTCTAGTTTCCTGGGGCCCCACAGTCAACTAATAGGCAGAGGTCCCTGGCCCACAATCAACTAACGTACAGTTTCCTGGGACCACACAACCACCTAAGGTAGAGTTTACGGGGCAACCACAATCACTGACATAGTGGATCCTGGCCTCACAATCACCTGAGCTAGTTCCCTCTGCCCCTAGAAGCAGTAAGGTATAGTCTCTTGGGCACCCACAGTCATGCAAGCTAGCGTTCCCTGGCCCCCGTAATCACCTAAGGTAGTTTCATGGACCTTCACAAACAACTCACCTAGAGTTTTCGGGGACCCCATAATCACCTGAGGGGAGATTCCTGACGCCCTACAATCACCTAAGCTAGAGCATCCCGGGACCCAACATTCGCCGAAGGGAGAGTGTACTGGACCCACAATCACCTAAGCTAGACGTTTCTAGGCCCCCACAATCACCTAAGCCAGCATTTCATGGGTCCCCAAATCCCCTAAGGCAGAGTGTTCTGCGACCCCACAATCATCTAAACTGGAGACTCCTAGGCCCCCCAAATCAACTAAGATCATTTCCTGAGCCTCTACAAACACATAAGGTAGAATGTCCAGGCCCCCTCATAATTACCTAAGGTACAGTTTCTTGGGCACCCACAATCACCTAGGATTTGTTTCCTGGGCCTCCCAAATCCCCTAAGTTAGAGATAGGGGTCTCGAAAAATCACCTAATGGAGAGCTTCCTGGCCCCCCACAGACACATACTAGTTTCCTGGGCTCCGACAATCACCTAAGGTATTATTTCCCGGCTCCCCTCAGTGACCTAAGATCGAGTTTCTGACTGCCCAAATCACCTAAGTTAGAGTTTCCTGTGCTCCCACCATTACCTAATGTAGAGTTCCTTGGGACCACACAATCCCCTAAGGCTGGCTTTCCTGAAACCCCACAATCACCTCAAGTAGACTTTAGGCCATGTTCACCCACTAGAGAACTTCTGAAGCCCACAACACCTCAGGTAGAGTTTTCCAAGCCCCCGCAGTCACCTAAGGTGGAGTCTCCTGGCCCCATAATCAACTCAGCTCGACTTCCCTTGTGCACCCACAGTCACCTACAGAGAATTGCCTCAGCTACCGTCATCACGTAAGGTATAGTTTCCTGAACGCCCCAACACCTAGGTCGAGTTTCCAGGGCCTCATAATGCCTTAAAGGTAGATTTGATTAGGCCCCCACCATTGCTTGCACAGAATTTCCAGGCACCCCCATCACCTAGGTAGAGTTTCCTGGGCCCCCACCATCACCATAGCTAGATTTTCCTGAGGTCACAATCACCTAACGTAATAAGCTTTCAACCCCACAGAATTACTTAAGGAAGACTATCCTGGTCCCCCACAATCACTTAACACAGAATTTCCTGGCCCTCCGCACTCCCATAGGGTAGAGTTTCTTGGGCACCAACAATCACCTAAGCTAGAGTTTTCTGGCCCTACAATCACCTAAGTTAGACCTTTCTTGGTACACCCCCCCAATCAACTAAGGTAAATTCCCTGTGCCCCTCAATCGACTCAGATAGGGTTCCTGGACCACCAAAATAACCTACGTTAGAGTTACCCAAACCACCATGATCACCTTTGGTCGAGATTTCAGGGCCCACATAGTCACGTACACTAGAGCTTCCTGGGCACCACAATCACAGTAGATTTTCTAGGGTCCCCACAGTCACCTAAGGTACAATTACCTTTGGCCAAACGATCACCCAAGGTAGAATTTCCTTGCTCCACAACCACGGATTACCGGAACTAGAGTTTCTTAGGCCCACACTCACTGAAGGTAAATATTCACAGTCCCACCAAAATCACCAAAGGTAAGAGTCTCCTGAGCCCACAATCACCTAAGGTAGTTTCCTGGGATCACTTCCACACGAGGTAGAGTTTTCCGGGTCCCCAACACCTAAGGGAGAGTTTCCTGGGCCCTCACTATCACCTGTGGTAGTTACCTGGCCCAATTGCCTAGCTAGAGATTCCTTGCAGTTAGACATTCCTAGGCTCACAGGCACCTAAGGTGGACTTTTTGACCCACCACGTCCACCTCGGTAAAGTTTGGGCCACAATCACCTACTTTAGACTTTCCTGGTCTCCCACAATCCCCTACGGCAGAATGTTCTGCACTCCCTACCATCAGTTCTAATGTAGAATTTTGGGACCCCCACAATGAACTAAAATAGATTTTCCGGAGTACCCACAATCACCTAAACTAGAATTTCCTGGTGCCCCCGCCAACGGAGAGTTCCTGGGCCCCCACAATCAAAGAAGTTAAGCATCACTTAAGTTAGGTTTTTTCTGGACCCTCCAAATCACCTAAGGTGGAGTTTCCTGGGTCCCCACCATCAATTATGGTATAGTTTGCTTGGACTACACTCACCTAAGGTACCACCCCCTGGAGCCCCACACTCACCTAAAGCCGTCTTTCCTGGGCCCACAGTCACCTAACTAATAGTTTTGGGACCCACAATTACCTAAGGGAGAGACTTCTCGGCCCACAATCACTTATGGTAGAAGTTCCCAGGCCATCAAAATCACTTAAGGTAGACTTTCCTGGGCCCCCACAATCACATAAGCTACTACCTTTGCTTCCACAATCACCAAAGCTAGACTTGCCTGAGACCGAAAGCACCAAATATAGAGACTCCTGGCCCCCCCGAATCACCTAAGCTAGAGTTTCCAGGGTGCCACAGTCACATCCACAAGGATTTTCTGAGCCCCCACCATCACCTAAGGTACAATTCCAGAGACCCCCAAAATCACCTAACGTAGGGTATCACGAGCCCCCAAGAATCACATAAGCTAGGTTTCTGGGCCTCCTAAATAACGTAAAGTAAGATTTCCTAGGGCACAAAATCACTCTTATACTTCCATGGCCCCCACGGGGAATTAAGGCAGAATGTCCTGCTCCTATAATCACCTGAGCTCGAATTTCCAGGGACCACAATAACCTAAGATATTTTACTGGGTGTCCACACTCTGCTAAGCTCAAGTGTTTAAGAACCCCAAATCACCTAACGTAGGGTATCCTAGGGATACAATCACCTAAGGAAGAGATTTATGGCCCACTACAATCACATAACGTACAGTTTGGGGCCACTAGTATAGCCTTTCCTGGGTAGAATTTCTTGTAACAATCATCTAAGGTAGCCTTCCTGGGCCCACACAGTCACATAAGGCAGAGTTTCAAGAGGCCACAATCACCTAAGATGGGTATTCTTGGGTTTACAATCACCTAAATAATTGGTTTTTGCCCCCACAATCACATAGGGAAGAATTTCAAGGCACCCCACAATGCCTGAAGACAGGGCAAGCTAAGAAGCACAATCACCGGACTTCCCTGGTGGCGCAGTGGTTGAGAGTCTGCCTGCCAATGCAGGGGACACGGGTTCGAGCCCTGGTCTGGGAAGATCCCACATGCCGCGGAGCGACTAAGCCCGTGAGCCACAATTGCTGAGCCTGCGCGTCTGGAGCCTGTGCTCCGCAACGGGAGAGGCCACGATAGTGAGAGGCCTGCGCACCGCGATGAAGAGTGGCTCCCACTTGCCGCAACTAGAGAAAGCCCTCACGCAGAAATGAAGACCCAACACAGCCATAAGTGGATAAATAAATAAATAAATTAATTAATTGATTAAAAAAAAAAAAAAAGAATTGGAGGCCTCAAAAAAAAAAAAAAAAAAAAAAGAAGCACAATCACCTGAGCTAGTGTTTCTTGGGCCCCCACAATAACTTAAGAGTTTTCTGGGCTCCCAATCACCTAGAGTTTCCTGGGTCCCCAAAGTCGACTAAGGGAGAATTTGATGCCCTCCCAAAATCAATTATGTTACACCCTCCCGGTCCCCCCAATCATCTAAGTTCGAGAGTCCTGGGCCCCAACAATGTCTAAGGTCAAAATTCATGGATCCCAGTATCACCTTTGGCAGAATTTTCCTGTCCTTTGGCCCCACAATCAACTAAGGTCAAGTTTCCTGTCCTGCCACAATAACCTAAGATAGATATATATTCCCCTACAATCACCTAAGGTCGAGTCTCTGGGGGCCCCACTATCACCGAAGTCAAGTTTCCAGCACCTCCACGAGATCCACGAGCTCCACGAGCTCCAGAGCTCGAGCTTCCAGGGTCCCCACAGTCACCAAGAAGGAGTTTTCTGGGCCTCCACAATCTCCTAGTGCCGAGGTTCTTGGTCCACCATCGTCTCCTAAGGTAGAGTTTCCCAGGCTCATAATCACCTGAGGTCAAGTTTTGGGGGACCCCACAAACACATAAGATAGACTTTCTCTGGCCAACAATCTCCTCAGTAGAGATTCCTGGATCCCCACAATCACCTAAGGTCCAATTTTCAGCATCCCCACAATCACCAAGGAAGAGTTTCCTGGGACCCCACTGCCACCTCAGGTTGAGTTTATGGGTCCCACAATCACTTAAGCTTGAATCTCCCAGGTGCCCACAATCACCTAAGGTATAGTTTCCTAGGCCCCCATCATCAAATAAGGTAGATTTTCCCAGGCCCCCACTATCTTCTAAGGGTGATTTCATGGACCCCCACAATCACTTAAGCTAGTGTCCTCACAAACAACAGGGTAGAATTTCCTAGCCCCTCCATGATCCGGTCAACTAAGGTAAACCATTCTGGCCCCCCACCATCACCTAAGGTTGAGTTTTCTGGGCCCACACAATCACCAAAGGGAGAGATTCCTAGCCTGACCACCACGACCCCCCAAGATCACCTAAGGCTGACTTTCCAGGTGAGTTGGGACACATCACGTAAGGTTGATATTCATAGGGTCTTACAATCTCCTAAGGGGAGTTCCCTAATCCCCCACAATCACCTAAGGCAAGTTTCCTGGGGGTCCTCGTCAACTAAGGTAGAAAATCCAGGCCCCACACGAGCGACTATCGGAGATTATCGTGGCTCCCTCAGTCACTTCAGGATGAGGTGATTAACTAAGTGTGAACTTCCTGTACTCCAGATCCTCGTAAGGTAGAGATTCCTGGGCCCCCGTAATCACCTATGGTAGATTTTCCTGGCCCCCTCAAAATTAACTGAGGCGGAAGTCCTGTCCTCACACAATCACCTAAGGTCCATATGCATGGTTCCCCACAAACACCTAAGGTACAGTTTCCTGAGCCCTCACAATCACCTAACATGGACTTTCCTAAGTCCCCTGGGATCACCTGAGATAGAACACCTCAGGGCCAAAAATACCTAAGGTTCAATAATCTGGGCCCCCACCGTCAATTAAGGTCAAGTTTCTTGGGTCTCATAGTCACCTACAGTCCAGTTTCCTGGGCCTCCTCAATCACCTAAAGTCTAGTTTCCTGGGGCCCCACAGTCAACTAATAGGCAGAGGTCCCTGGCCCACAATCAACTAACGTACAGTTTCCTGGGACTCCACAACCACCTAAGGTAGAGTTTACGGGGCAACCACAATCACTGACATAGTGGATCCTGGCCTCACAATCACCTGAGCTAGTTCCCTCTGCCCCTAGAAGCAGTAAGGTATAGTCTCTTGGGCACCCACAGTCATGCAAGCTAGCGTTCCCTGGCCCCCGTAATCACCTAAGGTAGTTTCATGGACCTTCACAAACAACTCACCTAGAGTTTTCGGGGACCCCATAATCACCTGAGGGGAGATTCCTGACGCCCTACAATCACCTAAGCTAGAGCATCCCGGGACCCAACATTCGCCGAAGGGAGAGTGTACTGGACCCACAATCACCTAAGCTAGAGGTTTCTAGGCCCCCACAATCACCTAAGCCAGCATTTCATGGGTCCCCAAATCCCCTAAGGCAGAGTGTTCTGCGACCCCACAATCATCTAAACTGGAGACTCCTAGGCCCCCCAAATCAACTAAGATCATTTCCTGAGCCTCTACAAACACATAAGGTAGAATGTCCAGGCCCCCTCATAATTACCTAAGGTACAGTTTCTTGGGCACCCACAATCACCTAGGATTTGTTTCCTGGGCCTCCCAAATCCCCTAAGTTAGAGATAGGGGTCTCGAAAAATCACCTAATGGAGAGCTTCCTGGCCCCCCACAGACACATACTAGTTTCCTGGGCTCCGACAATCACCTAAGGTATTATTTCCCGGCTCCCCTCAGTGACCTAAGATCGAGTTTCTGACTGCCCAAATCACCTAAGTTAGAGTTTCCTGTGCTCCCACCATTACCTAATGTAGAGTTCCTTGGGACCACACAATCCCCTAAGGCTGGCTTTCCTGAAACCCCACAATCACCTCAAGTAGACTTTAGGCCATGTTCACCCACTAGAGAACTTCTGAAGCCCACAACACCTCAGGTAGAGTTTTCCAAGCCCCCGCAGTCACCTAAGGTGGAGTCTCCTGGCCCCATAATCAACTCAGCTCGACTTCCCTTGTGCACCCACAGTCACCTACAGAGAATTGCCTCAGCTACCGTCATCACGTAAGGTATAGTTTCCTGAACGCCCCAACACCTAGGTCGAGTTTCCAGGGCCTCATAATGCCTTAAAGGTAGATTTGATTAGGCCCCCACCATTGCTTGCACAGAATTTCCAGGCACCCCCATCACCTAGGTAGAGTTTCCTGGGCCCCCACCATCACCATAGCTAGATTTTCCTGAGGTCACAATCACCTAACGTAATAAGCTTTCAACCCCACAGAATTACTTAAGGAAGACTATCCTGGTCCCCCACAATCACTTAACACAGAATTTCCTGGCCCTCCGCACTCCCATAGGGTAGAGTTTCTTGGGCACCAACAATCACCTAAGCTAGAGTTTTCTGGCCCTACAATCACCTAAGTTAGACCTTTCTTGGTACACCCCCCCAATCAACTAAGGTAAATTCCCTGTGCCCCTCAATCGACTCAGATAGGGTTCCTGGACCACCAAAATAACCTACGTTAGAGTTACCCAAACCACCATGATCACCTTTGGTCGAGATTTCAGGGCCCACATAGTCACGTACACTAGAGCTTCCTGGGCACCACAATCACAGTAGATTTTCTAGGGTCCCCACAGTCACCTAAGGTACAATTACCTTTGGCCAAACGATCACCCAAGGTAGAATTTCCTTGCTCCACAACCACGGATTACCGGAACTAGAGTTTCTTAGGCCCACACTCACTGAAGGTAAATATTCACAGTCCCACCAAAATCACCAAAGGTAAGAGTCTCCTGAGCCCACAATCACCTAAGGTAGTTTCCTGGGATCACTTCCACACGAGGTAGAGTTTTCCGGGTCCCCAACACCTAAGGGAGAGTTTCCTGGGCCCTCACTATCACCTGTGGTAGTTACCTGGCCCAATTGCCTAGCTAGAGATTCCTTGCAGTTAGACATTCCTAGGCTCACAGGCACCTAAGGTGGACTTTTTGACCCACCACGTCCACCTCGGTAAAGTTTGGGCCACAATCACCTACTTTAGACTTTCCTGGTCTCCCACAATCCCCTACGGCAGAATGTTCTGCACTCCCTACCATCAGTTCTAATGTAGAATTTTGGGACCCCCACAATGAAATAAAATAGATTTTCCGGAGTACCCACAATCACCTAAACTAGAATTTCCTGGTGCCCCCGCCAACGGAGAGTTCCTGGGCCCCCACAATCAAAGAAGTTAAGCATCACTTAAGTTAGGTTTTTTCTGGACCCTCCAAAATCACCTAAGGTGGAGTTTCCTGGGTCCCCACCATCAATTATGGTATAGTTTGCTTGGACTACACTCACCTAAGGTACCACCCCCTGGAGCCCCACACTCACCTAAAGCCATCTTTCCTGGGCCCACAGTCACCTAACTAATAGTTTTGGGACCCACAATTACCTAAGGGAGAGACTTCTCGGCCCACAATCACTTATGGTAGAAGTTCCCAGGCCATCAAAATCACTTAAGGTAGACTTTCCTGGGCCCCCACAATCACATAAGCTACTACCTTTGCTTCCACAATCACCAAAGCTAGACTTGCCTGAGACCGAAAGCACCGAATATAGAGACTCCTGGCCCCCCCGAATCACCTAAGCTAGAGTTTCCAGGGTGCCACAGTCACATCCACAAGGATTTTCTGAGCCCCCACCATCACCTAAGGTACAATTCCAGAGACCCCCAAAATCACCTAACGTAGGGTATCACGAGCCCCCAAGAATCACATAAGCTAGGTTTCTGGGCCTCCTAAATAACGTAAAGTAAGATTTCCTAGGGCACAAAATCACTCTTATACTTCCATGGCCCCCACGGGGAATTAAGGCAGAATGTCCTGCTCCTATAATCACCTGAGCTCGAATTTCCAGGGACCACAATAACCTAAGATATTTTACTGGGTGTCCACACTCTGCTAAGCTCAAGTGTTTAAGAACCCCAAATCACCTAACGTAGGGTATCCTAGGGATACAATCACCTAAGGAAGAGATTTATGGCCCACTACAATCACATAACGTACAGTTTGGGGCCACTAGTATAGCCTTTCCTGGGTAGAATTTCTTGTAACAATCATCTAAGGTAGCCTTCCTGGGCCCACACAGTCACATAAGGCAGAGTTTCAAGAGGCCACAATCACCTAAGATGGGTATTCTTGGGTTTACAATCACCTAAATAATTGGTTTTCGCCCCCACAATCACATAGGGAAGAATTTCAAGGCACCCCACAATGCCTGAAGACAGGGCAAGCTAAGAAGCACAATCACCGGACTTCCCTGGTGGCGCAGTGGTTGAGAGTCTGCCTGCCAATGCAGGGGACACGGGTTCGAGCCCTGGTCTGGGAAGATCCCACATGCCGCGGAGCGACTAAGCCCGTGAGCCACAATTGCTGAGCCTGCGCGTCTGGAGCCTGTGCTCCGCAACGGGAGAGGCCACGATAGTGAGAGGCCTGCGCACCGCGATGAAGAGTGGCTCCCACTTGCCGCAACTAGAGAAAGCCCTCACGCAGAAATGAAGACCCAACACAGCCATAAGTGGATAAATAAATAAATAAATTAATTAATTGATTAAAAAAAAAAAAAAAGAATTGGAGGCCTCAAAAAAAAAAAAAAAAAAAAAAGAAGCACAATCACCTGAGCTAGTGTTTCTTGGGCCCCCACAATAACTTAAGAGTTTTCTGGGCTCCCAATCACCTAGAGTTTCCTGGGTCCCCAAAGTCGACTAAGGGAGAATTTGATGCCCTCCCAAAATCAATTATGTTACACCCTCCCGGTCCCCCCAATCATCTAAGTTCGAGAGTCCTGGGCCCCAACAATGTCTAAGGTCAAAATTCATGGATCCCAGTATCACCTTTGGCAGAATTTTCCTGTCCTTTGGCCCCACAATCAACTAAGGTCAAGTTTCCTGTCCTGCCACAATAACCTAAGATAGATATATATTCCCCTACAATCACCTAAGGTCGAGTCTCTGGGGGCCCCACTATCACCGAAGTCAAGTTTCCAGCACCTCCACGAGATCCACGAGCTCCACGAGCTCCAGAGCTCGAGCTTCCAGGGTCCCCACAGTCACCAAGAAGGAGTTTTCTGGGCCTCCACAATCTCCTAGTGCCGAGGTTCTTGGTCCACCATCGTCTCCTAAGGTAGAGTTTCCCAGGCTCATAATCACCTGAGGTCAAGTTTTGGGGGACCCCACAAACACATAAGATAGACTTTCTCTGGCCAACAATCTCCTCAGTAGAGATTCCTGGATCCCCACAATCACCTAAGGTCCAATTTTCAGCATCCCCACAATCACCAAGGAAGAGTTTCCTGGGACCCCACTGCCACCTCAGGTTGAGTTTATGGGTCCCACAATCACTTAAGCTTGAATCTCCCAGGTGCCCACAATCACCTAAGGTATAGTTTCCTAGGCCCCCATCATCAAATAAGGTAGATTTTCCCAGGCCCCCACTATCTTCTAAGGGTGATTTCATGGACCCCCACAATCACTTAAGCTAGTGTCCTCACAAACAACAGGGTAGAATTTCCTAGCCCCTCCATGATCCGGTCAACTAAGGTAAACCATTCTGGCCCCCCACCATCACCTAAGGTTGAGTTTTCTGGGCCCACACAATCACCAAAGGGAGAGATTCCTAGCCTGACCACCACGACCCCCCAAGATCACCTAAGGCTGACTTTCCAGGTGAGTTGGGACACATCACGTAAGGTTGATATTCATAGGGTCTTACAATCTCCTAAGGGGAGTTCCCTAATCCCCCACAATCACCTAAGGCAAGTTTCCTGGGGGTCCTCGTCAACTAAGGTAGAAAATCCAGGCCCCACACGAGCGACTATCGGAGATTATCGTGGCTCCCTCAGTCACTTCAGGATGAGGTGATTAACTAAGTGTGAACTTCCTGTACTCCAGATCCTCGTAAGGTAGAGATTCCTGGGCCCCCGTAATCACCTATGGTAGATTTTCCTGGCCCCCTCAAAATTAACTGAGGCGGAAGTCCTGTCCTCACACAATCACCTAAGGTCCATATGCATGGTTCCCCACAAACACCTAAGGTACAGTTTCCTGAGCCCTCACAATCACCTAACATGGACTTTCCTAAGTCCCCTGGGATCACCTGAGATAGAACACCTCAGGGCCAAAAATACCTAAGGTTCAATAATCTGGGCCCCCACCGTCAATTAAGGTCAAGTTTCTTGGGTCTCATAGTCACCTACAGTCCAGTTTCCTGGGCCTCCTCAATCACCTAAAGTCTAGTTTCCTGGGGCCCCACAGTCAACTAATAGGCAGAGGTCCCTGGCCCACAATCAACTAACGTACAGTTTCCTGGGACTCCACAACCACCTAAGGTAGAGTTTACGGGGCAACCACAATCACTGACATAGTGGATCCTGGCCTCACAATCACCTGAGCTAGTTCCCTCTGCCCCTAGAAGCAGTAAGGTATAGTCTCTTGGGCACCCACAGTCATGCAAGCTAGCGTTCCCTGGCCCCCGTAATCACCTAAGGTAGTTTCATGGACCTTCACAAACAACTCACCTAGAGTTTTCGGGGACCCCATAATCACCTGAGGGGAGATTCCTGACGCCCTACAATCACCTAAGCTAGAGCATCCCGGGACCCAACATTCGCCGAAGGGAGAGTGTACTGGACCCACAATCACCTAAGCTAGAGGTTTCTAGGCCCCCACAATCACCTAAGCCAGCATTTCATGGGTCCCCAAATCCCCTAAGGCAGAGTGTTCTGCGACCCCACAATCATCTAAACTGGAGACTCCTAGGCCCCCCAAATCAACTAAGATCATTTCCTGAGCCTCTACAAACACATAAGGTAGAATGTCCAGGCCCCCTCATAATTACCTAAGGTACAGTTTCTTGGGCACCCACAATCACCTAGGATTTGTTTCCTGGGCCTCCCAAATCCCCTAAGTTAGAGATAGGGGTCTCGAAAAATCACCTAATGGAGAGCTTCCTGGCCCCCCACAGACACATACTAGTTTCCTGGGCTCCGACAATCACCTAAGGTATTATTTCCCGGCTCCCCTCAGTGACCTAAGATCGAGTTTCTGACTGCCCAAATCACCTAAGTTAGAGTTTCCTGTGCTCCCACCATTACCTAATGTAGAGTTCCTTGGGACCACACAATCCCCTAAGGCTGGCTTTCCTGAAACCCCACAATCACCTCAAGTAGACTTTAGGCCATGTTCACCCACTAGAGAACTTCTGAAGCCCACAACACCTCAGGTAGAGTTTTCCAAGCCCCCGCAGTCACCTAAGGTGGAGTCTCCTGGCCCCATAATCAACTCAGCTCGACTTCCCTTGTGCACCCACAGTCACCTACAGAGAATTGCCTCAGCTACCGTCATCACGTAAGGTATAGTTTCCTGAACGCCCCAACACCTAGGTCGAGTTTCCAGGGCCTCATAATGCCTTAAAGGTAGATTTGATTAGGCCCCCACCATTGCTTGCACAGAATTTCCAGGCACCCCCATCACCTAGGTAGAGTTTCCTGGGCCCCCACCATCACCATAGCTAGATTTTCCTGAGGTCACAATCACCTAACGTAATAAGCTTTCAACCCCACAGAATTACTTAAGGAAGACTATCCTGGTCCCCCACAATCACTTAACACAGAATTTCCTGGCCCTCCGCACTCCCATAGGGTAGAGTTTCTTGGGCACCAACAATCACCTAAGCTAGAGTTTTCTGGCCCTACAATCACCTAAGTTAGACCTTTCTTGGTACACCCCCCCAATCAACTAAGGTAAATTCCCTGTGCCCCTCAATCGACTCAGATAGGGTTCCTGGACCACCAAAATAACCTACGTTAGAGTTACCCAAACCACCATGATCACCTTTGGTCGAGATTTCAGGGCCCACATAGTCACGTACACTAGAGCTTCCTGGGCACCACAATCACAGTAGATTTTCTAGGGTCCCCACAGTCACCTAAGGTACAATTACCTTTGGCCAAACGATCACCCAAGGTAGAATTTCCTTGCTCCACAACCACGGATTACCGGAACTAGAGTTTCTTAGGCCCACACTCACTGAAGGTAAATATTCACAGTCCCACCAAAATCACCAAAGGTAAGAGTCTCCTGAGCCCACAATCACCTAAGGTAGTTTCCTGGGATCACTTCCACACGAGGTAGAGTTTTCCGGGTCCCCAACACCTAAGGGAGAGTTTCCTGGGCCCTCACTATCACCTGTGGTAGTTACCTGGCCCAATTGCCTAGCTAGAGATTCCTTGCAGTTAGACATTCCTAGGCTCACAGGCACCTAAGGTGGACTTTTTGACCCACCACGTCCACCTCGGTAAAGTTTGGGCCACAATCACCTACTTTAGACTTTCCTGGTCTCCCACAATCCCCTACGGCAGAATGTTCTGCACTCCCTACCATCAGTTCTAATGTAGAATTTTGGGACCCCCACAATGAAATAAAATAGATTTTCCGGAGTACCCACAATCACCTAAACTAGAATTTCCTGGTGCCCCCGCCAACGGAGAGTTCCTGGGCCCCCACAATCAAAGAAGTTAAGCATCACTTAAGTTAGGTTTTTTCTGGACCCTCCAAAATCACCTAAGGTGGAGTTTCCTGGGTCCCCACCATCAATTATGGTATAGTTTGCTTGGACTACACTCACCTAAGGTACCACCCCCTGGAGCCCCACACTCACCTAAAGCCATCTTTCCTGGGCCCACAGTCACCTAACTAATAGTTTTGGGACCCACAATTACCTAAGGGAGAGACTTCTCGGCCCACAATCACTTATGGTAGAAGTTCCCAGGCCATCAAAATCACTTAAGGTAGACTTTCCTGGGCCCCCACAATCACATAAG
The DNA here is from genome assembly GCF_949987535.1 of Balaenoptera acutorostrata. Classification (NCBI taxonomy): domain Eukaryota; kingdom Metazoa; phylum Chordata; class Mammalia; order Artiodactyla; family Balaenopteridae; genus Balaenoptera; species Balaenoptera acutorostrata. Next base: position 84,713,376 of record NC_080066.1, read on the forward strand.
CTACTACCTTTGCTTCCACAATCACCAAAGCTAGACTTGCCTGAGACCGAAAGCACCGAATATAGAGACTCCTGGCCCCCCCGAATCACCTAAGCTAGAGTTTCCAGGGTGCCACAGTCACATCCACAAGGATTTTCTGAGCCCCCACCATCACCTAAGGTACAATTCCAGAGACCCCCAAAATCACCTAACGTAGGGTATCACGAGCCCCCAAGAATCACATAAGCTAGGTTTCTGGGCCTCCTAAATAACGTAAAGTAAGATTTCCTAGGGCACAAAATCACTCTTATACTTCCATGGCCCCCACGGGGAATTAAGGCAGAATGTCCTGCTCCTATAATCACCTGAGCTCGAATTTCCAGGGACCACAATAACCTAAGATATTTTACTGGGTGTCCACACTCTGCTAAGCTCAAGTGTTTAAGAACCCCAAATCACCTAACGTAGGGTATCCTAGGGATACAATCACCTAAGGAAGAGATTTATGGCCCACTACAATCACATAACGTACAGTTTGGGGCCACTAGTATAGCCTTTCCTGGGTAGAATTTCTTGTAACAATCATCTAAGGTAGCCTTCCTGGGCCCACACAGTCACATAAGGCAGAGTTTCAAGAGGCCACAATCACCTAAGATGGGTATTCTTGGGTTTACAATCACCTAAATAATTGGTTTTTGCCCCCACAATCACATAGGGAAGAATTTCAAGGCACCCCACAATGCCTGAAGACAGGGCAAGCTAAGAAGCACAATCACCGGACTTCCCTGGTGGCGCAGTGGTTGAGAGTCTGCCTGCCAATGCAGGGGACACGGGTTCGAGCCCTGGTCTGGGAAGATCCCACATGCCGCGGAGCGACTAAGCCCGTGAGCCACAATTGCTGAGCCTGCGCGTCTGGAGCCTGTGCTCCGCAACGGGAGAGGCCACGATAGTGAGAGGCCTGCGCACCGCGATGAAGAGTGGCTCCCACTTGCCGCAACTAGAGAAAGCCCTCACGCAGAAATGAAGACCCAACACAGCCATAAGTGGATAAATAAATAAATAAATTAATTAATTGATTAAAAAAAAAAAAAAAGAATTGGAGGCCTCAAAAAAAAAAAAAAAAAAAAAAGAAGCACAATCACCTGAGCTAGTGTTTCTTGGGCCCCCACAATAACTTAAGAGTTTTCTGGGCTCCCAATCACCTAGAGTTTCCTGGGTCCCCAAAGTCGACTAAGGGAGAATTTGATGCCCTCCCAAAATCAATTATGTTACACCCTCCCGGTCCCCCCAATCATCTAAGTTCGAGAGTCCTGGGCCCCAACAATGTCTAAGGTCAAAATTCATGGATCCCAGTATCACCTTTGGCAGAATTTTCCTGTCCTTTGGCCCCACAATCAACTAAGGTCAAGTTTCCTGTCCTGCCACAATAACCTAAGATAGATATATATTCCCCTACAATCACCTAAGGTCGAGTCTCTGGGGGCCCCACTATCACCGAAGTCAAGTTTCCAGCACCTCCACGAGATCCACGAGCTCCACGAGCTCCAGAGCTCGAGCTTCCAGGGTCCCCACAGTCACCAAGAAGGAGTTTTCTGGGCCTCCACAATCTCCTAGTGCCGAGGTTCTTGGTCCACCATCGTCTCCTAAGGTAGAGTTTCCCAGGCTCATAATCACCTGAGGTCAAGTTTTGGGGGACCCCACAAACACATAAGATAGACTTTCTCTGGCCAACAATCTCCTCAGTAGAGATTCCTGGATCCCCACAATCACCTAAGGTCCAATTTTCAGCATCCCCACAATCACCAAGGAAGAGTTTCCTGGGACCCCACTGCCACCTCAGGTTGAGTTTATGGGTCCCACAATCACTTAAGCTTGAATCTCCCAGGTGCCCACAATCACCTAAGGTATAGTTTCCTAGGCCCCCATCATCAAATAAGGTAGATTTTCCCAGGCCCCCACTATCTTCTAAGGGTGATTTCATGGACCCCCACAATCACTTAAGCTAGTGTCCTCACAAACAACAGGGTAGAATTTCCTAGCCCCTCCATGATCCGGTCAACTAAGGTAAACCATTCTGGCCCCCCACCATCACCTAAGGTTGAGTTTTCTGGGCCCACACAATCACCAAAGGGAGAGATTCCTAGCCTGACCACCACGACCCCCCAAGATCACCTAAGGCTGACTTTCCAGGTGAGTTGGGACACATCACGTAAGGTTGATATTCATAGGGTCTTACAATCTCCTAAGGGGAGTTCCCTAATCCCCCACAATCACCTAAGGCAAGTTTCCTGGGGGTCCTCGTCAACTAAGGTAGAAAATCCAGGCCCCACACGAGCGACTATCGGAGATTATCGTGGCTCCCTCAGTCACTTCAGGATGAGGTGATTAACTAAGTGTGAACTTCCTGTACTCCAGATCCTCGTAAGGTAGAGATTCCTGGGCCCCCGTAATCACCTATGGTAGATTTTCCTGGCCCCCTCAAAATTAACTGAGGCGGAAGTCCTGTCCTCACACAATCACCTAAGGTCCATATGCATGGTTCCCCACAAACACCTAAGGTACAGTTTCCTGAGCCCTCACAATCACCTAACATGGACTTTCCTAAGTCCCCTGGGATCACCTGAGATAGAACACCTCAGGGCCAAAAATACCTAAGGTTCAATAATCTGGGCCCCCACCGTCAATTAAGGTCAAGTTTCTTGGGTCTCATAGTCACCTACAGTCCAGTTTCCTGGGCCTCCTCAATCACCTAAAGTCTAGTTTCCTGGGGCCCCACAGTCAACTAATAGGCAGAGGTCCCTGGCCCACAATCAACTAACGTACAGTTTCCTGGGACTCCACAACCACCTAAGGTAGAGTTTACGGGGCAACCACAATCACTGACATAGTGGATCCTGGCCTCACAATCACCTGAGCTAGTTCCCTCTGCCCCTAGAAGCAGTAAGGTATAGTCTCTTGGGCACCCACAGTCATGCAAGCTAGCGTTCCCTGGCCCCCGTAATCACCTAAGGTAGTTTCATGGACCTTCACAAACAACTCACCTAGAGTTTTCGGGGACCCCATAATCACCTGAGGGGAGATTCCTGACGCCCTACAATCACCTAAGCTAGAGCATCCCGGGACCCAACATTCGCCGAAGGGAGAGTGTACTGGACCCACAATCACCTAAGCTAGAGGTTTCTAGGCCCCCACAATCACCTAAGCCAGCATTTCATGGGTCCCCAAATCCCCTAAGGCAGAGTGTTCTGCGACCCCACAATCATCTAAACTGGAGACTCCTAGGCCCCCCAAATCAACTAAGATCATTTCCTGAGCCTCTACAAACACATAAGGTAGAATGTCCAGGCCCCCTCATAATTACCTAAGGTACAGTTTCTTGGGCACCCACAATCACCTAGGATTTGTTTCCTGGGCCTCCCAAATCCCCTAAGTTAGAGATAGGGGTCTCGAAAAATCACCTAATGGAGAGCTTCCTGGCCCCCCACAGACACATACTAGTTTCCTGGGCTCCGACAATCACCTAAGGTATTATTTCCCGGCTCCCCTCAGTGACCTAAGATCGAGTTTCTGACTGCCCAAATCACCTAAGTTAGAGTTTCCTGTGCTCCCACCATTACCTAATGTAGAGTTCCTTGGGACCACACAATCCCCTAAGGCTGGCTTTCCTGAAACCCCACAATCACCTCAAGTAGACTTTAGGCCATGTTCACCCACTAGAGAACTTCTGAAGCCCACAACACCTCAGGTAGAGTTTTCCAAGCCCCCGCAGTCACCTAAGGTGGAGTCTCCTGGCCCCATAATCAACTCAGCTCGACTTCCCTTGTGCACCCACAGTCACCTACAGAGAATTGCCTCAGCTACCGTCATCACGTAAGGTATAGTTTCCTGAACGCCCCAACACCTAGGTCGAGTTTCCAGGGCCTCATAATGCCTTAAAGGTAGATTTGATTAGGCCCCCACCATTGCTTGCACAGAATTTCCAGGCACCCCCATCACCTAGGTAGAGTTTCCTGGGCCCCCACCATCACCATAGCTAGATTTTCCTGAGGTCACAATCACCTAACGTAATAAGCTTTCAACCCCACAGAATTACTTAAGGAAGACTATCCTGGTCCCCCACAATCACTTAACACAGAATTTCCTGGCCCTCCGCACTCCCATAGGGTAGAGTTTCTTGGGCACCAACAATCACCTAAGCTAGAGTTTTCTGGCCCTACAATCACCTAAGTTAGACCTTTCTTGGTACACCCCCCCAATCAACTAAGGTAAATTCCCTGTGCCCCTCAATCGACTCAGATAGGGTTCCTGGACCACCAAAATAACCTACGTTAGAGTTACCCAAACCACCATGATCACCTTTGGTCGAGATTTCAGGGCCCACATAGTCACGTACACTAGAGCTTCCTGGGCACCACAATCACAGTAGATTTTCTAGGGTCCCCACAGTCACCTAAGGTACAATTACCTTTGGCCAAACGATCACCCAAGGTAGAATTTCCTTGCTCCACAACCACGGATTACCGGAACTAGAGTTTCTTAGGCCCACACTCACTGAAGGTAAATATTCACAGTCCCACCAAAATCACCAAAGGTAAGAGTCTCCTGAGCCCACAATCACCTAAGGTAGTTTCCTGGGATCACTTCCACACGAGGTAGAGTTTTCCGGGTCCCCAACACCTAAGGGAGAGTTTCCTGGGCCCTCACTATCACCTGTGGTAGTTACCTGGCCCAATTGCCTAGCTAGAGATTCCTTGCAGTTAGACATTCCTAGGCTCACAGGCACCTAAGGTGGACTTTTTGACCCACCACGTCCACCTCGGTAAAGTTTGGGCCACAATCACCTACTTTAGACTTTCCTGGTCTCCCACAATCCCCTACGGCAGAATGTTCTGCACTCCCTACCATCAGTTCTAATGTAGAATTTTGGGACCCCCACAATGAAATAAAATAGATTTTCCGGAGTACCCACAATCACCTAAACTAGAATTTCCTGGTGCCCCCGCCAACGGAGAGTTCCTGGGCCCCCACAATCAAAGAAGTTAAGCATCACTTAAGTTAGGTTTTTTCTGGACCCTCCAAAATCACCTAAGGTGGAGTTTCCTGGGTCCCCACCATCAATTATGGTATAGTTTGCTTGGACTACACTCACCTAAGGTACCACCCCCTGGAGCCCCACACTCACCTAAAGCCATCTTTCCTGGGCCCACAGTCACCTAACTAATAGTTTTGGGACCCACAATTACCTAAGGGAGAGACTTCTCGGCCCACAATCACTTATGGTAGAAGTTCCCAGGCCATCAAAATCACTTAAGGTAGACTTTCCTGGGCCCCCACAATCACATAAGCTACTACCTTTGCTTCCACAATCACCAAAGCTAGACTTGCCTGAGACCGAAAGCACCGAATATAGAGACTCCTGGCCCCCCCGAATCACCTAAGCTAGAGTTTCCAGGGTGCCACAGTCACATCCACAAGGATTTTCTGAGCCCCCACCATCACCTAAGGTACAATTCCAGAGACCCCCAAAATCACCTAACGTAGGGTATCACGAGCCCCCAAGAATCACATAAGCTAGGTTTCTGGGCCTCCTAAATAACGTAAAGTAAGATTTCCTAGGGCACAAAATCACTCTTATACTTCCATGGCCCCCACGGGGAATTAAGGCAGAATGTCCTGCTCCTATAATCACCTGAGCTCGAATTTCCAGGGACCACAATAACCTAAGATATTTTACTGGGTGTCCACACTCTGCTAAGCTCAAGTGTTTAAGAACCCCAAATCACCTAACGTAGGGTATCCTAGGGATACAATCACCTAAGGAAGAGATTTATGGCCCACTACAATCACATAACGTACAGTTTGGGGCCACTAGTATAGCCTTTCCTGGGTAGAATTTCTTGTAACAATCATCTAAGGTAGCCTTCCTGGGCCCACACAGTCACATAAGGCAGAGTTTCAAGAGGCCACAATCACCTAAGATGGGTATTCTTGGGTTTACAATCACCTAAATAATTGGTTTTCGCCCCCACAATCACATAGGGAAGAATTTCAAGGCACCCCACAATGCCTGAAGACAGGGCAAGCTAAGAAGCACAATCACCGGACTTCCCTGGTGGCGCAGTGGTTGAGAGTCTGCCTGCCAATGCAGGGGACACGGGTTCGAGCCCTGGTCTGGGAAGATCCCACATGCCGCGGAGCGACTAAGCCCGTGAGCCACAATTGCTGAGCCTGCGCGTCTGGAGCCTGTGCTCCGCAACGGGAGAGGCCACGATAGTGAGAGGCCTGCGCACCGCGATGAAGAGTGGCTCCCACTTGCCGCAACTAGAGAAAGCCCTCACGCAGAAATGAAGACCCAACACAGCCATAAGTGGATACATAAATAAATAAATAAATAAATAAATAAAAGAATTGGAGGCCTCAAAAAAAAAAAAAAAAAAAAAAGAAGCACAATCACCTGAGCTAGTGTTTCTTGGGCCCCCACAATAACTTAAGAGTTTTCTGGGCTCCCAATCACCTAGAGTTTCCTGGGTCCCCAAAGTCGACTAAGGGAGAATTTGATGCCCTCCCAAAATCAATTATGTTACACCCTCCCGGTCCCCCCAATCATCTAAGTTCGAGAGTCCTGGGCCCCAACAATGTCTAAGGTCAAAATTCATGGATCCCAGTATCACCTTTGGCAGAATTTTCCTGTCCTTTGGCCCCACAATCAACTAAGGTCAAGTTTCCTGTCCTGCCACAATAACCTAAGATAGATATATATTCCCCTACAATCACCTAAGGTCGAGTCTCTGGGGGCCCCACTATCACCGAAGTCAAGTTTCCAGCACCTCCACGAGATCCACGAGCTCCACGAGCTCCAGAGCTCGAGCTTCCAGGGTCCCCACAGTCACCAAGAAGGAGTTTTCTGGGCCTCCACAATCTCCTAGTGCCGAGGTTCTTGGTCCACCATCGTCTCCTAAGGTAGAGTTTCCCAGGCTCATAATCACCTGAGGTCAAGTTTTGGGGGACCCCACAAACACATAAGATAGACTTTCTCTGGCCAACAATCTCCTCAGTAGAGATTCCTGGATCCCCACAATCACCTAAGGTCCAATTTTCAGCATCCCCACAATCACCAAGGAAGAGTTTCCTGGGACCCCACTGCCACCTCAGGTTGAGTTTATGGGTCCCACAATCACTTAAGCTTGAATCTCCCAGGTGCCCACAATCACCTAAGGTATAGTTTCCTAGGCCCCCATCATCAAATAAGGTAGATTTTCCCAGGCCCCCACTATCTTCTAAGGGTGATTTCATGGACCCCCACAATCACTTAAGCTAGTGTCCTCACAAACAACAGGGTAGAATTTCCTAGCCCCTCCATGATCCGGTCAACTAAGGTAAACCATTCTGGCCCCCCACCATCACCTAAGGTTGAGTTTTCTGGGCCCACACAATCACCAAAGGGAGAGATTCCTAGCCTGACCACCACGACCCCCCAAGATCACCTAAGGCTGACTTTCCAGGTGAGTTGGGACACATCACGTAAGGTTGATATTCATAGGGTCTTACAATCTCCTAAGGGGAGTTCCCTAATCCCCCACAATCACCTAAGGCAAGTTTCCTGGGGGTCCTCGTCAACTAAGGTAGAAAATCCAGGCCCCACACGAGCGACTATCGGAGATTATCGTGGCTCCCTCAGTCACTTCAGGATGAGGTGATTAACTAAGTGTGAACTTCCTGTACTCCAGATCCTCGTAAGGTAGAGATTCCTGGGCCCCCGTAATCACCTATGGTAGATTTTCCTGGCCCCCTCAAAATTAACTGAGGCGGAAGTCCTGTCCTCACACAATCACCTAAGGTCCATATGCATGGTTCCCCACAAACACCTAAGGTACAGTTTCCTGAGCCCTCACAATCACCTAACATGGACTTTCCTAAGTCCCCTGGGATCACCTGAGATAGAACACCTCAGGGCCAAAAATACCTAAGGTTCAATAATCTGGGCCCCCACCGTCAATTAAGGTCAAGTTTCTTGGGTCTCATAGTCACCTACAGTCCAGTTTCCTGGGCCTCCTCAATCACCTAAAGTCTAGTTTCCTGGGGCCCCACAGTCAACTAATAGGCAGAGGTCCCTGGCCCACAATCAACTAACGTACAGTTTCCTGGGACTCCACAACCACCTAAGGTAGAGTTTACGGGGCAACCACAATCACTGACATAGTGGATCCTGGCCTCACAATCACCTGAGCTAGTTCCCTCTGCCCCTAGAAGCAGTAAGGTATAGTCTCTTGGGCACCCACAGTCATGCAAGCTAGCGTTCCCTGGCCCCCGTAATCACCTAAGGTAGTTTCATGGACCTTCACAAACAACTCACCTAGAGTTTTCGGGGACCCCATAATCACCTGAGGGGAGATTCCTGACGCCCTACAATCACCTAAGCTAGAGCATCCCGGGACCCAACATTCGCCGAAGGGAGAGTGTACTGGACCCACAATCACCTAAGCTAGAGGTTTCTAGGCCCCCACAATCACCTAAGCCAGCATTTCATGGGTCCCCAAATCCCCTAAGGCAGAGTGTTCTGCGACCCCACAATCATCTAAACTGGAGACTCCTAGGCCCCCCAAATCAACTAAGATCATTTCCTGAGCCTCTACAAACACATAAGGTAGAATGTCCAGGCCCCCTCATAATTACCTAAGGTACAGTTTCTTGGGCACCCACAATCACCTAGGATTTGTTTCCTGGGCCTCCCAAATCCCCTAAGTTAGAGATAGGGGTCTCGAAAAATCACCTAATGGAGAGCTTCCTGGCCCCCCACAGACACATACTAGTTTCCTGGGCTCCGACAATCACCTAAGGTATTATTTCCCGGCTCCCCTCAGTGACCTAAGATCGAGTTTCTGACTGCCCAAATCACCTAAGTTAGAGTTTCCTGTGCTCCCACCATTACCTAATGTAGAGTTCCTTGGGACCACACAATCCCCTAAGGCTGGCTTTCCTGAAACCCCACAATCACCTCAAGTAGACTTTAGGCCATGTTCACCCACTAGAGAACTTCTGAAGCCCACAACACCTCAGGTAGAGTTTTCCAAGCCCCCGCAGTCACCTAAGGTGGAGTCTCCTGGCCCCATAATCAACTCAGCTCGACTTCCCTTGTGCACCCACAGTCACCTACAGAGAATTGCCTCAGCTACCGTCATCACGTAAGGTATAGTTTCCTGAACGCCCCAACACCTAGGTCGAGTTTCCAGGGCCTCATAATGCCTTAAAGGTAGATTTGATTAGGCCCCCACCATTGCTTGCACAGAATTTCCAGGCACCCCCATCACCTAGGTAGAGTTTCCTGGGCCCCCACCATCACCATAGCTAGATTTTCCTGAGGTCACAATCACCTAACGTAATAAGCTTTCAACCCCACAGAATTACTTAAGGAAGACTATCCTGGTCCCCCACAATCACTTAACACAGAATTTCCTGGCCCTCCGCACTCCCATAGGGTAGAGTTTCTTGGGCACCAACAATCACCTAAGCTAGAGTTTTCTGGCCCTACAATCACCTAAGTTAGACCTTTCTTGGTACACCCCCCCAATCAACTAAGGTAAATTCCCTGTGCCCCTCAATCGACTCAGATAGGGTTCCTGGACCACCAAAATAACCTACGTTAGAGTTACCCAAACCACCATGATCACCTTTGGTCGAGATTTCAGGGCCCACATAGTCACGTACACTAGAGCTTCCTGGGCACCACAATCACAGTAGATTTTCTAGGGTCCCCACAGTCACCTAAGGTACAATTACCTTTGGCCAAACGATCACCCAAGGTAGAATTTCCTTGCTCCACAACCACGGATTACCGGAACTAGAGTTTCTTAGGCCCACACTCACTGAAGGTAAATATTCACAGTCCCACCAAAATCACCAAAGGTAAGAGTCTCCTGAGCCCACAATCACCTAAGGTAGTTTCCTGGGATCACTTCCACACGAGGTAGAGTTTTCCGGGTCCCCAACACCTAAGGGAGAGTTTCCTGGGCCCTCACTATCACCTGTGGTAGTTACCTGGCCCAATTGCCTAGCTAGAGATTCCTTGCAGTTAGACATTCCTAGGCTCACAGGCACCTAAGGTGGACTTTTTGACCCACCACGTCCACCTCGGTAAAGTTTGGGCCACAATCACCTACTTTAGACTTTCCTGGTCTCCCACAATCCCCTACGGCAGAATGTTCTGCACTCCCTACCATCAGTTCTAATGTAGAATTTTGGGACCCCCACAATGAACTAAAATAGATTTTCCGGAGTACCCACAATCACCTAAACTAGAATTTCCTGGTGCCCCCGCCAACGGAGAGTTCCTGGGCCCCCACAATCAAAGAAGTTAAGCATCACTTAAGTTAGGTTTTTTCTGGACCCTCCAAATCACCTAAGGTGGAGTTTCCTGGGTCCCCACCATCAATTATGGTATAGTTTGCTTGGACTACACTCACCTAAGGTACCACCCCCTGGAGCCCCACACTCACCTAAAGCCGTCTTTCCTGGGCCCACAGTCACCTAACTAATAGTTTTGGGACCCACAATTACCTAAGGGAGAGACTTCTCGGCCCACAATCACTTATGGTAGAAGTTCCCAGGCCATCAAAATCACTTAAGGTAGACTTTCCTGGGCCCCCACAATCACATAAGCTACTACCTTTGCTTCCACAATCACCAAAGCTAGACTTGCCTGAGACCGAAAGCACCAAATATAGAGACTCCTGGCCCCCCCGAATCACCTAAGCTAGAGTTTCCAGGGTGCCACAGTCACATCCACAAGGATTTTCTGAGCCCCCACCATCACCTAAGGTACAATTCCAGAGACCCCCAAAATCACCTAACGTAGGGTATCACGAGCCCCCAAGAATCACATAAGCTAGGTTTCTGGGCCTCCTAAATAACGTAAAGTAAGATTTCCTAGGGCACAAAATCACTCTTATACTTCCATGGCCCCCACGGGGAATTAAGGCAGAATGTCCTGCTCCTATAATCACCTGAGCTCGAATTTCCAGGGACCACAATAACCTAAGATATTTTACTGGGTGTCCACACTCTGCTAAGCTCAAGTGTTTAAGAACCCCAAATCACCTAACGTAGGGTATCCTAGGGATACAATCACCTAAGGAAGAGATTTATGGCCCACTACAATCACATAACGTACAGTTTGGGGCCACTAGTATAGCCTTTCCTGGGTAGAATTTCTTGTAACAATCATCTAAGGTAGCCTTCCTGGGCCCACACAGTCACATAAGGCAGAGTTTCAAGAGGCCACAATCACCTAAGATGGGTATTCTTGGGTTTACAATCACCTAAATAATTGGTTTTTGCCCCCACAATCACATAGGGAAGAATTTCAAGGCACCCCACAATGCCTGAAGACAGGGCAAGCTAAGAAGCACAATCACCGGACTTCCCTGGTGGCGCAGTGGTTGAGAGTCTGCCTGCCAATGCAGGGGACACGGGTTCGAGCCCTGGTCTGGGAAGATCCCACATGCCGCGGAGCGACTAAGCCCGTGAGCCACAATTGCTGAGCCTGCGCGTCTGGAGCCTGTGCTCCGCAACGGGAGAGGCCACGATAGTGAGAGGCCTGCGCACCGCGATGAAGAGTGGCTCCCACTTGCCGCAACTAGAGAAAGCCCTCACGCAGAAATGAAGACCCAACACAGCCATAAGTGGATAAATAAATAAATTAATTAATTAATTGATTAAAAAAAAAAAAAAAGAATTGGAGGCCTCAAAAAAAAAAAAAAAAAAAAAGAAGCACAATCACCTGAGCTAGTGTTTCTTGGGCCCCCACAATAACTTAAGAGTTTTCTGGGCTCCCAATCACCTAGAGTTTCCTGGGTCCCCAAAGTCGACTAAGGGAGAATTTGATGCCCTCCCAAAATCAATTATGTTACACCCTCCCGGTCCCCCCAATCATCTAAGTTCGAGAGTCCTGGGCCCCAACAATGTCTAAGGTCAAAATTCATGGATCCCAGTATCACCTTTGGCAGAATTTTCCTGTCCTTTGGCCCCACAATCAACTAAGGTCAAGTTTCCTGTCCTGCCACAATAACCTAAGATAGATATATATTCCCCTACAATCACCTAAGGTCGAGTCTCTGGGGGCCCCACTATCACCGAAGTCAAGTTTCCAGCACCTCCACGAGATCCACGAGCTCCACGAGCTCCAGAGCTCGAGCTTCCAGGGTCCCCACAGTCACCAAGAAGGAGTTTTCTGGGCCTCCACAATCTCCTAGTGCCGAGGTTCTTGGTCCACCATCGTCTCCTAAGGTAGAGTTTCCCAGGCTCATAATCACCTGAGGTCAAGTTTTGGGGGACCCCACAAACACATAAGATAGACTTTCTCTGGCCAACAATCTCCTCAGTAGAGATTCCTGGATCCCCACAATCACCTAAGGTCCAATTTTCAGCATCCCCACAATCACCAAGGAAGAGTTTCCTGGGACCCCACTGCCACCTCAGGTTGAGTTTATGGGTCCCACAATCACTTAAGCTTGAATCTCCCAGGTGCCCACAATCACCTAAGGTATAGTTTCCTAGGCCCCCATCATCAAATAAGGTAGATTTTCCCAGGCCCCCACTATCTTCTAAGGGTGATTTCATGGACCCCCACAATCACTTAAGCTAGTGTCCTCACAAACAACAGGGTAGAATTTCCTAGCCCCTCCATGATCCGGTCAACTAAGGTAAACCATTCTGGCCCCCCACCATCACCTAAGGTTGAGTTTTCTGGGCCCACACAATCACCAAAGGGAGAGATTCCTAGCCTGACCACCACGACCCCCCAAGATCACCTAAGGCTGACTTTCCAGGTGAGTTGGGACACATCACGTAAGGTTGATATTCATAGGGTCTTACAATCTCCTAAGGGGAGTTCCCTAATCCCCCACAATCACCTAAGGCAAGTTTCCTGGGGGTCCTCGTCAACTAAGGTAGAAAATCCAGGCCCCACACGAGCGACTATCGGAGATTATCGTGGCTCCCTCAGTCACTTCAGGATGAGGTGATTAACTAAGTGTGAACTTCCTGTACTCCAGATCCTCGTAAGGTAGAGATTCCTGGGCCCCCGTAATCACCTATGGTAGATTTTCCTGGCCCCCTCAAAATTAACTGAGGCGGAAGTCCTGTCCTCACACAATCACCTAAGGTCCATATGCATGGTTCCCCACAAACACCTAAGGTACAGTTTCCTGAGCCCTCACAATCACCTAACATGGACTTTCCTAAGTCCCCTGGGATCACCTGAGATAGAACACCTCAGGGCCAAAAATACCTAAGGTTCAATAATCTGGGCCCCCACCGTCAATTAAGGTCAAGTTTCTTGGGTCTCATAGTCACCTACAGTCCAGTTTCCTGGGCCTCCTCAATCACCTAAAGTCTAGTTTCCTGGGGCCCCACAGTCAACTAATAGGCAGAGGTCCCTGGCCCACAATCAACTAACGTACAGTTTCCTGGGACCACACAACCACCTAAGGTAGAGTTTACGGGGCAACCACAATCACTGACATAGTGGATCCTGGCCTCACAATCACCTGAGCTAGTTCCCTCTGCCCCTAGAAGCAGTAAGGTATAGTCTCTTGGGCACCCACAGTCATGCAAGCTAGCGTTCCCTGGCCCCCGTAATCACCTAAGGTAGTTTCATGGACCTTCACAAACAACTCACCTAGAGTTTTCGGGGACCCCATAATCACCTGAGGGGAGATTCCTGACGCCCTACAATCACCTAAGCTAGAGCATCCCGGGACCCAACATTCGCCGAAGGGAGAGTGTACTGGACCCACAATCACCTAAGCTAGAGGTTTCTAGGCCCCCACAATCACCTAAGCCAGCATTTCATGGGTCCCCAAATCCCCTAAGGCAGAGTGTTCTGCGACCCCACAATCATCTAAACTGGAGACTCCTAGGCCCCCCAAATCAACTAAGATCATTTCCTGAGCCTCTACAAACACATAAGGTAGAATGTCCAGGCCCCCTCATAATTACCTAAGGTACAGTTTCTTGGGCACCCACAATCACCTAGGATTTGTTTCCTGGGCCTCCCAAATCCCCTAAGTTAGAGATAGGGGTCTCGAAAAATCACCTAATGGAGAGCTTCCTGGCCCCCCACAGACACATACTAGTTTCCTGGGCTCCGACAATCACCTAAGGTATTATTTCCCGGCTCCCCTCAGTGACCTAAGATCGAGTTTCTGACTGCCCAAATCACCTAAGTTAGAGTTTCCTGTGCTCCCACCATTACCTAATGTAGAGTTCCTTGGGACCACACAATCCCCTAAGGCTGGCTTTCCTGAAACCCCACAATCACCTCAAGTAGACTTTAGGCCATGTTCACCCACTAGAGAACTTCTGAAGCCCACAACACCTCAGGTAGAGTTTTCCAAGCCCCCGCAGTCACCTAAGGTGGAGTCTCCTGGCCCCATAATCAACTCAGCTCGACTTCCCTTGTGCACCCACAGTCACCTACAGAGAATTGCCTCAGCTACCGTCATCACGTAAGGTATAGTTTCCTGAACGCCCCAACACCTAGGTCGAGTTTCCAGGGCCTCATAATGCCTTAAAGGTAGATTTGATTAGGCCCCCACCATTGCTTGCACAGAATTTCCAGGCACCCCCATCACCTAGGTAGAGTTTCCTGGGCCCCCACCATCACCATAGCTAGATTTTCCTGAGGTCACAATCACCTAACGTAATAAGCTTTCAACCCCACAGAATTACTTAAGGAAGACTATCCTGGTCCCCCACAATCACTTAACACAGAATTTCCTGGCCCTCCGCACTCCCATAGGGTAGAGTTTCTTGGGCACCAACAATCACCTAAGCTAGAGTTTTCTGGCCCTACAATCACCTAAGTTAGACCTTTCTTGGTACACCCCCCCAATCAACTAAGGTAAATTCCCTGTGCCCCTCAATCGACTCAGATAGGGTTCCTGGACCACCAAAATAACCTACGTTAGAGTTACCCAAACCACCATGATCACCTTTGGTCGAGATTTCAGGGCCCACATAGTCACGTACACTAGAGCTTCCTGGGCACCACAATCACAGTAGATTTTCTAGGGTCCCCACAGTCACCTAAGGTACAATTACCTTTGGCCAAACGATCACCCAAGGTAGAATTTCCTTGCTCCACAACCACGGATTACCGGAACTAGAGTTTCTTAGGCCCACACTCACTGAAGGTAAATATTCACAGTCCCACCAAAATCACCAAAGGTAAGAGTCTCCTGAGCCCACAATCACCTAAGGTAGTTTCCTGGGATCACTTCCACACGAGGTAGAGTTTTCCGGGTCCCCAACACCTAAGGGAGAGTTTCCTGGGCCCTCACTATCACCTGTGGTAGTTACCTGGCCCAATTGCCTAGCTAGAGATTCCTTGCAGTTAGACATTCCTAGGCTCACAGGCACCTAAGGTGGACTTTTTGACCCACCACGTCCACCTCGGTAAAGTTTGGGCCACAATCACCTACTTTAGACTTTCCTGGTCTCCCACAATCCCCTACGGCAGAATGTTCTGCACTCCCTACCATCAGTTCTAATGTAGAATTTTGGGACCCCCACAATGAACTAAAATAGATTTTCCGGAGTACCCACAATCACCTAAACTAGAATTTCCTGGTGCCCCCGCCAACGGAGAGTTCCTGGGCCCCCACAATCAAAGAAGTTAAGCATCACTTAAGTTAGGTTTTTTCTGGACCCTCCAAAATCACCTAAGGTGGAGTTTCCTGGGTCCCCACCATCAATTATGGTATAGTTTGCTTGGACTACACTCACCTAAGGTACCACCCCCTGGAGCCCCACACTCACCTAAAGCCATCTTTCCTGGGCCCACAGTCACCTAACTAATAGTTTTGGGACCCACAATTACCTAAGGGAGAGACTTCTCGGCCCACAATCACTTATGGTAGAAGTTCCCAGGCCATCAAAATCACTTAAGGTAGACTTTCCTGGGCCCCCACAATCACATAAGCTACTACCTTTGCTTCCACAATCACCAAAGCTAGACTTGCCTGAGACCGAAAGCACCGAATATAGAGACTCCTGGCCCCCCCGAATCACCTAAGCTAGAGTTTCCAGGGTGCCACAGTCACATCCACAAGGATTTTCTGAGCCCCCACCATCACCTAAGGTACAATTCCAGAGACCCCCAAAATCACCTAACGTAGGGTATCACGAGCCCCCAAGAATCACATAAGCTAGGTTTCTGGGCCTCCTAAATAACGTAAAGTAAGATTTCCTAGGGCACAAAATCACTCTTATACTTCCATGGCCCCCACGGGGAATTAAGGCAGAATGTCCTGCTCCTATAATCACCTGAGCTCGAATTTCCAGGGACCACAATAACCTAAGATATTTTACTGGGTGTCCACACTCTGCTAAGCTCAAGTGTTTAAGAACCCCAAATCACCTAACGTAGGGTATCCTAGGGATACAATCACCTAAGGAAGAGATTTATGGCCCACTACAATCACATAACGTACAGTTTGGGGCCACTAGTATAGCCTTTCCTGGGTAGAATTTCTTGTAACAATCATCTAAGGTAGCCTTCCTGGGCCCACACAGTCACATAAGGCAGAGTTTCAAGAGGCCACAATCACCTAAGATGGGTATTCTTGGGTTTACAATCACCTAAATAATTGGTTTTCGCCCCCACAATCACATAGGGAAGAATTTCAAGGCACCCCACAATGCCTGAAGACAGGGCAAGCTAAGAAGCACAATCACCGGACTTCCCTGGTGGCGCAGTGGTTGAGAGTCTGCCTGCCAATGCAGGGGACACGGGTTCGAGCCCTGGTCTGGGAAGATCCCACATGCCGCGGAGCGACTAAGCCCGTGAGCCACAATTGCTGAGCCTGCGCGTCTGGAGCCTGTGCTCCGCAACGGGAGAGGCCACGATAGTGAGAGGCCTGCGCACCGCGATGAAGAGTGGCTCCCACTTGCCGCAACTAGAGAAAGCCCTCACGCAGAAATGAAGACCCAACACAGCCATAAGTGGATAAATAAATAAATAAATAAATAAATAAAAGAATTGGAGGCCTCAAAAAAAAAAAAAAAAAAAAAAGAAGCACAATCACCTGAGCTAGTGTTTCTTGGGCCCCCACAATAACTTAAGAGTTTTCTGGGCTCCCAATCACCTAGAGTTTCCTGGGTCCCCAAAGTCGACTAAGGGAGAATTTGATGCCCTCCCAAAATCAATTATGTTACACCCTCCCGGTCCCCCCAATCATCTAAGTTCGAGAGTCCTGGGCCCCAACAATGTCTAAGGTCAAAATTCATGGATCCCAGTATCACCTTTGGCAGAATTTTCCTGTCCTTTGGCCCCACAATCAACTAAGGTCAAGTTTCCTGTCCTGCCACAATAACCTAAGATAGATATATATTCCCCTACAATCACCTAAGGTCGAGTCTCTGGGGGCCCCACTATCACCGAAGTCAAGTTTCCAGCACCTCCACGAGATCCACGAGCTCCACGAGCTCCAGAGCTCGAGCTTCCAGGGTCCCCACAGTCACCAAGAAGTTTTCTGGGCCTCCACAATCTCCTAGTGCCGAGGTTCTTGGTCCACCATCGTCTCCTAAGGTAGAGTTTCCCAGGCTCATAATCACCTGAGGTCAAGTTTTGGGGGACCCCACAAACACATAAGATAGACTTTCTCTGGCCAACAATCTCCTCAGTAGAGATTCCTGGATCCCCACAATCACCTAAGGTCCAATTTTCAGCATCCCCACAATCACCAAGGAAGAGTTTCCTGGGACCCCACTGCCACCTCAGGTTGAGTTTATGGGTCCCACAATCACTTAAGCTTGAATCTCCCAGGTGCCCACAATCACCTAAGGTATAGTTTCCTAGGCCCCCATCATCAAATAAGGTAGATTTTCCCAGGCCCCCACTATCTTCTAAGGGTGATTTCATGGACCCCCACAATCACTTAAGCTAGTGTCCTCACAAACAACAGGGTAGAATTTCCTAGCCCCTCCATGATCCGGTCAACTAAGGTAAACCATTCTGGCCCCCCACCATCACCTAAGGTTGAGTTTTCTGGGCCCACACAATCACCAAAGGGAGAGATTCCTAGCCTGACCACCACGACCCCCCAAGATCACCTAAGGCTGACTTTCCAGGTGAGTTGGGACACATCACGTAAGGTTGATATTCATAGGGTCTTACAATCTCCTAAGGGGAGTTCCCTAATCCCCCACAATCACCTAAGGCAAGTTTCCTGGGGGTCCTCGTCAACTAAGGTAGAAAATCCAGGCCCCACACGAGCGACTATCGGAGATTATCGTGGCTCCCTCAGTCACTTCAGGATGAGGTGATTAACTAAGGGTGAACTTCCTGTACTCCACATCCACATAAGGTAGAGATTCCTGGGCCCCCGTAATCACCTATGGTAGATTTTCCTGGCCCCCTCAAAATTAACTGAGGCGGACGTCTTGACCTCACACAATCACCTAAGGTCCATATGCATGGTTCCCCACAAACACCTAAGGTACAGTTTCCTGAGCCCTCACAATCACCTAACATGGACTTTCCTAAGTCCCCTGGGATCACCTGAGATAGAACACCTCAGGGCCAAAAATACCTAAGGTTCAATAATCTGGGCCCCCACAGTCAAGGAAGGTCAAGTTTCTTGGGTCTCACAGTCACCTACAGTCCAGTTTCCTGGGCCTCCTCAATCACCTAAGGTCTAGTTTCCTGGGGCCCCACAGTCAACTAATAGGCAGAGGTCCCTGGCCCACAATCAACTAAAGAACAGTTTCCTGGGACCACACAACCACCTAAGGTAGAGTTTATGGGGCAACCACAATCACTGACATAGCGGATCCTGGCCTCACAATTACCTAAGCTAGTTCCCTTGGTCCCTAGAAGCAGTAAGGTATAGTTTCTTGGGCACCCACAGTCATGCAAGCTAGCGTTCCCTGGCCCCCGTAATCACCTAAGGTAGTTTCATGGACCTTCACAAACAACTCACCTAGAGTTTTCTGGGACCCCATAATCACCTGAGGGGAGATTCCTGACGCCCTACAATCACCTAAGCTAGAGCATCCCGGGACCCAACATTCACCTAAGGTAGAGTGTACTGGCCCCACAATCACCTAAGCTAGAGGTTTCTAGGCCCCCACAATCACCTAAGCCAGCATTTCATGGGTCTCCAAATCCCCTAAGGCAGAGTGTTCTGCGACCCCACAATCATCTAAACTGGAGACTCCTAGGCCCCCCAAATCAACTAAGATCATTTCCTGAGCCTCTACAAACACATAAGGTAGAATGTCCAGGCCCCCTCATAATTACCTAAGGTACAGTTTCTTGGGCACCCACAATCACCTAGGATTTGTTTCCTGGGCCTCCCAAATCCCCTAAGTTAGAGATAGGGGTCTCGAAAAATCACCTAATGGAGAGCTTCCTGGCCCCCCACAAACACATACTAGTTTCCTGGGCTCCGACAATCACCTAAGCTATTATTTCCCGATTCCCCTCAGTGACCTAAGATCGAGTTTCTGACTCCCCAAATCACCTAAGTTAGAGTTTCCTGTGCTCCCACCATTACCTAATATAGAGTTCCTTGGGACCACACAATCCCCTAAGGCTTGCTTTCCTGAAACCCCACAATCACCTCAGGTAGACTTTAGGCCATGTTCACCCACTAGAGAACTTCTGAAGCCCACAACACCTCAGGTAGAGTTTTCCAAGCCCACGCAGTCACCTAAGGTGGAGTCTCCTGGCCCCATAATCAACTCAGCTCGACTTCCCTTGTGCACCCACAGTCACCTACACAGAATTGCCTCATCTACCGTCATCACGTAAGGTATAGTTTCCTGAACACCCCAACACCTAGGTCGAGTTTCCAGGGCCTCATAATGCCTTAAAGGTAGATTTGATTAGGCCCCCACCATTGCTTGCACAGAATTTCCAGGCACCCACATCACCTAGGTAGAGTTTCCTGGGCCCCCACCATCACCATAGCTAGATTTTCCTGAGGTCACAATCACCTAACGTAATAAGCTTTCAACCCCACAGAATTACTTAAGGAAGACTATCCTGGTCCCCCACAATCACTTAACACAGAATTTCCTGGCCCTCCGCACTCCCATAGGGTAGAGTTTCTTGGGCACCAATAATCACCTAAGCTAGAATTTTCTGGCCGTACAGTCACCTAAGTTAGACTTTTCTTGGTACATCCCCCCAATCAACTAAGGTAAATTCCCTGTTCTCCTCCGTCGACTCAGATAGGGTTCCTGGGTCACCAAAATAACCTACGTTAGAGTTACCCAAACCACCATGATCACCTATGGTCGAGTTTTTAGCGCCCCCATAATCACGTACACTAGAGCTTCCTGGGCACCACAATCACAGTAGATTTTCTAGGGTCCCCACAGTCACCTAAGGTACAATTACCTTTAGCCAAACGATCACCCAAGGTAGAATTTCCTTGCTCCACAACCACCGATCACCGGAACTAGAGTTTCTTAGGCCCACACTCACTGAAGGTAAATATTCCTAGTCCCACCAAAATCACCTAAGGTAAGAGTCTCCTGAGCCCACAATCACCTAAGTTAAAGTTTCCTGGGACCACTTCCACCCGAGGTAGAGTTTTCCGGGCCCCCAACACCTAAGTGAGAGTTTCCTGGGCCCTCACTATCACCTGTGGTAGTTACCTGGCCCAATTGCCTAGCTTGAGATTCCTTGCAGTTAGACATTCCTAGGCTCACAGGCACCTAAGGTAGACTTTTTGGCCTACCACGTACACCTCGGTAAAATTTGGGCCACAATCACCTACTTTAGAGTTTCCTGGGCTCCCACAATCCCCTACGGCAGAATGTTCTGCACTCTCTACCATCAATTCTAAGGTAGAATTTGGGGACCCCCACAATGAACTATAATATATTTTCTGGAGTACCCACAATCACCTAAGCTAGTATTTCCTGGCCCCCCCACCAACGGAGAGTTCCTGGGCCCGCACAATCAAGTAAGGTAAGCATCACTTAAGTTAGATTTTATCTGGACCCTCCAAATCACCTAAGGTGTAGTTTCCTGGGTCCCCACCATCAATTATGGTATAGTTTGCTTGGACTACACTCACCTAAGGTACCATCCCCTGTAGCCCCACACTCACCTAAAGCCATCTTTCCTGGGCCCACAGTCACCTAATAGTTTTGGGCCCCACAATTACCTAAGGGAGAGACTTCTTGGCCCACAATCACTTATGGTAGAAGTTCCCGGGCCATCAAAATCACTTAAGGTAGACTTTCCTGGGCCCCCACAATCACATAAGCTACTACCTTTTCCTCCACAATCACCAAAGCTAGACTTGCCTGAGACCCAAAGCACCGAACATAGAGACTCCTCGGCCCCCCAAATCACCTAAGGTAGCGATTGCTGGTTCTTCACAATCACCTGAAGTAGATTTTCCTGGGCCCAAATCAACTAAGGTAGATATCTTTTCCCCACAGTTACTTAAGGTAGACCTTCCAGGCAGTTCACCCGCAATCCCCTAAGGTAGAATTTACAGGGTCCCACAATCACCTGTGCTAGGGTTTCTGAGCCCCACATTCAACTAAGGTAGAAATCCTAGCCCTCCCAATCACCCAATTTAGGGTAACCTGAGCCCCCAAGAGTCACAAAAGCTAGGTTTCTGGGTCTCTTAACTCACCTAAGGTTAGAGATTGTTGTTCCCTCACAATCACCTTAAGTAGATTTTCCTGGGCCCAAATCAATTAAGGTAGATATGCTTTCCCCCCAATCACTTAAGGTAGACCTTCCAGGCAGTTCACCCACAATCACCTAAGCTAGAATTTCCAGGGTCCCAGAATCACCTGTGCTAGGGTTTCTGAGCCCCACAATCAACTAAGGTAGAATTCCTAGCCCTCCTAATCACCCAATTTAGGGTAACCTGAGCCCCCAAGATCCACATAAGCTAGGTTTCTGGGCCTCTTAACTCACCTAAGTTTAGGCTTCCTAGGGCACAAAGTCACCTGTATACTTCCATGGCCCCCACGGGGAACTAAGGTAGAATGTCCTGCTCCTATAATCCCCTAAGCTCGAGTTTCCTGGGCCCACAATTACCTAAGGTAGTTTACTGGGTGTCCACAACCTCCTAAGCTCGAGTGTTTAAGACCCCCAAATCACCTAAGGCAGCATTTCCTAGACATACAATCGCCTAAGTTTAAGATTTATGGCCCACTACAATAACATAATGTACAGTTTAGGGCCATGATCACCTACTGTAGGGTTTCCTGTGTAGAATTTCTCGTAGCCCCCCAAAATGACTAAGGTTTAGGGTTTCCTTTTCTCGAAAAATCATATAAGGCAGTTTCTGGGGCCCCCAGATCACTAGCATATACTTTTCTGGCCCATACAGTGCACTAAGGTATAGTTTCCTGGCCCCCGGAAATCCCTTAGAGTTTCTTGGCTTCCCCAAATCACCTAAGATTCCTGAGTCCCAAATCACCTAAGGTAGAGTTTTCAGGGTCATCAATATTACCTAAGGTAGAATTTCCTGGGGCCCCCTAATCTCTAAAGTTTAGTATCTTTTCCCCCACAATGAACTAAGGTAGATTCCTGGGTGCCCACAATCTCCTAAGTTCAAGTTTTCTGGTTACACAATCACTCAAGATAGAGGTTCCTAGAATCAAATCACCTAAGGTAGATTTTCCTTGCCTGCATAATAACATAAGCTACATTTTCCTGTCCGCCTACAATTGCTTAAGGTAGAATTTCCTGGGCCCCAACAATGGCCTAAGCTAGAGATTCCACAGTCCCTTTAGGTAGACTTTCCTGGGCCAACAAAATATTCTGAGGGAGGTATTCTGGATATCAAAATCACCTGAGGTAGAGGTCACAGGCCCCAAATCACCTAAGGCAGGGTTTCCTGGGCCCACAATCACATAAGGTTGAGTTTCATGAGCCCCCAGCAATCACCTAAGGTAGAGTCCATGGCCCACCACATCCATCTAGGTAGACTTTGGGCCACAATCACCTACTTCAGGGTTTCCTGGGCCCCTGCAATAACCTAACATACAATTTTTCTGGACCCCTGCCATCACTAAAATAGAATTATTGGCCCCTACAGCAAATTAAGTAGATTTTCCTAAGCACCCACAGTCATTTAAGGTACAGTCCCCCAGAGCCCCACAATCACCTAAAGTAGAGATTCCTGGGCACCCCACAATCACTTATGGTAGATTTCCTAGGGCACCCACAATCACCTAAGGTACAATCAGCTAAGGTAGAGTTTCCCGGGCCCTCACAATCACCTATCTAGAGTTACCTAACCTCACAATCATCTAGACAGATTCCCAGCCCCCTACAATCACCTAAATTAGGGATTCCTGGGCGCACAATCACCTATAGCAGAGTTCCCTGGGCCCGCACTATCACCTAAGCTAAAAGTTCCTACCAGGAAACGGGATCAGAGCTGGACGGAGCCGGCACTCAGTTAATCTAGATTAGTAGCTCTCAACTCCAGGCGCACATAGAAGCACTGGGGGGAGCTTTACACCAATGCCCAGGGCCTCTCCCACCTCCCCCAAAATTCTGACGTAGTTGCTCTACGTGCCAACTACAGCATTCCCAAGTGATTCTAATCAGCAGTCAGAATTAGATGAGATCTAGACCTTCATCGTTAACTATTACTTAACCCCCAAAATTCACCAAACGTTGAAAGAAAACTCCAACAGCACAGCAGAGGTAACAAACATGGCAGAAAGAATATTTCCAAGGGAGAAGGAGTAGTAAAGAAGAAACCAGAATACAACATTAATGCCTCAATTTGGAAGCCATATAAAAATCTTCCTAGGATAAACTTCTTGGAAATTAAAAATATTACTGAAATGAATTTGCTGGGCATTTCTTCCACTAATTTTTGCAATTTTTATATAAAATTCACCATTTTAACCACTGTAAAGTATACAATTCAGTGTATTTACAATGTTATGCAACCATCACCATTATCCAATTCCAGACATTTCCATCTCCTCAAAAAGAAACCCCACATCCGTTAGGCAGTCACTCCCAATTCTCCCTCCCCCAGCCCCTGGCAACTAGTAGTCTAATTTCTATCTCTGGATTTGCCTATTCTGCACATTTCATATAAATGGAATTATACAAGTGGCTTTTAGAGTCTGACTTCTTTCATTCAGTCTGATATTTTCAAGGTTTATCCATGTTGTATCATGTATCAGTACTTCATTCCTGTTTATGGCTGAGTAATACCCCATTGTATGGCTATACTACACTTTGTCTATCCATTCATCTGTTGATGGACATTTGGGTTGTTTGCAGTTCTTGGATATTATGAATAATGTTGCTGTGAAGATTCTTTTGCAAGGTGTTTGTGTGGACATATATTTTCAAGGTATATTCCTAGGTGTGGAATTACTGGGTCATATGGTAGTTCTACATTTAATATTTTGAGGAACTGCCAAACTGTTTTCCAAAGCAATCGTACTATTTAACATTCCCATCAGCAGCATAAGAGAGTTTCAACTTCTTCAGCTTTTAAACCTCAGGGTTTTGAAGGGGAAAGGGAAAGAGCTGCCTGGGAACAATCTGAGGAAACTACACCTTGTGCCTTTAAAATGCAGAGAGGACCCCGATGACCCGTGCCCCCTGCCCCCTGACTTTTCCAATGCCACACGGCCACCCATCCTGACTTACCAACCCCACAGCTGACGGGCAGGGCACCTCTCCTAGACAAGGTCGGAGGTCAGCCGCTGGATCCTCCCCGTGCCCCGTACAGAGCCAAAGGTGCTTCTGTTAACCCACAACACTCCGCCACTTCTGCCCCAAGGCCTCCATGCTGGTTTGTCTGCCATTCAGCTGCTGTTACAAGTTCTGCTCACGGAGCTAACAAAGTGTGTCAGTTTACATTTCTCAGCCAAACCTCTTCTAATATCATTTAAAATTCAAAGGAATTGACAATTCAGGTGATCACAGTTAATAAAAACCCTGAGACAACGCACTGCTGTCCCCATTTGGTTAGGCACACCCTCGGGGTTATGCTTATGACTTACCTGCTACAGCTCTCCGAGTTTGGTCGCCAATTTAATAAGGCACCCCGAGTTTGAACACACAGATCCAGACAGCGCCTTCCTCTGCAACGCTCACCCATTTCAACGTCCTTCCCAAGCTCCCACAGAGGCCCAAGGCTCCGTAAAGCAGCCACCGAGAGCGCACCTCTCACGCAAGCGCTTTGCACGCCACCCAGGTGCGCTCCTCTTCCCAGTTGGCTGCCTCGTGGACCTCGGGGCCAGGTGGGAAGCCAGGTGCCTCCCACTACACACTGAGACAGGCATACGCTTCAGGCCAGAGGTGTGTGCTAACGCTGGAGTACTGCAGGCCTTACCTGGCCCCCCGTGTTTTTTCCAAGGTGAGGATGAGGGGGCGAGCAGCAAAGATGAGCTGGGATGGGAGGGTTGAATGAGGAGGAAAGAGAAGCCATGAAGGAGGGGCCACCTCCACCTTCTGCCGCCTCCCAGCAGCCCTCCTGGCTTCTTTTCTGGAGTCCCATTTGCCCTGTGGATATTGAACCCAGTCCTGTCCCAAACTTGTGCCTTCTACCTTGAATTCTGACTCTTATTTGTAACTACCAGAAGCCCTTCATACAAACTCCTCAGTGATGACAGTACACACAAAGCACTTAGAGCATTGCTATTACATCTCCATTCCTGATCCCAGGGCCAGCCTCAGAGAGATCTAGCAAAGCCTAGAGGGAAGGGCGGGGTTGGGGCGGAGGTT
Organism: Balaenoptera acutorostrata; assembly: GCF_949987535.1. Classification (NCBI taxonomy): domain Eukaryota; kingdom Metazoa; phylum Chordata; class Mammalia; order Artiodactyla; family Balaenopteridae; genus Balaenoptera; species Balaenoptera acutorostrata. The sequence continues at coordinate 84,739,099 of NC_080066.1, forward strand.
ATGTTTCAGGGGAGTGGGACTCTCCATTTTGCTTACAAGCCAGTTTCCACCCTATGCCTCAGATAAGGGGACCCCATAACTGCCGAAACTATATCCCAAGAGGTAAGACACAATGAGGCCATTGCTCTTGACTTGGATTATAATGATACTGACCTTGATTTCCTGATAGGGTCCTGGATATCCTGGCACAGTCTTGCCTCCAAGTGTTTTCTACATTCAATTTATGAAGAATGCCAAGTGGGGAGGACATTTCTGCTGACCTAATGCTTGTCCATAAAACGTGTTTTTAAAAATAGGATGCAGACCTAATGAATCATGAAGTCATGCTGCCTCAAGACTAATAAAACATGGTCTGGCAGCCCAAAGGGAGGTACAGGATCATAAAGGGGTCATCAGTTTGCACTAATCATCTGCTAAACATAATCATTTTGAGAGCTTGATTTTATGTGTTTTGTGTTTGCAGGGGTCACTGGCTAACTTGTGCTCTGATCACCTGATGAAGAGGAAACCTCCCAGCTGGTGGAAATTCTCCACCAGTTGTTTAAATCTTTTGGCTTTCAGGAACTGAAAATGCAAAAAGAAAGGAAAAAGTAAAGAAATCTGTGATCTGCACCCTGCACCCTTATCCTGTGTTGAGACCATGGAGGCCACTGGTCTCCTGACCTTAGGACTGTAGTGACACTGACCTTGACTTCTCCATACAGCCTAGATACCCTGGCCTGGGCCCGCCTCCATGCTGGATCTGCACATCAGCCTTCACTTATATCTTCCACCTCACCTCCTTCTTCTGGAAATGGGGTCACTGATCAAGTAGCCTATGAGCTGCATTTAAAGGAAATAGGGTAAATTTTAAAATATGTTTCTCAGGTTGTCATTAGACTGGTGGGTCTCAATCTTGATACACATCAGAATCACCTCAAGTACTTTTAAAACTAGGGGTGCCTCTGCCAGTCTGGAGACTCAGTTTGATTGGCTTAGGTGAGGCACAGCATGAGCAGTTTCTAAAAGTTTCCCAGGTGATTCTAATGTGCAGCCAGAGTTGTGCAACCAGAGTTGAGAACCAATACATTAAGTGAGTGAGTACCTGATAGTTAACCTTTCATGATAATACAGTTCCATTTGAGCTCAATCAAGTTAATTGATCCAGTTATGATTTCAATTAAATCTTAAGATACTTAAAGATGTCCATTTGAATCTGATGAGTGTCAAATTTCTTTTTGTCTTTTTTTACTTCTTTTGAAGTTGTATCTAATCATAATTTAAAGAGTCTAATAGTTCAGTAAGTTCTGTTCGGAAAAACAACAGTTCCTAGTCCCCCTCCTGCCATTTCCCAGCCCCAGAGACAACTCCTTTTAACTCTTTTAACTGGTTCTTTTGGTATTTGCCTCTATATCTTTAAGCAGAATGCTTGGATTGCTATTTCTTGATTTTCAGTTTGGGATATTATCTATTGTCTTCACACCATGATAGTGAAGATTTATCTCTTTCATCCCCCCCATCTCCTGCCACACATAGATTTCTGTCCCCCTACCCCCACCCAATATAATTATATCATAATTTTGCTTAAATAAATATTCATTTTTTAGATTTTTATGATTTTGTATGCCATTCAGAGCTGAGCCATATAACAAACTATGATTACTTGTCCTTTCTTGTACATTTCTTTTATTTCCTTGAGTTAATATTCATCTTAATTTTTCACTTGATTAGTTTTTTATTAGCTTTCTATGAACTTTTCATTAATCCATCCTTAAATTCTCCACCAGTTGTTTAAATCTCTTCTCAAGACATTTATTCACATCAGGTATTTTATAAATTTCATCTTCCTGAAGAACTGTCTCCCAGAGCTTTCTGACCTGCTCAAATCTGGTCTGGTTGCCCTCTGTACCTGGTACACAATTGTCATCCTGCAGTATCCCTTCAGTATCATCATCCTGGGATTCCCTTAGCTTTTATTGCCTGTTAGATCCCCTGTTTCTGTAGCCCTCTCTGCCTTTTTTCTTTCTTGGTTTACTTCCTCATTTTGCTGAAGTACATCCTCCAGTAACTTCTTGAGAAAGAGTATGTGGGAAGTAAAAAATTTGAAGCCTTTCATGTCTGAAAATGTCTTAGTTCTACCCTCACAGTTGATTAATAGTTTGGGTGCAAAATTCTAGATTGTAAATTATTTTCCTTCAGAATTTTAGAGGCATTTCTCCATTTTCTTCTAGCTCCCAGTGTTAAAGGCAATCTTCCATGTCCTTTTAGCTTGCAGTGTTGATTCCTGATCCTTTTTTTGGTGGCCCATTTTATTCTCTCCAGAAGCCTGAAGGATCTTCTCTATGACCCTAGGGTCCTGAAATTTCACAATGATATATGGGTATATTTTCATCCATTGTACTGGGCACTTAGATGAGTCCTTTCAATCTGGAAACATGTGTCCTCCAGTTGTGGAAGTTGCTTTCCCAGCTGCCTTTGCAGCTGGAAGTGTCCATGTGACATGGTCTGGCCAAGGAAGTGTTAGCAAAAGTCTGTCGGGAGTTCTGGGAAATCTTTTGCTTCCCTAACAGACAGTGCTAGCACGGCCCCTTCTTCTTTCTCCTTGCCTTGAATATGGATTCATATGGATAAAAATGGAGCTGTAGGGAACTCCTGGCGGTCCAGTGGTTAGGACATAGTGCTTTCACTGTCATGGCCCAGGTTCAGTTCCTGGTCAGGGAACTAAAATCCTACAAGCCGTGCGGTGCAGCCAAAAAAAAAAAAAGGAGCTGTAACAGTTATCTTGAACCCATGAGGGAAAGGCAAAATATATCTCTGGTATTTTTTTATCACTGAACCAATACCAGAAGCTGCATGTCTCCTGAATTTTTTTAATATGAGAAAAATGAATCTCTATTTTTTAAAAACTCTGTAGGTTGGTTTTTCTGTTACATGCAGCCAAATTTATTCCTAACTGATAGATTCCTGCTGACAGTAGATGTTTGATAAACATTTGTTTGGCTGAATTCTACAGAGGGGATGAAAGATTTGAGCTCATAGATGTCATATGTGAAACTGTGTCTTCTCCAAGGGAGAAAACTGGAAAAGAAAAGTGCCCAGTTCTCTCTTGGTGTCTTCAAAACCTCTGTAAAAAAGAGGAACTCGATCAAAGTAGGCAGAGATACAAAAGGTGCTTGGGGGAAGTGAGAAGAGATCAGTGTCATGGCTTTGAGAAAGCATGTAAAACTCCACTGCACACACTTCACAAGCCTTGAGAATTATAGTATTTGGACAGTAGGGTGGCATTTCTTAAAGTAGCAAGAGAGGAAAAAGACCTAAAAGCTCTGGCAGAGGAACACTTGGTTTTATCTAAAATACTGGCATATCCATTTGTGCTTCTTGCCTGTTATATATATTGAACCCAAATAATAATTACACTGTAATCTGTGCTCCCAAGGTAGACCATCCTTGAATCAGAGTTTTAACAGGGAGCCAAAGAATGGCATAAGAAATAAAGCTTGTTTCATTCTAAAAACCAGACATTGAAGCTTTCTAGAAACAAATGCATTTTGACATGATTGTAATTATATGCTTCCATCACCCTAAAAAAATCAAGCAGCTAAAGCAAGAGTAAATTTTATTTAAAAGACATGTATTAAGCACCAATTGTACATCCAGAAAAGGCTCAATTTGGCTATGAAATTGATTTCCTGCTGAAAAATCAGGCAGGGTCAGATAAAGGGGGTTCAGGGTCATCATCCACCACAGGATCTTCTGTACCTTTGGGAACTGAAGTTTCTCCCACAGCTGGAGACCACAGTAGTTATTCAATGGGAGAAGACTATTTCTCAGAAATCAGTTTTCAGGAAAGAGAAGTTGGGTTTACTGTGGTTTGACAGCTCTGACCGGTCTTTACTGCAGCTATTTATATTTTTAAAGCTGCTTTCCAGTAACTGTGAGCAGCCCTCAAGGTTGGCAGCTGTCCTAGTGACCAGGACCTGCTCCATAAGGAGATGGGGGGGTGGGGGGGTCAAGGGGTGTGGGGACTGAATAAAAGAAGGGGCCAAAAGACAGCGAGTGGCATTGTAGCGAAGTAGGGAGAAGGCACCTGGTGGGCTAAGGGCAGCGGGTGACCTCGTGCTGACTGCCCCACTGTGTGGGGTGAGCTGGCATCTATGCTGCCTGAGCAGGGCACGCGGATACAGCCCTGCTCTCTGCTGGTCTCCCAACATGACCTCCTTTCACGGGCACTGAGGAGATGAGAAGAGGCTCTCGGACGGTAATTCTTAGTAATCCTGGCTCTCTCTTCGTGGGGGGTTTCTGAGGGTCCCCTGGTGGTGAGGCAGAGGGAGGTGGGCCCTGGGTGTGCCGAGGCAGGAAGGTTGCCTTCGCCTGTAGGCTCATGGGGAAGGCTTGGGTCTTCTGGGGACCCAAGGTACTAGGTTTGCCTCTTTTCTGCTCCCAGAGGAGAGAATAAATGAGCACAGAGGAACATGCATCCCAGAATTGCCAGTGTGGTTCGTTTGGCTTACCTTCTTTTGAAGAGAATTGAAATTCTCTTTCAACCTTAGCTGTTTACCTGCTGAAGCTAGATTTTTAAATTACTTATTCAATTTTATGTACAATTAAATCCCTGCAATTTTTTTTACAACTTGGTCCTTTTTATGTGGCACAGACGCTTTTTATTATTTTTAAATTTCTATTATGGACAATTTCAAAAATACAAATTTAGAGGAAATGACATAATGAATCCTCACATACCCCAAATCCAGCTTGAACTATTATCAGCTCACAACCAATCCTTTTTCATTTATACCCTCCCTTACAATCTTTCGCTTCAAAAAGCAAATCCCAGCCACTCCATTGCAAGCTTCTGAGTTCTCTGACCTGCACATAGTGGTCTTCAAGTGGTCCTGCTTTCTGGTGTGATAAGCTGCTCCAGGTTCATCCTGTACTTTTGCTGTCCCAGTGGAAACAGCCATTTCCTTTAAATAAATAGTGTTTTGAGACCATAGTCTGGGTCCTCAGGGTACTGTTGCATCTGAGCTGATCATTCTTTCTAGGATACAATGCCCACTTTGGCGTTCTTTTCAGACTCACATAACAGTAAACATTTCTACTCACATCACTGCAACAGGCCACACTTGTCCTTGACTTCACGTAGAATAAGGATACAGGACAAGAAACATAGCCCACCAGCAGGGCAGTGGCAGGCATTTCTTTAGGTACTGCCAGCCCCTGGCCCTTCGAGGAGGTCATCAAAAGAACATGACTGCCAGTTGACCCATGAGCTGGACCCAGGCAATCAGAGGTTCCTCACCGCCTCCCCTGTCCTTAGAATGTATGTTTTGCCAACCGTTTCCACAGTGGGAGCTGTTCCAAGGATGCAGCCTTGAGAGAGTAAGGTGTTGTTGAGACCATCTGAACGGTATACATGACTGAACCCAGTTAAGGCAGTCAGCCCTCTGTATCCACAGGCTCCACATCCTTGGATTCAATCAACCTCAGATTGAAAATAGTCAGAAAAAAATATTCTAGAAAGTTCCAAAAAGCAAAACTTGAATTTGCCAGTGGACTGGTAACTATTTATTGAATACATAGCATTTACATTGTATTTATAACTACTTACATAGCGTCTACATTATATTAGGTATTATAAGTAATCTAAAGCTGATTTAAAGATAAGGGAGGGTATGCACATACATTATATGCAAATACTATGCCATTTTATATAAGGGACTTGAGCATCCATGGATTTTGGTATCCACGGGGGTCCTGGAACCAATCCCCTGAGGATACCAAGGAAAAACTGTATGAACTTTTAAATTTCTGGCAAGCGGGTGCAGAGATCTACTCATCTTTCAGCATCCTAAGACAAGCCTGGTATGTAGGTTATCTTTTTTATTAAAACCTGCCACCTACCAATCTGGAGTAGTCTGCCTCTTTCTTCGGTCTCTCCTGGCCTTCCATGTATGGGGGCCAGTTTGCAGACCAACACCACCTCCCCACATAGGTTGTCAGATAAAATACAGAATGCCCAATTAAACTTGAATTTCAGACAAACAATGAAGATAAGCCTCATATTCCAGTTAGAAACCAATATCCTAATATTAGCAATATTTTTATGGGACTAGCTTGCTTCCATGTTCCCTCAAGGGACATGTCCAGTTCCAAGAGTCATAATTCTCAGGAGACTTCAAAGCCACAGCTTTCCACCAGGTCTTTCTAATTCATTCACAGTCCTCACTGTCCAGATGCAGTGTGTCATTTTTACCACAAGCAATGTTGCCTAGTAACATAGCTGACATTCTACCTTCATCAGATTTTCAGGAGAAGAGAGCTATAAAAAGTAAACTCCATAGAGAATGAGAAATGATTTTTTTTTTTAGCCCTTTACATATATAGGCCTTTTCCTTAGTCAGAGCTAGAACAAAATGGAGATAGACAGATGATAGATGATAAAGGAAAAACTCAGTTTTCCACCTGAGTAGGGAAAAACCCAGTACTTCCCAACTAGTCCTTCTTTCCTGTGTGCCTTCTTTCCTACTCACACAAAACACTTCACTTCTGACACTTCTGGTCACCAAATGTGTGGAGGTTTTTCCCCACTCCAAGCAATTCTCTATGACACCAGCTGAATGTCCTACAATTCAACTTAATTCTGACACTATGTACCTGAAGATAGTGTCAGATCCTAAAAATGAGCAGTACCCTGTGGGGCCCTTCCAGGTACAAAAGCCCTTCCATGTCCCCCATTTCTTGTTTGTAAGAAAAAGACTTCAGCCTCCTAGACCTTCCCTGAGCTCCAAAGGTCAGATTCAGACAGTTGCTTATCAGGGAAGGGAGGGGATGCAGAGACAAGGGAGGCGCAATCCATAAACAATAATGCAGCTGTGGGGCAGGGTCCTGGTTCCTCCTCAAAGAATATACATAACAAAATACCTTTGAGTTCTGTTGGGAACTAAGGTCTCCACCCAGATGGAGGATGTTAACTTTAGGCTGAGCACAAGACTCCTGGAGCTCCGCCCTGTTACCTCATCACCAACCAATCAGAAGAAAGTCTGCACACAGTGGAGGATAACAAAGACACCCTTCACAAATGCTTCTCCCTTTAAAAACTTTCATGGTTGAGCAGAATCTTCAGAGTTGGTTTTTGGTTTTTTTCTGGGCACGCCACGCGGCATGTGGGATCTTACTTCCCCCGCCAGGGATCGAACCCATGCCCCCTATAGTGGAAGTGGCAGAGTCTTAACCACTGGACCTCCAGGGAAGTCCCTGGAGATGGTTTTTGGACACAAGTCTGCCTTCTCCCCAGGTTGCCAGCCTTCTGAATAAAGCAATTTTTCCTTTCCAGTCAACACTCATCTCTAGAGTATTGGCTTTCAAGTGGTGAGCAGCCAGACCTGAGTTCAGTAAGAGTATCCTTTTTTGTTTATTACATATGCTTATAATTTTTAGTAATAAAAAAACAGAAGGCATATAATCTTAAGGCATCCTTCCACAAGGAGTTATTGAGCACCTACTATGTGCGTGGCACTGCTCTAGGCATTTGGGATACATCATTGAATAAAACTGACAAGGTCCTGCCTTCTTGGAGCTTACATTGAGGGGGTGAGGGAGAGACACACAACACCAATAAACATAAGAAATAAGAAAATTATGTAATAGGTTAAAGGTGATAAGTGTTGAAGAAAGCAAAAGTAGAGCAGGATGGGGATCCAGAGTGCTGAGAGGTGGGGCAAGGCCTGGTTGCAGGGCTAAACAGGGGCACAAAGACTTGAAGACATAGGGCTTAGCCACGCTGCTCTCAAGAGGAGTACATCTATGTTCAAAAGTACATCTATGACCTCACCTGTTAAATTTATATTTTAACTTCTATACTACATATATATCCTTATGTAGTTTCTTTACATATCTCATATTTTCATAGAAAAAAAAATATACTCCAAAATGTCAGCAGTGGCTATCTGTGGAAGGTGGGGATTATCGTGATTTTTTACTTTATCTTTTTTATAGTTTGCTGTGTTTGCTACATTTTATAACATGAATAGGCCTAGTTTATTATCAGGAATAAAACAATATATAACATGACATGTTTTAAAAAGTAGAGCTCTTCTACCTTTCAGCCCCAGGAAGGGTTTTCTGAAAGGAGCAAGGAGGTGTGGTTTAAAGGCATGAGGGGTCTGACCTTTCTGAGGAGACTGTGTTCTTCCTCAAGGGGGAGTTTTGCCTTCAAGTAATGAGGCAGCTGAGCCCTGAGTCAGGAGTCGGATTTCAAGGGAGCGAGGTGTAAAGGGTAAATTTTTCGAAATTCCACCTCCACACCTAAGAACCATGCTCAGAGTGGCTCGAAGGATTAGAACACCTGCCTCCCTGGTCAGTAATAATATAAAAGTCCATTGTCCTTGAAATCAGTTAGCAAGTACATTTTAGGAAGGTTTGGACTCAGCAAATACAAGGAGGAAGAACATGCTCCTTGCCCTTGGGGAGTTAATGACTCAACCAAAGAGGCCAAACTCACAGTTACACTTCCCCTGGGAGGAGGAAGAGACCTGCAGGGCAAGGGAAGATATGGCAGAGACTCATCAATGCAGAAGCAAATGTGAATAAGCATGGTGTTATCAGATGCTTGAAAGATGGGTACCTAGAGGAGGCAAGGGCTCTGGGGGAGGAGGGCAGGTCAGGGGGAGAAGCAGACAGAGGCAGAGGCCAGCAAGTACATACAGGAGGCACAGATAGTGCTGTGAAAAGCCTCTGACCTGAACTGGTACTGGAGATTTTGCAACTTAATGACCCCGAGGAAGGGGTTACCAGGATTTGCACTCCTGGCCACATGTCTTTTAGCAAACCTGACCTACATGAAACAAAAGAGCAAAGAAACGCCGGCGGCTCGTGGTGCTGATGCAGCCATTCCACCGCTGCCAGCCAGTCTGGCTCGCAAGTGTTTACTTACCTGGTCAGAGGGAAGCTGGGTGCAGTCCCACTTCCATCAACAAGGCTTGCTTCCCTGCATGCTCGGGAACATAGTGGGGCAGGTCCTGACCAGAACCTGGTCAGGACGAGACATGCCCCTGGGGGAAAACATACCTTTCTCATCCTAATACACGATGTGATGGGAAGAGAGAAGAGGACCACCCTACCCAACCTGGGGGTCAAGGAAGGCTTCCTGAAGGAAATGGTACTTGAGCTATTTGGGAAGGACATACGGGAGTCTGAGAGGAGGAGAGGGTTCCAGGCAGAGGGAGCAGCACAGGAGAGAGATTGTGGCATCTGTCCATGCAAGCAGCTCAGCCTGGCTGAGACTGGAGTGAGTGCATGAATGTGGTGAGCGGCGATGCCGGAGTGGAGGCCACCTTCTCTGGAGGGCAACGGGAAGCTTTGAGGGTTTTCAACAGTGGAGTTAGATGATCATTGACATGGAAGTTTGCTAAAGTCACCAATGACTTTTGTGTTGCCAAATCCATTGGGTACTTTCAATCTGCATCTAATGTAAATTCTTGTGGTAGCATTTGGTCCTGCTGCTCTCTCCCTCCATCCTGGAGCATTCTCATGCCTTGACTTCTCAGGCACCACATTCTCCTGGTTTTCCTTTTTTTTTTTCTCCCGGTTTTCTATCTACCTCTCTGGTCACTTTTTCTCAGCTTCCACTTTGACAGCTCCTTGCCTCTCTGGGCTCTGAATGTTGGTGTTCCGTAGGGCCTTGTCTTGGTCCCTTCTCACTGTTCACTCTTGCTCTCAACCACCTCGTTTATTCCCATGGCTTTACATGCATCTATTATACATAATAGTATCAGGGGAGAGAGGAGGGTCCAGAATCAAGTCAAATCAAGTATAAGGTCCAATTTCCTGGGTGCCATGGCTGAGTCTGCATGTTCATACTGAACCATGAGCAACTGTGGGATGAGTCAGGGTGGAAAGGGTCAGAATGTAATGGGGGCTGGGGTGGGGGGGTGGAGAGGAGAGATGCTGATTAGTATAGTCAATGTCCTGGATCAGGAAGAAAGCAGAGAACACAGCTCATCGTTCCCAAGTGTGGAGGGAGTGGTGGACAATGAGGTGCATTAAAAGACCAAGTCCAAGGTCTGAGAAGAATGTGATTGCAGGGAGGTGCAGGAAAGATGGGTAGGCCCAACTGACTCCAAAGTCCAGGAAATCACCAAAGGCAGGAACCCAGACCACAAGAGCAAGGCCAGAAGATTGGTGGCCCCTGGCCTGGCTTGGACCTCTGCTGTGGTGTGGGCAGGCAGGCATCCACAGGTGTGCTCCCAGCCTGGGGACAAAGGCTTGCAGGTGTTGGTGGGCTCTGTGTGCAGTCCAGACCGCACTGACACATTCACGGTGAGGCAGGGAAATCATGAGCCATTCCTGGTCCCTTCTGTTTTCCAACCTCACATGCTGACAGGACAAAGAATTTCTCAAGGCTCCAACATTACAGCCACTGATAAAGCAAATTCGTTTTGTGCCTCATCAGGAGTAACGTTGCAATCAAGATCCAAAATGGTCTAAAGAAGTTTCTGTGGCATTTACAATTAGTAAGAATAGGTAGATCATTCAGTAAATGATGTTAGAACAACTGACTATCTATTTAGAAAAAAATTAAGTTAGAGTCCCACCTTAAAATCACGCACAAAAATAAATCTAATAATTAGTAATTAATTTTAAAACTTCCCACAAAGAAAAGCCTAGGCCCCGATGACTTCACTGATGAATTCTACCAAACGTTCAAAGAAGAACTAATACTAATCTTTCACAAACTCTCCCCAAAAATAGAGGAAGGAATATTTTCTCATTCTATGAAAAGACAACCCACAGAATGGGAGAAAATATTTGCAAATCATATATCTGATAAGGGATTTGTACCTAGAATACATAAAGAACTCTCACAACTCAATAACAAAAAGACAATCCAATTTAAAGATGGGCAAAAGATCTGGGTAGACATTTCTTCAGTGAAGATATACAATATATATATGAAAATATCTCAACATCATTAGTCATTAGGGAAATGGAAATCAAAATCACAATGAGACACCAGTTCATACTTAGGATGACTATAATGGGGAAAAAAAACCAGGCAATAACAAGTATTGGCAAAGATGTGGAAAAATTGGAATGCTCATACATTGTTGGTGGTAATATAAAATAGTACAGCCACTGTGGAAAAGAATTTGGCAGTTTCTCAAAAAATTAAACATAGAGTTACCATATCACCCAGCAATTCCACTCCTAGGTATATACCCAAGAGAACCAAAAACATACTTCCACACAAAGATCACATGTTAGTAATGTATGTTGCAGCATCATTCATAATAGCAAAAGTGAAAGCAAACTAAATGTCTACCAAATGACGAATGGATAAACAAATTGTGGTGTATCTATACAATGGAACGTTATTTGGCAAAAAAAAGAAATGAAGTACTGATACATGTTACAATATGGATGAACCTTGAAAACATTATGCATTGAAACATTATCAGTGGTTGCAGGGGAATGGAGAGGGGGTGGAGATTGGGGAGTGACTGCTAATGGGACACGGTTTCTTTAGGAGAGATAAAATGTTCTGAAATTAGAGTGTGGTGATGGTTGCACAACCCTGTGAATATAGTAAAAAGCACTTTATTGTGCACTTTAAAAGAAGGTGAATTGTATGTTATGCAAATTATATCAAAATTAAGCAGATAAATAATCTGAGGTGGATTAAATATATAAATGTAAAATAACCCTTAAAAATAAAAGAAAATATAGAAGACTGGATCAATAATTTTGGTGTGGGGAAGGCCATTCTAAGTATGATACAGAACTAGGAATACATAAAGGACAATATTGACAGATTGAGTACATTGGAATAAACAATCTTCAATGTAGAAAGACACTATAAAATTTAAATATATATATATATATATATATATATATATATATATATGAATGACTTTTGCAACATGAGTAACAAATATATTTAGAGAATAGTCTTTAAAATCATTAGGAAAAAGATGAACTCCCCAGTAACATGCAGTGCCGGCCAGAGTGTGGGGAAAGGGGCACTCGTGTGGAGAAACAGTGAGTGTAAATTAGTGCAGCCAATTGGAGGGCAATTTGGTGTCCCGGAGTGACCTGCAAAACCTTTTCAATGGGTACGGCACAGTCTAAGTGAGAAGCACCAGCTGAGAATAACCAGCCTCCCACACTGAGGCAGACAGACTGAAAGTCAGCCCTGGGGAATTTTTGAAATGTTCAGCGTAAGCAGAATTTTGTCCCAGCATTTCTACTTCTAGGATTGTATCCTCAGAAATGCTTCAAAGGCACACAAAGAATGTTTACTACAGCTACATCTGTAGTAGTAAACAATTAACGTCCATTCATAGGAAATTGGTTATATAAATGATATATCCTCACCATCAGGTACTATGCAGCCATTAAAAAAATAACATAACTCAATCACTGCTGACATAGAAAGACGCTTGAAATGCATTGCTAGAGAAGAAAAGTAAGTTACAGAACAGTATGTATAACATGATCCCAATTTTGAAAAAATAATGGTATAGATGTTTGTATATGCATAGAAAAAATTCTGGGTAAATGCACAATGAACTGTTAACGGTAGTTACCTGTGAGGATTGAATATTTGGAGGGGAAGGGGGGGGAGGAAATTATTTTATATACCTTGAATTATTTTTATACTTTGGTAAATATGGAAAAATAAAGCAATTACCTTAGTAGAAAATAAGGAAGGAAGCAGAGAAGGTGAGAGGGAAGGTACAATATATGAATAGTAATTAACAGTGGTTATACCTAGGTGATGGAGTTCTGGGGAATTCTCCCCATTTGCTTATCTGCATTTTCTAATTTTTCAATGAGTTTTTATTAGTTGTTTAAAAAAACAGAAATAAAAGAACGTCCTCATGCCTTTCTGCTCACCAGTTGAACAGACCGGTGATGTGGGTGCAAAAGGAGATAGTTTCTAAACAATGAAGCCATTTAGAAGATAATGTTAAGAGAGTTGGTGATGGAAACATATAAGAATGAACTCCTGGGCTTCCCTGGTGGCGCAGTGGTTGAGAATATGCCTGCCAATGCAGGGGACGCGGGTTTGAGCCCTGGTCTGGGAAGATCTCACATGCCGTGGAGCAACTAGGCCCGTGAGCCACAATTACTGAGCCTGCGCGTCTGGGGCCTGTGCTCCCAACAAGAGAGGCCGCAAAAGTGAGAGGCCCGCGCACCACGATGAAGAGTGGCCCCCGCTTGCCACAACTAGAGAAAGCCCTCGCACAGAAACGAAGATCCAACACAGCCATAAATTAATTAATTAATTTAAAAAAAGACTTTCTCTCTAAAAAAAAAAAAAATGAACTCCTAAGTCACATACTTAGTAATCACGAATGTGTCTCTTTGAGACATCAGGACTTCAAAATTTTAACGTATTCTTTGTGAAACATGCACTTGAACCTTGAAAGTTCTATTATGCTAATTGATCGTTATGGACAACAGAACTCAAATGACATCTGTGAGTCCAGATGGCATATAAGGTAACGTTTTAATTTGTTAGAAGTCTTGGAACTCCTTTGTGTTTTCTCCCATTGTGCATGAAGGTAGCTAAATAATTGAGTCAGGTAGGTTCCTTGTCTTAAAGCCATATGGACAAGGAAGTTTATTCCAACAGTATGACATTTTTGAAAAACAATCATTTTTTAAACTCTAAAAGTATATTTGCATTTGTTTGTACATCTATATCTATCTGTCTGTCTGTATATACTACGGGTATACTCTGTAAGGATACATACGATTACCAGGCATGTATGGTGGGGCTTTCTGAGAGGGAGAGGGAGTAGACAACTGGGGAGAACCAAGCAAAGAAAAGAAAATGTACTCAAAATGTGTGAAATTACATTTATGTATTTGTGTTAAAACAAAAATAGATTCAACAAATATTTGAGGATTTACTATACGCAGGACCTGTTTTGGGTGTTGAGGTACATCAGTGAACAACTCTGACAAAGATCCCTACCCTGATGAAGCTTATATTCCAGAAGATAATAAGCCATAGACATAATGTGTTGGTAAATCATAACTTACACAACTGTGGTGATATATAAGGAAATAAGATAAATTAAAATATTAAATGAATGAGTAGAAAACCTACACTTCTCGTGTATGTCTTTCCTTACCCTCACACTACTACCACACTCACGACAGTCTGACACCACATGTTGGGGGGATTTCCAATTCTGCAACGCCAGCTGGGTTATCGCATAATTTAACTCAATTCTGACACTGTCTTCCCAGAGATAGCATCAGATCCCATAGGTTAAGGGGATCTGAGACTGCCCTTCACTTCAGATGCCACTCACAAGCAGTCAGTCCCAGGTTACCTGCAACTTCTGTCTGACTTGGTTACAGACTGGGGGTTCCCATGACCTTCTCCCCTTTGGATTTAATTATTTGCTGGAACAGCTCATGGAACTCATGGAAACACCTACTTATGCTTACAAGTTTATTATATAATAAAGGATGTGATGAAGGATGCAGATAAACAGCCAAATGAAGAGATACATAAGGTGAAGTCTGAGAGGATCCTGAGCACAGGAGTTTCTTCCCCGTGAAGTTGGGTGAGTCACCTTCCCACTATGTAGAGATGTTCATCAACCTGGAAGCTCTCTGAATCCCATACTTTTAGGATTTTTATGGAGGCTTCATCACATAAATACGATCTATCATTAACTCCATTTCCAGCCCTTCCCCCATCTCTGAAGAATGGAGAGGGGGCTGAAAACTTTAAGCTTCTAATCATGGCTTGGTCTTTCTGGTGACCAGCCCCCATCTAGGAGCCCACCAAGGGTCACTTCATTAGAACAAAAAACACTGCTATTACCCAGGAAATTCCAAGGGATTTAGGAACTCTGTGGCAGAACTGGGGTCAAAGACCAAATATTAGAACAAAAGATGCTCCTAGTGGTCTATCACTTAGGAAATTACAAGGATTTTAAAAACTCTGTGCCAGGAACCAGGAGCAGAGACCAACATATATATTTCTATTATCTCACAATGAATAAATATAATCTTAAGAATTATAATTAAGTGATAGATGTATAAAAATTAAAAGAACATATACACATATTTTAAAATTAAAAATAAGAAATTGCTTTATCAGTAATTTAGTAATTAATACCACCAACAAAATGAAATATATTGAATGGTGTGACAGTTAGCAGAGGATTTAAGGAAATTTTTATTCTAATAAAAAGAAAATTGAAAAAACACCTAAGAATTAGGTGGCCTGAATCTAGTCCTGATTCCACCACTGTCCAAAGCTCGGCTAGTTACTTAATTTCTCTTTCTGTATCCTTAACTTGCAACTGGGGATAATAATACCTGGTCTGCTTGACTTCATTGGGTTATTGTGAAACTCACATGAAGTACAGAAGTACACTCTAAAAATCATCAAACACTATACACAAGTCAAAGAATTGAGACTGATAAAGCTATAGATTGTTCTGATGAACCCAACAAGAGACAAGCCAGTGGAATCAATGCCTGGAGGACCCCAGTGGGTCCAGTTGGAAAAGCATTGTCCTTCAGAATGATAGAAAGGTGACTAAAATATAAGAGGAAAGAGGTAGTTTATTACCATGTGTTGCAGGCACACTGGGGACAGCCAGCTAAAAACAATCCCCCACATGCCTGCCACTCTCCATTAACTAGGATTGACTTCCGGCAGCACTGTTTCCTCAACACGACACTGCCAGCTGGTCATAGTTATGTAGAGGTGGGGCAATATGATTTTTTTCCAGAGAAACTTTGACTTAGGAGAGGGAAATAGATAGAGGGATGGACAGCCAGACAGAAGAATTCTGTACAGCCGGAGCAGTTACATTTGAAGTTGGAGCTATGAGCAGCTATCTTTGGGCCAGGAAGCCCGGTTGGCCTAGAATGAGGCAGAGTTGAGAAACAGCCTAACCCTCCTGGGGCTGCTGGTGCCCCGGCCTGGTTCCGGTTCTTCCTGAGGCCCACTTCTTGGGCTCCATGAGTCACCCTTGAATCCTGAAAATTTTTCAAAGGTTAGCATGTTTTCTGTTGCCAAAGATCCTTAACTAAACATATAATCTACATCTGGCTCACTTGGCAGGGTTACGATTAACAGGAATAGCACAGAGGCAGTTAAAAAATAAACCACCTTGCACTGGCTTAACTGGGTCATGAACATATTGTGCAACCCTGACAGGTATAGTCATTCCAACAAAGAGAACAGGATAATAGGAAAGCAGCTGACTCAGGAGTAATACAGTCATTAACCTAAACTGCACCCACATTTGAAAATGCAGTTCAGGAAAATGAACATGCTGGACCTGACAACATTTTTTGAGAATTTCTAACTGCTCTTGGGACTGCGGCTTAGAGCTTGCTGGTTCTGGAGAGTCATACCGAAGGAACCCCAAAGTTACACACTCCCTGCTGCAAATCACAGAAAAGTTGGAGAACCATGAACACTATAACTTAACCTCAAAACTATTAAGCGAACCCCAGAAATATCAATAGAGCCTCACTGCCCCTGAGTCCCATCAATACAGAAGAATTTAGAAAACAGCAGTCATCATTCATTTCCTTCATGCCTTCATTCATTCAACAAATATTGAGTGCTTATTACATGCCAAGTACTGTGTTAGGAGCTGAGGATACAGCTGTGAAAAAAACCGATGAAGTCCTTGCCTCAAGGAACTTATGGTCTAAGTGGAGGGAGAGAGACAATATAACATCGGGATGTAACATGTTGTTGTATGCACTGGAAAGAAAAATTAAGCATGGCAGGCGTATAGGAGTAATGGATGTGTGTTATTTTGCGTACATTGGTCAGGCACAGCCTCTGTGATAAGGTGACATTCGAACAGAAATTTCTGAGAAGGGAAGGAGAAAGGGATGCAGCTCTCTGGGCCAAGAGCTTTCCAGGCAGAAGGAAGAGCTAGTAAACAGCCTAAGGTGGGAGCCAGTGGGAGCCCATGTGGCTGGAGCCACGTGAACTTGAGAAGGAGTGGTGGAGGGGTGCCTCATAGGCCTTGGTAAAAACTCACATTTACTCTGGGGAGGGGAGTCATTGAGATTTTGAGTAACTAGAGGAGTGACATGGTCTGACTTATAGTTTAAAAGGATCACTCTGGCTGCTGTATGGAGAATAAACTGTAGGGGATCCAGGGAGACCAGTAAAGAGACTATGGCTGTAGTCCAGCAGACAGATGGTGGATTAGATCATGTAGCAACAATGACGATGGTGAGAAGTGGTCAGATTTTGGATATCGCCATGAGGCTCACTGAGGGATTGGATGTGGGTTTTCAGAGAAAGGAGTACAAAATGACTCCTAGGCTTTTGGCTTCCAAATGAAGATGCTTGTCCTCCGGGGGGATGCGGAGTGGGGAGGCAATGCAGACTATTTACATCAAACACAGAAAGTGGACATGAACTCAGTCTAGTTGTTACGGATCTGAGAGCTGCCTGTGCTGAAGTACTTCAGGCCAAGGTCTGGGCTGATGAGGAAGGATCAAAAAATGGAGCCAAGAGTTGGGCAGAGCTGATGAGCAGTATGACTAGAACAGAATGCCATCTGTAGGTCAAGGCTGGATGTTAAGATACTTAGATAAGGGGATGCAATACTGAAAGCAAAGTCAAGGTCAGAGTTCAGAGTTTCAGTCCAGTTTGGGAGGCAAAGGCAGTAATTCAAACAGGACAAGAGCAAGGATAATTTATGAAATATGAGAAGGCTTTGAGTACAACATCTCATTTAATCTTTACAACAACCCCAAGAATTAGGTGTCATTAGCCCTATTTTACAAATGAGGAAAATCAAAAGGGTGAATAACCTACACGTGGCTGGTAAGCAGTAGAACACGGTTTTAAGCTTAGTTTGGATCTGACTCTACAGCATGAGTTTAAGCTTAAAGACTGAGCAATACTGCAAGTTTCAGTGTCTCAGTAGGCAGCTGAAGTCATCTCAGAGGTTCAAGTTAGGTGGGTGTGGGAGTAGTAAGCACAAGTGGAAGCAGAGTCCAAGTATACAGACAAATTTGGATCCAAGTTGGAGTTTGAAATCAGGAACCCAGGATCTGGCAGAGCAACACACCCTACTGCAGCAGCACCAAGAGCTAAGCAAGACATTGCAGATGCAGACGGTTGTAATGCAAGGTAAGTATTCTGCTTAGCTAGATTTGTTAGATTTGTAACACTGCCACCTTATTATACCAAGGCATCAAGGGTAACATGCAAATCCAATGGAATTTGATTGTTAGACCTCTGCACTGGAACTGAGAGTGTTCCAACATGGGTAATCAAACGTCTTTTGTGTAAGATACTTGTTACATAAATATCCTTTTCTTTACCTGGTTTATTTAAGGAGCCTGGCCGAGGCACTACAAGGAAAGAGCTTGGTGGGTTCACAATGCTCTTTCAAAGGTAAACAACTTTGGGCTTCCAATACTTTTGTTTCTTTTCCTCCACCAAATGCAGGAACTGAACACACTGAACACAAATTCCATTCTTAATCTGCTTAAAAGGCACATTAATGCACTCAGTCCAATGCAGCTATTATAGAAATAAGAGCTATAAGCAGTATATACTGGTAAAGGCTAATCATCGTGGCTATTATAGTGGGTTAGAATTCAACAAGGTGCTGTCCTTTTCAGAGTTGTCCCAGGTAGGCTGTATTGTTAGGCTCAAGTAATTTGCATCTTCTAAGTTAACAAGGACCTTAGGCCCATAGAGATAAGCGCCACCCAGTGACAGAGAGTGAGTTAGTGGTGAAAGTGGATCTAGAACTCTGATCTCCCAATTCCCAATTTGTCCTCTTTCTTCTCTATCTAGATTTTAATGAGATATTACATTTGAATAGTAAGCAATCCTAATATGAACAGGCATATGGTAAAACTACAATTACTAATACTAGATACATGATAAACCCATTTAGGGTAGAGCATCTACTTGTTTTGAATTCAACAGTAAATGGGAACTGAAAAGGCCAAGATTAGGTGAGCAATTCAGTCAGAGAACATGACAACCAGCCCACTAACTAAATGTGCTACACACCATAGCATATGATGGAAAACAGTACTTTAAAATAATTTTGTAAGGAATACTATGCAGAACCTACACTATTTTAACCTAGAAGCAAAGGTGATACCATATTGAATTTTATTTTAAAAATAGTTTGATTCATAATGCTCTTTTTACTCTTTAGATGTAGACCCCAGTATAAATTTATATAACTGGCTCAGTCTTTATGATACAAACCACCTGTTCCCAAGCTGCAACAACTGCAGCAGGAAATAAGAAACAAGACTATCTCATCATCATCATCAATGAAGTGGCTGCATAAGTATCCCTAAAGTGTAGTCATGACTTTGTCATGAAGTTGTTTGGCATTAGAAATTCCAATTCCTACTGTAGTTAAAGTAAACTAAACACAGCAAGCCTGGTAAGGTTAATTGAATAGAAAATACCTGGTTTCTTATTTGGGAAGATGTGGATGAATAGGAACTCTCATATGCTTGCAGGAATGTAAATCAATATGCTCACTTTTGGACAGCAATATAGCATCTCATAGACTTGAAGATATGCATTCTCTGTGACCCAGCAATTTTACGTCTAGATATATACCCTAAAGACACTCTTATACGTGTTTACAAGAATTCTCACTGCAAATGTGTTTGTAGCAGCAAAATTTTAAAAACAAGTGTCATTTAAAAAGTGGATAGGGGGCTTCCCTGGTGGCGCAGTGGTTGAGAATCTGCCTGCTAATGCAGGGGACACGGGTTCGAGCCCTGGTCTGGGAAGATCCCACATGCCACGGAGCAGCTGGGCCCGTGAGCCACAATTGCTGAGCCTGCGCGTCTGGAGCCTGTGCCCCGCGACGGGAGGGGCCGCGATAAAGGCCCGCGCACCGCGATGAAGGGCGGTCCCCGCACCGCGATGAAGAGTGGCCCCCGCTTGCCGCAACTGGAGAAAGCCCTCGCACGAACCGAAGACCCAACACAGCCAAAAATAAATAAATAAATAAATAAATAAGAAAATCCTTTAAAAAAAAAAAAAAAAAAAAAAAGTGGATAGGACTTCCCTGATGGTCCAGTGGTTAAGAATCCACCTTCCAATGCAGGGGACGTAGGTTTGATCCTTGGTTGGGGAACTAAGATTCCCACATGCTGTGGGGCAACTAAGCCCACATGCTCTAGAGCCCGCATGCTGCAACTACTGAGCCCCCGACCCCAAAAGAAGAAAATAAACGGATACACTGCAACACAGCAATTAAAATGGAATTAGAGCTACATATATCAACATAAATTTCAGAGACATGTTGAGTGAAAAACATAAGTTGAAAAAATAGGAATATGCCATGAGATTTTAAAACATGCAATATTACATGCTTACAAAATTAGTAAAAGTGAAACCATGCACCTCAGATTGGGACTTGAACCCACGTGCTGGGACTTGAACCCAGCCAAAACCCACAGTCTTCCAACTGACATCACACATCTGGTTTTAGGACTTAAACTCAGGTTCTTGATGTCTCATTGCAGAAAGAATTCAGTGAGAGACAAAGTGATAGGTAAGAAGTGGATTTATTTAGAGAGAAACACTCCACAGACAGAGTGTGGGCCATCTCAGAAGGTGAGAAAGGCACCAGGGTATGGGGTTGTCAGTTTTTATAGGAGTGGGTAATCTCATAGGCTAATGAGTGGGAGGAGTATTCCAGCTATTTCAGGAAGGGGTGGGGATTTCTAGGAATTGGGCCACCACCCACTTTTTGATCCTTATGGTCAGTCTTGGAACTGTCATGGCACCTGTGGGTGTGTCATTTAGCTTGCTGATGTGTTACAGTTAGTGTATACTGAGGCTCAAGGTCTAGTGGAAGTTGACTTGCCGTCTTGGACCCATCAGTTTATGTCATGTCCTTGGGCTATGTCATTCTTTCAAAGGTTGTGCCCTGCCCCCTTCCCTCCTGTGTCAAAAGTATAAAACTGTGCATGAGAATGATAAACAAAATTCAGAAAAGTTGTCTACCTCTGAGGAGGGAGGTAGGGAAATGAGATGTGGGAGGGTTAAAGAGAGGGATTCAATTGTATCTGTAGGGGTTTATCTGATGCAAATGGACATTAGATGAACTGATAAAGCAAGTGGTATTGGTATTGAAACAGGAGGGAAGGAGGCAAGGCACAACTTTTGAAAGAATGACATAGCCCAAGGACATGACATAAACTGATTAGAACCAAATGGATCCAAGATGGCAAGTCAACTTCCACTAGACCTTGAGCCTCAGTATACAGCCTCATGTAACACATCAACAAGCTAAATGACACACCCACAGGTGCCATGACAGTTCCAAGACTGACCATAAGGGTCAAAAAGTGGGCGGTGGCCCAATTCCTGGAAATCCCCACCCCTTCCTGAAATAGCTGGAATACTCCTCCCACTCATTAGCCTATGAGATTACCCACTCCTATAAAAACTGACAACCCCATACCCTGGTGCCTTTCTCACTTTCTGAGATGGCCCACACTCTGTCTGTGGAGTGTTTCTCTCTAAATAAATCCACTTCTTACCTATCACTTTGTCTCTCACTGAATTCTTTCTGCAATGAGACATCAAGAACCTGAGTTTCTTTAAGTCCTAAAACCAGATGTGTGATGTCAGTTGGAAGACTGTGGGTTTTGGCCGGGTTCAAGTCACAATCAGGGTTTTGGCTGAGTTCGAGTCCCGGCAGCATGGGTTCAAGTCCCAATCTGAGGTGCACAGCTTCAGTATCTATACGTTTTTTTAAAAAAATTCTACACAGTTTTCCCACATGCTTGAAATCTTATTTAAATAATAACCAAAAAACTGTGTGTGTGTGTGCGCGGGGGTGTTGCTGTTTCCAAATTAAACCTAATATCTAAGATTCAGAAATAGCTCTAAAAATTGTGATGCCAAACCAACAGCTGGAACATTCCTCTAAGTTAGAATTAGTCATTTAAAAAGTAAATTATTTTTGGACATAAACAAACTGGCAGAATAGAAACCTCTAGACCTCACTGCCCCACAGAAAAACCGACTTTAACAATACATGGTCCAAAAAGCCTTTATGAGTACTCCAGATCCCAGTTAAGAAGTCACAGAACCCCCAGACAATCTCAAAGCCAAGAACAGACGCATTGAAGTAATCTGAAAAGCAGTTTTGTTTCAACCATGTCAGCCCCTTCCTCAAGCCAGCATGGCTCATGCTTGGGAGGGAAAGCCCACCTTGAAGCTTCTCCTTTGGGAGGGACAGGGAGGAATAGAACAATCAACCAATGTTCCAGGTTTTCGGGGGCTGCCCCAGAGATTGATTGCAGTCTGGCCTGACTCAAAGCACCACTTTGGCTGCCTGGGGGCCACTGAGAACAAAAGAGAGCTCAGGGAATTGTTGCAGCACCAGAGAACCTGCAGTACCTGGGACAGACATCGGACAAAGCAAGAGACGACAACCTCCTGGAAAAGAAACTTGGTTGGGGGATGAGGGGTTGGGGGGATTGGGGGGGTGGTGGCAACACACACAAGTACAGAGATTACACAATCCCACAAAAGGTTTGAGAATCTCCAGCTGGGACTATTGGTGAGATTACTCCCCAGTACAAGCCAGTCTGTAAAGATATGTAGAAGCACCTGTTTTTTCAGATGCAAATATCAGAACAAAAAATAACAAGACACAGGAAGGAAAACGGAAACATGGCCCAGTCAAAGAAATAAATCTCCATATACTGAAAGAAAATGAAACGGAGATCTATGAATTACCTGACAAATAGTTCAAAATAATCATCTTAAAGAAGCTCAATGTGCTACAAGAGAACATAGATAAACAACACACAAAATCAGGAAAACAATGCATGAACAAAGTAAGGATACAACAAAGATTTACAAACTATAAATTCACAAGAGGGGCTCAACAACAGACTTGATCAAGCAGAAGAATCAGTGAACTCGAAGACAGTTCATTTGACATTATCAAGTCAGAGAAACAAACAAAAAGAACAAAAGAAGAAAGCCTAAAGGACTTATGAGACAAGATCAAGTGGACAAATGCATATTACTTAGTAAAAGAAGCCAGTCTGAAAAGGCTACATACTATATGATTTCAATATATAACATCCTGGAAAAGGCAAGACTATGTATGGAGAGTAAAAAGATCAGTGGTTGCATCGGTTTTGGGGTGGGGTGGGAGCAGAGGGAAGAATGAGTAGGCAAAACACAGAGGAGTTTTAGGACAGTGAAACTACTCTGTATGATACAATGGTGGACACATCATTATACATTTGTCCAAACCTACAGTATGTACAGTATCAAGAGTAAACCCTAATTAATGTGAACTATGGACTTAGGCTGATACTGTTGTGTCAACGTTATGTTCATCAATTATAACAAATGTACCACTCTGGTGGGGGATATTGACAATGGGGGAGCTGTGCATGTGTGGGGACAGTAGGTATACCAGAAATCTCTGTACCTTATGCGTAATTTTGCTGTGAACCTAAAATTTCCCTAAAAAATAAAGTCCATTAAAAACAAACAAAAAAAGGCTTCAAATCAACAGTCTAACTTTACACCTCAAGGAGCTAGGAAAAAAAAACAAAACTAAACCCAGTTATCAGAAGGAAAATTAGAACAGAAATAAATGAAATAGAGAAAAGATAAATTTAACAAATGCTTAGCTAGACTAAGAGAAAGAGAAAGGAGTCAACATAAATCAGAAATGAAAGAGACAGAAATTAAAAAGGGATCATATGAGACTATAATGAACAACTGTATGCCAACAAATTGGATAACCTAGAAGAAATGGATAAATCTCTAGAAACATGCAACCTGTAAGAGTGAACTGTGAAGAAATGGAGATTGAATCAATTACCAAAAACCTCCCAACAAAGAAAAGCCCAGGACCACATGGCTTGACTAGAGAAGTCTACCTAACATTTAAAGAAGAATATCAATCCTTCTCAAACTCTTCCAAAAAACTGAAGCGGGAATACTTCCAAACTCATTCTATGAGGCCAGCATTATCCTGATGCCAAAATCAGACAAAGATCTAAGAAAATAAAACTACAGACCAATATACCTGATGAATACTGATATAAAAATGCTCAAAAAAAAAATACTAGCAAACTGAATTCAACAACACAAAGAATTAACATTATAAACAGGTGGGATTCCTGGAATATAAGAATCAACCAACATATGGAAATCAATGTAATATAGCACATTTTCAGGATGAATGACAAAACCCACATGACTATCTCAATTAATATGGAAAAAGCATTTGACAAAAATTCAACACCTTTTCATGATTAAAAAAAACACTCAACAAAATAGGAACAGAGGGAAATTACTTCAACATAATAAAGGCTACATATGAAAATCCACAGCTAACATCATATCTAAGGGTGAAAAACTGAAAGCTTTTCCTCTAAGAGCTTGCCTTTTTAAGGTAACTTGAATATACATTTAAATTCACAATGATATACATTGAAATCACTGAAAATATATGCATTTTTAAAACCTTTGTGAATCCAGATGAAATTAATAAATAGGTCAGTGGAAAGGTAGAAGTCCAGATATTAAGAGAACTGGCTTTGTACAAAACAGGAATGGAAGACAAAACAGAAAAGTGAGGTTAAAGGAAGAATGGTTATATTTGGATAGGTAAATGGGTAAGTTCTTGAGCAAAGGAAAGATGGTGTATTGTAGAGCAAATACATTTAAAGGAGGTTCCTCCAACTGCATAGTTCAAAGCTTCCACACACATCTTACATAATGTTTTGAAATCTATAAAGGCCTTATTCCATTTTAATGTGTGAGGTTAAGTCAGCAAGAGATTTTTGTGTGAAGACGAAGAATTGTTTTCTTTTAAGTCTTTTAGCCTAACATAGTTTAAATTGTAGCCAAGATTCAAAGATGCTGAAAAGTGGAACTAGATAAGATTCTGCTAGTGGTTTTCATTCCAGCAGGTAATTATTTTCATTACCTAGAGTTAAACAAGAGCCATATTTGCCGGCCATGATTTATTTGTCCTTTTTCTTCAAACAGGATAACCAAAGATACAGACAGTATTCAATAAAATAAAATAGATGAAACAAATTCTAAGAGACTGTGATGCCACATGCTACATTTAACCTAATTTTATTCATGCTTGCCTTGGGATGGGGAATAGATCATTCAGTAAAAACATACAGTAAAAACAAAATATGTCTTATCATGTACAACTTTTAAACTACAATAATGATGTACCTTAATTACTTCCATGCACACAAGTCTAACATTACAGTTCTTTTTTTTTTTTAAATAAACACAATTAAGACTTCTAGGAGCATTTTATAATAAAGTAATTCCTAATTTTTCTTTGTAGATAGATCAAGCACCTCCAAAATACAAATTCCTATACACAGTGAGCGCTTTACTTAAAATGAATACTTAAGTAAATTAAGTACATGGACAGCCTTAGGATAAGCTGACATTATATATTCAGCTAAATAGGCAACAAACCATAGTGCCAAATGGAAAAAGTGTATTTGCAAATAAATTTCAAAAACTAAGTTAACTTTTTATAATTAAATACAGAAAATATACTGATTTGCTAAAATAAATAAGATGTGATGTAGCAACACTTCACTATAAAGAATGCATACCAGAACATTTATAAACAGTGAGTGAATCTTATTAAGAATAGTTTACTACAATAAACGCTGGCTAAATAGAAGTGCATATTGTGAAGCACTATGGGTGGTATATGTTTTGCCACATACTTTTGTTACCTTGAGGTAGATAACACATGTGTACCAAATTCGGCATTCATTTTCAGTTGCTGCTGGTATCATGTGTTTTTAAGAAATGTGTACAGTATGAAAAACTTGAAAATACTCATGAATGAAAAATGTTTTAGGAAAAAAATAGATATTTTCATGCAATTATGTACAGTCTCACTGTGTAAATTTCAAGGCAAGATTTTTGTTTCCTGTAAAACAGATCATTGTTCTATGAGAGAATGTTTTTTACTTGTCTTAGTGCATTTCTTTTGTCTCCTCCTGCATTGCATTATTTTGCTCTATTCTTTATTTTGTGTGCAAACGACATGCCAGTTAAAACGAAAACCATCTCACATGTAGAAAAAAAGTCTGGATTTTAAAAACCAAGAAAATATCCTTTCTAAATGACACCATCTGATTCAAGTAAAAAAATGACTTAAACACTAGTAATAAAGAAGACAAAACACATTTCATGAAGAATACAAAAAGAAATGTCTGCTGAGTGTTTTAGTTCAGATGTTTCAGAATGCTGCTGTATGTTTTATGAGGAATCTGAGGGGAAGATTTCATAGCAGAAGGTGTTAATGTGGCCTGTATTGACTTAAGTGGTGACCCAACTGGACTGTGAAACTGTGGGATGCCTATGGATTCAAGCTGCTTGTTAAAGAGGAACTCTCCACTGTTGTTCAGAAATCCTTCCTCATTTCCTCTCTCCCCAAGCTTCCCATCCTCTACCGGCTCAGTTTCTAGCATTTCAGTATCCTCTTTCCTGCTAAAGAACTTGTCCAGGTAACTGGTGTAAGTGTTTTCCTTTTCAATTTGCTCATCCTTCCTTACCTCACAACAAAACTGATTTATGAGAAAACAGTCCTCCCCACCTCCCACAAACTGGCTATCCCAAGAAGACTGGTACAAGGCTTCTAATTGAGCCAAATTGGCCATTCCTTTCTCCTGTTTTTCTCGGCTTACTGACTTGGATATCAAACTTTTCAATTCTAGTTGGGACACTGAGCTATTCAAGTCATTTAATTTGTCAACAACATCAGTAGGCTCATGTTGTGAACTAAGTTGAATAGTTCCTGCAATAAAGGAATCAAAGTCAAATCCCTGATTCTTTTCCCTTTCTTTTTCAGCCAGTTGCTGTGACGCTTCCTCTAGAGCTATCTGGGCTTTAACCAATCCATTCCTTTCACATTTTGACTTGCCTTTCTTATCAGATTTTTCTTTGCTTTGTTCTTTCCAATTGGAAAGATCTATAATAAGCTTGGGTTCATAGTAATGATTAACTTCACTCTCTCTCCAAACTAAGTTATCTAAGTATGATGATGACCTCGTTTTGTAGTTACAAGTATGGCTACACTCCAGATCACAATATTTGTTTTCATGATGATCTGAGTATTGCCAACAAGGCTCAGTAGAGTAACTGGTGTCAAAAGCAGGATCCTCCAAATACTTTTCACGATCTCCATCCAAATATTTTCGAGGATCGACTTGTACTTCTTCTTCATCAGTGACGTCGGACAGAGCTCTTGGGTCAAGCTGAACTTCATCAATATCAAAGTTGTTATGTATAGGCCAATCATGCTCTGAAAACTGACAATCATGGTACCTGAAAAAAATTAATACATTAGTCTTAGTCCAGGTGTATGATTTCATTTTCAAATTCACTGCGTGCCTTTTAGATCAAAACACTGTGCTTGCTAGGTCTATGAGGGGATAATAGGAGTGTTAAATCATGAGTCTTCCTCCAGGAATTTATAATTTATAATCTTAACGGATAGGTAAGCTCTGTTACTATATAAAGCAATATGAGGCAATATTTGGTAATTACCAATAAAGTATATAATTATATAAAATGTATACAAACATCTGAGTGGCTGATCTACAGTTCAATTCTAACACTGTTTCACACACAGAAAAAAATACTTTATGGCCACAAAATGTAGATCTCTAATCTCAATCAGGTGTCATACAGATTTTCACTCTACTGGTAATAAGGCAGATAAGAAGAGGACTTGATGGAAATCATCACCATGAACAGAAAAAACAAAAAACAAAAAAACCCAACAAGTATCCATGTATATGTTTTACTGAATGTGGTATCCTCTTACTAACACATTACAGTAAGGTGACCACACCATGCTCAAGTAGAGGCAGACTGAGACACACATGAAAACATGGGGGTTTGAGGAGGAGGGAATAGAAAAGAGATTAGATAACTAATAAGTATGATAGAAAACGTGGAGACTGGAAAACATCTGGGTATGTGAGGAAAGAACTATACACAGATGGTAGAAATGTTCATGTGGAGAAAGAAAATGGTTGGCAGATGTGTGTAAACATACTCTCAAACACCTCAACATTTTAGGAGTAAAAAAAATGCAACAAGTGAACTAATTTCAACATTAACTACTTCTTGTTCCAAAGTAGCATTTAATTTTTCTCATTATGTATATCCTAAGCAGTAATTATTAAATATTTAAATCACATAAAGGCTATTCAAAGACAGCAGTAAGTTCAGCAGAAACCCAAGACCAATTCTAAATTTTTAAGACTTTTACATTGTCTTATCATATATAATTTAAAATTAAAACTCACTATATTATGGTTCATTGAAAATAAAATCTTTTTTAAAAAAAAAAATCTTTTTCTAATTTAGAGTCAATTTACCTTTCCCAGTTATAAATGTGACTATGAGTTTCATCCATAAGCAAAATATCATCAACTTCATCTTCAATATGAAAAGGATGACTTGAAATTGGCTCATCCATTGGAAAAGAATAAATGCTCATGTAAGGATGGGAAAGCGCTTCTTCTGCTGTCAACCGATCCATGGGGCTAAATGTCAAAATTTGTTCCAGGAAATCCAGTGCTGCAAAAGAAAGGAATAAAACACCTTAACTATACTGGAGGTCCACCAACCCATAAAGGACAAAAAGGGATTATAAAATTAAAAGGTAAGTTAATTTAAGTTTTGTCAGAGAAATAAAACTAACTTTCCTGATTCACTGATTGAAAAGACACGTGCCCAAGAAACAAAGTAAATATTTGAAATATACCCCAATCTCATATTATGGCCAGTTATAAAGAAAAAGGAATATATTAAGTTGAACCATGTGAAACTTTCATTTTTGTCAGTCAAAAACGGTCAAATAACAGCAATTTCATATGGCTCAACCTAATACATAGGTTCTAATTTCAGCTCTGCAACTCACAAGCTTAGGTGAATTACTAGCTAAGCTGAATTACTAGCTATGTGGGACTGGACAGGTTATTTAAACTTGCTGAACTTCAGTTTCTTCATGTGTAGAATGGATATATAGACAGATGTCTTACAAGGTGTAAAAATTAAATGTATAGTGTCTAGTACTTAATATAAAGCCCTTTCCTCCCCTTATCTTACTGACTAGCTGTTGTACTAATTTGTTGATTTCTGTTTCACATCAATCACACTACAGCATATCACACAATGCACTTGATCATTTTAGGGCTATGGTGGAGCTACCACAAACCCAATTCTTCCCACTCAGTCTTTTAGGCCTTCCTAACTAAGTTCCTTACCCAGCCTGAACCACTCTGTCACCAGCCCTCCACCACCACACACTTGTACGCCTTAGGACTGACACCAATCTTCGATTCTGAATCATTCCTACCTTCCACTTTCTCCATTTCCTAGCCATACAGTGCTGATAAAAACTAGATGCAATATCACATATATATCTAGTTTTCTACAAATTCATACATACTGTGGAATTTCAATTTGGCCTTTGCTATTGCTTAGCAATGTTCCTCACTATCTCTTTATGCTATCTATCTTCCCATTATTCTCAACAGATAAACCTACTTCACATTTATCTCAATCCCTACTTCTTCACTATGGTCTATCACACATCTACTTAACCATATCTTCTGTCTCAAAGAAAAAGCTAGCTAGCCCTTCTCTCTAAAACTAAGCTGCACTCTAGAAAGGATGCTATTCTCAATTCCCAATCTCTCATTAACATGAAAAATAGCTGACATTTATATAGCCATTTATATTTTCACCTTTTCTCCACTCCTCTCTATTATATTACCCTAATCTAGGAAGTCATTTCATGATACAACAAGCTGTTGTTCTTGGTTCTCCTGCAAGAGTCAGTCTTAGGCCAGGGCCCATGTGTCTCAAGGCAAGAGACAATCTGAGGCATCGAGTTATGGATGGTTGACTCAGCATAATTACCATCCTCAGAAGGAAACATATCCAGCTACACAAGAGGAATATACTCTAAAATCCCTAGCATTTGGGAACAGTAGATAGCAGGTAGAAAGAGGCAGAGGTAACAAAGAAAGTAGTCAGGCTGATGGACTTCCCTGGTGGCGCAGTGGTTAATAATCCACCTACCAATACAGGGGATGGGTTTGATCCCTGGTCAGGGAAGATCCCACATGCCGCGGAGCAACTAAGCCCGTGCACCACAACTACTGAGCCTGTGCTCTAGAGCCCACAAGCCACAACTACTGAGCCCGCATGCTACGACTACTGAAGCCCACGTGCCTAGAGCCCACATGCAACAAGGGAAGCCACCACAATGAGAAGCCCACACACCGCAAGGAAGAGTAGCCCCTGCTCACTGCAACTAGAGAAAGCCTGTGCGCAGCAACAAAGACTCAACGCAGGAAAAAAAAAAAAGAAAGTAGTCAGGCTGAGCTCCCAAATGTATGCAAATAAAAAACATTTCCATCATCGTTGGAAATGCTATTGGATAGCACTGCTCTAGAGGAAATCGGTCTATTTACTACAATGGTGTTGAAGTATAGGCTAAGATATAGAAATAAGTGGTAAATCTTTCCCACTCTTATTCAACATAGTTTTGGAAGTCCTAGCCATAGCAATCAGAGAAGAAAAACTAATCAATGAATTTGGTAAGGTTGCAGGATACAAAATTAATGCACAGAAATCTCTGGCATTCCTATACACCAACAACGAAAAATCAGAAAGAGAAACTAAGGAAACACTCCCATTTACCATTGCAACAAAAAGAATAAAATACCTAGGAATAAACCTGTCTAAGAAGGAGAAAGACTTGTACTCAGAAAACTATAAAACACTGATGAAAGAAATCAAAGATGACATAAACAGATGGAGAAATATACCATGTTCTTGGATTGGAAGAACCAATAATGTGAAAATAACTATACTACTCAAAGCAATCTACAGATTCAATGCAGTGGCATTCTTCACAGAATTAGAACAAAAAATTTTACAATTCGTATGGAAGCACAAAAGACCCCAAACAGCCAAAGCAATCTTGAGAAAGAAAAATGGAGTTGGAGGAATCAGGCTCCCCAACTTCAAACTATACCACAAAGCTACAGTAATCAAGACAGTATGGTACTGGCACAAAAAAAGAAATACAGATCAATGGTACAGGATAGAATGCCCAGAGATAAACCCATGCACATATGGGCACCTAATTTACGACAAAGGAGGCAAGAACATACAATGGAGAAAAGACAGCCTCTTCAATAAGTGGTGCTGGGAAAACTGGACAGCTACATGTAAAAGAATGAAATTTGACCACTACCTAACACCATACACAAAAATAAACTCCAAATGGATTAAAGACTTAAATGTAAGACCAGACACTATAAAACTCTTAGAGGAAAACATAGGAAAAACACTCTTTGACATAAACCACAGCAAGATCTTTTTAGACCCACCTCCTAGAGTAATGGAAATAAAAACATAAAAAAACAAATGGGACCTAATTAAACTTAAATGCTTTTGCACAGCAAAGGAAACCATAAAGAAGACAAAAAGACAACCCTCAGAATGGGAGAAAATATTTGCAAATGAAACAACAGACAAAGGATTAATCTCCAAAATATAAAAACAGCTCATGGAGCTCAATATCAAAAAAACAATCCAGTTAAAAAATGGATGGAAGGCCTAAATAGACATTTCACCAAGGAAGACATACAAATGGCCAAGAGACACATGAAAAGATGCTCAACATCACTAATTATTAGAAAAATGCAAATCAAAACTACAATGAGGTATCACCTCATGCTGGTCAGAACAGCCATTATCAAAAAAGCTAGAAACAATAAATGCTGGAAAGGGTGTGGTGAAAAGGGAACACTCCTGCACTGTTGGTAGGAATATAAATTGATACAACCACTATGGAAAACAGTATGGAGGTTCCTTAAAAAACTAAAAATAGAACTACCATATGACCCAACAATCCGACTACTGGGCATATACCAAGAAAACCATAATTCAAAAAGAGACATGTACCACAATGTTCACTGCAGCACTATTTACAATAGCCAGGACATGGAACCAACCTAAATGTCCATAGACAGATGAATGGATAAAGAAGATGTGGCACATATATCCAGTGGAATATTACTCAGCCATCAAAAGAAATGAAATGAGTTATTTGTAGTGAGGTGGATGGACCCAGAGTCTGTCATACAGAGTGAAGTAAGTCAGAAAGAGAAAAACAAATACCGTATGCTAACGCATATATGTGGAATCTAAAAAAGAAAAAAAAAAAATGGTACTGATAAACCTAGTTGCAGGGCAGGAATAAAGAGGTAGATATAGAGAATGGACTTGAGGACATGGGGTGGGAGGGCAAAGCTGGTTAAAGTGAGAGTAGCACTGACATATATACACTACCAAATATAAAATGGTTGGCTGGTGGGAAGCAGCAGCATAGCACGGGAGATCAGCTCGGTGCTTTGCGATTACCTAGAGGGGTGGGATAGAGAGGATGGGAGGGAGGTTCAAGAGGGAGGGGATATGGGGACATGTGTTATGCATATGGTTGATTTGCTTTGTTGTGCAACAGAAACTAACACAGTATTATGAAGCAATTATACTCCAATAAAGATCTATTAAAAAAAAAAAGAAATAAGTGGTAAACTATAGAGAAAGGGAGGATGAAAGGTAAGAATGAAGGGAAATTTAAAAGATTGGGTATTCATCTAAAGACACTAATGGGAACAGGGTTCCTAGTAGTCTTAATGTGTTAATTCACATGTACTTAATCTTATTTGCTTTTTCCCTCTGATGATCATGAACAGAACATGACAAAAGCTTAAGATGTTTAGGAAAGTATATATCCCTATCTTTATGATTCATGAAAGAACTATTACAATCCTGGCATTGATGTAGCTAAATACAGTATGATATTTCTTAAAGATATAAGACACAATCCACTTTTAAGAAAGATGTTTTTCATGTCTAATGCTCTTCTTTCAAAGAATGTTATCTTATTACAGATAACTATTACAGGAGTTAGACTTTTGTATCTTATTTATATCAACAAACCCTAAAGATATGTCTTATTTTGAGATATGAAATTAATTACTTTAGTGGTCAACAGTTTTGATTCTCCCCCAGTTCCTACTACATTCAAGTTTGCACAAACTCTCACATTTAGCACCTAATATTACTAACAGTGATCCGCCAACTTTTATGTAGGAAGTTTGCTCATATGGAGTTTTGATCTTTCCTCCTTCTCTTCCTTGCTCTGAAACCTTTGCTTTCCCTGACTCAATTCCCTCTTTCATACCTAAATCACATTTATATTCATACCCACATTTATGTATCATATAACCCTCACAGAACCCCATTCCAGCTTAGTGAGAGTCAGTAATTAATAGGTTCACCTAGCGTAGACAATGAGAGGTATAAGCTGGAAAAGTAGATGGAGTTAGAACCAGGAGAGAGGGGTTACTTTCTGGAATCTAGAAAATTATTCAGAGCAAAGAAACAGATCCCAGCCTAAGTGCCAGGCCAAAAAAGGGAAAACCAGAGCTGAAGTTTTAGGTATACCTTAAAGTGTCTAAAGACTATTTGAGAGAATGCTACATATCTAAGGATAAAAAGCTAAAGCTTCCCTACACAAATCCTGCTTACACACAAACACACCATTACATGATGCCTACTCTTCAGTCACAATACCTTCTCGACTAATTCCCGGAAGCAGCTGAGTTAAAGGTCTGTGTGGCTCAGTCATGTCATTTCTAATGTAAACTGGAATTACGTTGAGAAGCTCCTGACGATCTTCCTCATGCACAACAGGAATAGATTCTAAAATCAGCTGCATCTGTTCAAGTTCATGTGCACCTGAGATCAAAAAAACACCAAATACAACAGGAATAAGCACACTGTTTGCTTATTGGCAATAAACATTCTAAAGCTATAGGAAAGTAACTTAAATATTGTAATGAACACTGGGGGGGGAATGGTTTTAACTGAATCATTAATCAGCAGATTTCACTGCACTGAATATCATCATCAACCAGCTCAAAAAGCATATCTATTTCAATTACTGTTCACTGATATGTTTAGTTTTAGCTGCTTTGTTTCCATAAGAAACTGACTTGAAGTCTGGCCTCATATTAAGGTATCATAAAGTAGTGAAAAAAGCAATGAATTGAGATTTAAAGACCTAGATTCTAGTCTTAACTGTACCACTAATTAACTCACTGTAACTCTGAGAATACTTAAAACGGTGATGACTTAATTTCACTATCAATAAAACAGAGGCCTACACTAGATTTGTGAAACAAAAAGTTTTATAGTTATATATTAGGCTCAGTTAACATTTCAGGACCACTATTAAAGAAATAAAAGGGGAAACACTTCAGGCTAAATGGGCAACTAAAATTTAAAAAAAAAACCATTCATTTGCTTTTCCACTTATTTCTAGAAATTCATTCAACATTCAAAATTTTTCTTGAGTGCCTACAATGAGCAAGGCACTTTAGAATACATCTGTGAAACAAAACTGAGCAAGTTCCTGCTTTCATGGAGCTCACAATCTAATGGAGGAAGACATAATAACTCTGTAAACATTCACATCAAACGGTGACAAATGCTATGAAGAAAAATAGAGTAAGCTAAGGGGGACAGGAGCACTGTTGGGGGTAGGGTTAATTTATATTAACAACCAAGGATGACCAAGGAAGGTCTCACTGAGAAGCTGAAAATTAAGGAAGTTAGGGAACACACCATACATTCATATGGAGGAAAGGATTTCCAGGAAGATGAGAAAAGGCCCAAAGGCCTACAGGAGACAGTGGGCTTGGGATTTCCAAGAAACAACAATTAGGCAAGTGTAGCTGAAGTAGAGTGACTCGGGGGGAAGTGATAGGAGATGAGGTCAGTGGTACCAGAACACAAAGAGTTTACTTTATCCTGAATTTGATAAGAAGCCATTATAGAGTTTTGAACAGAGAAATGACATGAGCTATGTTTTCAGAGAACTACTACACTGCTATGTGGTAACTAGACCACAGACAGCAAAGGTGAAAGCAGGAAAGCCAGTTAGGAGGTCATGCATTAGACCAGGAGAGGCATAATGGTTTACTGAACTGGCAGGAGGTGGGTAGTGATAGAGATACTAACAAGCAGTTAGATTCAAGACATATTTTGAAGGAAGAGCCTGCAAGATCTGTGCTGAGAGAAGTGAAAGATGATGCCAAGATTTTGGCCTGAGCAACTAAGAAGTGGGTCTGGTTTACTAAGATGAGGAAGAGAACAGAAAGAGAAAGTATGAGGGAGAAATATCAGGAGGTCAGTTTTGGGTAGGTTAAATTTGAGATGCCATTAGACATCCACGTGGAGATACTGAGTAATACCGAAACATAAGGCTAGGACACTTACCATAGGTTAAAAATACACAGATTTCCAATGAATGCTTAGTCCTTGCCTTTATTGTTCTGTTAATATATTGAGGTCTATACTAATCAACACTTAGATCTCCCTCATGTCGCTTTTACTGGATGGTTCACAAACCTACCGAAGAGGCTTTAGAAGGGAACTATCACTGAATCTTTCAAATCATTTCACAAACAATTCTCTTTAATTAAATGTTTAAAGTTTAAAAGAGTTTAAGATCGAAAATTATGTTATTTAGAGAGTTTTTTTTTTTAATCCACCTTAACTAAAAACTCTCTCACGCACTTTTTTAGAATCCTTCATAGCACCAAACTCTGCAAAAACTGGTTGTTTCTGAAATATCACAGCAGTCAGGCAACACGATATGGCAAATCAAGCAACAGGGTTGATAGGGGACACAGAAAGAATTACTGAATTTTCAACAACTGCTAAAAAATTTTACCAGGAAGTGACAAACACTGACAGAATCAGGCAACTCAGGTATCATTTAACAGATAACCAACAAATCCTATGGATCTACAAAATATGAAATTATGTTTAAGAAGATATATGCTAAAGAACACTAGAATTCTGACTAAATTTATTGAGTGAACAATTCAGTGAATATGTAAGTTTTCTTAATTTTTTAGATATTAAAACCATTTATCTTTTCATTTTAATATTCTAAACTACAATAAATTGTTTTAAATCTTACATAAATCTTGTTTCATAGATATATGCAAAATTATTTCTCTTTAGGATAATTTTTTCCACTGTATTTTAAAATTTCTAACCTGCAAAGAGGGTTTTACCAGTCAGCATTTCAGCAAAGATGCAGCCTGCAGCCCACATGTCAATGGCTTTAGTATAATTATTAGGAGAAAGTAAAAGACGTGGAGATCTGTACCATTTAGTAACCAATCCTTCAGAAAGATGACCCTGAAAAAGAAACAAAAATATACTTTTTACTTTAGCTGAATAACAGTACATAAAAAACACGATTCACTCAAGAATCCTTAATCTAAAAACAAACTGTAATTGTAAAATCCTCAAACAATACTGTTGATCTCTATGCCTATTTTCAAGTCTCTTGCACTTGTGAGCCTGAATGGAGGTTAAACTCCCCCTGTAATATACCATCTATAAAATTATGTTCACGTGAAGTCTGCTAACTGAAGTATGCTAGAAGAATTTAGTGTTAACTCTAGGCCACATATTCAAAACAGGTTTCAGAGGAGGAGCTATTTTTCACTTCAAGTCTCAAGTTAATGAAGGAGCAGGTATGCTTTAAATCAATGAGAGAAAGGCAGGAAAGAGCACCAGAGGTGCTATTTAAAAATGCATTGCTGGGGCTTCCCTGGTGGCGCGGAATCTGCCTGCCAATGCAGGGGACACAGGTTCGAGCCCTGGTCCAGGAAGATCCCACATGCTGCAGAGCAACTAAGCCCATGCACCACAACTACTGAGCCCTCGTGCCGCAACTACTGAAGCCTGTGCACCTAGAACCCATGCTCCGCAACAAAAGAAGCCACCACAATGAGAAGCCCACGCACCACAACAAGTAGCTTCCGCTTGCTGCAACTAGAGAAAGCCCGTGCACAGCAACGAAGACCCAACGCAGCCAAAAATACATTAATTAATTAACTTTAAAAATAAATAAAATAAAAATGCATTGCCAACCTCCTTACTGACAATCCAGCAGGCCTGGCTTTACTGCATACCCCATTCCTAACCAATTTTTACTACTTTTACATTTATGAATTGTTTGACAAAAACAGTTACACATATATTGCCTTATTTCATCTTCAAAACAACCCTGAGAAAATGTGAAGGTAGATATTAACACTCAAGATTAAAGAATCTGCTTCAGGTCATATAGCTTAGTTGGATGTAGAAATTAACTCGATTTTAGATAGTGTAACTTCTAGTTCAGTCTACAATACTGCACTGTTATCCATAAAGAGGATGTGGTCATCCATTTCATTTTGGTACTCAATTTCTATGTTAAAGTTTTTTTTTTTTAAATTAAGTTATACTCAGTGTGAGATGATACATGAAAATGAAAATATTTGTCTTAGACATGTGCTATGGGAAGCCAAGCAAGCAGGCCTCCCAGGGATGCTTTATAACCAAAGCAGCTCCGTTTTTATATTTTGAACATCAGGATCCCACATATGATTTCATCTGAAAACTAAAAGACCAGAGTTCGGCTCAGAAAATTAAAGCAAGCTTTTATTTAAGGCAAAGTTACTATGAATCCTTTTGGCTATTCTTATTGCCTACTTTATCTTTATGCGAATTTAGATTTCAAACTAAACTAAGTTTACTA
This sequence comes from Balaenoptera acutorostrata, assembly GCF_949987535.1. NCBI lineage: Eukaryota > Metazoa > Chordata > Mammalia > Artiodactyla > Balaenopteridae > Balaenoptera > Balaenoptera acutorostrata. The sequence goes on from NC_080066.1 coordinate 84,776,820, forward strand.
AACAAGGCAAAACAGAATAGTATGCTCGAATGGACCAAAAAAGGCATAAAAGTTGAAATAGCAACCCCTATTACCTTCAGATAGGACCACCTTCTGCCTTAAACACATAAGGATATATCCTACTCTTAAATAAGGGAGAATTTCAGTTATATAATAAATATAGATATATAAATCAATAAAATAAATAACGATACACTTTTAAGAATTTGTATTTAATCAGGATTCTACTCCAACCTTCATTTCAAACACAGGGAGACTGTAAATGGAAAAAAGGTACTATGTAAAGTTTAATACAATTAACTAAAAATTCTGCCACAACACACAAAGGAAACATAAGCACTTACATCTGATGATGTATATCAGTTTAAAGGTCTGTCTCAGCTGACTTTCCACATACCTTATGGGAATAATGAGGATCCATGATCCGTGCAAGACCAAAGTCGCCTATCTTCAGCACCAAGTCTTCAGTATTAATGAAAAGATTAGCTGGTTTGAGATCTCTGTGCAGTACGTTTGCTGAGTGAATATATTTGAGCCCACGTAGCAGCTGATACATGAAAAGCCTGGCATGCTCTTCCAGTAACGGGCCCTGCTCCAGGACATTAGCCAAGTCTGTCTCCATGTACTCCTGAACAATGTAAACACTGTTCAGTTCAGTAAGAGAGCCCACATCATCTGTTAACTGGCTTCCACTAGGACCAAGAATTTCAAACACCTTCACAATGTTATCATGGTCAAGTCTTCTAATAATTTTGATTTCACGTAGAGCATGTTTGACACTCTGGGGATCAGTAAGGACAATTTTCTTGATGGCTACTCTTTTGTCACAGTCATTGTCTACAGCAGAAAAAACCAAGCCATTGCCTCCACAACCCAATGGTTTTAAGTCCATATACCTAGAGCCCAGATCAAAACCATGAATGTTCATGAGACTTTCAAATTTCTCTGCCATTCTGAAACCCTTACTATTGCCTTTTCCTTTCGAATTGTTGAACTTGTGTAAATAAGGAAGAAAGCTGGCATCAAAAGGAAAGATCTTTCAAAAAGGTAGAAAAAAAATAATTTTGCTTCCACAGCAAGATGGTTTCATTGCATATGCCAACCAGGCCCGTTGAGTTCCCCTTAGATTTAAAGCTCAAAAAGCTCTACTCATACTGAGAATTAAAAAGATTGCAGTACTCATAGTTCAAGAAAGGGGCAGCAACTCTGCAGACATTTAAAGAAAACACTCAAGAAACTCAAACGGAATGAAATGACATACTATGCACTCAGATTTACTGTGCTGAAGGGTTTAACATTTAACAGAAATGTGAATAAATATGCACACAACAGGCTTCTATGAACATTCTCCTCACAGTGCAGATACATTCAGTGTTGGACTGGTCCTGAGCAGCATCATTCTAAGGTGCTGGTAAGCACTATTTCCGTTTTGCTTCTTTTCTTCCTTTGTTGCTGTATATTTCAACAGGAAGCCCTGGTGGCGGTTGGTTAACAGAAGATGTCTTTTGTTAGTGATCAGGTGGCTCCAGCTCACCACAATCACAATCAAAGCTACCGTCCATCTTACTCTGATACAACCTGGAGGATGAGAAAAAAGAAGGGAAAGAGTCACCACTGTAGGAAATGCTCTTTTTTTTTTTTTGGCTGCACCTTGTGACAGGCGGAACTTTCCCGACCAGGGATCAAACCCATACCGCCTGCAGTGTAAGCGAGGAGTCTTAACCACTGGACCACCAGGGAAGCCCAGGAAATGCTCTTTTATTCAACTCTGTAAAATGACACAAATTGGGCATTTAGCTATAGGCTACTACTGGTACATTAAACATACGTATTTAGTCACTAAATGGAAAGATTACCCTCAATCAAAAACAGCTATCCATGTTGTAAGCAATTCACATGTGTTGGCTCAGACTCCAGATCCCACCATACTAGATTCTTTATATTATTTAGGTCATTAGCTTGTATAATTTCTTAAACGTCAATGAGCAAAGGAAGGCTCATAATATTTTTAAAGAATTCTTTAGAATTTCTGAGGGGTAAAGCATTAGTAACATTTTTCTAAAAAAAAATATATAATAGCCTACAATGTGTTAGTTCATTAAAGAACATGTTTACTTATTAACTCTGCCTAACAATATCTAATGAACAAAAGTGTAGCAGTACAAATAAGAAATTTGCCGAGCATGTTCTTAAACATAGGAGTGAACTTAAACAGTGAATAAACCTATGAATAAAACCCATGAAATGATGTTTAACTTCACTGGTAATCAGAAAAATCAAATTACTTCATGAACATAACATTTCAGATTGAAAAACATTTTTAAGAGTCAGTTGTTAATATCAAGTCTGGAGAGGAATGTGGAAAAACAGGAACTTTCATACAATATTGGTGAGAGTTTAAATCAGTAAAAACATCAAAGAGCAATTTGGCATAAGCAAATAAATAAGGATCATACTTATGACCTGGCAATTTTTCTTCACAGACAGATCCCTAGAGAAATGCTTGCCAATGAACATGCAAATGTTCATTTCTTTTGTAATGGCAAAATATCAAAAAAAAGCCTAAACTTTCAACAGTAAGAGAATAAATGAGTTATACTCATATAGTTAACTACTATATAATAGTAAAAAATGAATAGAGATGGTTGAAATCACCAAATACACACTAAATTTAAAAAGCAAACTGCAGGGCTTCCCTGGTGGCGCAGTGGTTGAGAATCTGCCTGCTAATGCAGGAGACACGGGTTCGAGCCCTGGTCTGGGAAGATCCCACATGCCGCGGAGCAGCTGGGCCCGTGAGCCACGGCTGCTGAGCCTGCGCGTCTGGAGCCTGTGCCCCGCAACGGGAGGGGCCGCGATGGTGGGAGGCCCGCGCACCGCGATGAAGAGCGGTCCCCGCACCGCGATGAAGAGTGGCCCCCACTTGCCGCAACTGGAGAAAGCCCTCGCACGAACCGAAGACCCAGCACAACCAAAAATAAATAAATAAATAAATAAATAAATAAATAAATAAATAAATTTAAAAAAAAAAAGCAAACTGCAGAGAGAAATGTGCATGCTGAAACCAGTTATATCAAGTGCAAAGTGATGCTTTTAGGGTGCATACAGATGTAGCAAAAGTATAAAAGACGTAAGATTGATAAATAACAAATTCATGATAATGATTACCTTGAGGAATGAAGGAAGGGATAAGAATCAGGGTAGGATTACACAGCACGCTTCAACTGTATCTTTAATGTGTTAGTTCTTTAAAAAGAAAACTGAAGTGTGACAAATTATTAGACTGTTACAGAGTTAGGTGGTATGTAAATGAAGAGCTCACGTTATAGTGGGGGAATACAGGCAGACAAAAAAGTAAAACACAGATATTAGATGGCACTAAGTGTTGTGGAAAAATAAAACAGAGAAAGAGGACAGGGAGGGTAGTTAGGAAATGCCTCTGATAAAGTGTTATTGGAGCAAAGCTCTAAAGGAGGAAGTAAGGGAAGTGGGTATGCCTTAGGGATGCTATGTGGGAGAAACTGTTGTAGACAGAGGGGCTAGGACCTGAAAGCCACTAAGGTGAGTGTCTCATGTCCCAGAAGCAACTAGGAGGCCAATGTCGTAGCTCATTTACATGTACATGCCTATGAGCATGTAATACAGCCTAACTAACCCTTAAATGGAAAGGCTTCCTGTTGTTTTTTAAAAAAGTTTTTTATTTTTGGCTGTGTTGGGTCTTCGTTGCTGCGTGCAGGATTTCTCTAGTTGCAGCAGTGCGCGGGCTTCTCATTGCGGTGGCTTCTCTTGTTGCGGAGCACGGGCTCTAGGTGCACGGGCTCAGTAGTTGTGGCTCGCGGGCTCTAGAGAGCAAGCTTAGTAGTTGTGGCACACAGGCTTAGGTGCTCCACGGCATGTGGGATCTTCCCAGACCAGGGCTCGAACCCGTGTCCCCCTGCATTGGCAGGCAGATTCTTAACCACTGCGCCACCAGGGAAGCCCAGGTTTCCTGTTGCTGACTTCTGATCTTAAAGCTGGTATAGGGGCATATACAGTGCTATTTTCTGAATGGGTCTGAAGAGATTGGAAATAGGACAGCTGTAATAGTCCTTTGTTCAAAGAGCTAATCATTTAAAGGCAAGGAGAAAATTTATCATTGTATGAAATAAGGCAGTCCATTCTGAACCTGAACATGTAACAACTTACAATCACCTTCAGGTGTGGCCTAAGAACTACTAGGACCCAAACACATCAGCTATTTCACAGTGGTGAAGCTTTCATACAACAGAGGAATCTGCCTTTATTTTCTGCCTGCTTCGTTCACATTCCTATATACTTCACATGTGGAAACACAAGATTCTGAAAAATAAAATAAGGTAACAGCATTTGCCTCAATCTGAGCAAATCTTCAATTTTGAGAAATCCACAAACATCAAAAATAATGTGTGAAAGAGAAACTGATGATACTAATAACTCAGGGACTAAATAGATAAATGATCCTAATGGCAATAGCTTATTTAATAAAAACTGATTATTTACTATCCCTGAGTTATTTTAATAAATATGAGTGTTTCTTACATCTACTTAATATTGTGAAAGACGTTAATAGCATAATAGCTTTCTTTGTTTCACTATGACAGAGATGGTTTCTTCTGTATGCAAGTATTTTGTCTGCTTCTCAGAAATCAAAAAAAAATAAACACAAACAAACAGACTCTGCAGACTCCTAAAAATTCTGTAACTTATCAGTCTATTTGTAGTAAGACATTTAAAAGTTAAATTAAGGTTTACAAATAAACTTTTAAATAAAAAAAATACTTCAGATTTTTAAAGGGCTTTAATTAATACTGTGTGCCTCCCCCCACTCCAATTTTTTCTATTTGTATACATCTTGATTCTTCCCGTTCCCTACCAAATATCTTAGAAAAAAAAAATCAGTATTTGTCGGGACTTCCCCGGTGGTCCAGTGGGTAAGACTCCACGATCCCAATGCAGGGGGCCGGGATTCAATCCCTGGTCAGGGAACTAGATCCTGCATGCATGCCGCTACTAAGAGTCTGCATGCGGCAACTGAAAGATCCTGTGTGCCACAACTAAGACCCAGTGCAGCCTAAATAAATAAATAAATAAATAAACAAAATAACAATGATTCTTAAAAAAAAATAAAAGAAATAATTGTTCATTTAAAAAAAAATCAGTATTTTTCAAAGGCTGTCCAGCGTTTCTGAAATTTACATTTCTAGTCTCCCCGTGAAACAGAATGTTTGTTCACACCTACCTTCTTGCCCAACGCAGACAATTCCTTAAAGCCCAGTCAAGTTTTAAGTTTTTGATAAATGTACATTTTTATGTCAGTTTAACAGACTTGACATAAGAACAGTAAAACCTCTAGGTACTCTCTTAAGCTTCTAGTTTACTAATACAGCAATCATGGGCAAGCAGAAATAAGGCTTTGCTAAAAACAACACCACTGGGACTTCCCTGGTAGTCCAATGGTAAAGAATCCACCTTCCAATGCAGGGGGCGCGGGTTCGATCTCTGGTTGGGGAACTAAGGTCCTGCGTGCTGTGGGGCAACTAAGCCCGTGTGCCACAACTATTGAGCGTGCGAGCCTCAACAAGAGAGCCCCCGCACTCTGGAGCCCGTGCACCACAACTAGAGAGAGAAAACCCGCACACCACAACTAGAGAGAAGTCCGAGCACCACAACTAGAGAGAAACCCAAGCGCCGGAACGAAGAGATCCCGCATGCCTCAACAAAGATCCCATGTGCCGCAACGAAGACCCGACGCGGGCTCCCCCCCCAGAAAAAACACCACTATCATCCAAGAGCACGACAGTAGGAATTGCAGCCAGATTATGAAAGAGACATCTTTACTCAGATTATGAGAGAGATCTCTGCTCAAGACCTCCAACCACAACTGCCCCCTTTCAATTTCAGTGAGACCAAGAAGCATTACAGAGCAGAAACAAGTGGAAGGATGAGAATGCCTCTTCAGAAATCTCAATGACTGGTCAGCATTTACAGGGGTAAAGAGTGGGTAAAGATTCATCTTGGGGAAGGTAGGAGTTTTACCTACGCTGAGAACTGCAGAGTTCTCATTATAGATTCACATGATGACTATATTGAAAGCCTTAAGCAGACTTTACAGAAATGAGACCGATGTAAAGAAAGAAGGTAATATTTATCAACAAAACTGTAATTCCACTAGACAGTGAGGACTGTACCAATAAAAAATTGGGGGGGGGGGGGTGAAGGAGAATATCCCATTATTTACATAGTGCTTGCCCAGTGAGTTGCCTCACTGTCTGTGAGTAGTACTCTTTGAAGTCCTTCAGTATTTATTAGACCAAAAGCTATTTATTTAGCACTTTTTCATCCAGGAGCTTGAAGAATAAGCTCACAGTAAGTTGGAGGTAATGTTATACCTCTGCATGATAAAGTGGATCCAGTAAATGTTTCCAATTCAGTCCCACTCCATTCAGCAAGTATTTGCTAATTATATGTTATGTACTTGTCAATATACTAAGCACTGGGGATAAAATGGTAAGTAAACATAGGCTTGGGCCCTGCCCTCATGGAGTTTATGGTATGGTTGGAGACAAACAATAAACTAACAATATGAAAAAGGAGAATGCAGAAGGGAAAAATGGTACCAGATGGTACAGGATGGTATGAGAGCCTAGACACTGGGGGATCTGACCTAATTAGAGAGGTCAGGATATATGCCTCTGGAAGCCCTAAAAAGCCAGAGGTCTCCCATGCTCCTCCTTAGTGACCATGAAGACAGCTTCTTCCTTATCGCCTTGACCCTTATGGCAGTTATATTCCAAATCCTGATCTCTCCAATCACCTCCATCTTTCATATCCATCAGGGAGCTCCATGGGCATGCACATGCAGCTCAACTGGATCAGGAGATTACTCGTCAGTGCATTCTCCATCCACATCACCAACCTCTAGAAATGTCTCATTTATACCATTTTCTCCACCATCTATCATGTTTAACCTCATAAAAGCAAAGTTCAAGGCTTAGACTCTGGAAAGATCTGCGGTTCTATATTCCTTCTGCACTTTCCACACACTTCAAGGGAGGAAAGGGAAAACTATGACAGGACAGTAACTTAAAAATGACCCTTCCCACCACCTTTGCAATTTCTGCCTCCAAATGTTACCCGTTCCTACCATCAGGGCTGACACTGTGTTGCTTGGAGAGAGGTCACTGGTTAAGTCTTAATTAGCTGAATCAATGTTGTTTTGTTTTTAACAATTTGGTAAATAAAATGAAGTACAGAGAATGATTTATAAGGATGAAGTTGGCTCTTTGGTTTTCTTTCAGTGATTCACCATAACATGGAAGTAAAAGCTCTCTATGTAGCCCAGGCTGCGTACCAGCTTCCAACACTTACATGTAATTTCCTGAAGCTGCATTAGCCACAAATGTTGCCTCAAGCTCTCCTTTCTTCCCTAAATTGCCTCCAGCTTTCTGCCAGTTAGCCTAACCCCACACCAAGAGAAAAGCAGGTACTCTGAGTCAAGCCTAAGTGTATGAAGTAAAGTTATAAAATGCAAAAGAAAGAAAAGACAGTAGAATAACTTCACTCTGCCCCATCTCCACATTCTACAGAAATTGGAGTTTCTTTCCTTTCTTATCCAGGAACAACTTGGTCAGTGTCAGAAAGTACGAAGTTTGAGGTGAGGGCCTTAAACATAAAGGTTATTTGTCTGGTTTTCTCTTCCATCTTCTATTCTGCTGCTTCTCAGGTTAAATGCTGACTTGGGTCATCTGGCCTGATCATACTCACTCACTTAAACACCACCACCACCACCACCACCCACCCCCCTACCCCCCCAGCTCTTGCCTATTTAGCTCTCTTCCAGGGTCAAGTGAGTAATTCGAGTTAACTGGCATTCAGCCAGCCTCACATCTCCTCAGCCAAAACCCAGCTGCTTTTGGAGAGAAGGGAAAGGTTGAGCTCTACTTACATTCACCTAGGACTGTCTCCTAACCCTGGCACAGAGAGGTGTTGTTATAGCAAATTCACCCTTCCCTAAGATCATGTTCTCAAGCTCTCATCAAAGATACTAAGTTTCTAAGGGCAGAGAAGGTCAAAGGCTACAGCTTAACTGCTTGCTTATATGCATTCTTGACAAAGCCCTCACTCTTAATGTAGGGTAGCCCTCAGAGTTACCAGGGACCCCTCTCAGGATTCAGACCTAAAGGAGGTCCAAAGTGCAAACCACTGTCAGTGAATCTTCTTAGGAACCTGGCTGGTGTGGGAGGGAGGACCTTAACACTTGAGCCCTGAAGATTAACAGGCTTTGCCTGCTATCAGTAACTACTGTTAAGCTACACAAAAAAACTCTCAAACATGATTACATAGCTTCTAATAAAATATCCAGTTTTTTAAAAACTCCTCTTCTACTCCTAACTTCTGTTCTTAAATTGTCTGAAACTTTGCCTAAATAACACTTTAACATTAGGGACACTTCAACCATTTAAAAGGCCATTATAAAATAAATATCATTATGTTTACTTTGATGCTCAATTCTAGTTGCTATTTAATTTACTCTAAGTACCTATATTGGAATATTTGAACTTCACAGACCAGATAAACAAGTCAAAGAATCTCTAAAGACCCTTCCAATTCTAAAAGTCTACGATTTATGAAAGCACCATATAAGTCTTTCACTTCAGTAGTTTTTGCTCCCACTTATTATGGTGGGATGCCCAGAATGGTGGAAATGTGATTGAAATTACTATAAACCTAACATTAAACAAACATGATCCCTTCTACAAATTTATGGCTGGAAAATTTAAAATTACTGTATAACCCTTCATCCCTCTGCTATCCTCTTCCTGCCTAAGCCCTCTTTTCTAAGACTCCTCTCCTAACTAATGGTAAGGAAACACTTGAGGCAAATATATAAGCAGGAGACAAGTAGGCAGCCTCCTTCTTCAAGTACCTTTGGAAATCTGAGGATTCCAACCAAACAAAAATGAATATAAATTTCTGTAGTAGTCAAGATAGGTTATGCAGTGTTACAGTAACCTATAACCCTAAAATCTCAGTGACTTAAACTTTTTAAGTCCAGCTCATGCAACAAGACCAACATAGCTGTTATCTAAACTCTTGAATTACCTACCATCTCTATCATTGCCACTCAATGTGCCAGAGGGAAAGAAGAAGGAATATCTCACTGGTGCCTAAACCTTCGTCCAAAAATGATACACTTCACTTCTACTCACATTTTACTGACCAAAGCAGGTCATATTGTCCCACCTACTTCAAGGCAGTAGGGAAATGCAATCCCAACATGGCCCAGAAGCAGAGAGAACCTAGATTGTTTTCAACAGCTTTCACTAAAACAGCTTCAATTCTTCCATCCATCCACTACATTTTTATTCAACAAAACCTTGAGTGCTTACCAAATGCCAGGCATTCTTTTAGGCATTAAGGTACAGAAGGGGTCAAAATAGTAAAAAAAAACAAAACAAAAAAAACCTCATGGAGCACATATTCACTCCTAGAGCATCACAGTATCAACAGACTCCATTGTAGTACATTCCTCCCTGTCCCACTAGGCCTGCTTTCTCTTCTCTTTTCTAATAGCATTTTCCTTCCTTTGTCTTTGGCCATCCACCCCCAATCTCATCTAATCTCTAATCTTCAAATCCTATAATCTTCATTTTCTAGGGCACCACTCCCTTCCCCTTTGTTGTAGCTCTATTTTAAAATAAAAGGTTTGGGACTAAGTAGCTTTACTGACATTTTCTGATCATAGTTCCTGGTAGTTAGTAAGCACCTTAAAAACTACTGAATGAATTAATGTAAATAACATATTCTACTTGGTAGTAGAAAGTTTTGGAGAAGACAAGCTCTACCCTCGATTTTTCAAAATCTGATTACATTCTGACCTACCAAGTGGGGACATCAGTGATGACTCCTAAATATGGTACTTTCCTTTCCATGCATTCCCGCAAGAGCCTCACCCTATGGTGAACACATAGGTCTGCCAACATCTGAAGAAAGCAACTGATTTCAACCCACTCAGACTGAAGAAACAAAAACACTTCAGCTTTGTTACAGCTCCTGGTTTGTTTTGCTGAGGTAGTGGAGAGGGACTGTGCCACTGAAATAGTATCCTATATAACCAGATGAGTAGGATTCTGTAAAAAGTCCTACTAGCCTATATGATAGCAAGTAGGTATCATGAAGATATGCAAGACCCTGACATTACTCTGATTTTACTGTTCTTTACTCCATCCTAGTAGGGTCTATGGCATCTAGCACCACAGCTTTCCAAACTATACATCAAATATAACAGCTGTCACTTTTGAGGTAACCCTGGTGAGGGTCTGAAGAAGGCCACATTGTGCAAGTCCACACAAAACATTTCTGGACCCTCATCAAATGGAGACAACCATGTGCTTGGTTAGAGAGTCCCCAACATTTTTTTTTTAAGAGATATCCTTTTTTTTTTAATTTTATTTATTTTATTTATTTATTTTTGGCTGTGTTGGGTCTTTGTTGCTGTGCGTGGACTTTCTCTAGTTGTGGCAAGCAGGGGCTACTCTTGGTTGCGGTGCTCAGGCTTATTGCGGTGGCTTCTCTTGTTGCAGAGCATGGGCTCTAGGCACGCGGGCTTCAGTAGTTATAGCACGTGGGCTCAGTAGTTGTGGCACACAGGCTTAGTTGCTCCGTGGCATGTGGGATCTTCCCAGACTAGGGCTTGAACCCATGTCCTCTGCATTGGCAGGAGGATTCTTAACCACTGTGCCACCAGGAAAGCCCTCCCCAATTTTTAAAAAATGATTCAGAATGGCATACAACTTTTCTGGAATATCTTTCCTCCTTTGTTTCTCATTTTCTCCAGACCTGAACAAAGCTTGCAAAATAAAAAATAGTGTAAGTTTCCTTTCAGATTCACACTATGGTTTGGCACTGCTGAAAAATTCCTGTCTGATTTCACTAACCCCATACTAAAAAAAAAAAAAAAAAATCCAAAGAAACATGAAGAGATCTGAAGTCTAGTCCAGGATCTGTGGCTAACTTAGCTTTGTAATCAAAGCATCTCAGATTTCTACATCTTAGTTCCTCATCAGGAAAATGATGGAGCTAAACTACGTGATTTCTATGGTCTCTTCCAGCTCCAAAATGTTTTAAGTTTAGTGAAAGGGTCAGGATTTCCACTCCTGATTAGAATGCAGAAAGTTGCAAGACACCATTACTGTCACCCTATAAACAATGATAAGCTGAATAAGCTACAAAATTGTAGTTTTTTTGTTTTGTTTTGTTTTTAAACATAAGGGGACTTCCCTGGTGGCGCAGTGGTTAAGAATCCACCTGCCAATGCAGGGGACACAGGTTCGAGCCCTGGTCCAGGAAGATCCCACATGCTGCGGAGCAACTAAGCCTGTGCGCCACAACTACTGAGCCTGCGCTCTCAAGTCCTTGAGCCACAACTACTGAGCCCGCGAGCCACAACTACTGGAGCCCGTGCACCTAGAGCCCATGCTCCTCAACAAGAGGAGCCACCACAATGAGAAGCCCCCGCTCACCACAATTAGAGAAAGCCCGGGCACAGCAACAAAGACCCAATGCAGCTAAAAATAAACAAATTTTTAAAAAACACCAGAAAGTTAAGGATGCAAAGAACTCTAAATAAATTAAGTTCCAGAAAATGTCAAGCTCTTCATAAGACAAGAGACCATGGCTATTCTCATTCCTGGCAAAGTGGCAAGAAAACAAGAAATTTTCCACTAACAGGACTAAGAAGAAACCAGCCAAATTTATAAACAAATTTTACTGGCTGAATGTGGATTCAGGTAACAGATTAGAATTCAGAGGAAGCCCAGTTACAAGCCCCACCTGCCAATTCTTCCCCACGGGTCCTCACTAAGTGCACAAGTCTGAAGCCAAGGCCGGAAAGCTGAGAGAAAATCTCATGAAGCATATAGGTCTCCACTGTGTACAAGACAGATGCCCTCTTAAGGTGGAGGCCAAGACAGGAATATGAGATAAACCGCTCCAAGTCACTCTGAATGTAAGGCAGATATTCTTCATAAGAAAATGGGCAAAAACATGAGTTAAAGAAAACCTGAGGTGGTACTGAAAAGCGAAGAAAATGTCCAAGCAATCCAAAGAGCTGGCAGCTAGGCTGAAAAGTAGAGAGCCCCAAGGTTCAGAAAGCTGACAGGGCAGAAGTATGTGATGAGAAAATGGACAAATACTTTCCAAAACTGATAAAAGACATCAACTCACAAACCTGGAAGCTCAATGAACAGCAAGCAGGATAAATACAAAGAAACCCATACTTAAGCACATCATAAACTACTGAAAACTGGGGGGTGGGAAGGGTGGAAGAGCAACTCTTAAGAGCAACTATGGAAAAGAGAAAAAGTATATACTAGGGAAAAACAATAGAAACAATGGCTGATTTATCATTAGAAACAATGAAAGCCAGAAGACAACAGAACACCACCTTTCAAGTTCCAAAAGAAACTATCAACCCAGAATTCTACATCTAGGAAAACATACTTCAAAAATGATGAAATAAAAACATTTCAAAGAGACAAAAGGGAAAAGAACTTGTCTCCAACAGACTTTCACTACAAGAAATGCTAAAAGAAGTTGGTTACGGTGAAGGAAAATGACACCAAATGGAACCCTAGATCTGCAGAAAGGAACAAAATCCCCAGAAAGGGTAAATAATTGGAAAACACAAAAAGCCTTAAAAACAAAACAAAACACATGTTTAAATGTCTTTAAGAGACTATTGATTGTTTAGAGCAAAAATAATAATGTACTGTGGCGGTTATAGCACACGTAGAAGTAAAACATAAGAGCACAATGTGCTAGAAGGGGGTAAACTGAATCATGCAATCGTAAGGTTTGCAGTGTTAGTGAAGTAGTTTATATTATTCAAAACAGACTGCGATAAATAATAAAAGGCTCATGGGTCATCTTTAAACACCTTCTCCCTTTTTGGTCATTATGTATACTTACTAACATGCCCATCAATGGGGAGTAAAGGGAAGGAAAAAGAAAACTAAGTAAATCAACAATTATAAGTAATGATTTATTTTGCCAAGCAGTTGTGTACTTTTACATCAATAATAATACAAACTAATATATTAACATTTAAATACCACAGATTCGGGACTTCTCTGGCGGTTGGGTGGTTAACACTCGGAGCTTCCACTGCAGGGGGCGTGGGTTCAATCCCTGGCCTGGGAACTAAGATCCCAGGTGCCACACGGCACGGCCATAAATACATACACACATACGTACATACATACATATATACATACCACAGATTCACTGACACTTCCAAAGAAGATAGAAATTAACCATGTTACTCAAGATAAATACACATATTTTATTATTTTTTCCCAAATATTTTAATTGAAATAATTTTGAGGGGCTCTACTTTCTACTTAAAAATATATAGTTTTTAAGAATTTAAGGACTTCCCTGGCAGTCCAGTGGTTAAGACTCCGCACTCCCAACACAGGGGGAACCGGTTCGATCCCTGGTCAGGGACTAAGATTCCACATGCCACGTGGTGTGGCCAAAAATTAAAAAAAAAAAAGAGAGGGAGAGAATTTTAAAAACTACATTATGGAGTACAGCTCAAAAGTTCTAAGTTGACAATATAAATAATATTATCTGGTACATATTTATCCTACATTATCAGCTTTTATAAAAGCAATTAATGAAAAACATTTGTATTATAAAGGAAGTCATAGCACTGAACATGAGAATTTTTTAATAGTTGAATTTTAAAAGAATAGAATAAACAATAGCAAGCTTAAGAACATAGTATGTGTGAAGCATACTACTCTTACACTAAATCCTCCTAACAACACTGCCAAATGGGTCCTAAGATCTTTAGAGAATTTAAATAATGCATTAAAAATCACATATCAGTGAGAGCCAGAATTTGAACCTCAGGTTTCAAAAGCAAAGCCCATGACCGTCTCTCAAATAATAATGTAATTTACTGACAAGTACACTACACATTCCCTCCCAACCCTTTAATAGTAGAGTATATTTCTTATAGACAGAACATTCTTCTGCACAACCAAAATATAGTCATCAAAGTCAGGAAATTAACACTGGCATAGTACTACTATCTAGTACTCAGATCCCATTTAAGTTTTTACAATTGTACCAATAATGTACTTGAGAGCTAAATAAACCCAGTTCAGAATCACATGTTACAATGACTACAATGCAATCTTTAATGTACTTTTTCCCTTTAGAAGTTTAAGGGAGTCAAACAAACATTTTATACAGTGCACAAAAATTTACTGAGCACTTGGCACGTGTCAAGCACTGTTTCCTGGTACAGTGGAGAATAAGACAGTTAAGGTTCTTCTGCTTCCAAACACTTTACATTCTAATGAGGAAAGACTAACAAGTAAACATAACTTCAGATTTGGCCAAGTGCTATGACTGGGTGGCTTGGAAATGGCCATCTAAGGAACTGAAGCCTGAATAGTAAGACAGAACCAGTGTTGCTAAGAGATGGGAAAAGAGTGTTCCAAACAGAGGAAAAAGCAAATACAACCTAGAGCAGGACATAACCTGGTATTTTGGAGGAAAAGAAAAGATGTGACAGCGTCCTGAGCAAAGGGAGCAGGGACTGATGGCAAACACATGAGGCAGGATTCTGAATTTTATAACTAAGAAAGCTACTGAAGGATTTTAAGCAGACAACTCGCATGGTTTCATCTCCATTTTTAAAAGATGATTCTGGTTACCGGGAGGAGAATGCACTGAAGAAGATGGTCAAGTGAAAGCAGAGACCAGTTAAAAGCTATTTTAAGTAGGCCACATAAGATAATGGCGACTGAGATAGGCTGGTAGAAATGAAGATGTAAAACAGGAGACAAATCCAAATGATATTTTGGAGACCAAGAAAACTTGATGATGGATTAGATATGGTGGATAAAGGGAAAAACAGGTTTTAAGGATAACTCCTAGGTGACAATTACTGAGATGGGGAAGACCTGGAGGACAATATGGGAGAAAGAGGTCTATTTTGGACATATTAAGTCTATTTAGGTGAGAAGTCTAAACCAGAAACATACACTTGAGAATTATTCACATATAGATAGTATTTAAAAAACTAAATTGAATGAAACCTCCTATGGAAAGAATCAAGAGAAGGGGGGAAAAAAGTCCAGGACTAACCTCTGGGATATGCCAATACTTAGAGGCAGGAGAGGAGAGAGAAACCTGTAAAAAAAAAAAAAAAAGTATTACAAAGTGTGAGGTAGGAGGAAAACAGGAATATGCGTCCCATAAACTAAGAGAAGCGGGCGAATAGGCAGAAAACTGTGGTCAATATAATACTGAATGCTGCTGCAAGATCCTTCAAGATAAAATTGGTAAACGGATATCACTGGTAACCTTGACTAGAGTACTTTCAGTGGTGAGATGGTGATAGAAACCAGTCTGGAGTTGAAGAGCAAATGAAAGTGGAGAGAGCACACAAAGACAGTTCTTGAAAATCTACTTGAAAGAGGATCAGAGAAATGAGGCAGTAGAAATAAGAAGAATGTGGAATCAGGAGAGGGTTTATAACAGATTTCTATTCTATATCTGCACTGTCCAATACAGAAGTCAATAGCTACACATGGCTACCAAGCAACTGAAATGTAGCTAGCATGACTAAGGAACTGAATTTTTTTAAATTAATTTTTGTTTAAATAGCCACATGTGGCTAGTGGCTATATCGGACAGCATAGCTCTAGAGCACATTTGTATACCAATAAAGATGGCCCAACAGAAAGGGCAAAATTCATGATGCAGGCAAGAAATGAGCCCTTAAGAAGTCAAGAGAAGGAATCTAGAGCACAAGTAGAGGAATGTACAAGGGATATAACATGAATGAAGCAAGGCATGAAGCCATGTAATCGGTGGGAACCAACACGACTTAAAATCAGAATATCCCTTAAGTTTGGTTGGAATCTTAAACATAAGACTAAATACAGAAGGCTATAAAAAGCTAAGCACAAGGGGAAGGGAAGGTAATTCAAATTTACTATCTATTAAGTGACAGGCACTTTCTAAAATGAACTACTTCTGTTACTCAGAAGCAACACCTTGTTAAGTCTCATTTTACAAATAAGAACACTTTTGCTCCAAGAGGTAAATCAAGTTCACTGAAATCGCACATATAGTAAATGTCAAGATCTGGACACAGGCCACTCTGACTTACTCTAGGGTTAGAATCTTACCACTGCATAAAGTGGGAGGTTAAGAACCACTCAATGTTTCTATGCCTGGAAATAACATAACAAATGGCAGATCAATCTGGCAGCTTATCAACAAGTGGAAAAAAGCCTGGAGGTACTAGGCCAGAGGCAAAACTGCCCCCTCAATGTTATCTGCAAGATAATTAAGGAACACTTACTTAACAGGTTATTTTTAATATTTTTAAATCCAAGTGAAAATATCTTTATTGAGACAAATGGGAAAATGCATATACTTGCAACTTTGAGTGTCTACATTACTGAACACAGGAGTATCAATCAGAAAATTGGCATTGTTTTATAATAACTACTAAAATAATATCTGGGCATATTAGAGAAGCAGGTAGTTAGAAACCTACCATCTCTCCAATTTGAAAATGAAGAGGGAAATTATTAAATTAAGCCTAATCAGTTTTTTTTTTAGGGGTGATAAAAATATTTTACATTTTAACGTTATATGAACTCTCAACTCGACACATTTGTCAAAACTTATCAAACTATACATCTTAGGATCACACTCACCATGCCATAAATTCATACATATCATAGTTTTAAAATAAATTGCATATTTTTCATAAGTTATCAATTGCTTTTATAACATATCTATTTAATAAGTACCTAATACTTTTCTCAAGAATCAAGGAGAAAGATTAAGTTTTTTTCCTTCAAAAAAATCTTCTGTTAGAAAAAAATTATACATTAAAAGCCTAATCAGTTATTAAATTACAGCTTAGACTATTTTAAATTTAGTGTGGGCAAAGATCATCTAAATCTGTGCTGTCCAATATGGTAGCCACTAACTTCATGCAGCTATTTAAGTATAAATTAATTAAAATTACATATAATTAAATATTCAATTCCTCAGGTGCACTAGCCACCTGTCAAATGCTCAACAGTCACATGTGGCTAGTGGTTATCTCATTGGACAGCACAGAATAAAACATTTCTATCATCACAGAAAGTTCTATTGGACAGTCATTAGATCCTCAATCTTCCTTTTGACTCTTTTTCAGGAGGGCCAATGGAAAGAACAACTCAGAAGACCTGAGTTTTCCAAATCAGTCACTAACCAGCTGAGCAACTTATGTATGGTCACTTAGCAGTGCTTCCAGAAATGAATGTGCATTTGAATCACCTGAGAATCTAGTTAAACTGCAGGTTCTAACACAGTAAGTCTTGAGATGGGGTCGAGATTCTGCACTTCCAACAAATTCCCAGGTGCTGCTAATACTGCTTGTCCAGAAATCACCCTGTGAGTAACAAGGTCTTAGATTTCTCTGAGCCTCAGTTTCTTTAGCTGTCAAATGACGTACCTGGGGGAAGATAATACCCATGACCCCTCCGTAAAAACTAACATTTTATAGTTTTATGGTGGTATAGAATTAAGTGCACACAGATTTCTCATACTCTTGAAGAGGCAGTCTCTTCCCTGAAGTAAACGCTAGGTTTCTAACAAACAATTTTTGTGACACCATCTTTCCCCCATAAAAAAATATCAAATTTAAATGAATATCAATGGGAAAATATGATTTGCTACAGACAATCTCGGTACCACTTTTCAGAAATGGATTTAAAAGGCCGACATGTATATAAGACAAACCTTTCTAAATGCATCACCTCCACATGACAAGCAACTCCCAGGAAAAAAAAGTAACTACAATTACATTATTGTTTTTATCAAGTCTCAGTCAGGGTTCTGAGCAATAAAACCGACCAAAATCCCCATACCCCTAGAAGGCAGTGGAGTAATGTAACAGCCCACAAAACAGGCTGAAGGAGCTGACAGTGGGAAGCCAACAATGCTACAAATAATTTACTTTCGAGGCATCTTCTATTTTAACACGGGCCATAGAGTAGGCAATGCAAACAAGGAACTGGATAGCAGTGGTGAGGCTCATAGTTTCATAAGGCAATACCTCATAGAAAGGAGATAGGCTAACACACCCAGTTTGTTTATAAATTCTGAATGAAGCATGACAGGTAATTACCTATATTCTCAAAACACACACACACTGGAAATACATGTTCAACCTCTAAATGACAAGATGCTTTGAAAATCTATAATACTTTAAAATTTGTATTTTTAGATTTCCTTTAGTAGGAAATACAGTTTAAAGTTTGAATTAAACTTTACTAAAGTTCCCCTATATAAATCATACAACGTTCTTCCAAAATCTCTCCAAAGATTTGATTCTCATTAATACACTTTACTGCCCACAAAACTCTTCAAATAAATCACAGAAGATAAATCATATATACAAAGAAAAACTTGGGAGTGGGGAGTTTTTTCTCACTTTTAAAACAAACTGCTATCTCAATCTTTTTTTTCCCCTCAATCTTACTTTAAGCCAACCTGCTAAACAATGGCTTTCTACAATAGTCAAAATATTTTATCACCAAATTTCAATGTAAGTCCTAAATTTGGAGCTGTACATTCAGCTTATCTTAGAAAAAGACTGATGAAAAAATAGTGCTTATAACAATACCTATTCTAAGTTGTCTTTATTAAAACAGCAAATTCACGTAGATCAGAAGAAAGCACTAAATATAATTCCATCAGAGTGAAATGTTCCTATTAAGAGCTTTACTGCTGTGCTTTTACAACATTTATTTAAACTATAATAATTTCTAGATATTATAAAGATAACTTTTACATTACCAATGAAAACAAAAGGTTAATTTCTATCCACACCATAAAAGTACTGTCCTTTGTAAATAATCCGTAAGAAATCTCTCTCAATAATAACCAAGGAACTGTTAGTATCAAATATTTAATTGCAGCAACTGACCAGCAATTAATTTTACCTTTCCTCTCAACAAATATTACAAAATTCCACCTGCAGGATATATGATAATCCTTTTAAAACGCAATTTAAGAAGCCATTACATTTTTACAGAAACTGTGGCTCCTCTATGAGAGAGAATTATAATGTGTACAGGAGCATTTTAGCCTATCATTTTAAAAAAATACAGTGTGTAAAAAAAAGGCCACGTAGCAGTCCGTGGGCAGGATGAGTCATCACCCAACTCAAAACTTGCAGCACTTCTAA
This sequence comes from Balaenoptera acutorostrata, assembly GCF_949987535.1. NCBI lineage: Eukaryota > Metazoa > Chordata > Mammalia > Artiodactyla > Balaenopteridae > Balaenoptera > Balaenoptera acutorostrata. Next base: position 84,796,114 of record NC_080066.1, read on the forward strand.
GCTTCCTCCTACTCGACCCCATCCCCTTCAGCAATGTACCCTGAGTCAGCAAACCTTACTATTTTGTCAGTTATGAATTCTCACGATGCTTAAATGAACTTATGCAAAATGCTGCAACACTTTTAGTACTAACATTTGTCATTAGAACATGTGCTTTTCCTATTGCAAAATTAACTGATCTTCAATCTTCTCTGGATTCTTAATCACAGAAAGTAGCAAACACTTTTAATCCTCTTTTGCAAATAACTGAACTGCAAAATATGGTGATATATAATGGTTTTTCTAAATAATTCTCCATTTCCCAGAGTTTTATTTCTGAACAGTAATACCTAGGTGATTAAAACGTATCCTCCTCAAATCTGGCATATTTCCTAGATGACTGCAATTACTGAAATTAGGACACCAATAAGCAATTTTACCAAGTTTCACAAGGCAATTCTTATTAAGTGATGTAACACATACATATAAAAGGACTCCACGTTCCTTGGCACATAGCAAGCCCTTTGTAAACATGTTTGAACAACTACCCGTTAAAGAAGTGTAAAGTCTCTGCCACCCAATTAGAAATTATATTTCAAACATAAATATCTGACACTGCTAAGAAGAAACTCTAGAGGCAGTTCCTTTTCAGGGCCCAGTCCTGTTTGGTCCCTTCATTCTTCTAGCTCAGACTACTCATTCTTCTAGTCAGACCATCTCAGTTTCCCAACGTTAGGGAGAATGTGTCCAATCAGAACTTTAAAAAATGACACGGCTAGACAAATCAATCAGAAAACTACTCTGAAGCTGTTTTCGCTCCATTTTGTCCCCTGTTAATTTTTGTTTCCCTTGACAAACCATCTTGTACCTGTAAAAAAGTTAACACTCAGACTGACTTTGGGGAGCATTTTTAGCATTGAAGGAAAGAAAGAACATGAATTTTGCTGCAAATGCAGTAGGCTTCTAATTCCACCTCACCAGTTTCCCTTTACTGGACCTTTTCCAATGAGCGAGCAAAGGAAAAAATAAAACAGGAAAGGAATCAAAAATATCCTGCTTCGGGGCGCTCCCACATAACACCTGAACCCGTCTTACTAAGCCAAGGAACAAAAGGTGGCCAAAACGCCCTTACTTTTCAACGCACCTCACCAAGTCAGGGAAAAATGCACAGCGGAGCGAGGAGGCCCCTTTTCAGTGAACTGACAAAACAAGTTTTCATTTGGGGACCTTCATGGACCACCACCGCTCCACGTCCCGAACGCAGCTCAGGCAAGGCTGTAGTAGAGGAGGAGGAAATTAGGAATTCCGATTCAGACGACTTTTCCTGTACCTCCTTTACGGCCACACTCAACTCGGGCAGAGGACTACAGGGCTCTGAGCCGAGCCGGGTGAGCGGCGCGCTACGCAATTTGCCGAGTGTACTGGAGACTTTGCCCGGCCGGAGTCAGCTGAGGCCGAGTCACCCGAGTGGGATGGGGGAGGAGACGCGGGAGCGTTTCGAAAGGCAGCGTGCCAGGAAGGCGAGACTCCGCGCCACCTCACGCTCCCGGGGCGGGCCGCCCCTCCCGGCCGCCGCCCCGGGCCCGCCGGCGGGGCCGGGCCGGGCTTCGAACCCGCGGACCCGGGCGCGGGCGGCGGTGCGGCAGCCGGAAAGCGGGGCCCCGAGGCGGGCAGTCGCGGCCGGGCCCGGAACCGCGGCCGGCGAGGGGCGTGCCGGGTGGGAGGGGCGCGCCGGTCGCTCTGCCGGCCCCACGCGGGGACCCCGGCCCGCCGCCCGCCGGCCCGCGAGGGGCCGCGCCGGCCAGGCCCGAGCTAGGGAGCCGGCGGGCGGGCCGGGGGCGGGCGGGAGACGGAACAAAAGCGCCTTTGTTGAGCGGCTGCAGCCGGAGGGTCACACACAATGGAGGGAGCCGGCTCCGCCGCCGCCGCCGGGCCCGCCGCGGCGCCCTCCCGAGCCGCCCCGCCGGCGCGCCCTGCACACGTACACACACATACTCACGGGACTTCTCCGACTCATCGAGGGAGTGCGGGGCCCACGGACAGCCCCCAGTGTCGGCTCAGGTCTCCGGCTGTGCTGGCGGCAGCGGCGTCTCCGAGGCTCTCGCTTTGCCGCAGTCGCCGCCATGTAACCCCGACCCGCGAGAGAGGGCGAGGAAGAGGGGGCGGGTTTTCCCGGAGCCACGCCCCCTCACGTCACAGGCTCACTCCACGGGTTCCCCCGCCCCTGCCCCAGTCCAGACCCGCGCGCCGGCAGGCGCCGGAATTTCCAACATCCGTGCCTGGGCTCTGCGCGGCGCAGGGGCTGCAGGCGAGGCACGCAGGCTCGTCAGGCGTCTCGCGTGGGGTGGGGTGGGGTGGGCTGGACTGGGCCGGGCCGGGCCACTGGCGCGGAGGTAAACAGACGGGCCGTCTTCGCTCTACGTGCCCCAGCATTAGAGGGCGAAGTGACCAAACTCTTTGTGAGTGTTTACTGCGCACCTACTACGTGCAAGGTACTGGACAACCTAGAGGAATAGGCCTTTGTCCCCGCCTCCGAGGAACTAGGAGGCTGGACCTGAAGATATATGGGCTAGAAAGCAGCAGCCATCGAACAAGGCAAACGCGTTAAAGGTCAAGTGCTAAGGAAGGCTTCTAAATGAGGTTGCCACTGGTGACCTTTCAGCTAAATGAGAAGGAGCCCCTGAAACCAGAGGAGGTGAGGGGATGGCTGTGCCTGCGGAGGGAACAGAATGAGCAAAGACAGGGAAGAGGAGAGCACCTGGCTTGTTGCAGGAACTGGGACTAGGCCAGTTTGAGGGAAGTGTAGAATTTGAGCAGGAATGTACTGTGAGATAAGTGGGAAACCTAGATTGGTACCTTCTTGGGCCCACTTGGACGAAAAGCAAGCTTATTTTATCCATCATGGCTTACTGAATCCAAGAAGCCTTCTAGTGTTTATGTGAATTGTATGTAGGTATTTATGAAATTAGAGACGCAGGTCAACATATTTTTTCAATGACTTATTCACCATTCCTGATGAGAACCAAACGTTTGGCAGCCCTTTATCCATTATTATGTGCATCCTCAAGCTTCAAGCACGAGGCAAAGACCACTTAAAAGGTAACAGAGTGGCTTGAAATTAAGTGGTTGGGATGGAGTTTGAATGTTTTATATTTTTTATATTTAAAACAATACCATCTGAATACCAGGTGTGGAGGGCACAGTGAGTAGATAAAACCAAGAGAAAGGGGAAGGTTGTCCTAACCACAGGATTTCTTATTTCTGGCTGCAGCCTTTCTGCAACAAGAGCTCCTTCCCTGTGACCATTGTACATCCCTGCTGCCCCTGCTCTAGGCTCCCCTGAGATTCCTAAGACACCTTTCCTCCCCCATCCATCAATGTTTGATCACTAGGAGGAGGCGGTAGAGGATAAGAACTGTGCCTTCCCTCAAGGAGGTTATAATGTGTTAGCTCCTAACTTCCGTCAGAGACCACCAAAATAACCTGTTGATCAAGCAAAGCCAAATGTGTTCCTTACAGGAGGTAAGCGAAACCACTGTGTTGACAGAGTCTTAATAGCATCTCAAAGAGGGAGGTCAAGAGTGGGATGGTTTCAGAGGGTCAGGATTAATTTAAGACAGGTCTTTCAATGAAAGCATGATTGAGATGGGACTAAATTTGTTATGTAATCTTTTAGGATTAGTAGACACAGGGAGGGGGAGAGTTTTGAAGCAAACCTAGAAAAGTCAGCAATGGTTTGATAAACCCAAGAGTAATTTCGTTGAGGAGGGACTGTTTACCCTGATGAAGGCTAGGTCGGTTGTAGTCTGTTGTTGAGTTAAATGGACTTTGAGGAAGTTCTTGAAACTGCAATAAAGTTACTTGCAACTTCATTTTTTCGGGCAAGAATTTCTTGGAATTGAAGTCATGTTTATGCAGGTGTTAGGGTTGTAAAGTCATGTTGAGGTAGTCGGTTTTAGTGCTTAATCCTATTGTGCGGCTGTAAATAGTCTAAGTTCTCAGTAGTTTTTCAAACTGCCATACACAGTGAAATCATTTTGGTGGATTATGATCTGCATTTTTTTCTTAATGAAATAGAGAAAAAAAAACCAAACTAGAGACCATAGCCTATAACAAAGGGTAAACACTGTTTTGTGAAACTTTTGTTTTGGTTATGTATCATATTCCAACAAATCTAAAATGTCATCAATTATGACAGACCATTATTTTATGTACTATGAAGAAAGCAAAAACTATCAAAATAATGATACCCTATTGCTACATCCTGATCTCAGAGATATCAAAATGGAGGAAGTACTTCTTAAAATTGTTGAACTATAAGGTATCTATAAATGTGCCAGTTGGATTACAATGGCACTATTTATTGCTCATTATTGCTATGAGCTATGTTATTGTTAAAAAGAGTTTGAAAGCCACCGTTGTAGTGGAAGAATGCAGGAAAGGAACAGGTAAAATACACCATAAGGCAGCTTGAGATTAGTGCGTCCTGAGCAGAGATGCAAATTACCTGCTCTTGTTGGAAGGAACAATTGATGAAGGACTGGGAACATCAGGAAAGTTCCAACAAGAAGACAGAGTATTTGAGCCGGGCTTGATTCCATCAGGAAGTATGAGGAAAAAAGAAATTTCAGGATGAGAGGGCAGAGTGTACAAAGGCATGAATGTGCTGGGCACACTTTGGTAAAAAGTCTGACAGGCCTGGGGGAATGAAGGCAAGTTAGCACCAGTTGAGAAGGCCTTATTTGGATGCCAGAACTTTTGGATTTATGCTAAAGGCAGAAGGAGAGGAATTTAGATGATTCAACTGGTATTTTAGAATGATAACTCTGCTATGAATGGGAAGGGTAGATTAGATGAGCAAGAGGTTGGCAACAGGAAGAGGGCAGGAGGATCCATTGTTGTTTTCTGCTCTGTATCCAGTCTGCTTTACACTGGTAACAATACTCTAATGTCCTTTAAGGAGCCCTTTCCTGTATAAGTCAGAATTCTTTTTGTTACAGTGACAGAAAACCCAATCGAATCTCTGGTTTAAGCATGAGAGAAAGAGAGAGAATGTGTCTCTATTGGGCACAGAAAGGGGATGACAATGCAAGTGATATTCTTGGAGCCAGATCAACTGGACTCCATGAGGGGAAAGTCTTGGGTTACCCAGTTGCTCCCATTTTGCCTATTTGAGTTTAAATTCCCTCATTAGACTACTTGTTTTATCTTTTTCCATTCTGATGACCATCTTCCCATGAAAATAAACTGTCAATATCTTGATTTTCAAGATGAAGGGAAAAGCGGATTTTAGAAATAAGACCACTAAGCTTGATGCCAATTCCTGGAAATTTTCTAATGTAAATCATTGAACACGATGTGTTAGGGAAAATGTAACAGTTAATAGGAGTCATCATGGATTCTTGTCAAGTAAATCATGACAAAGAAATACCACTTCCTTTCTTGATAGGATTATTACATTACTAAACAAAGATGTTGGTCATTTCAAAAAATCAAGACACTTTTGTGGATAAGATTGAGAAATACGGGTTTAGATAATTGCAGAGAATTGATTCAAAGAGTGCTAATTATTGGAGTGACATTAATCTTGAGGCCTCAAGTTCTCAAGAAGAGCAATGCAGATTTGTCCTCCTTTGTCCAGACCTGAGCAATATTTTTATCAATGTTTTGAGTTAAGATATCAAATTTGAGGAAGATATAGAACTCAGATCAGAATATGATGACAGAATAGTTATTCAAAATCATGATTTTTCTTTTAAAGAAGATGACATTTGGCTGCAATAAATATAAAGTATAGTATCTTCATTCAGAAAAATCATTTGAAAGGGGCCAGGATTTGGGGAACAGCTTGACCTGATGATGTAACTATAAGTTACAGATATTCATGCAGTGTGAGCTGTCACCAAACAACTAACAAAATGTAGACTGTGTTAATGCAAAACAGTGTTCAAGTCACAGGGACACCAGACCTATGCTATTCAGCTCAGGATTTCTGAACTCATGTGTTCAAATATAGATACCACATAAAAAGAGCTACCTTGCATAACAAATCAGAATTCATTAGGAAGAGACATCTAGGAAGAGTGTGGAAACCATTTTTTCTCTGAAGAAAAGATGAGGGAATTGGGTCTGCTTAACCTGCAGAAAAGCAATTTGCTAAAGGGTTGTTATGCAGAGAAGAGAGTAGATTTATTCCATGTTGTACTGGAGTTCAAATCTAAGACCACCAGGAGGGCTATTACAGAGAGAAAGATTTTGACTCAGTGTAAGAAAGGACAGTTTTGGATATTGGAACTGAGCTACAGTGGACAGGACCTCCTGGTGAAGTGAGCGCTACAACACTGGAAGCATTCAGTCAGAAAACAGTGGCCACCTGTCAGGGATGCTATAAAAGAAATTGCTGGGGGGAGGAGGAACCTGCAAAGAGGTGATACCATCCAAGGTCTTCTCTAACTATTGATAGAAGCTTCTATGTGTCGATGTTTATACTCTTAATTTAAAATGATTGCTTTCCTAGACATGGTTTCTAAAAGAACACATTGTAATTTGATTTGTAAACAAAAGAACTTGCCACTGAAGAAATTGGTTGCCAAGTACAGTTAATTCTTGTTGTTTGTGGTAGTTATGTTCTGTAAGGTCACTTTGAACACTGAATTAGTAACTGCTGAACCATTGCTTCTAAGGGAAATACAGGATTAGTTTCCTGCAAATCTCTGGTCATGTTTTCACCAACCAGTCAATACATAACCTTGTTTTATGTGTGTTTCTATTTAAAGACATTTAATATATGTTGTTGATTCATTAACATTGAACTCTGACCAATAGCACTGTAACTCATGCTGAATGAAGCTTATCTAACACATATTTTCTCCAAAAGGCATATCACAGCTTTCTTACATTTATAGCCAGCACATCAGTACTATGCTTGGGGACCATTTTAAACAGCTAAATCACCAACAAAAAAGCAAAAAATGCAAAAAACATGGTGCTAACTAGACCACAGAAAGGACTTTTTATAATGTGAGAGTTGAAACAAGAAGGCAGAGTGTTGCCTCGTTCAACCTCAATGGGAACATACACACAGGGCAACAATTTTTTCACCACTCTGCATGTCAGAAATGCTGTGAGTATTGATTTAGGGGTTACAAATAAATTTTAGCAAGTAGGCAAATTCGCAAGCAATCTGCGAATAATGAGGATTGACTGTAGTTAAAGATTATGAAGAGAATGTTTTCAGCCAAGATCCATTGAAGCTGTATGTAAAGTTCAATGAGAGGCCGATCACATGAAGGTTTTTTGAAGCGAGAGACACCTGTAAATGAAGATCAAGGGTCCTACATTTAACGTGATGGGGCAGCAAAGAGCTTACTCCTTGGGAGAATGGTAATAGCATTTATCAAGTAACCTGTTTCAGGTAAACACTTTGTAAACATTATTTCATTCTCTTAGGCTATGGTAAATAGGATTTCGTAGGAAAGCTGCAATCAACTACTCAAATTTTTTAGACAAAACCTGGCTTTCCTTGTAACAAAATCTCTGAAACAATCTGTACACGTACTTTTTATTTATTTATTTAATTTATTTTTGGCTGCGTGGGTCTTAGTTGCTGCGCACGAGCTTTCTCTAGTTGCGGCGAGCAGGGGCAACTGTTAATTGCGGCACATGTGCTTCTCATTGCCGTGGCTTCTATTGTTGCGGAGCACGGGCTCTAGGCGCGTGGGCTCTAGAGCGCAGGCTCAGTAGTTGTGGCGCACAGGCTTAGTTGCTCCGAGTCATGTGGGGTCTTCCCGGACAGGATCTTCCCGTGTCTCCTAAATTGGCAGGCGGATTCTTAACCAACTCGCCACCAGGGAAGTCCCTACACTTACTTTTTGAATAATGGTTATATAACTAAATACATAAATGTACTGGGAAATACCTATTGGGGTAATTTTACAAAAACAGCAAGTAATCAAAGGATCCTCCCTGTAATTTATCTGCCTTGAAAGTCAGTATTTTGTGGAAGTCGGATAAATTTGTAGAAATGGTAGAATTAAACGACAAATACAATAGTTGTAGCTTCCGCCTGCCACACACACACCCCCACACGCACACTTTTTAAGAGGAGCAGAGAGATGGTGACACTCTTGGCTTTAGGGAAATATGGTCCAAAGGCTTTCTTATTTACACTTTGTCCATCCTCCTCCTATCTTGAGAGCCCCATTAGTGTGAGAACAGATGCTCCTGAGTCCTGGAGATAGTCCATATTTTTGAAACTTGAACTCTTGAGACCACAGTCTTCTATAAACACCCTAGGTTTTTGAGAACAACCTGGGCCTCCAGCACATGACCAATGCAAATAAAAGATCAGACAAGGTGTTCCTCAGCCCATCCACAGAGTGATAAATATTTTGAGTTGTGGGGGCAAAGCAGCTTTCAGTACACAAGGTCATTTTTCTCCTTTTTGTACTCCAAAATAGTCAAGCTATCTGTCATTTGGGGAAGAAGGTAATCACTATCTGTAACTCTAAGTAAACATGCTGAAGGTGTGTTTACATTGGTCATTCTGAGTGCTCAAGTTATCAACCAGTATATAATATGGTGCAGTAGGTCTACCTTCCACAATATGATCTCCTTCTGTGTGACATATTTTGCCAGCTGGCAGTTACCACCACTGGAAGAACCTTCCCTGAAGATGTCATCCCTAGAGACCAGTACCCACCTCGAGTCTTTTGTTTGTTTGTTTGTTTGTTTATTTATGGCTGCACTGGGTCTTTATTGCTGCACGCAGGCTATTATTCATTGTGGTGCACGGGCTTCTCATTGCGGTGACTTCTCTTGTTGCAGGGCACAGGCTCTAGGCACACGGGCTTCAGTAGTTTCAGCACATGGGCTCAGTAGTTGTGGCTCGTGGGCTCTAGAGCGCAGGCTCCGTAGTTGTAGTGCACGGGCTTAGTTGCTCCGCGGCATGTGGGATCTTCCCAGACCAGGGATCGAACCCGTGCCCCCTGCATTGGCAGGCGGATTCTTAACCACTGCGCCACCAGGGAAGTCCCACCTCTGGAGTCTTGACTGAAGCCTTCACTGTTTCTAGCAATACCCTAGGAGTGGTGTTCTCAAAGGAAAATGGCCAGGCCCTCAGGAGGCTTAAGATCCATCTGCCCATCCTGGGTAGCTCTATCCCTGTGAATTCCTACCCCAGGCTACCACAGACCTCCTCCACCTTTGGCCTCCACCCCACCCCATATCCAGGGCATTATGCAGGATCACACGCTCAGAAAGACCCCATGCTTGGTTTAATACTCTCCTATTGCCATCTTGAAATTCCTAATAAGTTTATCTTTGAACTCATGTTTTGTAGTGCATTTGGATGGGACAATAGAGTATGCATGTGAACAGAAGAGAGGCTCAATGGGTGACCACTGTTCCTTGCCACCCCATTCACATATAGCTTTCTTAGGGCCCGATAAGCACAGAATTCTGGTGGACCCACAAGGCATTGGAGTTCAGTGAAACAAAGCAAGTGAGTATAAGGTGTGTTACATCTAGAACTGAGTAACTGGGGGTGCTGATAGCTCTGAGAGGCCATGCTTTCCATTGGAACCAGAACTTGCTTCAAACGCAGAAAGACGGCAGTGGCGTTCTAGGAAGCAGAAAAGATCAAGGAACCCTATCGTATCCTTTCTTGCATTACTTCCCCATATTAGCCAACAGCCTAGGCCAAAACATTTCTTTTGTCCTTTCAGCCCTTACTTACTCCTCAATAAGTCAAAGGTAGAGAGTGTTGCTCCAATGTGTGTATCAAGAAATGAAATAATAATGGTTAAGTTCGTTTTCTGCAGTGTTTTCCACTGCTCTGGTGAGAACAAAATATATATGCATGTAGGAGCTGCAACATAGAAATTGTGTCATTTTGGTGATTTCACATAGGAGTTAAATACTCATATTTGTATTTCAAACTATATTTGCATCTTACAACATAAAAATTAATTATAAAAGTCATGCTGACAACTTAAATTTTTAATTTTTCCTTACTTAGAATATTAGTTATGATTATTGACTGTCTAAATTAAACACCGTAAGTCAAGAGAGCAAGACCAGAAGAAAGGGAAAAGGCTTTATATTTTGGTACCTTTAGCTCCATCCATTTTTTTTCTACTTTTTGAATACGAGGCCCCAGAAATTATGTAGCCAGCTTTGAACCCCCCACCCCCCCACAAAAGAATCCCAACAGCCCTGCTCCAGAGACGGTGGATCAGGGAAAGACTCCACACCTGCCCCCACTCTTCACTGACAGGGTTAGGGCAGGAGAGGTGAGAGAGTATCTCTGCCCCGTGGATCAGGCATCCAAGGCTGCTGCAGTGCCCAGCTGCCCGCAGGCAGGAGCTGCATTTCCTGTAGTAAACACACTGGCTTCTGCTCATGGAGGTAGGAAGTGGGGGAGGAAGGAAGTCCTTATTCTGCTGCTGGGGCACATTTTCCCATGGAAACAATGCTGTAGGTCACAGTTCTCATCCTCTCATAGTTGAGCTGCTTGTGGGCTAAATGGGCTTCTAACAGTTGGCCTGAGGACCTAACCAGTATTTGTCACATTGTTTCTCTGGGGAAAATGCATTTTCAGTTTCAAACAACTAAGTTAGAAGTCAACTTTTGGGGACATAACTCAGTCATACAGGGACTATCTTTATTTTCCTAGCTCAGAAGAAATGCTGAGAACACGGAGAAGGATGGTGTCTGTAAGACCCAGATAAACAACTCAACATTAATGAGAAGGTTATTAATAGTAATAACTTCACTTTATCCTCTGGGTGGTATGCAGAGTCCAGTCCTAAAGATTTGAAGCTTGAAGAACTTGATTGCAGGTTCACCATGGTTGATTGGTCTCTAGCAACCAACACATACCAACCAAACCCAAGAGACTGCACTATAAACCAGCTGCCAATTCATAAAGAACACAAGAAAAGCTGTGCTGAGTTGGACAAAAGATTCATCTGGTCTGGTATTCTCTGACAATGACTGTGAATGCTATGTGTTACTCACTGTAAACTCTAGTGTGGGGCATAGTATCTGAATATAGTGTCCTCCCAATAAAATGTTTGTTGAAAATGAAGTGTTTTTGAATATTATAATTGCCCTCTATGACATAAACTTCAGAAAGGTAAATAAGAATTTCCTCCAAATATCCACTTATTTACTCCTATTTTTAAAGCAACTTTCTTCTTAGGGAATCTGTTTGATTATTTTAGTTGCTCTTTTCTCTGACCTGGTATACTGACTAGGCTCTTTTTTAAGGTTTTGGGGCAGAATTAGATGCTTGACCAGAGGTATAGCTTCATTACCATTTTGTCGAATATAGGACAAAACAGTGCTTTCAGTTTTGTTTTCCATGTTTTTAGCAAGGAGGCTAAGAACTTGGAAATTATTGCTACGTGACTTTAGGGAACAGTCAACAATAACTCACGGTTCTCTTTCTTGAAATAAAACATAGCTCCAAGCTCATCTTCTTTCAAGTGTCCTTCAGACTAACAACCTAAATGCATTATTCAAAATCAGTACAGAATGAAACTCATTTGCCATACTTCTGTCCACTCACATAGCCTTGTTTATTTATCTTTACTTCAATTTAGATTGATCTGCTTGGTGTTTACTACTCTGGAGAGCTTAAGGACACCTCAGCCTAGTGACTGTTCTTATATGAGCCCACTTTCAAACAGTCTATGAAAGTTTTAAGTAAGTCCCCTAGCAGTAATCCTTGAGGACTCCACTCTGAAATCAGAAAAATCCATCTGGTATTCGGGCACCAACAGTAGTCAGCAGACCTGCGTACTGGCACCAATTCTGCCACAGGCAAGTCATTTAACCTTATCATAAAAATGCCTCTCCTCCCTTGCAGGTTTGTTCCAAGGATTTCATGAGATAACGTGTGTGAAAGCACTCTGAAAATGTTAAACGACTGTATAAATAAGTGGTGCTATTAATATCTCCACCCAGAAGCTTGCCTGTTTAAACCACGGTTTCCTGAAGTTAAGGCAGCTCTCTCTTTCATTCAATTCATTCCACAGATATTCTTTAAGTGCCTACTTTACCCAACATAGAACTTTGTCCCCATTTTCTGAGTAACTTAGTTAGGTAGGGCTTTTCTTCAATGTTTAGTATGTAAATTGGTAAACACTTTTTAAAAAAATGCAGCTTTCACTGTTTCTATGCTGATTTATCCCTCAAAGAATTGAGGTCAAATAGTGAAACATGAGACATGCCATAGCATGCTGCAAAGGTAGAAGGCCAGAAGAGTCTGCCTGCATCTCCCACAGAAAACAGGAGTGTCTTCTGTGCAGCCCAGGAGAGACGAAGGGAAAGTTCAGACAGGGTACAGCTGATGGCACAGTGAGAAGGGGAGGAGGAGGAACTGTATATAACTTCTCAGATCCCAACAATCAGTATTATAAGAAATAGATTTACTTACATGAAAGCAGCTTACGGAAATCTCCTTTAGCTGGTGGCCCATTCAGCAAAGAAAAATTTCTTCCAGTTTTAGAAGCTTCTGAAGGTTTATAAATACTGTTTCCAAAGGAAAAATAAAAGGCAAGTGATTCTTGGGGAAGAGGAAAAAAGACAGATTTTAAAAAATGATTTAGCTGTACAGCAGGTTATGAAGGAGGGAAAAGGAAGAGATTAAAATGATTCTTTCCCTCTTCCCTCTGTGACTCAGAGATTAATTTTAAAAATAATCTTCATCCCAGTATGGGAAGCTGAGCAAAGACTCAACATCTTCACATTCCAAGTTCCATGATGGCCTTGGAGAGGAAAGGAACAAAAGGAAGAGGAAGCTAGGAAACAGTAACTATTAAAGATAATCTGGAAAAGACTTTACCTACTCAGAAGAGGTGAGATGAAATTAAAGGCAGGTCTAGCTGTGATGAAATAGGCATTTTCTGTTATCGCCCTATTCTGGAGTGTGTTGTATCAGCAAGGATGAAGCCTCAACTTGCCTTTTCATTCTTACCTCCCACTAACTCTTCTGGTGATCCATATTTTACTCATTCAAATGAATTTTCATCTTTCAACACCATTCCTCTTTCTTTGTATCAGCAACAGAAGGCTTTCTTCTAGGTGTTTCCTAAGTCACAATTTATGTAAGCATGTTCATTTTTTTAAAGTTTTTTTTTTAATTTTGAAAGTGTTAAAACTTACAGAAAAGTTGCACACATAGCATAATGAACTTTTTTTTAACTGACTAATTTGAGAGTAAGTTGCTGGCATGATACCTGTGGTGGACATTGAGATGCATTGACCAGATACCCTTCAAGGAAGGACTTGTTGCTCAGCTGTGGGGTCAACAAGCATCTGTCTACTGTCATTCCCTTCAGGGTTGGCCTCATCTGCAGAGAGCTACCTTGCCCAAGAAGATGCCCCTTTCCCAGGTGGCCCAAATCCAAGGACTGATCAAGGGAAGGATGGAGCGGCCTGGCTGTTTTGGCCCTGTGCAGGGCAACTTCAATGGGCCATTTCTGCTCAAGAGCTCCCAATGGGGTTAGTTGAGTTTATCAGCCTGTATCTCAGATCAACATCTCCCTCTGCCCAATCCTGTTTTCTTTCCTCCAACCCACAGACATGGATTTCAAGAGCTCGCCTTCATAATTATCCTGAACACTAAAGTCTGTCTCAGAGTCTGCTTCCTGGAAAACCCAAACTGCCAAGTTGGAGCCAGGAGAGATGGAGAAAGCAGATGATAAGATGGGGTTTTGCCTCAGAATGGGAGAAAATATTTGCAAATGAAGCAACTGACAAAGGATTAATCTCCAAGATTTACAAGCAGCTCATGCAGCTCAATAACAAAAAAACAAACAACCCAATCCAAAAATGGGCAGAAGATCTAAATAGACATTTCTCCAAAGAAGATATACAGATGGCCTATAGACACATGAAAGAATGCTCAACATCATTAATCATTAGAGAAATGCAAATCAAAACTACAATGAGATATCATCTCCCACCGGTCAGAATGGCCATCATCAAAAAATCTAGAAACAATAAATGCTGGAGAGGGTGTGGAGGAAAGGGAACACTCTTGCACTGTTGGTGGGAATGTAAATTGATACAGCCACTATGGAGAACAGTATGGAGGTTCCTTAAAAAACTACAAATAGAACTACCATACGACCCAGCAATCCCACTACTGGGCATATACCCTGAGAAAACCATAGGTCAAAAAGAGTCATGTACCAAAATGTTCATTGCAGCTCTATTTACAATAGCCAGGACATGGAAGCAACCTAAATGTCCATCGACAGATGAATGGATAAAGAAGATGTGGCACATATATACAATGGAATATTACTCAGCCATAAAAAGAAATGAAATGGAGGTATTTGTAATGAGGTGGATGGAGTTAGAGTCTATCATACAGAGTGAAGTAAGTCAGAAAGAGAAAAACAAATACAGTATGCTAACACATATATATGGAATCTAAGGGAAAAAAAAAAAGGCCATGAAGAACCTAGTGGCAAGACGGGAATAAAGACACAGACCTACTAGAGAATGGACTTGAGGATATGGGGAGGGGGTGGGGTGAGATGTGACAGGGTAAGAGAGTGTCATGGACATATATACACTACCAAATGTAAAATAGATAGCTAGTGGGAAGCAGCCGCATAGCACAGGGAGATCAGCTCGGTGCTTTGTGACCACCTAGAGGGGTGGGATGGGGAGGGTGGGAGGGAGGGAGATGCAAGAGGGAAGAGAAATGGGAACATATTGTATATGTATAACTGATTCACTTTGTTATAAAGCAGATGCTAACACACTATTGTAAGGCAAATATACTTCAATAAAGATGTTTAAAAAAAAAAAAAAGATGGGGTTTTGAAGCTGGATCACTACCCGGCTGGTATGAGGACCTCATCACTGGTGATGGATGGAGCACAGATAGCCCTGGCATAAGGTAACAGTACAGTTACTAACACTTTCACCAGTGGTGAATTGGGATAGCATACTAGTGAAAGAGAATGTATTAGTTGGTACAATATATGGAGGAAATAGTAACTATAAGGACAGTGGGATTGGATGGTTATTGCTTAGCTCTATTAAAGCTCTAGGAGAAGAAAACAAAAAGCTAAGAGAGTGGCTAGCAGGCAAATGAAAGCCAAGTATGAAAGCCAGAGGGTCTCTTTGGTAAAGAGGCTTTCATAACCTGCAGAGGGAGCGCAGAGAAGGCTGAGGACCAGACCACACTAAATCATCAATGTGGCCAAGCTCCAAAGAAGGTTAAACTACTAATAAACTAGGTCTCCTAATCCAAGGACAGGGCTGTTGTTGGGAAAGAATGAGACCCTGACACATGGGATGGGGACCTTTGAATTGATGCCCCCCAATATCTTATATTCCCAGGTTCCTTTTGATCCTCTGAGCCTGCAGAAGTGAGCCACCCTTTTCTACTAAGAGCCATACACTCCCCTAGCTTGAGACAATGCCAGGGCCTCTTCCTGCAATACAACATGTGTCTCGTCAGGATCTTCCCCCACCAACTCTCCTGTCCACTAAATCTATAACTAAGGTTAAGTGGCAGCATAATCCAGCTGGGGACATGCTAGGCCTGAGAAGGGAGGAAAGAAACCATATCCCAAAGGAGTAAAAAGATTTAACCAGCATGGATTGCAGGAGGTGGGGGAATACACATGGGACTAGATTCTGAGGGTACTTGATCAAGGGGGATAGAACATAAGATTCAAAAACAATTTGAGTACATTCTCCCAAAATGTAAGATTTATACTCTGTCAAAAGACCCCAGGAATTGGTGCAAACTTACTGGTAAGATGGCTCCTATGAAGCATGGAAAAAGTGATGGCCCATGCTAAGAGATATGAAAATGCCATAAATGTCTTGGCAGATGGTAGAGGAAAGGATTAAAACACTAAGGGAAATCAAAAATAATAAAATACCTAGGAGTAAATTTAATAAGACGTATACACTGAAAACTACAAAACTTTGTTGAAGGAAATGAAAGAAGACCTAAATTAATGGAAAGATATTCCATGTTCATTTATTGGAAAATTAATGTTAAGATGGCATTAATCTCCAAATTGATGTGCAGATTCAAGAAATCTATCAAAATCCCAGCTGGCTCTTTTGCAGAAATTAACAAACTGATCCTAAAATTCATATGGAAATGTAAGGGACCTCGAATAGCCAAAACAATTTTGAGAAAGAACAAAGGTGGAGGGTTCAATTCCCATTTTCAAAACTGACTGCAAAGCTACAAAAACAGTGTGGTACTGGTATAAGGATAGACATGTAGATCAAGGGAATAGAATTGAGGGTCCAGAAGTAAACCTACACATTTATGGGCAGTGGATTTTCAACAAGAATGCCAAAAAAACACTATGAAGAAAGAATAGTTTTTTCCAGCAAATGGTGCTATCCACAAGCAAAAGAAAGAGTTTGGACCCTTATCTCCCAAAATACACAAAAATTAACTTAAAAAGAATCATAGTCTTAAATGTAAGCGCTAACACTATAAAACTCTAAGAAAAAAGTAAGTGTGAATTTTTGTGACCTTGTATCAGGCAATGGTTTCTTAGACATGACACAAAACACAGTCAACCAAAGTTGCACTTCATCAAAATTAAAAGCTTTTGTGCTTCAAAGGACAGCACCAAGAAAGTCAAAGACAACCTACAGAATAGGAGAAAGTATTTGCAAATCATATTCCGATAACAATCTAGTATCCAGAATTTATATATATATATATATATATATATATATATATATATATATATATATATATATATATATGTAAACTTTACTCAACAGTAATGACAAATAACCCAATTTTAAAATAGACAAAAGATTTGAATAGTCATTTCTTTAAAAAAGATACACAAATTGATAACAAGCATATGAAAATATGTTCAATATCAGTAGTCATTACAGAAATGTAAATCAAAACCACAATGATACCACTTCACACCAATAGAATGACTGTAATAAAAAATTTTTAAAAAGAAAGAAAAAGAAGTGTTGGTGAGGTTGTGGGGAAACTGGAACCCTCATACATTGCTGCTGGGAAGGTAAAATTGTGCAGCCAATTTGGAAAACGGTGTGACAACTGCTGAAAAAGTTAAGCATAAAGTTACCATGTGACCCAGCAATTCCACTCCTACGTATATTCCCCAAAGAAGTGAAAACATAATGTCTACACAAAAATTTGTACACAAACATTTAAGGCAGCATTATTCATAATAACCGAAAGGGGGAAACAACCCAAATGTTCATCAACTGATGAATGGGTAAATGAAATTTGCTATATCCATACAATGGAATACTGTTCAGTCATAAAAAGTAATGAGACTGATATATGCTACAACATGGGTGAACCTTGAAAACATTATGCTAAGTGAAAGAAGGCAGACATACAATGCCACACATATTGTGTGCTTCCATTTAATGACATGTCCAGAGTAGGCAAATTCATAGAGACATAAAGTAAATTGGTGGTTTCCAGGGGCTGTCAGTAGGGAGAATAAGGAATGACTGCTAACTGGCACAGGGTTACATTTTGGGGTAATGAAACTACTATAAAATTGATTGTGGTGATGGTTGCCCAACCTTGTGAACATACTAAAAACCAATAAGTTGTGCACTTCAAAATGGTGAATTTTATGTATGTAATGCTATCTCAATTTTTGAAAAAGGACACAGGGAAGTGGGCATGCTGGTATAGCTATGCTATGTCAGTCCAGAAAACCCACCAGATGACTCTTCCATAGGAGGACCTGGAGGATACACCATCTACCAAAGCAATATAGAATGTGCTGGTGAAAGGGCACCAGAATCACTATGAAGTTCAGTAGCGGCTCTCTTTTGCAGGCTGGACTGATGATGGTAGGCGACGCTGTTATAAAACTGACTTCCTTATTAGCAATGGAGTTAATACAACCCAGAAATAATTGAACCAGATGGCATCACACACGTGTCAGAAACCATGTGGACGCAATTATGATAATAAGCAGCAAGATCAAAGTGGCAACCAGGGGCCCCTGACCTGCAGAGGGTTATGGAGATAATTAATAAAACATGGTGTCACTTGCTGAAAAATAGATGGACAGCCAATAAGGGTACTACTTGGTTTGTACAAGCAAAAGAAAACAAAGAGGGTGTAGGGAATGGAACTATTTGGGAGCAAAGTTTCTGAATACTGTTGAAATTAAGTTGGTATTAATCTGAACAACATTGTTATAAATTAAGATGTTAATCATAATCCCAGCAACCACTAATAACTCAAATATATATATGATAGGGGAATTAAAATGTTACATTGGAAAATATCTTTTTAACACAGAAGATGGCAAAATATAGGAGTAGAGGAGCAAAAAAGCCATGGCATATGGAAAAGAAGGCAAAATGGCAGTTGTAAATCCTTCAATATAAAATGACTCAGCCAGCTGACTCCCCCTTGGTCACTGACCACACCCTTTCTGGCACAATGGATACTTGAATAAAGTGGCCATGTGGCAGAGATTGAGGCTATCCTGGGCCCATTAGCATGGGTTCCCACTTATCAGAGCTGATCTAGTTATTGCCTCTGCCAAATGTCCATCTTGACAGCAAAAGAGATCAATGCTGAGCTCCTGATATGGCACTGTTCCTCAAGGAGCCCAACCAACAAGTAGGTGGCAAGTTGACTGAAAGGTAGAATGTTTCGTTCTGACAGGAATGGACACATATTCTGGGTAAGGATTTAAAAGTCTTGTCTTCAGGCCTCACTCTGGGCTTAAACAATATTTGATCCACCAGCAGGGGACTTCACATAACATTGCATCAGACCAGGGGACCCAATTTACAGTAAAAAAGATGTGAGAGTGGACCCATGACAATGGTATCTGCTGGTTGTATCACTTACTGCAACACCCTGAAGCTCCTGGCCTGACAGAGTATTGGGGTGTCATGCTGAAGGTACGGCTGACATGTTAGCTGAGATGCAATGCTCTGTGAGTGCCATCCCCCTGGATACATTAAACACATTGAATCAAAGATCTTTATTTGGTGCTGTGTCCCCAACAGGAAGAATACATGGGTCTGAGAAGCAAACTGTGGAAGTACGAATAGACCTGCTTATCATTATTCCCAATGACCCAATGGGAAATTTATGCTTCCTGTTCCTGTGATTCAGAACTCTGCAGGGTCAGAGGACCTTGTTTCTAAAAGGGGAATATTTCCACCCAAGGATACAGCAAAAGTCCCTTTGAACTACTAGCTTAAACTTCCTCTGGGCACTTTGGGCTCCTAGTATCCAGGGATGAGTGGGCTGGAAGTAGAGGAATCATCTTAGCAGGGGTATTAACCCTGATTGTCAGAAGGACTTAGGTCTGTTGTTATACAATAAGGGTAGGGAAGACTGTTTTAGCACTCGGATGATCTACTTGTGTGCTTCTTGTTATTCTCTTGCCCAGTTGCAATAGTAAATGGATAATGCAGCAAGGACATGGCGACCAGGAACCCAGACCTCTCTGGGACGTGAATCTAGATTGTGACCCCAGGTAAGTCACTAAGGCCAAGAGAAGTGGTAGCTGAGAATGAGAGGAATTTAGAAAGGATGGTTGAGAAAGGAGGCTGTAAGTTTCAATTGCAGCCCCAAGACCAGCTGCAGCAGAGAGGGCTATCGTTTGTTTGTCCTACAAGCCTTCCTCTTCTAAGTTTCCCCAGGAGGAGAGGCTCATCAGAAACCTGAAGAAGCTACTCCTCAATGTATATGAAGAAGTAGATCCGGGAGCAGCACAGGGAATGAACGTGGAGATGACCCACTGAGATTTCCCTTTGCAGAGGGACTTATTGCCCCAGCTACTTGGGGCACTGTCATTAGACAGCCTTTAGGCTTTAGGCAGCAGAGAGCTGCCTTATCAGAGCTCACACCCCTTTGGAGAAAGCTTACATCCATTAACTAACTGATCAAGGCGTGGTTTTTAAGCCCAGCCATTTCAGCCTGGTTTGGGGCAACGCTGAAGGACCGTTTCAGCTCCAAAACTCCTCATGGGGTCAGTTCAAGCTACTGGGCTTTCCTTATATGCAGCCTGCTTTTCCTTCCGTCTAAGCCTGCTTCCTTCTCTTCTATTCCACAGGTGTCGATCCCAAAGGCGCTCCCTGGTAAACATCCTGGACACTAAACTCTGACTCAGTCTTCTTCCTGCAGAGCCTGAACTGTGAAAATGCCCTGTCATCACAAATACTTTAGTATGTATTTTTTACTAGTGAATATTCATCTAGATAACCCCAGTACAATATCAAAATCAGGAATTTAACATTGATATGTTACTGTATAATCCTCATACCCCATTCAAATTTTGTCAGTGGTCCCAATAATGTCCTTCCGCCCAGAAATTATGCGTTGTATTTAGCTGTCTCTTCAGTCTCCAATCTTGAACGGTTCCCTAGTCTTTGCTTTACTTTCATGACCTTGATACTCTTTAAGATTACGGCCACTTATTTTTGTAGAATGTCCCTCAGTCTGGGTTTGTCTGAGGTTTTGTGATGATTAAATACAGGTTATCTTTGGTGGAACGATTAGAGAAGTGATGGCATGTTCTCAGTGTATCCTATTAGGTGGCACATGACTTCAGTCTGTCGTGTCACTGGTGATGCTAACTTGATTAAGGTGGCATCTGCCTTGTAATTAAGCATTTTGTGGGGAAGTACTTTGAGGCTACGTAAATATCCCATTCTTCATCATACTTCCTAGTTATTCTTTTTAAAATTTATATCTGTATTAGCCAAGGAATTCCTGTTTTATTCAGTGGACGATAACCCGTTACTGTCGTTATTTTGACACTTAGACTGTTCCACATTTGGTCAGTGGAAGCCCCTTCAAGTTGGCTTCTTTATCCTTTTAACATCACTCCATCATTCTTTTGCACTTCCTTGCTTGCTGCATGAGATAGTCCAAGCTTATTTTGTACTTTTCCTGCCCCAGCCCTGGAATCAGCCATTTCTCCAAGGAGCTCTGGTTTCTTTTGGCAGAGAATGGCATTCAGAAACTAAGATCTTGGCGTTAGATGTGCTCATTGCTATTGAGGTATCACTGTTCTTAGGCCCTTTCAGCAGACAGATCTAGGGACTATATGAAATATATGTATGTATATGTATATATGTATTTATGTATATAAATTTACATTTATGTTTACACAAACACATTTTACATCTATATTTCTATATCTATATATATTCAAAATCATGAGTTCACACTGATACCTCCAATTTCAATCCAACACCAACTAGTTCATTCTAGTTTTTTCATTATTCATATATGTAACTACCATCTCTACCAGTGACAAATGTAACTCCCATTATCCTTAGTATGACTATTGTATTTCATCAATCCTTCCATGCATAAATAATCTCCTGTGATTACCCCTTCCCCCTGTGTGGACACCTCCTCACCCTGCACTGGGCTGCTGCTCTGCCCGGATACCTTCTGTATCTTGCTTGGGCTCCAGTGCTTCAAGCTGGACCATCCCCTGCACAGTCACCTTCCTCACCCTGGTCTGACTCTGACACCCTGTGCCAGATGGCCTTCCTTCAATGGATGGCCTCCTTACCCAGCTTGATCTCTGCACCCACACTAGGCCTCCTTTCTTCCTCTCCCTTCCCCCTTCCCCATGTGGATAGCTATCTTACCCTCACTGGGTTCCAGCACCTGGCAGCCACAGGCTAACCCTCTGCAGGGACTCCATTGCCACTGTGCTCGGGATACCACACCGGGGTCCCTCTCCTTGGGGGGAACACGCCCCTCATTCCAGTCAGGCCGCCCTCCACACAGACGCCCTTCTCACCTGTCTTGGGCTTTGACACCTGCACCTGGCTGACCTCTCACCCAGATGCCCTCCTCATGCCTTTCAGCCACCACAGTTCCACACCCCCACCAAGGACACCAACCTTGCTTGGCTCCATGAATTGGCTTTTGGACTGATTTGTACAGAAAGGGGAGGGAAGAGAATGGGAAGGTAGAGGAAGAAGTGGCAGACCATTAATTCATTCTCTGAAATTCATTTTTTTTAAGTTTTATTTTTATTTTATTTATTTATTTTTTGGCCATGCCACGTGGCTTGTGGGATCTTAGTTCCCCGACCGGAGATTGAACCGCGCCCTCAGCAGTGAACGCATGGAGTCCTAACCACTGGACCACCAGGGAATTCCCTAAAGTTCATTTTTAATAGAATCATTTTTCTGATATTCACTTCCATTTTGGTTTGGGGCTAGATTTATTTCTTTTTTTCTTTTTCTTTTTTTTGACTAGATTTATTTCTGACATCATGTCTGTTAAATTCATGTTTGCCAAAAGAGCCAAAGCTGCCCGCTCAGCGCATTCCTTATCTGTGATGGCCACCATCTCCTCTACCAGAACAAGATGGCTCACACAGGTCAATACACAACAGGTTGCTCACCATTCTTTTCAGTGGGGTTTTTGGGATAATATACATATGGGTGTGCATATTTAGAAAAAGTGTATCTTGCTTTAATACTTCCAATTTCTTTCCCCTGTTTCCTTTTTTTTTCTCTTCCTATCAAAACTGTTAATCTTGCTAGGTCAGTTTAAATAGAACCTCAGTTGCCTCTAAATTCCTGCTAGACTTTTTCCCATAGGAAGATACTTCAAAGGGATCTCCAGATCCCAATAAGAATGGATTATTCGCTATTCTTCAAATATGCCCCAAGCTGTTCGACGTGTGAGCCTTTATTCATGCTGGTGCTTCTGCCTGGTCTGTCCTCTCATTGCTTCTCCAAAGATCAAAGCCGTACATCCTGCAAAGTACACTTCATATGCTACCTCCTACCAAAGTCTTTGTAAATATCCCCAACTCTGGACCCCAATAGAACTTTGTATGTATTTATGACATAGATCCTGTTCTGACATATTATCATTGCTGGGAGACAGGAAACTAGTTCCTTAGGTACAGGTACCATTCTTTTTCATTTATTTTCTCCCTGGAGGCCTTGCACATAGTAGAGACTACACATGTTTGTTGAATTGAAACATAATCAAGGTTTCTATACTTTATATTAATTTTTCTTTTTACATAGTATACTCTTCAAAACAATTAAACTCCCTTAGTAGTATTTTCTGGCATGAGACCTAAATTTTTTCCCTCATAGAAGAGAATGATGTTTAGTTTTACCATCCAAAGGACAAGAAAGTTAATGTGTTTATCTTTTTTCCAACATGATGCAATAGGTTGTATTAGTATACCAAGAGGTACAATCTAATCTCAAAGCAAACTCATATTTGCCTATGCAAGCCTATATTTTTATCCTGCCCAAATGGTACACCATTTTGACTTTTGAAATTATTAAATATTGACATTGTCCTAGAACATATGCATTACTTTGCATAGTGAATAAAATCATATTTTCATCTGCAGGGAGATGGCCCCAACTCCTCACTCCTCACAGGAATTATATAACTACAGTAGGAGACCGACCTGCTTCTTTTGTGTTGGTCTTAGCCTGGATTCTCATAATCTGTTCCAAAGTAGGGCAGTATCAAAAATCTAGGCTGCTTTGTCATATTTTTTTCTCCATTTAACTGTTTATTGCAAGGGCAATCATTAGATTGTAAACTCTTTGACTTGGAGGTGTCTTCCAAGTCTTTTGTATCCTTTTGTAGGTGATGATAGCATACTGTAGATGTGCAATGAATGATTTCACCAAATTAGTCTTAGAGTGCTTCACTTCACTGGGCTGTCACTTCTAAGCTTGTTGTGTTCAGAAGCCAAAAATACAGACTTTTAGTGTTCTTCTCCTGCAAGTTCTTACTGCTTTTAGACCTCTATTTATCCCTAGTGGCCTGCTAGCTATTGCACCAAGTTTTTAGAGTTGGAAGTTTAATGAATTTCAAGCTTCTCTTTCTATGTCATGCCTTGAAATTGGAAGAACTGAGTAGAGAAAGAAGGGTTGGGGACCATGAAGAGCTTTCCTGCTTAGTAAGAGAACTCCTTCTTGACAGGTATCTGTGGTAGGCTGAGTTATGGCTCCCCAAAAATGTCCATGTCCTAATCCCCGGCCTCTGTGGATATTACCTTGTATGGCAAACAAACAAACAACCAAAACATTCCAAGACTTTGCAGGTGTGACTGAGGATTTTAAAATGGGGAGATTATTCTGGATTATCTGAGTGGGACCTAAATGCAATTCCATGCATCCTTAGAATAGGATGACAGGAGATGTGACACACAGGAGAGAAGGCAATATGCCTATGGAGGCAGAGACTGGAGTGATGCGGCCGCAAGCCAAGAGGTGCCAGCAGCCACTAGAAGCTGCAAGAGGCAAGAAACAGGTTGTCCTACTGTCTCTGGAGGGAGCACAGCCCTGCTGGCATCTTTATTCAACCCAGTGACACTGATGAACTTCTGGCCTCCAGGAATGTGAAAGAATAAATTTCTGTTGTTTTAAGCCATCAGGCTGTGTGGTAATTAGTTACAGGAAACTAATACAGTATCCTATATCTCAAATGTTTCTATATTTTCTTTTTACTGCTCCCCTTCTTTAGCCTATATGTATGTATATATCCCATTTTGTTCTTTCTTTTCTTCCTGATAGATTTTTTCCTGTGGGTGTCCCTAAGAAAACAACTTTTCCTACCCTTTTCAATTACTTAGATGTTGGGTTTCAAAACAATTCAATAAACATTTAGGGACCATCCACTGTGCCTCTAACATTGTTTAACATTGAGACTCTGGGGGGACATAAAGAATAAACATAAACTCCACCCTCAAGTATCTGTAAATTAATTAAGAAACAGTTTACATAATGTTATTACCCAATGCGCACTAAAGTGCAAAGATAAATACCAAAGACAGGAAGTGCTGTAGAAATTCAGAAAAGTGAGTAACCTGTGAGGGGTATGGAGTAAATTGGGTGGGTTTTATGGAATAGGTGGATTTTGAAGGCCGACATTTGGACAAAAGGAGAGGAGTTTAGGTTTCATCCTCTGGGCAGTGGTAATTCATCAAGAATTGCATCCTCACTGTTATTTCTTTTTGCAGTATGAAAGTAATCTAGGCTTTTCTTAAAACATTTCAGAGATATAAAAATTAGAATGTAAACATATCCCTATAATTCCACTACTCCTGGAGAAAAGCTTTGCTATCAACTTGACATATATCCTTCCAGATTTTTTTCTGTACATATGGTAATCTTGCTTATATAATTATTACAGAAATGGGATCATGCTGTAAATATTCTTTTGCCACCTGCCATTAAAGACTTTTGAGCAAAATGAAAAGGAAAGTCATATTGTAAGATGATTAATCTTTCGGCAACATGCATGTAGATCTCCCTAATCTGTTCTAGTTACAATATGGACTGGACTTAGGGGAGAAATGGAAACAGAGAGAGAGAGAGAGAGAGAGAGAGAGAGAGAGAAGCCAATGGCTGTTATAATAATGTTGGCAAAAATATTAGGGTGATGGCTATGGCAGTAACTGACAAAGTAAGAGATTGGGAAATTTTTCTATTAAGAGTTAGGAAATATATATATATATATATATTTCCAGATCTTGGGCCACATAAATAAAAACTAACTGCTCCTTTTAGCTTTGAGAGAGGGAAAAAGATGAAAGATTCCATTTATCCACGTTTTAAGTTAGTCACATGCTCTGAATGTAGTAATAGCAATCCCAAAGGGAAGAAATTGCTTTCTAAGCAGTGACAGCAAGGTTATGTATTTTATATATAATGATGTCTTTTGTGATTATGAAAGCATTACATAATAATAAAAGCATTTGTAGAAAACACAGAAAATATTGAAAAGTAAAACAAAGGATAAAATCACCCAGAACCCCATCACTCAGCTATAACCACCATGTACATTTTAGCGAATTTTCTTTCAGACATTTTCCTGTGCAAAGGAATGCACATAGATGAAATTGAGATAATACAAGATACTTCTTTGAAACATACAATTTTTACTTGGCAATGTGTCATAAGCATCCTCCCATGTCTTTAAATATTCTTTTAAAAATCTTTGTTTTGTCAAATTGGCATTTTTATTCATTTTTTTGTGGATTACAACAGTGGTGCAATTTTGTTGTAAAAAATGCAGACAAACACAGAAGTAAGTAAGGTAGAACATGAAAGTCTTCTCATAATCTCACCTCCGAGGGGTATAGAGATGTGCTGGAGTCTGCTCACACTGGCTCATTAAGCTAATTGTGTGCATACATCAAGAGCTTGAAATCAGCCACAGCAGGAGTACTGAACGCTATGGAGATTGGCAAACACCACCTATCAACGATTTTTTTTCCACTCCGGAAAACTGGTTGTTAAACTTTTACCGGAACATCACTATGCTATATCCTCCTAGACATTTTCTGTGTATTTAAATATTTATTTACATAAACATAGAAAACATCCAATTTTCTTTTTTCCCCTAGCTTTATTGATATATAATTGATGTATAACGTGTAAGCTTAAACTGTATAAAGCAGTAATTTGGTACATGTGTATATTGCAAAATGTCTACCACAATAATATTAGTTAACACATCCATCACCTCAAATAGTTACAATTTGTGTGTGTGTGTGTGTGTGTGTGTGTGTGTGTATGGTGAGCACACTTAAGATTTGCTCTCTTTGCAGTTTTGAAATATACAATATGGTATTATTGTTAACTATGGTCACCATGGGGTACATTACATACTCAGGACTTACAAGTGGAATTTTGTATTTTTGACCATTCTCACCCACTCTCTCCTTGCTGTGTCCCCTCACCCCCAACCCTGGCAACCATCAATCTACTCTCTATGAGTTCAGGTTCTTTTTAGATTCCACATATAAGGAAGATCACACAGTACTTATCTTTCTCTGTCTGTCTTATCTCACTTGCATAATGCCCTCAAGTTTCATCCATGTTGTCTATAGCAGGATTTGCTTCTTTTTTATGGCTAAATAATATTCCATTGTGCATTTTTCCACATTTTCTTTATCCATTCATCCATTGATGAACACTTAGGTTGTTTCCATGTCTTGGCTATTGTAAATACTGTTGCAATGAATATGGGGGTGCAGATATCTCTTTGAGATAGTGATTTCATTTCCTTCATATACGCACCGAGAAGTGGAATTGCTGGATCATATGGTAGTTTTATTTTAATTTTTTTTGAGGCACCTCCATACTGTAGAAAACATCCAATTTTCTCATTGGCTTTGGCAATCCAACAATATATTATGCCCCTCTACTTCAAAACACATTCATCTACCTAATCCTTGCTACTTAGCACTTCACTCTGTGACTGCATTATAATTTATTTGAACAATTCTCCATTGATGGGTGTTTTGATTGGTTCCAATTTCTGGCTATTATAAACAAAGTTTCAGTGAATATTTTGTCCATATGTATCTGCATATTTGTCAAATTATTTTCTTGGGATAAATTTCTAGGCAGGCGTGTTGAATCAAAGAGTATTCCACAATTTAGATAGATGATACCAAAGTCCCTTTAAACGGTTTCTTATTTTTATACTTCCTTCACTGGTGTTACGACAATGCCCTGAAAAACATAATTTAAATGATTGCATAGTATTTCAGTTTATAAATGTCTGATAATTTATTTGATCAATTTCTTACTATGGTGTTTACAGTATTTCTCATTTCTATAAACAATGTTATAACAAACACCCTTGAAAATCTTCAGGTGAATTTCTTATTTTCCTAAGATAAATTCTTTGATATGGAAGAACTACAGAGTCAAAGGTAAGAATATTTTTATGACATTTTTGTACATATTATTAGCTTCAGGTCAGTATTTAGTACTTGCTTTTTTTTTTTTTAAAGAATTTACTTGATGCTAAATAGAAAAAAAACTTTTTTCTAATGACTAATATTGTTTTTGGAAATAAAGTCTTATGGCTCTCAAATAACCTTTAGGCTATTTTCCATTTAATTACTTCTTTGGGATTTTAGGCCCAGGATTCTACCCTATTCCCCCATCCAAATTTTGTTTCTGTGTTAAGTAGCAGATAAAAAGTATAACATATACATGTGTGTTTGCGTGTTGGAAAGTTAAATGTATCCATACATATATATGAATCATTTTTTAAATTAATTAATTAATTAATTTGTTTTTGGCTGCTTTGGGTCTTCGTTACTGCGTGTGGGCTTTCTCTAGCTGCGGCGGGCGCTACTCTTTGTTGCGGTGCGCAGGCTTCTCATCGTGGTGGCTTCTCTTGTTGCGGAGCACAGGCTCTAGGCACGCCGGCTTCAGTAGTTCTGGCACGCGGGCTCAGTAGTTGTGGCTCAGGATCTCTAGAGTGCAGGCTCAGTAGTTGTGGCGCATGGGCTTAGCTGCTCTGCGGCATGTGGGATCTTCCCAGACCAGGGCTCAAACCCGTGTCCCCTGCACTGGCAGGCAGATTCCCAACCACTGCGCCACCAAGGAAGTCCCTATATGAATCATTATTAACCTTACATAGTCGCACCCATTTAAGGTATGGGATTAACCCTACCTGTCATTTCCTTAATGAGTAAGGAAATAAATTGCAGTCAAAGAAATGAAATCTTCACTGGACTCTTTAGGGAAATTTCATATTATAAAACCCAAGAAGAAAATCTAAATTTCCCCAGAAGGTAACAGTTACTTTATTTAAATGTATCACTTTATCAGTAGATACATAAAAATCAGAGTGCCTATAGCTGAAAAATATTTCCTTAATGTTTGCCAGTCTTAAAAGTACTGCTTTTTTTTTTAATTGGGAAAAAAGAGAAAACAAATGGATAAATATTTCTAAATATTTTTATAAGAAGTGTTTTGATTACTATCTAAACTTAGTGTTTTTCAAATCTCTCCTTCACACCCCAAGTCAATTTTTTGTTAAGGAAAAATTGGTGAGGGTATATGTGGGCGTGTGTGTCTCATTTTGCAGAAGGAGGTCTCTTCAGGGTATACCATCACCACCTTGTGGCCTTTTGCCATATTACTGTTAAGGGGTTTAACACCATAATGCTCTTTTGCAATTGCAAGCATGAAATACAGTGTATCTCCTTTTGGTAATCCTTCTCCGGATTAGATGAAATAAACTGAGGGCCAGAAACTGCCTGCATGTAGGGTTCCCACCCTATGGTGAGATGATATCCCTGCATTTATGTTGTTTTCACATGATGCTAAAACAATCAGTTGAGTAAGGAAATCTAGTGAAGAGATGTAATGAGCAGTTTTACTGTAAAGTGAAATGTTCGGTTATCTTCTGTGTTTTGTGTTTGCCGAATCTGTTTTAGTGTTTCCTTCTGATTTATAAAAATATTGGTTGGCATGGGAGCCTGTAAATCTCCTTTTTTCTCTGTTTCTTTGGTTATATTGTTGGAGTGTTTTCTCATTTTTGTTTCAATATCCCCCCCCCACCCCGCTTTTAGTACTATTTTATTATGTTCTTTTTTAAAAAATGTTTTTTTTCTGCTCTTCTCTTGTAGATGATTCCTCCTTTCCCTTTGTCTCATTAATATATTTTTCCTTCTTTTCTCTCCTTCCTCATCCTTCTCATTTTCAGTTTCTTTGGTATCCTTGCTGCAGATCACTTTACTTATTCAGCGGCCTGTACTAACATCCACACCCACAACGCCCCCTCCCCCACTTCTGTGTTCTCCTTTCTTTGTTCCTTCTAATTCCTTCCCCCAGTAGCTGATGTTCCGGCTTTTCTAGTGTACCGAGTGCACCGATCTCATCTGGTCTGCGGCTTAGGTCTTTTAAGGACACGGCTTCCTGGTAACCCTTAAACTTCCGGGAGGAACCTAAATCCTACCTATTCAAGGAAGCCAGTGCCTAAACTTAACCCTAGATTCAAGAGAAAAGGTTTCAAAAGGACAACCTTAGCTTCAGTCCTAAGAAATAGTTACTGACTCATTATCTTTCTTGTTCTTTTTTCTCAACACAAGTGCCAATTTTCATAGGAAGTATACTGGGACATTTTCCAAGCTCATATTTGCCTGTCCAAACTCTCGTTTGCATAGGGAACAGTTATTCACTAGTGCTTTGGAGTTGACACTTGAATCTTACAAAAGTGAGTTAGATTAATGATAGTGAGAAGAAAAAGATTGGCAAAAGGCCGTGCTATCATTTTGAAAAACAGCTGAAATTGTATTGTGAGATGTATATTTCTGTCTTTTCTTGTCTCATCTTCCACCAAAATGCAAGCTTCTGAGAACAGACACTTGGTCTATTTTGTTCTCTGTTGTATTTCCACTGCCTAGAATAGCTTCTGGCACAGAGAAGGCACTTAAATCCTTATTGGATGAGTGAATGTATCAGGTATTCTATTAGTTTTGTTTCCATCTCAGTCTGTTCTCTCACGGAGACTTCTGTCCTCTTGTTCCAATCTGGACCAGCATCCCTCTAGGCCTGCAGGCCTAACTCTCATCTCGGTAATTCCTTTTGCCTGTGGCCAGTCTTGGGTTTCCTGCCTCTAAACCTTTTCTATTCCTTGGTTTAGTCCTTCTTTTTTGGTGGACCACATTCATCAATTGTACAATTTTTGAATAACTCTTCCAATTGCTATTGCTGTGTAACAAACGACCTCAAAACTTAGTGGCACTCTTCCGCAACACTTATTTATTATCTCCTGGTTTCTGTGAGATAGGAATGCAGAAAAGGCTCAGCTGGGCACTGGTGGCCTGCAGACTGGAGCTGGAACTGCAGGAGGTCTGCAGAAGCTGAGGGCTGGTCATACATCTCTATGTAGTTTGTCTGCATGGGCTAGTTGGGCTTCTTCACAGCATGGCAGCCTCAGGACTGCTGGACTGCTTACATACAGGCTGGCTTCCACTGAATCTCATTATTCTTCCCTAGTACTAAATGATAGCTTGGGGAGAATAAAATTCTAGAATGGATTATTTTCCTTCAGGATTTCATAAGCAATTCTCCATTGTTTTATAACTTTCAGAATTGTGCAATGTCATTTTAATTCCAGATCCTTTATATGTCAGCTGATTTTTCTCTCTACAAGTGTTTAGAATAATCTCTTTATCCCCAGTGTTCTGGAACTTCATGTGAATCAAGGAATAGATTTGATAAACTAACTGAAGTCTTGCTTGGTTGAATTTTAAGTTCTGCTCAATTTTATGTCCCGATAACTGGGTTTCCTCCCATTACTTCATTATTCTAGCTTGAATCATTCTGTCTGTCTTAGTCTATTCTCACTATTAATAACAAAATACCAAGACTGGGTAGCTTATAAATAACAGAAATTTATTTCTCACAGTTCTGGAGGCTGAGAGGTCCAAGATCAAATAGCCAACATGATTGCATTCTGGTGAGAGCCCTCTTCCTGGTTCATAGCCAGAGACTTCTCACTGTGTCCTCACATGGTAGAAAGGACTGAAGAGTTCTGTGGGGTCTTTTAAAAATAAGACTACTAATCCTTTTTAAATTACCTAATCACCTCCTAAAGGCCCCACCTCCTAATACCATCACTTGAGCATTAGGATTTCAACATGAACTTTGGGGGACACAAACATTCAGACCATAGTACTAAGAAACTTTTCCTGACTGACTTTCAGGGATATTAATCATTTTCTGTTTCCCATTCTTCAGCACGTGAATATAGTTTATAATTTATTTCTAAAACTTTAATTCTTCAGATGTTTTAGAGATTTGTTTCATTTCCCTCAGGCTCTTCTGTATATATGAAAAAAATCATGTTTGCTATTATTTTTATATCCCTATAGCACCCATTGCAGGGACTCAGTTAAGGCAGATGATACGTGAATGCTCTGTGTCTTCCAAGAAATGAGCTGCCCCGTTGTTCACTTACTGCTGTAGAGAAGGACCTCGGGACTTCTCCTTCTCTTTAGTTCAGATCAATGTGCCCATTCTAAAAGCTAGCTCCTTCCACAAAGTACTCAGAAATAAGCCACATTATCCTCCCATGGAGTAGCAGTTTACCATAAATGGAGTGAATTTGCAGTTAATGTATTGTTTAATCAAGCTGTTGTTTTTCCTCTTAGTCTTTAAGATGTTACACAAATTTTTAAAACACATATTCCTGTTTTAAAACTTGGTGTAAGCATAGATTTCAGAAATTTTAAAGATATTTAATTACCTTATAAAAGTGTTTGTACACTAATTGTGTCGTGTTATATTCTATTGTGTTAATCAACCTAGTTGAATCTTTGTTCTTTGACTAGGGGGTATTGATCACTATTTTGAGGATCTTATGAAGGCAGAACATGGGAAAAAAACAAACTCTCAAAAACTGGGAAAAATAATAAAGCTACCCTGGAGATGTTTTATCCAGTTACACACCTAACGCATGAAATTCTCCATCCCTGAGAGCAAAGCAAGAGATTATCTTAATATCCAAAGTTAAATTAGTAAAACACAAACCCAATAGGATAAACTTCTCCATCTCTGGTAGTAAATGAAAAGGTGATTTTAACACTCTAAACATCAATGATAGTGATCTGGGGGTAACCTCAAGCAAGCAGTATCAGAAAATGATTGTGATTGATTTAGTTGAAATCTAATTGAATGTATTATATCCTGTCTGAAGAAAGACAACGTGAAGAGCAATGGTCAGCACAAAGTATAGCAAAAACAAAAACAAAGAACCAGAAGTTATTTGTTTTGCACTATTCATATGGGATAAACACATTAATTCTGCTAGTCAAGAATATGGTTAGGGTGATTCAGCAGGCCTCACTGTAATTCAGTTTGTTAAGATTTAATCAATGCACTTTTTTTTTTCTTTTTTGGCTGTGTTGGGTCTTTGTTGCTGCGCGCAGGCTTTCTCTAGTTGCGGTGAGCGGGGGCTACTCTTCATTGCAGTGCGGGGGCTACTCTTCGTTGCAGTGCGCGGGCTTCTCATTGTGGTGGCTTCTCTTGTTGCGGAGCACAGGCTCTAGGCGTGTGGGCTCAGTAGTTGTGGCTCGCAGGCTCTAGAGCACAGGCTCTGTAGTTGTGGTGCACGGGCTTAGCTGCTCCGTGCATGTGGGATCTTCCCGGACCAGGGATTGAACCCGTGTCCCCTGCACTGGCAGGCGGATTCTTAACCACTGTGCCACCAGGGAAGTCCTCAATGCACTTTTCAAGGATAGTATTCCAAATGAAAATGAAACTGAATTGCAATCAAATAGAATATTTGTTTTTCCAGTATTCCAGAAAGTTTTAACATGATCCCATCTACCTACTCTTACATCATCCACTTTATACACAATAGCTCTAGGATAACATACTCAGTTCCACTTCTTATCCATTTGAACCCTGTCAGTCACTCTTATTTTCAACAAAAATATATCTCATAACCTCCAAACTAAAAATCTACTGTTGCTTGTCCAAGATCAAAACCCTCATATTGAAAACAAACAAACAAACAAACCCTCATGTTGGGCTAATCAGGTAAGATCTTAACACAGGATGTACATTTTTTTAAAATTTTTTATTTATTTAATTTATTTATTTTTGGCTGTGTTGGATCTTTGTTGCTGCGCGGGCTTTCTCTAGTTGAGGTGAGCGGGGGCTACTCTTCGTTGTGGTGTGTGGGCTTCTCACTGCAGTGGCTTCTCTTGTTGTGGAGCACGGGCTCTAGGTGCACAGGCTTCAGTAGTTGTGGCATGCGGGCTCAGTCGTTGTGGGTCACAGGCTCTAGAGTGCAGGCTCAGTAGTTGTGGCGCACGGGCTTAGTTGCTCCACGGCATGTGGGATCTGCCTGGACCAGGGCTCGAACCCGTGTCCCCTGCATTGGCAGGCGGATTCTTAACCACTGCGCCACCAGGGAAGCCCCAGGATATACATTTTTGACAACTAAAAATTTAAGCTTCCTAAAAATGACCTAGTTGTTTAACATGTGCAAGTCACTTCATTTCTTTGAGCTTCTGTAAAGCAAGAGGGTTTATCTAGCACTGACCTATTATGAAAATTGTATTACTGTCAGATTTTATAAGGTACAAATATAGCCACATTTCCTAGCAAAATTAAACTTTTTCCCGAAAAAATAAACAAGCCAATGGAACCCTCTGAATAGTGTTTCTCTAGCTGCAAGCTGCAATCCATTAGTAAATCACGAAATTAATTTAGTGGATGCACCACCTGTCAGCATTAAAAACAAGCTGAAATAGAATAAAAGAGAATAGGAAATCTCAGACTGCATCTTAGTAATCAGTATTGTTTTGTGAATTATTTATTTCAGTTTTATACATAAAAGTGTATACTGAGTTAGGATGGGACAATTTTGATGTTTGAGATACACTGCTCTAAAGCTGCGGTTGTTAAAGAGTGGACCGAAGAAGACCCTTTTGGGTGTACAAGAGGCCCTCCCTTTCCTGATCACATGCATACGTGTGTTAGGTCTGATTTTCTTCATAAGCTTCAACCAAAACCTTTCTCAAAAGATTGAATGTAGAAGCAGGTATGAGAATTCAGCTGTTTTCATTCGAGACAGACGCCAAAGATATTTTGAAAACTAAAACAATTCCACTTTTCAATTTTTTTTGGTTTTGTTTTAGAAAAAATACAGTCGGTTAAAATTTTTAAATGCTATTTATGTTAACCTGTTTATTATTTTTAAACGAGTTTTTAAATTTTCTGCCTTAATTACTATTACAGTAAATAGCAATAGATATAACCCACAGAAACAAAAGCACTTTGGAGTTTGCAACAATTTGAGAACCCCTGATCAATACGAAACAAAGGACTTCAGGCCTGACTCCTGGCAGGTTTAACACGGTCCCAGGCCCTTCTGGGGAGCCCCCAAGTGCGGCCCGCTCCACCGACACCCAGACTGGGTGTACCCCGATGAGAATCCTCGCTAATAAGAACAGATATTGACGAAAGGGCAGGATTGCTGACGTAAGAGAGCCGACAAGTGCAGGTTCACTGCGCACGCTATACTATGTAGCTGAAAAGCCGACTTTTAGCGAATCTTTGCGACACTATCGCGTTTCGTTGGTTCCGTGCCGTAAAGACAGTCGCGGAGCCGCCCCCGGTGAAGACAGCTGACGTGCGCGGCAATGGCGGATATGGAGGATCTTTTTGGGAGCGACGCCGACAGCGATGCTGAGCGTAAAGGTGGGGTAGGCTGGGCTTGGGGGGAGGCGAGCGTGGCGGGGCTTTTGCGGCGGGAGCTCGACAGCGGTCCGGTTCCGGGTCTGCGAGCGCTCCGGCGCCGCGGGCGAGTGGTGGCTCTTCCTCCACTCCTGCTTCGGCTCCCCCTGCACTCCCGGCGGTGCAAGCCTCCCCCCACCGAGGGCGGGAATGAAGTGACAGACGCAGAGTGTGTACTTCGAGGTTCTTGGTGTCCATGGAACAAGCCGTGCCTGGGAGCGTGTGGAGCGAAGGGGGCGCGGGGCAGGGGTGGAGGCCGGGCGAGCCAGCGCAGCCGGAGGAGGAACCTTGGAGTTTTGCTCTGTCCTGCCTTGCACAGGCCAGCGCAGAGTAAGGGCTCTTGTGAATGAATGGAAATTAGGTGTTCGGGAACATGGGGATGGGCTGGGCGAATTTGCAGAGGGGCTCAGAATGCCCTCTTGAATGAAACCAGAGCGTGGCGTGTTGGGGAGTTTGAGATGTCTGGGTGAGGAGATTGGGAAGGATACCGAGGTAGGGCTGCATATAGGCGTTACACGCATAAGATAATGTGTCCTCCGAGAGCCTGTGCAGAAACTCTAGAATTTCTTGAGTCGGTGGTATTAGTTTGGGGAGCATAGGAGGTCTGTGTTTGGAGAGAAGGGATGAAGGATTTGATGATGAAATGAATTAGTGAGTGTATGTTTATGGTGCAAGGAAGTCTTTCTGGCACAAAGACTGGGTATTTCAGTTTGAAATATGAATAGGAGATATTTGAAGTGAGAAGGGGCCCAAGACCAAGTTCAGAATTCTTGCAAGTCCCCAGGCTCAAAGTAATGTAGTATCTACTTTTTTCCTTAGCACAGTGCATTATCGTGGTTGTTTTTTTCTTTCTCCAGCTTCAGTTTATTCATACTTTTTAGAGTATAGTTAAGAGAGCACCAGGTGGAAGTCTAGTGTGAGGGCTCTACCAGGATGGACATCCAGAATGTTCTAGTCAGGATGTCTGGAACTATACAGCCCAGTATACTAATCTTGTTCCACTTACTTTGCTGATGTTTTCATTTCCCCTTCATCTGTACTTGTCCATATCCCGTTCACCCTTCAAGGCACAGAACCATGTGCACCCTCCCGTGACTCACTTCCATGAAGTTGTTCATTCAGCATTTATAGATCCCCTGTCATGTTTCAGCTACTTTGCTAGATGTAGGGGATATAATGATGAAAAGATCGTCCCCCCCGCCGCCCTCCCTCAGTGCTTAATGCATACTTGGTAAATAATTGGATGGGTAGAAGCAATAGTAGATGTACCCTGCAGTGCTTTCCCATTGCAAACTCAGGGTATGGGGAAGTGATGTATGGAGATAGCTGCTTCTCTGGGCTTCATGTTTTACCTTCTTGTAAGTCTACTGCTGCATTCTTCCCTCTTACCGTTAGATTATAGAACTCTCTAGGATTTACTTCCAAATCTGTCCTTGAAGGTTGCTGTTGGTCCTGAACGTAGGATGGATGTGGCAGGGTAACTCCTGTTATATCATCATATTTCATTATTTCTCTGGGCTAAGACAGACGTAGAAAATAACTACACTTGACAGATTTCTTGGTATAACAGTGGGTAGAATTCCTACCTAGGCCCAGTGTGTTTCTTTCATGTATAAATGTGCCAGGTCTTCTTTAATTTCTTTCAGCAATGTTTTGTAGTTTTTATTGTATAAGTCCTGCACTTCCTAGGTTAAATTTATTCCTAAGTATTTCATTTTGGATACTGTTGCAAGTGGAATTGTTTTCTTAATTTCATTTTTGGATTGTTCATTGCTGGTGTGTAGAAATACAGCTGATTTTTGTTTGCTAATTTTGTGTCCTGCAACCTTGTGGAATATATTAGCTCTAATAGTTGTTTGGGGTGTGTGTGTATTCTTTAGGATTTGCTGGTGTGTAGAAATACAGCTGATTTTTGTTTGCTAATTTTGTATCCTGCAACCTTGTGGAATATATTAGCTCTAATAGTTGTTTGGGGGTGTGTGTGTATTCTTTAGGATTTTCTACATATAAGATCATGTCATCTGTGAGTAGAGATGGTTTTACTTCTTCCTTTACAATTTGGATGCCTTTTATTTCTTTTTCTTGATTAATTACCCCAGCTAGAACTTTCTGTATAATGTTGAATAGAAGGGAGAGAGTGGACATCTTTGTTTTTTTCCTAATCTTTGGGAAAAAGCATCCATTTCTTTACCACTACATATGATGATAGCTGTGGGTTTGTTTTTTTTTTAAATTAATTAATTAATTAATTTTTATTTTTGGCTGTGTTGGGTCTTCGTTTCTGTGCGAGGGCTTTCTCTAGTTGTGGCAACCGGGGGTCACTCTTCATCGCGGTGCGCGGGCCTCTCACTATCGCGGCCTCTCTTGTTGCGGAGCATAGGCTCCAGACGCGCAGGCTCAGTAGTTGTGGCTCACGGGCCCAGCTGCTCCGCGGCATGTGGGATCTTCCCAGACCAGGGCTCGAACCCGTGTCCCCTGCATTAGCAGGCAGATTCTCAACCACTGCGCCACCAGGGAAGCCCGCTGTGGGTTTTTTGTAGATGCCCTTTATTACATTGAGGTAATTACCTTCGATTCCTAGTTTGTTGAGTAGTTTTATCATGAAAGGATGTTGAATTTTGTCAGATGTCTCTTCTGCATCAATTACAATGATCAAAATTTTATCCTTTATTAATATTGTGTTTCATTTTGATTTTTAGATGTTGAATCAGTCTTGTATTCCTAGGGTAAATTCCACTTGGTCATGGTGTATATCCTTTTAATATGTTGTTGGATTTGGTTTGCTAGTATTTTGATAGTATTTTTGCATACATATTTATGAGGAATATTGGTCTGTGGTTTTCCTTTTTTGTGATTTTTCGTCTGGCTTTGGTATCAGGGTAATGCTGGCTTAGAATGTGTTAGGAAGTGTTCCCTTTGCTCAAGTTTTTGGAAGAGTTTGAGAAGGATAGGGATTAATTCTTCTCTAAATGTTTGATAGGATTCACCAGTGAAGCCATCTTGTCCTGGCTTTTCTTTGTTAGAAACTTTTTGATTACTGATTCAAGCTCTACTTGTTATAGGTCTATTCAGATTTTGTTTCATCTTGAGTCAGTTTTGGTAGATTGTGTATTTCTAGGAATTAATCCATTTCATCTAAATTATTTAACTTGTTGGTATACAGTTGTTTATAGTGTTCTCTTTTAGTCTTATTTTCTGAA
This sequence comes from Balaenoptera acutorostrata, assembly GCF_949987535.1. NCBI lineage: Eukaryota > Metazoa > Chordata > Mammalia > Artiodactyla > Balaenopteridae > Balaenoptera > Balaenoptera acutorostrata. Next base: position 84,834,345 of record NC_080066.1, read on the forward strand.
AAATTAGTAGTAAAATCCCCACTTCCATTCCTGATTTTAGTAATTTGAGGGTATTTTTTTCCCTTGGTCAGCCTAGCTAAAGGTGTGTCAATCTTTTTTTTTTTTTTTTTTTTTTGACCATGGTTAAAGATTTGATGAAAGTTCATAATAATGCAGTTGACAAGAAAATTAGTTATTTCTGAGATATACATTTTAAAGTAGTAACTAGGATTATTACTTATAACCTTATACCAGAACATATAAGATTTTTAGAAGTTTCCTGTAATGTCTGAAACATTTATATTAACATATTTCCATACATATTTCCATACAAATACAAATATAAGATTTTTAGAAATTTCATGTAATGTCTGAAACATTTATATTAACATATTTCCATACAAATACAAATATAAGATTTTTAGAAATTTCATGTAATGTCTGAAACATTTATATTAACATATTTCCATACAAATAACCCAATGAAAGTTTAGTATTAGTTGTTTTGTTTGTTTTTTTATACTGCAGGTTCTTATTAGGCATCAGTTTTATACACATCAGTGTATACATGTCAATCCCAATCACCCAATTCAGCACACCACCATCCCCACCTCACCGCAGTTTTCCCCCCTTGGTGTCCATATGTCCATTCTCTACATCTGTGTCTCAACTTCTGCCCTGCAAACTGGCTCATCTGTACCATTTTTCTAGGTTCCACATACATGCATTAATATACGATATTTGTTTTTCTCTTTCTGACTTACTTCACTCTGTATGACAGTCTCTAGATCCATCCACGTCTCAACAAATGACTCAATTTCGTTCCTTTTTATGGCTGAGTAATATTCCATTGTATATATGTACCACAACTTCTTTATCCATTCGTCTGTTGATGGGCATTTAGGTTGCTTCCATGACCTGGCTATTGTAAATAGTGCTGCAATGAACATTCGGGTGCATGTGTCCTTTTGAATTACGGTTTTCTCTGGGTATATGCCCAGTAGTGGGATTGCTGGGTCATATGGTAATTCTATTTTTAGTTTTTTAAGGAACCTCCATATTGTTCTCCATAGTGGCTGTATCAATTTACATTCCCACCAACAGTGCAAGAGGGTTCCCTTTTCTCCACACCCTCTCCAGCATTTGTTGTTTGTAGATTTTCTGATGATGCCCATTCTAACAGGAGTGAGGTGATACCTCATTGTAGTTTTGATTTGCATTTCTCTAATAATTAGTGATGTTGAGCATCTTTTCATGTGCTTCGTGGCCGTCTGTATGTCTTCTTTGGAGAAATGTCTATTTAGGTCTTCTGCCCATTTTTGGATTGGGGTGTTTGTTTCTTTGATATTGAGCTGAATGAGCTGTTTATATATTTTGGAGATTAATCCTTTGTCCGTTGATTCATTTGCAAATATTTTCTCCCATTCTGAGGGTTGTCTTTTTGTCTTGTTTATGGTTTCCTTTGCTGTGCAAAAGCTTTGAAGTTTCATTAGGTCCCACTTGTTTATTTTTGTTTTTATTTCCATTACTCTAGGAGGTGGATCAAAAAAGATCTTGCTGTGATTTATGTCAAAGAGTGTTCTTCCTATGTTTTCCTCTAAGAGTTTTATAGTGTCCAGTCTTATATTTAGGTCTCTAATCCATTTTGAGTTTATTTTTGTGTATGGTGTTAGGGAGTATTCTAATTTCATTCTTTTACATGTAGCTGTCCAGTTTTCCCAGCACCACTTATTGAAGAGACTGTCTTTTCTCCATTGTATATCTTTGCCTCCTTTGTCATAGATTAGTTGACCATAGGTGCGTGGGTTAATCTCTGGGCTTTCTATCTTGTTCCATTGATCTATGTTTCTGTTTTGGTGCCAGTACCATATTGTCTTGATTACTGTAGCTTTGTAGTATAGTCTGAAGTCAGGAAGTCTGATTCCTCCAGCTCCATTTTTTTGCCTCAAGACTGCTTTGGCTATTCGGGGTCTTTTGTGTCTCCATACAAATTTTAAGATGACTTGTTCTAGCTCCGTAAAAAATGCCATTGGTAATTTGATAGGGATTGCATTGAATCTGTAGATTGCTTTGGGTAGTATACTCATTTTCACAATGTTGATTCTTCCAATCCAAGAACATGGTATATCTCTCCATCTATTTGTATCATCTTTAATTTCTTTCATCAGTGTCTTATAGTTTTCTGCATACAGGTCTTTTGTCTCCCTAGGTAGGTTTATTCCTAGGTATTTTATTCTTTTTGTTGCAATGGTAAATGGGAGTGTTTCCATAATTTCTCTTTAAGATTTTTCATCATTAGTGTATAGGAATGCAAGAGATTTCTGTGCATGAATTTTGTAACCTGCAACTTTACCATATTCATTAATTAGCTCTAGCAGTTTTCTGGTGGCAGTTTTAGGATTCTCTATGTATAGTATCATGTCATCCGCAAACAGTGACAGTTTTACTTCTTCTTTTCCAATTTGTATTCCTTTTATTTCTTTTTCTTCTCTGATTGCCGTGGCTAGGACTTCCAGAACTATGTTGAATAATAGTGGTGAGAGTGGACATCCTTGTCTCATTCCTGATCTTAGAGGAAATGCTTTCAGTTTTTCACCATTGAGAATGATGTTTGCTGTGGGTTTGTCATATATGGCCTTTATTATGTTGAGGTAGGTTCCCTCTATGCCCACTTTCTGGAGAGTTTTTATCAGAAATGGGTGTTGAATTTTGTCAAAAGCTTTTTCTGCATCTATTGAGATGATCATATGGTTTTTATTCTTCAGTTTGTTAATATGGTGTATCACATTGATTGATTTGCGTATATTGAAGAATCCTTGCATCCCTGGGATAAATCCCACTTGATCGTGGTGTATGATCCTTTTAATGTGTTGTTGGATTCTGTTTGCTAGTGTTTTGTTGAGGATTTTTGCATCTATATTCATCAGTGATATTGGTCTGTAATTTTCTTTTTTTGTAGTGTCTTTGTCTGGTTTTGGTATCAGGGTGATGGTGGCCTCATAGAATGAGTTTGGGAGTGTTCCTTCTTCTGCAATTTTTTAGAAGCGTTTGAGAAGGATGGGTGTTAGCTCTTCTCTAAATGTTTGATAGAATTCACCTGTGAAGCCATCTGGTCCTGGACTTTTGTTTGTTGGAAGATTTTTAATCACAGTTTCAATTTCATTACTTGTGATTGGTCTGTTCATATTTTCTGTTTCTTCCTGATTCAGTCTTGGAAGGTTATACCTTTCTAAGAATTTGTCCATTTCTTCCAGGTTGTCCATTTTATTGGCATAAAGTTGCTTGTAGTAGTCTCTTAGGATGTTTTGTATTTCTGCGGTGTCTGTTGTAACTTCTCCTTTTTCGTTTCTGATTTTATTGATTTGAGTCCTCTCCCTCTTTTTCTTGATGAGTCTGGCTAATGGCTTATCAATTTTGTTTATCTTCTCAAAGAACCAACTTTTAGTTTTATTGATCTTTGCTATTGTTTTCTTTGTTTCTATTTCATTTATTTCTGCTCTGATCTTTATGATTTCTTTCCTTCTGCTAACTTTGGGTTTTGTTTGTTCTTCTTTCTCTAGTTTCTTTAGGTGTAAGATTAGATTGTTTACTTGAGATTTTTCTTGTTTCTTTAGGTAGGCTTGTATAGCTATAAACTTCCCTCTTAGAACCGCTTTTGCTGCATCCCATAGGTTTTGGGTCGTCGTGTTTTCATTGTCATTTGTCTCTAGGTATTTTTTGATTTCCTGTTTGATTTCTTCAGTGATCTCTTGGTTATTTAGTAACGTATTGTTTAGCCTCCATGTGTTTGTCTTTTTTACGTTTTTTTCTCTGTAATTCATTTCTAATCTCATAGCGTTGTGGTCAGAAAAGATGCTTGATATGATTTCAATTTTCTTAAATTTACTGAGGCTTGATTTGTGACCCAAGATGTGATCTATCCTGGAGAATGTTCCGTGCGCACTTGAGAAGAACGTGTAATCTGCTGTTTTTGGATGGAATGTCCTATATATATCAATTAAATCTATCTGGTCTGTTGTGTCATTTAAAGCTTCTGTTTCCTTATTTATTTTCATTTTGGATGATCTGTCCATTGGTGTAAGTGAGGTGTTAAAGTCCCCCACTATTATTGTGTTACTGTCGATTTCCTCTTTTATAGCTGTTAGCAGTTGCCTTATGTATTGAGGTGCTCCTATGTTGGGTGCATATATATTTATAATTGTTATATCTTCTTCTTGGATTGATCCCTGGATCATTATGTAGTGTCCTTCCTTGTCTCTTGTAACATTCTTTATTTTAAAGTCTATTTTATCTGATATGAGTATAGCTACTCCAGCTTTCTTTTGATTTCCATTTGCATGGAATATCTTTTTCCATCCCCTCACTTTCAGTCTGTATGTGTCCCTAGGTCTGAAGTGGGTCTCTTGTAGACAGCATATATATGGGTCTTGTTTTTGTATCCATTCAGCCAGTCTATGTCTTTTGGTTGGGGCATTTAATCCATTCACATTTAAGGTAATTATCGATATGTATGTTCCTATGACCATTTTCTTAATTGTTTTGGGTTTGTTTTTGTAGGTCCTTTTCTTCTCTTGTGTTTCCCACTTAGAGAAGTTCCTTTAGCATTTGTTGTAGAGCTGGTTTGGTGGTGCTGAATTCTCTTAGCTTTTGCTTGTCTGTAAAGCTTTTGATTTCTCCATCGAATCTGAATGAGATCCTTGCTGGGTAGAGTAATCTTGGTTGTAGGTTCTTCCCTTTCATCACTTTAAGTATATCATGCCACTCCCTTCTGGCTTGCAGAGTTTCTGCTGAGAAATCAGCTGTTAACCTTATGGGAGTTCCCTTGTATGTTATTTGTCGTTTTTCCCTTGCTGCTTTCAGTAATTTTTCTTTGTCTTTAATTTTTGCCACTTTGATTACTATGTGTCTCGGCGTGTTTCTCCTTGGGTTTATTCTGTATGGGACTCACTGCGCTTCCTGGACTTGGGTGGCTATTTCCTTTCCCATGTTAGGGAAGTTTTCGACTATAATCTCTTCAAATATTTCTCTGGTCCTTTCTCTCTCTCTTCTCCTTCTGGGACCCCTATAATGCGAATGTTGTTGCGTTTAATGTTGTCCCAGAGGTCTCTTAGGCTGTCTTCATTTCTTTTCATTCTTTTTTCTTTAGTCTGTTCTGCAGCAGTGAATTCCACCATTCTGTCTTCCAGGTCACTTATCCGTTCTTCTGCCTCAGTTATTCTGCTATTGATTCCTTCTAGTGTAGTTTTCATTTCAGTTATTGTATTGGTCATCTCTGTTTGTTTGTTCTTTAATTCTTCTAGGTCTTTGTTAATCATTTCTTGCATCTTCTCAATCTTTGCCTCCATTCTTATTCCGAGGTCCTGGATCATCTTCACTATCATTATTCTGAATTCTTTTTCTGGAAGGTTGCCTATCTCCACTTCATTTAGTTGTTTTTCTGGGGTTTTTTCTTGTTCCTTCATCTGGTACATAGCCCTCTGCCTTTTCATCTTCTCTGTCTTTCTGTAACTGTGATTTTTGGACCACAGGCTGCAGGATTGTAGTTTTTCTTGCTTCTGTTGTCTGCCCTCTGGTGGTTGAGGCTATCTAAGAGGCTTGATGGGAGGCTCTGGTGGTGGGTAGAGCTGACTGTTGCTGTGGCGGTCAGAGCTCAGTAAAACCTTAATCCACTTGACTGTTGATGGGTGGGGCTGGGTTCCCTCCCTGTTGCTGTGGCGGTCAGAGCTCAGTAAAACCTTAATCCACTTGACTGTTGATGGGTGGGGCTGGGTTCCCTCCCTGTTGGTTGTTTTGCCTGAGGCAACCCAACACTGGAGCCTACCCGTGCTCTTTGGTGGGGTTAATGGCAGACTCTGGGAGGGCTCACGCCAAGGAGAACTTCCCAGGACCTCTGCTGCCAGTGTCCTTATCCCCACGGTGAAACAGAGCCACCACTTGCCTCGGCAGGAGACCCCCCAACACCAGCAGGTACGTCTGGTTCAGTCTCCCCCAGGGTCACTGCTCCTTCCCCTGGGTCCCGATGCACACATTACTTTGTGTGTGCCCTCCAAGAGTGGGGTCTCCGTTTCCCCCAGTCCTGTCACAGTCCTGCAATCAATTCCCACTAGACTTCAAAGTCTGATTCTCTAGGAATTCCTCCTCCCGTTGCCGGACCCCCAGGTTGGGAAGCCTGACGTGGGGCTCAGAACCTTCACTCCAGTGGGTGGACTTCTGTGGTATAAGTGTTTGCCAGTCTGTGAGTCACCCACCCAGCAGTTATGGGATTTGATTTTACTCTGATTGCGCCCCTCCTACCGTCTCACTGTGGCTTCTCCTATGTCCTTGGACGTGGGGTATCCTCCTTGGTGAAGTCCAGGGTCTTCCTGTCAATGATTGTCCAGCAGCCAGTTGTGATTCTGGAGCTCTCGCAAGAGGGAGTGAGTGCACGTCCTTCTACTCCGCCATGTTGGTTAATCTCTGTGTCAATCTTAAGTTTTTAAAGAATGAACTTTTGGTTTCATTGATTCTATTATTTTTTTCTGTTCTTTATTTTATTTATCTCTGCTCTAATCTTTATTATTTTTTTTCCTTCTGCTTGCTTTGGGTATAGTTTTCTTTTTCTAGTGCCTTAAAGTGAAAGGTTACATTATCAGTTTGAGTTTTGTTTTGTTTTTTAATGTATGTGTTTACAGCTACAAATTTCCTTTTTAGCACTGCTTTCCCTGCATCCCTTAAGTATTGGTAGGCTTTGTTATCATTTTCATTCATGTCAAAATATTTTCTAATTTCCCTTGTGATTTCTTCTTTGTACCCTTGATTGTTTGAGTGCGTTGTTTAATTTCCATATATTTGTGAATTTTCCAGATTTTTTTCTGTGATGGATTTCAGTTTCATTCTGTTGTGGTCAGAGAACATACTGTGTATTATTTTAGTCTTTTCAAATTTGTTGAGACTTGTTTTGTGTCCTAAAATTATGGTCTGTCTTGGAGAATGTTGCATGTGCAGTTGGGAAGAATGTATATTCTGTTGAGTGGAGAGTTCTATTGATGTCTATTATGTCTGGTTGTTTTATAGCATTGTTCAAGTCCTCTGTTTCCTTACTGACCTTCTGTTTGTTCTGACCATTATTGAAAGTGGGGTATTTGAAGTTTCCAATTGTTATTGTTGAACTGTCTATTTCTTCCTTCAATTCTGTTGGTTTGTTTTTTTTTTTTCTTTTGGTGCATATATATACATATATATATATATATATATATAGTTTTATTGAAGTGTAGTTGATTTACTATGTTGTGTTAGTTTCTGGTGTACAGCACAGTGATTCAGTTATACTTATATATTATACATATATACATATACATATATATTACATAATTTTTTCATATTCTTTTCCATTATGATTTATTACAAGATATTGAATATAGTTCCCTGTGCTATGCAATAGGACCTTGTTGTTTATTTATTCTGTTGGGTTGGCCAAAAAGTTCGTTTGGTTAATGAATACATTTAATAAAGTTCTTGGTGAAAATGAAAAATGTGTGTTTTATTTTTACTTAAAACTGAATGAACTTTGTGGCCAGCTCAGTGTATATAATAGTTTGCATCTGCTAGTCCCAAACTCCCAATCCAACCCTCTCCCACCCCCACTCCCCCTTTGCAACCACAGGTCTGTTCTCTATGACTGTGAGTCTTTTTCATAGATAAGTTCATTTGTGTCATATTTTAGATTCCACACATAAGTGATATCCTATGGTATTTGTCTTTCTCTTTCTGACTTGCTTCACTTAGTAGGGTTATTTCTAGGTCCATCCATGTAGTTGCAAATGGCATTATTTCATTCTTTTTTTATATTCCATTGTGTGTATATGTGTGTGTGTATACATATATATGATATTTATATATATATCATATATATATATGTCTCTCACATCTCCTTTATCCATTCATCTATCTATGGACATTTAGGTTGTTTCCATGTCTTGGCTATTGTGAACAGTGCTGCTGTGAACATAGGAGTGCATGTATCTTTTTGAATTATAGTTTTGTCCGGATATTTGCCCAGGAGTAGCATTGCTGGATCATATGGCAACTCTATTTTTAGTTTTTTGAGGAACCTCCGTACTGTTCTCCATAGGGGCTGCACCAATTTACTTTCACACCAACAGTGTAGGAAGGTTCCCTTTCTCCACACCCTCTCCAGCGTTTGTTATCTGTAGACTTTTTTAATGGCCATTCTGACTGGTGTGATGTGGTACCTCATTGTAGTTTTGATTTGCATTTCTCTAATAATTAGCCATGTTGAGCATCTTTTCATGTTCCTGTTGGCCATCTGTATGTCACCTTTGGAGAAATGTCTGTTTAGATCTTCTGCCCTTTTTTTTTTTTTTTTGACACAGGATATTTAGTATTTTTATTTATTTATTTATTTTTATATTTGTTTTTGGCTGTGTTGAGTCTTCGTTTCTCTGTGAGGGCTTTCTCTAGTTGCAGCAAGCGGGGGCCCCTCTTAATCGCGGTGCGCAGGCCTCTTCACTATCGCGGCCTCTCTTGTTGCGGAGCACAGGCTCCAGACGCGCAGGCTCAGTAGTTGTGGCTCACGGGCCTAGTTGCTCTGCGGCATGTGGGATCTTCCCAGACCAGGGCTCGAACCCGTGTCACCTGCATTAGCAGGCAGATTCTCAACCACTGCGCCACCAGGGAAGCCCCTTCTGCCAATTTTTTGATTGGGTTGTTTATTTTTTTGTTATTGAGTTGTATGAGCTATTGGTATATTTTGGAAATTAAGCCCTTGTTGGTCACATCATTTGCAAATATTTTCTCCCAGTCTGCATGTTGTCTTTTCATTTTGCTTACGGTTTCCTTTGCTGTACAAAAGCTTGTAAGTTTGATTAGGTCCCATTTGTTTATTTTTGCTTTTATTTCTATTGCCTCGGTAGACTGACCTAAGAAAACATTGGTACGATTTATGTCAGAATTTTTTGCCTGTGTTCTCTTCTAGGAGTTTTATGGTGTCATGTCTTATATTTAAGTCTTTAAGCTATTTTGAGTTTATTTTTGTGTACGGTGTGAGGGTGTGTTGTAACTTCATTGATTTACATGCAGGTGCATATATGTTTTAAATTATTATATCTTCATGTTGGATTGACCCTTTTTATCATTTTGTGATGTCCTTTTTTGTCTTTTGTAACAATTTATCTTAAGACTTATTTTGTCTGATATTAGTATAACTACTGTGCTTTTTGGTTACTGTTTACATGGTATATCTTTTTCCATTTTTTTCACTTTCAACCTATTTGTGTATTGGTTCTAAAGAGACTGTCCTGTAGACAGCATATAGATGGATCTTTTTTTAAAAAAATTATTTATTTATTTTTGGCTACGTTGGGTCTTTGTTGGTGCATGCGGGCTTTCTCTAGTTGCAGGGAGCAGGGGCAGTTCTTTGTTGCAGTGCATGGGCTTCTCATTGCGGTGGCTTCTCTTGTTGCAGAGCAGGGCTCTAGGCACACGGGCTTCAGTAGCTGTGGCTTGTGGGCTCTAGAGCGCAGGCTCAGTAGTTGTGGTGCACGGGCTTAGTTGCTCCACGGCATGTGGGATCTTCCTGGACCAGGGCTCGGACCTGTGTCCCCTGAATTGGCAGGAGGATTCTTAACCATGGGGCCACCAGGGAAGTCCCAGGATGGATCATTTTTAAAATTCATCCTGCCAATTTCTGCCTTTTCATTGGAGAAGTTGATTTATATACATTTAAAGTAATTACCAGTAAGGAAGGACTTCTGCCATTTTGATATTTGTTTTCTATGTCATGTCTTTTTTGTTCCTCAATTCTTCTTTTTTTTTTTTTTTTTTAATTTATTTATTTATGGCTGTGTTGGGTCTTCGTTTCTGTGCGAGGGCTTTCTCTAGTTGCGGCAAGTGGGGGCCACTCTTCATCGCGGTGCGCGGGCCTCTCACTGTCGCGGCCTCTCTTGTTGCAGAGCACAGGCTCCAGACGCGCAGGCTCAGCAATTGCGGCTCACGGGCCCAGTTGCTCCGCGGCATGTGGGATCTTCCCAGACCAGGGCTTGAACCCGTGTCCCCTGCATTAGCAGGCAGATTCTCAACCACTGCGCCACCAGGGAAGCCCCTCAATTCTTCTTATTACTGTCTTCCTTTATGACTGCTTTTTCTGTAGTGTACTGTTGTGATTCCCTTCTTGTTTCTTTGTCTGTATATTTTTAGTTTTAGTAACTTTCTTAATGGTTTCTCTGGTGACTACAATTAATCTTAATTTCTAACAATCTAGTTTGTATTAATACCAACTTAATTTCAATAGTATACAAAAACTTTTTTTCTATATAGCTCCGTCCTCTCACCTTTTTATTGTTGTCACAAATTACATCTTTATACACTGCCCAGTGATGTAGATTTATAATTATTGTTTTATACAATTGTCTTTTAAATTAAATCTTATGAAAAAAGAGGAGTCACTAACTAGAAATACATTAATACTGACCTTTATACTCACCTATTTAGTTACCTTTACTGGTGTTCTTTATTTTTTCTTGTGGATTCAAGTTATTGCCCATTGTCCTTTCATTTCGGCCTGAAGGACTCCCTTCAGCATTTCTTGTAGGGCACTGGCAACAAACTCTAAATTTGTTTTTATTGAGGTGAGATTTACATAACATAAAATTTACCATCTTATTTTATTTTTATTAAGGTATAATTGACATACAACATTAGTTCCATGTGTACAACATAATGATTTGATATTTATATATATTGTGAAATGGTCACCACAGTAAGTCTAGTTAACATTTGTCACCATACCTTGTTACAGAATTTATTTTACTGCGATGAGAACTGTTGAAATCTACTCTCTTAGCAACTTTCAAATATGCAATACAGTCTATTAACTGTAGTCATCATGCTGTATATTACATCCCCATGACATTTATTTTATAACTGGAAGTTTGTATCTTTTGACTCCCTTCACCCATTTTGTCCACCTCTCCCCCTTCCTTCAGTCTCTAACAACCACCAATTTATTCTCTGTATCCATGAGCTTTGTGTTTTTGTTTTTTTAGATCCCACATATAAGTGATATCATACATACAGTATTTGTCTTTCTCTGTCTGCTTATTTTACCTAGCATAATGCCCTCGAGATCCATCCATGTTGTTGTAATCAGCAAGATTTCCTTCCTTTTTTCTTTGGCTATGCCACGTGGCTTGCGGGATCTTAGTTCCCCAACCAGGGATTGAACCCGGGCCCCCTGCCATGGAAGCGCCCAGTCCTAACCACTGGACCGCCAGGGAATTCCCAAGATTTCCTTCTTTTTTTGTGGTTGAATAATATTCCATTATATATATATGCCATATTTACAGTGGCATGAATAATATTTTATTGTATATGTACACCACATTTTCTTTGTCCACTTGTCTCTAGATGCACAATTAGGTTGTTTCCATATCTTGGCTATTGTAAGTAATGCTGCAGTGAACATAGATGTGCATATATCTTTTCAAATTAGTATTTCTGTGTTCTTTGGATAAATACCCAGAAGTGGAATAGCTGGATCATATAGTAGTTCTGTTCTTTTTCTGAAGCATTTCCATAATGTTTTCCATAGTGACTGCAGCACTTTACAATCCCACCAACAATTACAAATGTTCCCTTTTCTCCACATCCTCTCCAACACTTGTTACTTCTTGTCTTTTTGAAAATAGCCATTCTAACTGTGGTTTTGATTTTCATTTCTCTGATTAGTGATGTTGAGCATCTTTTTATGTACCTGTTGGCCATCTGTCTTTTTTGGGAAAGTGTCTATTCAGTTCTTCTGCCCATTTTTTAATTGTGTTGTTTGTTTGTTTGCTATTGAATAGTGTGAGTTCTTTATATATTTTGGATATTAACCCTTTATCAGGTATATGATTTGCAAATATTTTATCCCATTTAGTAGGTTGCCTTTTCATTTTGTTGTTGGCTTCCTTTGCTGTGTAGAAACTTTTTAGTTTGATGTGTCACTATTGTTTATTTTTGCTTTAGTTGCCTTTGCTTTTGGTGTCAAATCCAAAAAATGATAACCAAGACCATGTCAAGGAGCTTACTGCCTGTTTTCTTCTAGGAGTTTTATGGTTTCAGGCCTAAAATTTAAGTCTTATCCATTTAGAGTTAAATTTTGTATATGGTGTAAGGTAGTGGTCCAGTTTCATTCTTTTGCATGTTGCTGTCCAGTTTTCCCAACACCATTTATTGAAGAGACTATCCTTACCCCATTGTGTATTCTTGGCTTGGTTCCTTTGTTGTAAATTAATTGACCATATATGTGTGGGTTTATTTCTGAGCTGTTTATTCTGTTCCATTGATTTATGTGTCTGTAATACAGCTTGAAATCAAGGGCATGATGCCTTCAGCTTTATTCTTTTATCTCAAGATTGCTTTGGCTATTTGGGGTTTTTTTTCGTTCCATACAAATTTTAGAGTTCTTTGTTCTATTTCTGTGAAAAAATGCCATTGGAATTTTTATAGGGATTGTGTTCAATGTGTAGATTGCTTTGGGTAGTATGGACATTTTAACAATATTGATTCTTCCAATCCATGAGCGTGGAATACCTTTCCATTTATTTGTATCTTCTTCTGTTTCTTTCATCAGTGTTTTCAGCGTACAGGTCTTTCACCTTTTTGGTTAAATTTGTTCCTAAGTATTTTACTCTTTTTGATACAATCGTAAATGGGATTGTTTTCTTAATTTCTCTTTCTGATAGCTTGTTATTAGTGTATAGAATCACAACTGTATATTGATATTGTATCCTGCAACTTTATTGAATTTATTTATTAGTTCTAACAGTTTTCTGGTGGAGTCTTCAGGATTTTCTATGTATAATATCATGTCATCTGCAAATAGTGACAGTTTTACTTCTTTTCAGTTTGGTTGCAGAATATGCCTTTTTTTTTTTTCTTTCTCTAGTTGTGGCGCACGGGCTCCAGGATGCATGGGCTCTATAGTTTGCAGCATGCATGCTCTCTCATTGAGGCACACGAGCTCAGTAGTTGTGGCGTGAGGGCTTAGTTGCCCTGTGGCATGTGGGATCTCAGTTCCCTGAGCAGGGATCATACCCGAGTCCCCTGCATTGGAAGGTGCATTCTTTACCACTGGACCACTGGGGAAGTCCCCGAATATGCCATTTTTAAGTGAACAATTCAGTGGTATTTAGTACCTTTAAAGTGTTGTGTAGCCACCATCTCTATCTAGTTCTGAATCATTTTCATCACCTCAAAATAAAACGCCATACCCATTAAGCAGTTACTTGCCATTTGCTCCTTTTGCTAGCCCCCATGAACCATCAGTCTGCTTTCTGCATCTATGGATTTATCTATTCTGGACATTTCATACAAGTGGAATCATAAAACATGTGGCTTTTTTTTTTTTTTTTTGCTGCACCTCGAGGCTTGTGGGATCTTAGTTCTCCAACCAGGGATTGAACCTGAGCCCTCGGCAGTGAGAGTGTGGTGTCCTAACCACTGGACTGCCAGGGAATTCCTAACATGTGGCCCTTTGTGTCTGATTTCTATCTCTTACCATCATGTTTTCGAAGTTCATCCACATTGTAGTATGTATCAGTACTTCATTTCTTTTTAATGACTGAATAGTATTCCACTCTGTGTATATATCCCAATTTGTTTATCCAGCTGTTGATGGACATTGGGTTGTTTCCATCTTTTGGCTTTTAAATAGTGATGCTGTTTGTGTACAAGTACTTGTGTGAGTGCCTGTTTTCAGTTCTTTTGGGTATATATGTAGGAGTGGAATTGCTGAGTCATATGGTAATTCTTTGTTTTACTTTTTGAGAAACAACCAAACCATTTTTTATAGCAGCTGGACCATTTTCAATTACCACCAGCAATGTTTGAGTGTTCTATTTCTTCATATCCTTGCCAATACTTATTTTACTTCCCCCTCCACCACCCCCCCGCTCTTTAAAATACAGCCATTGCTGTTGGTGTCTAGTGATATCTAATTGTGGTTTTGATTTCCATTTCCTAATGGCTAATGATGTTGAGCATCTTTTCATGTACTTGTTTCATTTGTATAACTATGCAGAAATGTCTATTCAAGTCTATTGTCTATTTTTCAAATGGGTTTTTGTCTTTTTGTTGTAAACATTCTTTATATATTCTGGATACTGTACTGTAAGTATATACATATACTTGACAGATACATGGTTTGCAAATATTTTGTCCCATTCTGTAAGCTGTTTTTTCACTTTCTTGATAATGTCCTTTCTTGCATAAAAGCTTTTCATTTTGAGGAAATCCAATTTATCTTTTGTTGTTGTTGCTGCTCATAATTCCTTCATTTTTGAAGGATAGTTTTGCTTGATATAGAATTCTTGGTTGACAGTATTTCTTTCCGCACTTTGAATATTTCATACCACTGCCTCCTGGTTTTTATGGTTTCTGATGAGAAATCAACTGTTATCCTTATTGAGGATCCCTTTGTATGGGACCTGTTGCTTTGCTGCTTTCAGGATTTTTTCTTTGTCTTTAGACAGTTTGATAATGATGTGTCTAGGTGTGCGTCTCTTTAACTTTATCCTACTTGGTATTTGTTGATAAACTTGTATGTGTACGTCGATGTCTTTCTTCAAATTTGGGGAGTTTTTGGCTATTATTTCTTCAAATATTCTTTCTGTCCCTTTCTCTTTTTTCTCTTCTTCTGGAACTCCCATTATGCATAGATTGGTATACTTGCTGGTTTCCCAGAAGTCTTTTAGACTTTTCATTTTTCTTCACTCTTTTCTCTTTTTGTTCACCAGACTGGATAATCTCAGTTGATGTATCTTAAAGTTTCCTGGTTCTTTCTTTTTCCTACTCACATCTGCTGTTTAGTCCCTTTAGTGAATTTTTCATTTCAGTTATTGTGATTTCCAACTCCAGAATTTCTGTTCGGTTCTTTTTTTATAATATCTGTCTTTTTATTGATATTCTCTATTTGGTAAGACATCATTTTCATTGACTGGGCTTCTTCAGGGACAGTGTGTAGCCTTTTTTCATATGTATGGGTCATGCTTCCTTTTTTCTTTGCAGGCCTTGTAATTTTTTGTTGATAAATGGACATTTTGAATATTGTAATGTGGTGACTCAGGACAGCACTCTCTTCCCCCTACCCCCCCCCCAGCATTTGTTGTAGTAGTTATTGTTTAGTGATTCTTTTGAACTAATTTTGTGAAGTCTGCAATTTTTGTTGTGTATAGCCACTAAAGTCTCTGTTCCATTAGCTTAGTGGTCAGCTAGTGATTGGACAGAGATTTCCTTAAATGCAAAAAAAGAAACAACAACAATAATGAAAAACTCCCAGCCTTTGCAGATTGGCTCTGTGTGTGTGTTAGGGCATGCTTTCAACACTCAACCAGGTTGTTTATAACCTGTCTTTGCCTTCATTTCCTGCTTGCACAGAGCCTGAAGGTCAGCTGGAAGTGAGAGCTTAGGGCCTTCTTGGTTCTTTCTTGAGCATGTGCACAGCCCTGGGCAAGTGCATGGCTTTTCAGGTCAGTAAGAATATGTGGGTGTTTTTTTTCCTTTTCTTTTCTTTTTTTTGTTTCGTTTATTGTGGAAGCTTTTAAAAGCCCTTATATTATGTCATTCCTCAGCCTTTTCTCCCAAGCTTTTTAGTTAGTCTGTTGTTTGCCTCAACTGCTTTCCATTATCCCAGACAGAGGCAACTAATACATTTGCCTGTAAATGTGCTTGACCAACACTCTCAGGTAGCTTCCTTAACAACAAGAGAGTTCCAAGTTAGGTGAGATAAAGTCAAGCCCTTTGAGCCAGTCCCTCAGTGATCCACCAGACAGATCAAAACTAACAACCATGATTCTTTGCAAATGAGGTGCCTTCTGCTACCTCCATTAGTGGTACATGCACCAGAAGTTTGGGCTATTATCTTCAAGGCACCATTGACCAAGGGGTGGGTTGGGGGTGGGGGGGTATGTTAAAACACCCCTTTTTTCTTACTGAGACTCAGCTTTTTTTTCTTGTTAAGCATTCCCCTGGTTGCTGCCACTTTTAGTTAGTTTCCAGAGTCTGAGAAAATAGATGCTAACAGCTTTTGACAAATTTTCTCATTGCTTTTATGTTGGGATGGACTTTTGGTGTTGCTTATTCTGCTTTTTTTGCTTACATCACCCTGTGTTTATATGATCCCATAGATTCTGATTCTGGATCAGGCTCAGATTCTGATCAAGAGAATGTTGCTTCTGGCAGTAATGCCTCTGGAAGTGAAAGTGATCAAGATGAAAGAGATGACTCAGGAAAACCAAGTAATAAGGAACTGTTTGGAGATGACAGTGAGGATGAGGGAGCTTCTCATCATAGTGGGAGTGATAATCACTCTGAAGGATCAGACAATAGATCAGAAGCTTCTGAGCGTTCTGACCATGAAGACAATGATCCCTCAGATGTAGATCAGCACAGTGGATCAGAAGCCCACAATGACGATGACGATGAAGGTCATAGGTCAGATGGAGGGAGCCATCACTCAGAAGCGGAAGGTTCTGAAAAAGCCCATTCAGATGATGAAAAATGGGGCAGAGAAGATAAAAGTGACCAATCAGATGATGAAAAGATACAAAATTCTGATGATGAGGAGAGGGCACAAGGATCTGATGAAGATAAACTGCAGAATTCTGATGATGATGAGAAAATGCAGAACACAGATGATGAGGAGAGGCCTCAGCTTTCAGATGATGAGAGACAACAACTGTCTGAGGAGGAGAAGGCTAATTCGGATGATGAACGGCCAGCAGCTTCTGATAATGATGATGAGAAACAGAATTCTGATGATGAAGAGCGGCCACAGATGTCTGATGACGAGAAAATGCAAAATTCTGATGATGAAAGGCCACAGGCCTCGGATGAAGAACACAGGCATTCAGATGATGAAGAGGAACAGGACCATAAGTCAGGTAATACATTTATGAGAACCATAATGGTTTAGTAGAAGCATTCAGGTACAGCAGGGGCTCATTTATTCTTTTCACATTCCTACTTCTAGTACCCTGTTTTTTCTCTTCTGTCCCTCTATTTTAGCCTTTTCTAACTCTGTACATTTTGCCTTTAAACATTTTCCTAATCCATGTATTATTTCTCTTATTCCCCTTCCATTTAATTGATGATAGATCAGGAAGAAAAAAATTTAAAGAGGAAAGTCTTAGAGAAAGATGTATAGTGCTAAAGTAGCTAGATATCAAATAGTTCCATTTTTGTGGGTAACTAAGAGCATGCCTCAGGTGAGAATAGATTTGCCTGGGCGAAAAAACCCAATACCATTGAAACTCCCCCATAGGGTAGCTATAATGAGGTGTTCCAGCTCAGTTTATTTGAGATCCAAAATTTCATCCTCCAGAGGTAATCAGGCTCCAAGGAGTGTACTCAAACTAATCAAATTCACAGGAAACTATAAAAATTGAATTGCAAAATTGTTTGTTTCAAGAGCATCAATTATGTCTCTCTTATCACTGTATCCTTTCCTTTGGGGGAAAATCTACATTGGATGCCAAATTATAACAATCAGGAGGTTACCTGGGGAGCATAATATCCAGAAAATGAAAACACAGCTGGATGATCTCAGTGAGCTATGATAGCTTGACACATGCGTCATCATCCTGGGGAGATGTGCTTAGATCAGGACATTCATTCCCTAAAGACAGCAGGAAACACAGAGCTGAACTTTGGCTTCTGGACCCCATTTTATAATAATCATTTACACTGTTTTCCTGAGGTTAACACATTCTCATATAGAATATTAAAACAATTAGTCATCTTCTTTTTTTGTATTATGTAAAAGTCACTTTGATTAGGTTGGAAGTCTTCCTGAAGTAATTAATATCTGGATTGCTTCATTTTTATAAGTGATTGATTATAATTACATATTGATCCTGTCTTCTTAGAGAGCTGCAGTATGGAGAGAGGGGGTCTTTCCCCCTGTAATACATACCTCAGGATAGCATTCAAGACCAC
Source organism: Balaenoptera acutorostrata (assembly GCF_949987535.1). Lineage (NCBI taxonomy): Eukaryota > Metazoa > Chordata > Mammalia > Artiodactyla > Balaenopteridae > Balaenoptera > Balaenoptera acutorostrata. The sequence goes on from NC_080066.1 coordinate 84,852,297, forward strand.
ATTTTAGCATTATTTAGGAGAGGAGATCAGAAAATTTCCAGAGATGGATATAGGTCTATATAGACTATAGGACTGCAGTAAGTACTCAGTAACTAGTTCTGGGTAGAGTTATTTGTACTGTTACCAGAATCATTAAGGCTCATGCACTACTTCCCAAATACTAGCAGGCTAACCTAAAACTAGAGTCATAGTAGGAATCTTGTAGCTGGTCATTCTACTTAATTCTAAACTAGTTCTTCAATGGTTCTTTTTTTTTTTAACATCTTTATTGGAGTATAATTGCTTTACAATGGTGTGTTAGTTTCTGCTTTATAACAAAGTGAATCACCTATACATATATCCCCATATCTCTTTCCTCTTGCATCTCCCTCCCTCCCACCCTCCCTATCCCACCCCTCTAGGTGGTCACAAAGCACTGAGGTGATCTCCCTGTGCTATGCAGCTGCTTCCCACTAGCTATCGGTTTTACGTTTGGTAGTGTATATATATACACATGCCACTCTCTCACTTTGTCCCAGCTTACCCTTCCCCCTCCCCATGTCCTCAAGTCCATTCTCTAGTAGGTCTGCATCTTTATTCCCATCCTGCCCCTAGGTTCTTCATGACCATTTTTTTTTTTTTTAGATTCCATATATATGTGTTAGCATACAGTATTTGTTTTTCTCTTTCTAACTTACTTCACTCTGTATTGCAGACTCTAGGTCCATCCACCTCACTACAAATAACTCAATTTCGTTTCTTTTTATGGTTGAGTAATATTCCATTGTATATATGTGCCACATCTTCTTTATTACAGTGGTTCATTTTTTTTTTTTTTAATGTTGAATTACTTGTCACAGGCAAGCTCTTTTTTTTTTTTTTTAATTTTATTTATTTATTTATTTATTTTTGGCTGTGTTGGGTCTTCGTTTCTGTGCGAGGGCTTTCTCTAGTTGCGGCAAGCGGGAGCCACTCCTCATCGCGGTGCGCGGGCCTCTCCCTATCGTGGCCTCTTGTTGCGGAGCACAGGCTCCAGCCGCACAGGCTCAGTAATTGTGGCTCACGGGCCCATTTGCTCCACGGCATGTGGGATCCTCCCAGACCAGGGCTCGAACCCATGTCCCCTGCATTGGCAGGCAGATTCTCAACCACTGCGCCGCCAGGGAAGCCCCGTGGTTCATTTTTGAAGTTTATAATTAAGTAAATAATTGTACCATCCAGATATATTTGTCTCTTCCATTGCAATACTTTTACCTCTTTTTTTTTCCTTCTGTAATGAGTGGTATATAAATTTAATTTTAAGTTTCAGTACTGCTTTTCACATTCTCCCAAGTTTTTCTGCTTACAGAAATCAATGTTCCTTTTATTAACTGTATTTTAAAATTTACTATAGTAAGTTGATTTTTGTGTATGTGTGTACAGTTCTGTTAGTGTTAATGCATGTATAGATTTGTGTAACCACCACCACAGTCAAGATACAGAATAGTTCTGTCACCCTAGAAAACTCCCTCATTCTATACCTTCTGTAGTTATATACTTCCCTACCTGTGACCCTTGACAACTACTGCTCTGTCCTGTCACTATAGTTTTGTCTTTTTGAGAATGTCATCATATAAATGGAATCATACAGTATGTAACCTTTTTTCTTTCACTTAGTGTAATGCATTTGAGACTTACCCAAATCGTTACATGTATCAGTAGTTCATTCTTACTTATTACTGAGTAGTTTTCCATTGTATGGGTGTACCACAGTTTGTTTATCCCTAATGTTGCTTTCATTTATTTATTTATTTATTTTCCTAATGTTGCTTTTAAAACACAAAATTCTAAGTAATGATATGACTGTGATTATGCAGATCTTCTGATTCTCCTCTTACAGAATCTGCAAGAGGCAGTGATAGTGAAGATGAAGTTTTACGAATGAAACGCAAGAATGCAATTGCATCTGATTCAGAAGCAGATAGTGACACTGAGGTACCAAAAGGTACTCCAATTACTTCTTTTATATATCTGTATTTCCATCCCTCTCTCTGCATTTAACTGTAGTGCATTCCCAACCCTGGGCACTGGCCTCAGACTGCAAGACCCACAGAAGAGAGTGTGGATACATTTAGTGTACACAGGCAAGTTGTACAGATATGAGAAACTGCTTGCACTTAATTAGTTGAAGAACCTGCTTCATTTATAGTCAGAGTGAATCTGCTATTAGGGGCTGAGGCTCTGGTTGAGGTGGAGGTGGCAATGTCCATTCTTTTGTTTGAATAATGACAGTTCCAGCGCACCTTGTTAGCTTGTTCTTCTTTTTTTAAAAAATAAATTTATTTATTTTATTTATTTATTTTTGGCTGCGTTGGGTCTTCGTTGCTGCGTGTGGGCTTTCTGTAGTTGCAGTGAGCGGGGGCTACTCTTCGTTGCGGTGCGTGGGCTTTTCATTGTGGTGGCTTCTCTTGTTGCAGAGCAGGGGCTGTAGGCACACGGGCTTCAGTAGTTGTGGCATGCGGGCTCAGTAGTTGTGGCTCACGGGCTCTAGAGCGCAGGCTCAGTAGTTGTGGCACACGGGCTTAGTTGCTCCACGGTATGTGGTATCTTCCCAGACCAGGGCTCGAACCCGTGTCCCCTGCATTGGCAGGCACATTCTTAACCACTGCACCACCAGGGAAGCCTGTTAGCTTGTTCTTAAGTTCTTAATAGGTTAATATCAGATGAAGAACCTGATTCTTCAAGCTATGGTTTATTTATTTATTTATTTAAATTAATTAATTTATTTTTGGCTGCATTGGGTCTTTGTTGCTGTGGGCAGGCTTTCTCCAGTTGCGGTGAGCGGGGGCTACTCTTCATTGCGGTGCGCGGGCTTTTCATTGAGGTGGCTTCTCTTGTTGCGGAGCACGGGCTCTAGGTGCGCAGGCTTCAGTAGTTGTGGCACGCAGGCTCAGTAGTTGTGGCGCATGGGCTTAGTTGCTCTTTGGCATGTGGGATCTTCCTGTTAGTATAAAAGTTACAGCAAACATAAGTTTGATATGCACAGCCATTTTTGTGCTGAATGGTAATTAGGCATTAATGTTAAATAGCTTATATAAATTATCACAAGTTAACAGTATAACTAAAGCAAACTTTTAGAGAGTCAACTAGAGAGAAAAAGAGAGAGCTGGACAGAACAAGCTCTGGGGTTTACTTAAACATCTTTAGATCTATGTACGTGGACTTTGGAATCAGATGATCCAAGTTAGAATCTTTATGGTTCTATTGTACTTTCCAACTGTATGATTTTGGTCAAATTACTTACTTACTACACTTAAATTTTCTGATCTGTAAGAGGGAGATGATGCTAACCACCTAACAGCGTTGTTGTGAGAATTAGATATATTAATTATTTTATCTTTTTACAGTTATTTATTGAGAATCTGCTTTGTACTAGTACTATTCTGTGCACTCAGAATGTAGCAATAATCAAAACAGATAAAGACTTCTCCCTTGCAGAACCCATATTCTGGTGGGGTCAGTGTAAGGTAGGGATACTAATAACACAATAAGTAAATGAAATGTTAGATGGTGATAAGACCTAAGAAGAAAATAATCAAGTGGGGACGTGAGAGTGTTCGTGGATGGAGTTGTAGTTTTGGTGATTTTATCATATAGATGAACTTTTCAATACTTGTGACCTTCCTCCTTCCTCCTCTTTTAAAAAAAAAATTTTTTTTTTAGAGCAGTTTAAGGTTCACAGCAAAACTGAGGGCAAGGTAGAGATTTCTCATATATGCCCTGCCCCCACTCATGCATAGCTTGCCCCACTATCAACGTCCTCCACCAGAGTGGTACATTTGTTACAATTGATGAACCTACAATGACACATTGTAATCACCCCAAATCCATAGTTTACATTACGGTTCACTTCTTGGTATTGTACATTCTATGGGTTTGGAAAAATGTATGATGACAATGGATCCACCATCTTCATGTCATACAGAATAGTTTCACTGTCCTAAAATTCTCTGTGCTCTGCCTGTTCATCCCTCCCTCCTGCCTAACCTCTGGCAACCAGTGATCTTTTTACTGTCTCCATAGTTTTGCCTTTTCCAGAATGTCATAGTTGGAATCATATAGTAAGGAGCCTTTTTAGATTGGCTTCTTTCACTTAGTAATATGTATTTAAGTGCCCTCCATGTCTTTCATGGTTTTACAGCTCATTTCTTTTTAGCACTGAGTAATATAGGCATACCTTGTAATATTGCACTTCAGTTTATTGTGCTTCTCAGATACTGTGTCCTTTGCAAATTGAAGGTTTGTGATAACCGTGCATTGAGCAAGTCTGTTGGCACCATTTTTCTAACAGCTTTTGCTTACGTCATGTCTCTGTGTCACATTTTGGTAATTGTGATATTTCAAATCCTCCACCAGCAAAAAGATTATGATTCACTGAAGGCTCAGATGATGGTTAGCATTTTTTAGCAATAAAATATTTTATAATTTTTAAATAATTTTAAAATTTAAAGTGTTTTAAAATTAAGATATGTACATTTTTTTAGACATAATGCTTTTGCACACCTAATAGACTACTGCATAGTGTAAATATAACTTTTGTATGCCTTGGGAAACCAAAAATTTCATGTGACTTGCTTTATTGCAATATTCACTTTATTGTGGTGGTCTGGAACCAAACCCAAGATGTCTCTGAGGTATTCCTGTATTCCATTGTCTGGATGTACCAGTTTATCCTTTCACTTACTGAAGGACATTTTGGTTGCTTCTGAGTTTTGGCAGTTATGAGTAAAGCTGCTATAAACATTCGTGTGCAAGTTTTCATGTGGATATAAGTTTGCAGATCCTTTGGGCAAATACCAAGGAGCACAATTTCTGGGGCATGTGGTAAGAGTATGTTTAGTTTGGTGAGAAACTGCCAGACTGTCCTCCAAAGTGGGTGTACCATTTTGCATTCCCACCATCAGTGAATGAGAGTTCCTGTTGCTCCATATTTTTGTCAGCATTTGGTGTTGGCAGGGTTCTGAATTTTGGCCATTCTAATAGGTTGCCTCTTCTTTTTCAGTGGTCAGTCCTTCACCTTGTCTCGGTAACTCACTCCCATGGTTTTATCCTAGACCATGTCATTACCAATAATCATAACTCTTCTATAATCCCAATTTCAAGCAGCCTACTTTTTGACTGCCCTCCTGTCTTCCTGTCACCTCCTCTACTACCCCACCTTGATTTATTGATTTATTACAGATCGTTGTTGATGTTGTTGTTTTGCCTATACCTGGGTGAAGTTCTGCTTGAGAGGAGGGGGACCTGGGTAGACATGGACCTGTAATTTTAAAACTTGAGGAACTCTATAGAGAATAGGCCTGTGTAGAGTGCTTAAGCCCCAAATTTGAGTATCTAGATTGTAGGAGGATATTTTTAGGCTCCTGGGGAATAAAGGAAAGTGGAAGAACAAGGATGAAGTAAGTGAAGGGAGAAAGGAGTGCCTCCTGTGCAGCTTTGCCCTTCACTGGATTTGCCCCCTTCCCTCTCCACAGACATTCTCGTCAGATCTTTGAGAGCCAGGCTCAGAGTTGTGTTTGAGTGGTTTCTGGGTGCTTGGTCTAGAAACCTTGGGAATATGTTGAAGTGATAGATTTGAAGAATCATTGTTAAAGATACTAATACTGAGCATTTTTTTCTCCTATATGGAAGATAATAGTGGAACCATGGATCTCTTTGGAGGTGCAGATGATATATCTTCAGGGAGTGATGGGGAAGATAAACCACCCACTCCAGGACAGCCTGTTGTAAGTAGAATTACCAGTGAGAATTGGAGGAGAGTATTAAGTCTCTCCCTTACGCTGGGAAGAGGAAGTCGATGAATGAATTGCAGTATGAAAGTACAACAGGCAGATGACACTCTCAGTTAATTAGGGAACACTTGGTTATAAGGAGGGTTAGGAATAACTGCCATGGCACATCCCTCCGCGGAATACTGCTGAGCAACGAGAAGGATGTAGCTATTGATATACGCAGCAACTTGGATGAAGCTCCAGGTAATTATGCTGAGTGAGAAAAAGCCAGTCCCAAAAGGTTACATACTGTATGAATCTTACTTATATAACCTTCTTGACGTGACAGAATTGTAGAAATGGAGAAGGGATTAATGGATATTAAGGAGGGATGAGGGCAAGAGGGAAGTGGATGTGGCTGTAAAAGGGCAGCATGAATCTTTGTGGTGATGGAAATGTCCTGTGTCTGCCTGTATCAGGGTCAGTCTCCTGGTTGTGATATTGCGCTATAGTTTTGCAAGATGTTATCACTGGGAAAAAATGGATAAGAAAAAGAAAGAAAGAAAGAAAGAAAGAAAGCACTGCCCAGCATGAGGTTGGCGTCATACCTTAAGAGTCTAGACTGCAAACACCTGTGAATTGAGAACCATTGATTTAAATGTTTTTTGTGCTTTGTTGATAATCTTCTCTGATTTTAATTGATAGAGTGACTTCATATTGAAGTGCCGATTAATTTCACACTTCTATCGATGAATATGTGGAAGGTAGATTTATCACAAAAGAGATATTTTCTTATAGTGATGCTTCCAAACAGATCTTGTTTTCCATGAGGTTTTTGGGGAGTTGGTTGGTAGGGGATGGATGTTAACCCTAAAGTCATGTCTCATTATACTTCTTATCTACCTAAGCAATTAAAGTGTGGAAGTTGAGCTAGACCACCTCTAAGGTCCCATCAAGATCTAAAGCTCTAAAAAAAAAAAAAAAAAAAAAAAAAAAAAAGATCTAAAGCTCTGTGACTCTTTTACTAGGATGAAAATGGATTGCCTCAGGATCAACAGGAGGAGGAGCCAATTCCTGAGACCAGAATAGAAGTAGAAATACCCAAAGTAAACACTGATTTAGGAAATGACTTGTATTTTGTTAAGCTGCCCAACTTTCTCAGTGTAGAGCCCAGGTAAGGGGATCAGTTAATAGTGTTTTTTAATGTTGGATAGAAATATGTAGAATGTTGATATTTTTCTTATTTTGTATGAGTTGACTAATCACAAAATGGAAAACTGGTTATGTAGCTCTGAAAAAATAAATCAAGTATATACTGTGATAGAAAAAGTATGGACTATTGGTAAAGGAGACTTTTAATGCTTGTAATTGTTTTTAGCAGTCTGGTATTTCTTATGAATTAACAGACACCACAAGTCTTTGGTTGTTTCTGACTAATGGATCCCTGAAAAAGCTGAAATTGAGAGTGGTGAAGTTTGCTAGAGAAACTGCAAATGTCTACTGTAGCAGCCATGGTGGATCTAGAAAAACTAATGGTTTTGGACAGTTAAACAGTGTTGATGGGTATTATTCACTAAGTAACATGCAAGCTCTTGTGCGATTTAAAATTTTTTCCCTAAGCAAAATGATGTGGAAAGCTAGAGTATGTGTGGTCTACTCTTTGGAAGACATATAAGAATAAAGAATAGTTTGAATATTTAGCCTTGCTTGCACTTTATTTCAAGCAATGTGTATTAACACCAAATTTCAAGACGGTACAGTAATTTGAATGCTTCCTTATAGTTGACCATTATGATTTTTAATTATTGTGATTTTTTAGAGTTGCATTATATAACAGTAATGATATTTCTTACAAAATGTGATTAATGGTTTATTTTAAAAACAATTTGTAGACCTTTTGATCCTCAATATTATGAAGATGAATTTGAAGATGAGGAAATGCTGGATGAAGAAGGTCGAACCAGGTTAAAATTAAAGGTACTATTCTGTGCTTTTTTTTTTTTTCTTTTATAAAGTAAAACCTGGGAATATTAACTTGAGACTTGAGCTTTTGAAAATGATTTTTTATGTTTCTTGTTTAATCAACAAACAAATTATCTACCTTTTCAGAATATTTTTAGAAAGAAAATACGTAGCTTTTTCTCTGTAAAAGCTGTCACTTTTCTGTTACTTTTCTCACTGTTAAACTTTTTTGATGCTTTAAAAAAATTATTAGCTACTTCCTTCAGAATAAGTTGTACTGTGGTTTGGTGTTTAGAACAGCTACCTCCATACGTACTGTGGGTTAAGTTCTAACAACTTCCTGCAAGGGGAATTTCTTCAGGCTCTTTGATCTTAGGATGAACAAATCAGATACAAAAGGAGAATTTATCACTAGTACCTAACACTTTACTGTATGGCTGTCTTTGTATTCTTCCGATTGTTCTTGTTCACTATTAGGAGAGATTTTTATTGTACTAAATTCCTAATGCTTCTCTTTGATACCTTGTACTATCTGGTTACCTCTATCCAAGGACAGCCTCTAATCTTCCTTTAATCAAGGAGGATGTAAGTTTAAGCATATGCTTTAGAGCTGAGTTGTAGCAGAGAACAAGAAGCAGTTGGGACTTCACTGGTGGCGCCGTGGTTAAGAATCTGCCTGAGAATGCAAGGGAAATGGGTTCAATCCTTGGTCCGGGAGGATCCCACATGCCGTGGAGCAACTAAGCCTGTGCGCCACAACTACTGAGCCTGCGCTTTAGAGCCCTTGAGCCACAACTACTGAGCCCGTGTGCCACAACTACAGAAGCCCACGCACCTAGAGCCCGTGCTCTGCACCAAGAGAAGCCACCGCAATGAGAAGCCCACGCACTGCAATGAAGAGTAGCCCCAGCTTGCCGCGCTAGGGAAAGCCCGCGTGCAGCAACAGAGACCCAGTGCAGCCAAAAATAAATAAATAATTAAAAAACAAAAAACATGAAGCAGTTGAACTCATGATACTGAAATTGGAGCTATGCATTTACAATTCTTAAATCTGAAGGATTTCCTGTAAATATATTTTTTTTTTCCTGGTGGATGTTGTACATGGTGTTAAAATATTAAGAAGTGGCAATCTGGCATTCTTAGAATTCGGGCTGAAATTTTAGAGTAATTCCATCTCTTCAAGTGTGATAGATCCACAAGTACCTAAAGAACCTTGATATATAAGATGGTTTCTCTAAAGTGCATGGGCTTCCAAAGCTTTTCAGTGAAATGTCATTACTCCTGCCTCTTAATGGAAGTGGAAGTCAAATGAAAAAATGGAGATAAGCAGGCACCATTAACTTGGTCAAGGTCACACAATTAATAAGAATAGTACTTAGACTGTTTCTGATGTTTTGCTGTTCTTCTCCTTGCTTTCCCACCCCCCACCCCATCCCAGTCTCCATTAGGTTATCTCTTAATATTTTTCCTCAGAACATGTGCATCTGTTGATTTAGGCTGAGCACTGTGAATTTTTCATGCCTGTTTTAGTACCTCTGGCATTGTTCTATTGCTTTTCTTTCTCATCATTTATATAAATTAATGTGATAGTGCCTTATTTGTTTACTTTTTATTGATTTTTGCATTTTCCCCTCACGTTCTATGATGATACGTCAGCAAGTGTCAGTGTATCTGTATTTTAAGACCATGTAAATCAGACTGTAGTGTAGGCATCAGAGTTTAAAAGTAAGTAGTTTACTCTAAAACCTTGGTGCTTAGAGTACAAAATGTCAGTGTATAACAGACTTTTTTATTTTATTTTTAAAAATTTTATTTATTTTTTATACAGCAGGTTCTTATTAGTTATCTATTTTATATATATTACTGTATATATGTCATCAATCCTAATCTCCCAATTCATACTCCCTTTCCCCCCCAACCCCCTGCTTTCCCCCCTTGGTGTCCATACGTTTGTCCTCTACATCTGTGTCTGTATTTCTGCCTTTCACACCGATTCATCTGTACCATTTTTCTAGATTCCACATATATGTGTTAATATACGATATTTGTTTTTCTCTTTCTGACTTACTTCACTCTGTATGACAGTCTCTAGGTCCATCCACGTCTCTACAAATAACTCAATTTCGTTTCTTTTTATGGTTGAGTAATATTCCATTGTATATATGTGCCACATCTTCTTTATTACAGTGGTTCGTTTTTTTTTTTTTTTAATGTTGAATTACTTGTCACAGGCAAGCTCTTTTTTTTTTTTTTTAATTTTATTTATTTATTTATTTATTTTTGGCTGTGTTGGGTCTTCGTTTCTGTGCGAGGGCTTTCTCTAGTTGCGGCAAGCGGGAGCCACTCCTCATCGCGGTGCGCGGGCCTCTCCCTATCGCGGCCTCTTGTTGCGGAGCACAGGCTCCAGCCGCGCAGGCTCAGTAATTGTGGCTCACGGGCCCATTTGCTCCACGGCATGTGGGATCCTCCCAGACCAGGGCTCGAACCCGTGTCCCCTGCATTGGCAGGCAGATTCTCAACCACTGCGCCGCCAGGGAAGCCCCGTGGTTCATTTTTGAAGTTTATAATTAAGTAAATAATTGTACCATCCAGATATATTTGTCTCTTCCATTGCAATACTTTTACCTCTTTTTTTTTCCTTCTGTAATGAGTGGTATATAAATTTAATTTTAAGTTTCAGTACTGCTTTTCACATTCTCCCAAGTTTTTCTGCTTACAGAAATCAATGTTCCTTTTATTAACTGTATTTTAAAATTTACTATAGTAAGTTGATTTTTGTGTATGTGTGTACAGTTCTGTTAGTGTTAATGCATGTATAGATTTGTGTAACCACCACCACAGTCAAGATACAGAATAGTTCTGTCACCCTAGAAAACTCCCTCATTCTATACCTTCTGTAGTTATATACTTCCCTACCTGTGACCCTTGACAACTACTGCTCTGTCCTGTCACTATAGTTTTGTCTTTTTGAGAATGTCATCATATAAATGGAATCATACAGTATGTAACCTTTTTTCTTTCACTTAGTGTAATGCATTTGAGACTTACCCAAATCGTTACATGTATCAGTAGTTCATTCTTACTTATTACCACCATTTGTTGTTTGTAGATTTTCTGATGATGCCCATTCTAACTGGTGTAAGGTGATACCTCAATGTAGTTTTGATTTACATTTCTCTGATAATTAGTGATGTTGAGCAACTTTTCATGTGCTTCTTGGCCATCTGTATGTCTTCTTTACAGAAATGTCTATTTAGGTCTTCTGCCCATTTTTTGATTGGGTTGTTTGTTTTTTTAATATTGAGCTGTTTCTATATTTTGGAGATTAATCCTTTGTCTGTTGATCATTTGCAAATATTTTCTCCCATTCTGAGGGTTGTCTTTTCATCTTGTTTATAGTTTCCTTTGCTGTGCAAAAGCTTTTAAGTTTCATTAGCTCCCATTTGTTTATTTTTCTTTTTATTTCCATTACTCTAGGAGGTGGGTCAAAAAAAGATCTTGCTGTGATTTATGTCAGAGTGTTCTTCCTGTGTTTTGCTCTAAGAGTTTTATAGTGTCTGGTCTTACATTTAGGTCTTTAATCCATTTTGAGTTTATTTTTGTGTATGGTGTTAGGGAGTGTTCTAATTTCATCCTTTTACATGTAGCTGTCCAGTTTTTCCAGCACCAGTTATTGAAGAGACTGTCTTTTCTCCATTGTATATCCTTGTCTCCTTTGTCATAGATTAGTTGACCATAGGTGTGTGGGTTTATCTCTGGGCTTTCTATCCTGTTCCATTGATGTATATTTCTATTTTTGAGCCAGTACCATTTTGTCTTGATTACTGTAGCTTCGTAGTATAGTCTGAAGTCAGGGAGTCTGATTCCTCCAGCTCCGTTTTTTTCCACTCAAGATTGCTTTGGCTATTCGGGGTCTTTTGTGTCTCCATACAAATTTTAATGTTTTTTGTTCTAGTTCTGTAAAAAATGCCATTGGTAATTTGATAGGGATTGCATTGAATCTGTAGATTGCTTTGGGTAGTATAGTCATTTTCACAATATTGATTCTTCCAATCCAAGAACATGGTATATCTTCTTCATCTGTTTGTGTCATCTTTGATTTCTTTCATCAGTGTCTTATAGTTTTCTGAGTACAGGTCTTTTACCTCCTAAGGTAGGTTCATTCCTAGGTATTTTATTCTTTTTGTTGCAGTGGTGAATGGGATTGTTTCCTTAATTTCTCTTTCTGATCTTTCGTTGTTAGTGTATACGAATGCAAGAGATTTCTGTGCATTAATTTTGTATCCTGCAACTTTACCAAATTCATTGATTAGGTCTAGTAGTTTTCTGGTGGCATCTTTAGGATTCTCTATGTATAGTATCATGTCATCTGCAAACAGTGACAGTTTTACTTCTTTTCCAATTTGTATTCCTTTTATTTCTTTTTCTTCTCTGATTGCCCTGGCTACCAAAAACTATGTTGAATAATAGTGGCAAGAGTGGACATCCTTGTCTCGTTCCTGATCTTAGAGGAAATGCTTTCAGTTTTTCACCATTGAGAATGATGTTTGCTGTGGGTTTGTCATATATGGCCTTTATTATGTTGCAGTAGGTTCCCTCTGTGCCCACTTTCTGAAGAGTTTTTATTATAAATGGGTGTTGAATTTTGTCAGAAGGTTTTTCTGCATCTATTGAGATGATCATATGGTTTTTCTTCTTCAATTTGTGAATATGGTGTATCACATTGGTTGATTTGCATATATTGAAGAATCCTTGCATCCCTGGGATAAATCCCACTTGATCATGGTGTATGATCCTTTTAATGTGTTGTTGGTTTCTGTTTGCTAGTATTTTGTTGAGGATTTTGGCATTATATTCATCAGTGATATTGGTCTGTAATTTTCTTTTTTTGTAGTATCTTTGTCTGCTTTTGGTATTAGGGTTGGTGGCCTCATAGAATGAGTTTGGGAGTGTTCCTTCCTCTGCAATTTTTTGGAAGAGTTTGAGAAGGATAGGTGTTAGCTCTTCTCCAAATGTTTGATAGAATTCGCCTGTGAAGCCATCTGGTCCTGGGCTTTTGTTTGTTGGAAGATTTTGAATCACAGTTTCAGTTTCATTACTTGTGATTGGTCTGTTCATATTTTCTGTTTCTTCCTGGTTCAGTCTCGGAAGGTTGTGTATTTCTAAGAATTTGTCCATTTCTTCCAGGTTGTCCATTTTATTGGCATATAGTTGCTTGTAGTAATCTCTCATGATCCTTTGTATTTCTGCAGTGTCAGTTGTTACTGCTCCTTTTTCATTTCTAAGTCTATTGATTTGAGTCTTCTCCCTTTTTTTCTTGATGAGTCTGGCTAATGGTTTATCAATTCTGTTTGTCTTCTCAAAGAAGCAGCTTTTAGTTTTATTGATCTTTGCTGTCGTTTCCTTCATTTCTTTTTCATTTATTTCTGATGTGATCTTTATGATTTCTTTCCTTCTGCTAACTTTAGGTTTTGTTTGTTCTTCTTTCTCTAGTTCCTTTAGGTGTAAGGTTAGATTGTTTATTTGAGAATTTTCTTGTTTCTTGAGGTAGGATTGAATTGCTATAAACTTTCCTCTTAGAACGGTTTTTGCTAAATCCCATAGGTTTTGGATTGTTGTGTTTTTGTTGTCATTTGTCTCTAGGTATTTTTTGATTTCCTCTTTGATTTCTTCAGTGATCTCTTGGTTATTTAGTAACGTATTGTTTAGCCTCCATGTGTTTGTGTTTTTTACATTTTTTCCCCTGTAATTGATTTCTGTCCTCATAGCGTTGTGGTCGGAAAAGATGCTTTATATGATTACAGTTTTCTTAAATTTACCGAGGCTTGATTTGTGACCCAGGATGTGATCTCTCCTGGAGAATGTTCCACGTACCCTTGAGAAGAAAGTGTAATCTGCTGTTTTTGGATGGAGTGTCCTATAAATATCAATTAAATCTATCTGGTCTATTGTGTCACTTAAAGCTTGTGTTTCCTTATTAATTTTCTGTTTGGATGATCTGCCCATTGGTGTAAGTGAGGTGTTAAAGTCCCCCACTATTATTGTGTTACTGTCAATTTCCTCTTTTATAGCTGTTAGCAGTTGCCTTATGTATTGAGGTGCTCCTATGTTGGGTGCATGTATATTTATAATTGTTATATCTTCTTCTTGGATTGATCCCTTGATCATTATGTAGTGTCCTTCCTTTTCTCTGGTAACATTCTTTATTTTAAAGTCTATTTTATCTGATATGAGTATTGCTACTCCAGCTTTCTTTTGTTTTCCATTTGCATGGAATATCTTTTTCCATCCCCTCACTTTCAGTCTGTATGTGTCCCTGGGTCTGAAGTGGGTCTCTTGTAGACAGCATGTATATGGGTCTTGTTTATGTATCCATTCAGCCAGCCTGTGTCTTTTGGTTGGAGCATTTAATCCATTCACAATTAAGGTAATTATCGATATGTATGTTCCTTTTACCATTTTCTTAATTGTTTTGGGTTAGTTTTTTTAGGTCCTTTTCTTCTCTTGTTTTTCCCTCTTAGAGACGTTCCTTTAGCATTTGTTGTAGAGCTGGTTTGATGGTGCTGAATTCTCTTAGCTTTTGCTTGTCTGTAATGCTTTTTATTTCTCTGTTGAATCTGAATGAGATCCTTGCCTGGTAGAGTAATCTTGGTTGTAGGTTCTTCCCTTTCATCACTTTAAATATATCTTTCCACTTACTTCTGGCTTGTAGAGTTTCTGCTTAGAAATCAGCTGTTAACCTTACGGGAGTTCCCTTGTATGTTATTTGTCGTTTTTCCTTTGTTGCTTTTAATAATTTTTCTGTCTTTGATTTTTGTCAATTTGATTACTCTGTGTCTCGGTGTGTTTCTCCTTGGGTTTATCCTGCCTGGGACCCTCTGTGCTTCCTGGACTTGGGTGGCTATTTTCTTTCCCACGTTAGGGGAGTTTTCAACTATAATCTCTTCACATATTTTCTCGGGTCCTTTCTCTCTCTCTTCTCCTTCTGGGACCCCTATAATGTGAATGTTGGTGGGTTTAATGTTGTACCACAGGTCTCTTAGGCAGTCTTCATTTCTTTTCATTCTTTTTTCTTTATTCTGTTCCATGGCAGTGAATTCCACCATCCTGTCTTCCAGGTCACTTATCCATTCTTCTGCCTCAGTTATTCTGCTACTGATTCCTTCTAGTGTATTTTTCATTTCAGTTATTGTATTGTTCATCTCTGTTTGTTTGTTCTTTAGTTCTTCTAGGTCTTCGTTAAACATTTCTTGCATCTTCTCGATCTTTTCCTCCATTCTTTTTCCGACGTCCTGGATCATCTTTACTATCATTATCCTTAATTCTTCTGGAAGGTTGCCTATCTCCACTTCATTTAGTTGTTTTTCTGGGGTTTTATTTCATTCCTTCATCTGGAACATAGTCCTCTGCTTTTTCATGTTGTCTATCTTTCTGTGAATGTGGTTTTCGTTCCACAGGCTGCAGGATTGTAGTTCTTCTTGCTTCTGCTGTCTCCTCTGGTGGATGAGGCTGTGTAAGAGGCTTGTGCAAGCTTCCTGATGGGAGGGACTGGTGGTGGGTAGAGCTGGGTGTTGCTCATGCAGGCAGAGCTCAGTAGAACTTTAGTCTGCTTGTCTGCTGATGGGTGGGGCTGAGTTCCCTCCCTGTTGGTTGTTTGGCCTGAGGTGACCAACACTGGGGCCTACCTGGGCTCTTTGGTGGGGTCAATGGCAGACCCCAGGAGGGCTTACGCCAAGGAGTACTTCCCAGAACTTCTGCTGCCAGTGTCCTTGTCCCCGTGGTGAGCCACAGCTTCCCCCTGCCTCTGCAGGAGACCCTCCAACACTAGCAGGTAGGTCTGGTTCAGTCTCGTATGGGGTCACTGCTCCTTCCCCTAGGTCCCAGTGCGCACACTACTTTGTGTGTGCCCCCCAGGAGTGGCGTCTCTGTTTCCCCCAGTCCTGTTGAAGTCCTGCAGTCAAATCCTGCTAGCCTTCAAAGTCTGATTCTCTGGGAATTCCTCCTCCCGTTGCCAGACCCCCAGGTTGGGAAGCCTGACGTGGGGCTCAGAACCTTCACTCCAGTGGGTGGACTTCTGTGGTATAAGTGTTCTCCAGTCTGTGAGTCACCCACCCAGCAGTTATGGGATTTGATTTTATTGTGATTGCGCCCCTCCTACTGTCTCATTGTGGTTTCTCCTTTGTCTTTGAATGTGGGGTATCTTTTTTGGTGACTTCCAGTGTCTTCCTGTCGATGATTGTTCAGCAGTTAGTTGTGATTCCGGTGCTCTCCCAAGAGAGGGTGAGCGCATGTCCTTCTACTCCGCCATCTGGAACCAGTGTCTCCAGACTGTTTTTCAAAACCTTGATGTGTGATGGAAAATAACCATGGACCCTTGGTTTCTTGAGTGATGTTCTAGAGACTAGGCTGACCATTTTTAAAGAGTCAGTTGGTGGTATAATTAACTCTTTAATGAGCAAAGAACCAGGTACAGTTTATGTACCTCTATGAGGTCCTCTGGCTTTAGAAGTACTTTGATGTGTCTTTCATCCCAGTAGGGTAAGACGTAGGAGTGTTTTATCCTTTCATAGCATCATTATTTGAATCACCTTATATAATAGGAAGCATTTTTCAAAGTGGCTTCTCAGTTAATAATGGCCCATATGTGTCTTCGTACTTGCATGTGGCTAACCTATTTTGTATGAGAAGGAAGGCAGGAACTGTGACAGATCATTTCGTTTCTTTTATTCAGGAAAATTTAAAACATATACAGATATAATGAGAACAGTATAATAAAATCTCATGTACCCGTCACTCATTTCAGTGGTTGTCAGGTTGGACATCTTGTTTCATCTGTATTCCCCACCCCACCTTACCCAGACTATTTGTTTCCAAATCTCAGATTTGACATCATATTTAATTCATGAATATTATCGAGTTTTTAATCAACCAGCTTCATAGTTGTTTGTTTATATAGTGAGGACTAAAGAAGTAAAGGGGAAAACTGGAGGGAAAACATTCGGACTCAGTTGTAAAGGCAGTTGCAATTAACAGAGGAGACCCAGAAAATCTAACTGGGAGTGGGAGCAGCTGCTGTTAGGGTTGGTGGTGAGGGCAGAGGCGGAGGGAAGCTTGGGCTTAGATCTATCGGTTTTCAAAATGTTGGCTTCTCTTTGACGCCATCTTAATTCACGTTTTCTTTATCCTCGTGAGTTTATCCTTTTTTTAATTCTTTACTGTCATTTTAGTGTGTTTCCAGGATGCAGCAGGGATAAACTACATGCATTTAGTGTGCTTTATTTTCCTGGAAGTCCCATTGAGGTTTTTTTTTTTTTTAATTAATTAATTAATTAATTTTATTTTTGGCTGCATTGAGTCTTCATTGCTGCATGCGGGCTTTCTCTAGTTGCGGAGAGTGGGAGCTACTCTTTGATGCGGTACACAGGCTTCTCATTGTGGTGGCTTCTCTTTTTGCGGAGCACGGGCACTAGGGTGCATGGGCTTCAGTAGTTGTGGCACATGGGCTCAGTAGTTATGGCTTATGCGCTGTAGAGTGCAGGCTCAGTAGTTGTGGCGCACAGGTTTTGTTGCTGCATAGCATGTGGGATCTTCCTGGACCAGGGCTCGAACCCGTGTCCCCTGCATTGGCAGGCGGATTCTCAACCACTGTGCCATCAGGGAAGCCCCCATTGAGTTTTCAATTTCAATAATAGTGGTTTTCATTTTAGGAAGCCCTTGAATATTTTCCACATCTGCGTGGTGCTCGCTCTCCCCCACCCCAAACCACCTCCTACCCCCCACCCACCCTGTAAAGTGAAGATAAAGTTAGACTCTAAACCTGCTCAAACCTGGGGGTTTTATTTTCATAAGGTGATTTTTTTTTTCCTTACCCATGTGTGGGGAGCTTCCCTAGGCCAGTTGGCAGAGTTTTTTAGTCCCACATTTATTGGGTTTTTAGCTCTGTGAGAGAACCTGTTTATACAGGGAGTCTCAATCCTAAATTGCCATATCATATGGCCTCAAGCCTTATTTCTTGTCCTCCTAGCTCTTCCTGCGTCTTAAAACTTCTGGAGTTTACCACAGATTTAGCATCTGCTGAGATGCTCTGGCACTGAGCTCTGTCTCTGGTTCTAGCACTAGGAGCTCAGAAATTCACTTAAGCGTACTTTCTTTCCTGTTGTTATTTTATCCGGAATCTCTAGGTGATTAAAACAAGAGGGTTTCAGTGTCTGTTTTTCTGTCACTATCTATGCACATTTATTCTGTGATTTTGTGTCTCTTGAGGAGAGAAGAAGCACAAACTACAGTGTTCTGAGGCACTTGTGTTTTAAAACAGGTAGAAAATACTATACGATGGAGGATACGCCGGGATGAAGAAGGAAATGAAATTAAAGAAAGCAATGCTCGGATAGTCAAGTGGTCCGATGGAAGGTGAGCACAAATGCCTGAAGAGTATGGAAATACCCAGAATGTGGCTGGGAGGGATCAAGCTTTGGAGTATGACCTTATTTGGGGTACACCTCTTATTAAAGAATTTCCATTGTTTAGTCCCTGGCATTGCAAAGAAAACCTGAGAGAAATAAATAGGCAGTTGAGGGTCATACAGGCTGGTGGAAGACATTAAAAGTAGGCTGGAAATGTGACCATCCTCTTTGGCTCCAGCATAGTAGTCTGGAAAAGTTAGACCAACTTCCCTCCCTCCTTACAAATTGACGCTTTAGTAAAACTGCCTTTCACTGGGAAGGTGGTAGAAGCTGAGTGAACGTCACAGCATGTTTTACTTCTAAGCATAAACATACAGAGTGTTTTACTTCTGTGTAGGTCGTTTTCCACATCATGCCTTCTTTATTCTTTCCTTCCTTCTGAATTCTGTGTAAGGAGAGAAAGCAGGAGCTGAATCACATTTCAAGTGAAGTAAAATGATAGAGTGAAAGCTTTCTGACTTACATGTGAAGTGTTCCTTCTTTTCAGCATGTCCCTGCATTTAGGCAATGAGGTGTTTGATGTTTACAAGGCTCCACTGCAGGGTGATCACAACCACCTTTTTATAAGACAAGGTACCGGTCTACAGGGACAAGCCGTCTTTAAAACCAAACTCACATTCAGGTAATTACTCTCATCAACGTACTATTTGTTACAATAAAAGCGGTGAAATATAGGTGTTGTTCAAAGTGCCTGACTCCTGATTGGCATAACCGTGCAGTATAGTTCCCCAAAGACCAAGATCTGGTTCTCAGCTCTGAAGGTTCAAAGGCTATATTGTCAAGTTGCTGTTTCACAGGGAACCAGGTCATGCTAACTAAACTTCCAAGAGACTGTTATGTAAACCAGAATGTCAGTTTATTAATTCTAGTGATTACTATAACTGCCAGGAGGCCTAAGAATACTTGCAGGTCAGTGCAGTAATTAGAGGTTGTTAGTGTGCATGGGATCAGAGGAAAGGCAGTGAGTTGGTGGGTGTGAAGGCTGAGGTTATCTCGTTCTTTAGGCTGCTACATCCATTACCTCTCCAAGGATGTGTCCCCCAAGCAGCCCAGGATACTCAGGTCAGCTGGCGAGAGCATCCCCCTTGTCTAGGCAGCGTAGGCACTACAATGAAACATTCTTGTTTTTCTTTTCTTGATTCTAAGCAGACCATCCTCCTTGGGTAATGCTTATCTTTGGAGAGGACACAATATTCTTGGTTGTGACTTACAGTTTTGAAAATTGTAATGGTCAAGATTATAGGCTTTGGAATCAGATAGACCTGTATCTAAGTCCCATTTCCACTTGCATGACCTTGTGTAACTTTCTCAACCTTTCCTTGCCTCAGTTTCCTAATATATAAAATGTAATAATTATCTCATAGAGGAGCTGTGACAATGAAGTCATGTAATATGTAAAACACAAAAGTACAGTGCTTGGCACTTAGTATTCAGTAAATGCTGCTTAAGCCCATCCATTTACTGCTTCTAGAGAGTAATTGTGCTGTGCAAGCCTTTTTTACTCCAGCTTTCCGTATTTCACTTTACTTGTGAGATAAGAATGTTTTAGTAAGCTACAGAATGAAGAAAGTTCAGAATCCCCATCTAGTATATTGTTTTTGTGTCCCTGCGTATTTTTTTCTAGGGAATAGGAAATGGTCACTGGCCTCCTTTGATGTTGATGTGACTGGCTCACAAATGTATTTGCTAAACAGTGAGGTATTTTTGTTCATTTCCTGCAGACCTCACTCTACAGACAGTGCCACACATAGGAAGATGACCCTGTCACTTGCAGATAGATGTTCAAAGACACAGAAGATTAGAATCTTACCAATGGCTGGTCGTGATCCTGAATGCCAGCGCACAGAGATGATTAAGGTATGTTGGCTGAGCTTTATCCTGGAATTTTGGAATATTAAGAATAGCATTTCCTAAAATGTTGTTCATCATCTCTTATTGACCCACTATTTATCCTTCCAGCTGGCATGAACACGGAGCTGGTTTCATTTCCTAAGCATTTGGCAAATGGGTAATATGGTGATAGTCCTAAAACAAACCCTGGCTTGGGTTCTCTCCCACCAGGTCCTGAGAGTTAGGCAAACAGATGACTGAAAGAATCTGAACTTTCACAGATAATTTCAAGGATGATTAAATCATCTATGTCTGGTTTAGAGTCCATGTCAAAAATCAGTGGAAATGCTCGAGATATTTGGTCTAGGTAGAATATAAATAGACAAGAAGTTTCCCCCCTTTTCTCCTGAAGGTAGGGGAGCTGGAGGGACTTGAAGACTCCAGGACCACACTGAGAGATGCCCTAAGCCCTCCCTCACATCCTCAGCTTACATGGAAATGCACAAGGAATCAGCTAGTTTGTTCTTAATCCCTATTCTACTGACAGTGATTTTTACTCTATACTCAGCACAACCACATACTATTTCATGAAACAGTGTCCAGCAACAGGATTAGAGTTGTATGCAGTAATAAAGCAATTAAATGAGGAATCAAAGAAATGCCAGAATATCCCTGACTTCTCATACCCTGGCCCTGCCTAGTGAACCCCAATGTGTAGAAGCCAGGCAGATGGAAGGGAATGAAGGCTCTGCTTTGGGGCTCAGGGACCCTCCCCACCAGAACCTCCCCATCCTGCCATCAGGAGCTGTGGGGAGCTCTCTGGGTTGAGGGCCCCAGACTGGAATATCTGGGCACCATGGTAGTTTGGTGGAGCCTGGGCAAGTCAGGCGTCTGTCTCAGGGGTGAAGAGAACCCGCCTCCCTCAGGCATCCACTGGGCATGAACGAGGTTCCTCAGGCTGGTCGCCACACTCTGGGCTCTGCCTGGCAGCACAGGGGACGCTGCGGCTCCCAAGGCTGTGCCGGTGCCGGTTCTGATGGGGCGGTTGGTGTGAGGGAGGGAGGCTTTGCCTCTTCACCCTGTGTTGTCTTCACGCCTTCGAACTGAACAAGATGATGACCATGTGTGGTAACAGAGGTGTAAAATGGAGAGAACTGTACCCTCAGGACACAGGAACTGGTGTTGTCCTGGGCGAGGCGTTTACCTGTTCTTTACAGTAAAGTAGTTTCAAGGGGGCACTAAGTGAGTTCATTTTTTGTTTTAAAGTTCAGTAATTTATTTGCTTCTTTACAGAAAGAAGAAGAACGTTTGAGGGCTTCTATTCGTAGGGAATCTCAGCAGCGCCGCATGAGAGAGAAACAGCACCAGCGGGGGCTGAGTGCTAGCTACCTAGAACCTGATCGATATGATGAGGAGGAGGAAGGTGAGGAGTCCATCAGCTTGGCTGCCATTAAAAACCGATACAAAGGAGGCATTCGAGGTGAGTTTGGGCAGAAATTAAATGTCATCATGTCAGGGTCCAGGAATTTATCTTTGCATTGAGCATACTCTGAATGCTCAGTCACTGGACATTTTATTTTTAAGGAACCAGTGTTAATGAGTGAGACATTTTGAGGTCTAAAGAGCTGAAGAGTCATTGTGGAATCCTTTCAGGTCAGCCTGGAAGGGTAGAAGCTGCCTGTGCTCTCTCGCTTTCAGACTCATCCCTTGAGCTTCTGCTTTCTGATTTGAAAGTCTGCTGATTATATTTGGAACTTCTCTCAACTTTTTAAATTACTAGTTAAGAATCAAGAAGTTCAGTTTTTAAGAATCAGGAAGTTCAGTTTTTCAGCAAATACATGTGTTCTCTTTCAGAGTTCTCCATTGCATATTCCTTTCTTTCACAAGTACCAATAATTTATAATGGTTAACATTTATTCAGCACATACTGAATCCCAGGCAAATACTCAAACATGCATCCTATTGGATCCTCATAACAATGTTAAGACCCAGTTACTACTATTGTCTTGTTCTTTTTTTAAAAAATTGATTACTAAACTAATTATATTAGTTTCAGGTGTACAACCTAATGATTCGGTATTTGTATATATTGTGAAATGATCACCATAATAAGTCTAGTTAACTTCTGCCACCAAAGATAGTTACGGAATTTTTTTTCTTGTGATGGGAACTTTTAAGGTCTGCTCTCTCAGCAACTTTTAAATATGCAGTACAGTGTTATTAACTTTAGTCACCACGCCGTACATTACATGCCCGTGACTGATTTATCTTCTAACTGGAACTCGTACCGTTTGACTCCCTTCACCCTTTCCTCCACCCTCCACACCACACCTCAGGCAACTACTAATCTGTTCTCTGTATCTATGAGCTTGGTTTTTTGTTTTCCTTTTTTTTACATCCCACATACAAGTGAGATCAAGCAGTATTCGTCTTTCTCTGTGTGACTTATTTCACTTAGCATAATGCTTCAAGGTCCATTTTTGTCTTGTTCTTACTGAGGAATTGGAGACTTTGAGAGGTTGAGTGGCTTGCCCAAAGACACATAGTTGGTACGTGGACAGTTCTTGAACCAAGGCAATCTGACTTCTGAGGTGTCAGTCTCTAGAAGTTTCCCCACAGCCTGCAGCAAGATGTCATACTTAAAAAAGCAAACTGAACCTGAAGATGGAAGACCTGGACTGGACTGAGCTCTGCCACTTTTTGTTTTGTTTTGTTTTTGGCCGCACTACACGACCTGCGGGATCTTAGTTCCCCAACCAGGGATCAAACCCACTCCCTCAGCAGTGAAAACACGGAGTCCTAACCACTGGACCACCAGGGAATTCCCAACTCTCTCACTTTTTAGTTGGATGACTTTTGGAAAGTTACAGTACCTCTTTTCCGTTACCCTTATCAAGAAAAGAACAACCTATTGGTAATAGTATTTATACCATGATGAGGTTGTTTTGAGAATCGACTGACATAATACATATATATAAAGTACTTTATCCAGCCCTTGGCATATAACAAGTAGTAAATAAATGTTACCCAAAACTATTGTCATTGTTCTTACCACTCATCGGCTTCGGGCAAATGACTCCATATCTCTGAATACCGAGTTCCCCATCTGTAAAATGAGGATCTAATCCCCCCCAGGTTAGCTTTGATAGAGATTTGGGAATCACTGTACAATGTAAGGTATACCTTGGGTGACCATGTTCCTGGTTTTGCCCTGTTAGAATGATAAATTATAAGAACACTCAATTTTCCCTTTCTCTGACCATCCTGTGAAACTCCCTTCTCCTTTTTCACAGCAACTGCATTTTATTTATTTTGGGACTATAGTACAGAGACCTTTTATTTTTATTTTTTTGTTAGTGCAGATTTCCCACAGAAAAGATTAACTGTGGAAATACATCACATATACACTAAATAAAAACCAAAAAATTGAGGATTTTTTAGGGAAGAGTTATATAATATTCAGTTTCCCAGTGATTAAAAACCTAATGGAGAAGTTCATTAGCGATCAGTTCTGTCCAATAGTCAGATAGGCAGGGAGTGGGGAGAAGGAGAGAGCATTGGGTTCTGAGGTGAGGGGGTTGGTCTAACATCAGCTGTTCCTATTCTACCTGCGCTTCACCTGGGCTGGGGCATCAGCACAGGCTGTTATTCATCTCCATCTCCCTTTGAAATGTCCACTTGGCAACAAACCGTCTTTACAGGACCAGGAAACCACCTCTTGCTTTTATCTTTAAAATGTATTTTGGAATTAACTGTTACCCTGATAAAAGAATGACTCAGACTTTAAAAACTTATTTGGAAATAGTGGTATCTGTCTCTTTAATCAGCTTGCACAAGCCTTTTTAATATTTAAAAGTGGTCAGATACCAAAAAAAAAAAAGTGGTCAGATAAACCATTCTTGTACTTGAGAGGGTATGTGCTTCATTTCAACATATCTAAACTTACATTTACCTTTTTTTAAAAATAAATTTATTTTTATTTATTTATCTTTGGCTGCATCAGGTCTTGCTGTGCGTGGGCTTTCTCTAGTTGCGGCGAGCAGGGGCTACTCTTCGTTGTGGTGCGCGGGCTTCTCATTGCTGTGGCCTCTCTTGTTGCGGAGCACGGGCTCTAGGCGCGTGGGCTTCAGTAGTTGTGGCACACAGGCTCAGTAGTTGTGGCTCTCGGCTCTAGAGCGCAGGCTCAGTAGTTGTGGTGCACGGGCTCCGTTGCTCCGCAGCATGTGGGATCTTCCTGGACCAGGGCTCAAACCCGCGTCCCCTGCACCGGCAGGCAGATTCCTAACCACTGCACCACCAGGGAAGCCCACATTTACCTTTAAGTTTTAAAAACTTTTAATTATTTGTTTCCTCTGGAAAAAATGTACAACGGAACTAAAGATATTCATCAGAAGAAAAATCCGGGAATGAATGGATCATTGTCTTTGAAAGTCACTCACAAATCTTCTTCCTTTGCTTTCAGAGGAACGAGCCAGGATCTATTCATCAGACAGTGATGAGGGATCAGAAGAAGATAAGGCTCAAAGATTACTCAAAGCAAAGAAACTCACCAGTGATGAGGTAAACCAAATTTATTCAATTCTAGAGGTTTACCCTGTACCTACAAGTCAACTCCTGGAATGAAGAGGAGCTCACAGCGCAGGAGCACAGATAGATGTCTACACACTTCACTGAAGCTCAAAGAGATAAATGCAGTAACAGGACTAGGGGTGGCCCAGAGGAGGGTCTGATACCTCTGCTCAGAGAAGGAGACCTCTCGTTGGGTGTTGAAGGAAGAATGCTAAGTGTGCAGGGCAAACCAGCCAGGGTGGGCATGCCAGGTAGATGGAAAGGCCTGGGAGAAGACACATGGCCCTGAGATACCAAGGCTCGACTAGAGAACTAGAAATCATTAATGTGGGTAGATCAGAGCATGTATCTCAGCTTTCTTTTTCTCTTTTTGTTTATTTTCTATATATATATATTTTTTGTTTGTTTGTTTGTTTTTTTCTTTGTTTGTTTTACGCTTTTTAAAAAGCAGATACATTTTGAATTAACGCGTTATTTAAAATAGCATTAGATAGGGAGGGTGGGAGGGAGATGCAAGAGGGAGTAGATATGGGGATATATGTATATGTATAGCTGATTCACTTTGTTATACAGCAGAAACTAACGTACCATTGTAAAGCAATTATACTCCAATAAAGATGTTAAAGAAAAATAAAAAATAATATAGTATTAGAAGTTATTAACATGAGAAAGTGACATAATTTCTGCTTTTAGAGATTAAAACATTTTTAGGATCAATATTTTTGAAGCTCTGTAACTGTGGATTTTTTTTTTTTTTTTTAGTATATTTATTTATTTATTTACTTGGTTGCGCCAGGTCTTAGTTGCAGCAGGCGGGCTCCTTAGTTGTGGCATGTGGGCTCCTTAGTTGCGGCTCAAGGGCTCCTTGGTTGTGGCACGTGGGCTCCTTAGTTGCAGCTGATGGGCTCCTTAGTTGCAGCATGCAAACTCTTAGTTGTGGCATGCACGTGGAATCCCTGACCAGGGATCGAACCCGGGCCCCCTGTGTTGGGAGCGCAGAGTCTTAACCACCGTGCCACCAGGGAAGTCCCTGTAACTGTGTTTTAAAATTATACTATGAAGGAGCAGTTGGCAGAAGAGATCATGCTCCCAGGCTGCCGGCTCGTTTTCTGCTTGGAGTTCTCGTGGCCTGTGATGATTCGGCCTCTGCTCTCGACCCGGGGTCCATTTGTCAGGCATCCCGGTCAATATATTTTTCAAATTACAGAAATAATTCTTATGGTAGAAAAATCTGTGTTCTTTTTATTTAGATGAACTCATATTTGAAATAGTATTGAGTAATTCAAGAAAATAAATTTCCATCTATTTTGAAATAATAAATTTTCAAAGGAATTTTAACTTACGTTTTTGACAGTATCCTCTTCAAATTATAAGAGTACAGGTGCTGAGAAATGGTAAGTCTTTTTTCAAAATATAATTGACATGTAACATTATATAACATTATATTAGTTTCAGGTATACAACATAAAGATTTGATCGATATATGTATATATAGCAAAATGATCACACCACAATAGTTATATGTTTAGTTATAGTTATATGTTTTTTTCTTCTGATTAGAACTTTTAAGATCTATGCTCTTAACAACTTTATATTGTACAATACAGTATTTATTTATTTATTTATTATTTTTGGCTGCGTTGGGTCTTTGTTGCTGCACATGGGCTTTCTCTAGTTGTGGCGAGCGGGGGCTACTTTTTGTTTTGTTTTGTTTTTTAAATTTTATTTATTTATGGCTGTGTTGGGTCTTCATTTCTGTGCGAGGGCTTTCTCTAGTTGTGGCAAGCGGGGGCCACTCTTCATCGCGGTGCGCGGGCCTCTCACTATCGCGGCCTCTCTTGTTGCAGAGCACAGGCTCCAGACGCGCAGGCTCAGTAATTGTGGCTCACGGGCCTAGTTGCTCTGCGGCATGTGGGATCTTCCCAGACCAGGGCTCGAACCCGTGTCCCCTGCATTGGCAGGCGGATTCTCAACCGCTGCGCCACCAGGGAAGCCCCGGGGGGTTACTTTTTGTTGCGGTGTGTGGGCTTCTCATTGCAGTGGCTTCTCTTGTTGCGGAGCACAGCCTCTAGGCAGGCGGGCTTCAGTAGTTGTGGCACGCGGGCTCAGTAGTTGTGGCTTGCAGGCTCTAGAGCACAGGCTCCGTAGTTGTGGCGCATGGGCTTAGTTGCTCTGTGGCATGTGGGATCTTCCCGGACCAGGGCTCGAACCTGTGTCCCCTGCATTGGCAGGCGGATTCTTAACCACTGTGCCACCAGGGAAGCCCACAATACAGTATTATTAACTGTAGTCACTATGCTGTACATCACATCCCCATGGCCTACTTATTTTATTTGTCTTTTTATTTATTTATTTTTTAAATTAATTAATTTATTTATTTTTGGCTGTGTTGGGTCTTTGTTGCTGTGCGCGGGCTTTCTCTAGTCCCGGCGAGCAGGGTCTGCTCTTCGTTGCGGTGCGTGGGCTTATTGTGGTGGCTTCTCTTGTTGCGGAGCACGGGCTCTAGGTGTGCTGGCTTCAGTAGTTGTGGCTCATGGGCTTTAGAGCACAGGCTCAGTAGTTGTGGCACAAGGGCTTAGTTGCTCCGCAGCATGTGGGATCTTCCCGGGCCAGGGCTCGAACCTGTGTCCCCTGCATTGGCAGGCAGATTCTTAACCACTGCACCACCAGGGAAGTCCCTATTTAAGTCTTTTTAGATTATTGTTATCTTTGCTGTTCTTGAATTTTGCTATGGTATCTTACTTTGTATTTCTTTTTATTTTCCTTATTGGGATTTGTTAGATTTTCTGAATCTGTAGATTGGTATCTTTCATCAATTCTGAAAATTTCTCAGCCATTAATTCTTCAGATATTACTTCTGCACCATTCTGTCTCTCCTTTCTTCATGAAACTCTGATTAGATGCATGTTATTCCTTCTTACTTTATCCTCCATGACAAATCCTCAATCTGTCTTTCATATTTTCCATGTCTTTATCTCTCTACATTCTAGGACAGTTCTTCAGAGCCTTCTAGTTCAGTGGTTCTTTCTTTAGCTGTCTAATACATTGTTAATCTCTTGCATTGAATTTTTACTTTGTTTCAGTTTTTTATCTCTAGAGGTTTAGTTTCTTTTTCTAATTGGTCATTTTCAAAAATTTTGCTCCTAAATTATATTTTTCAGTTTCTCCTTTTAATGTCTTTAAATATTTTAAACCTACATGTATGGTCTTTTATGTCTCATAATTCCAATGTCTAAAATCTTTACATGTGTGATTTTACTGCCAATTACTTCTGCTGGCTCTTTTTCATGATGACTTATTTCTCCATGTGTTCTGCAATTAAATGATTGATTTACTTAGCTCAGATCAATGGGAATTTTTGTGGCCTAGATTGATGGATTCCTCCAAAGATGGTATATATTTGCTTCTGCCAGGTACCTTGGGACCACTTTAAATTATATTCTTGGAATAAGGTTTTCTTAGTTTTACTGGAAGGATGGGTTCTGACTTGTGGTTATGAATTTTCCTAGAAATTTTTAATTTTTTGTTTTAATCCCCTGTTAATTAGTTCTAATGTTAGAGATTAGAAATTATCCTTGCAGGCATTTAGAACAGGGGTTGGCAAATTACATCCCACTGACCTAATCTGGCCTGCCACCTGTTTTTTCAAATAAAGTTTTTTAGGAATCCACCCATGGTTATTCGTTTATGTATTTGTCTGTGGATGTTTTCCTTCTATAGTGACAGAGTTGATTAGTTGCAACAGAAACCATACATATGTCTTGTAAAGCCTAAGACATTTATTCTCAGGCCCTTTACCAAAAAGGTTTGCTGACCCCTGCCTCAGAGAAATCGGCCTGGGTTTATTTCTAGTTCACCTGAACACTAAAGATACAGTCCTTTGGGGTCTGCTATTAATCTGCTCCACTTGGCCTTTGTCTCCTGTCCTCAGCACCCTGCAAGGCATAAAACCAAAGCTCATGTTCACACAGTTTGGTAAATGTCTTCAAGGAGAAAGCCTGCTTTTGTGCTGTGCTTTTCTCTGTGGGTTCTTGCTTTTGCTTAATTTTTGGTCTCTGATTACACGTTATTTTCTTGCCATCACTTTGGTTTGTTTATAGTTTTTCATCATCGTAATTTTCAATGGGAGGGTTATTCAAAGGATTGTTCTGCCATATTGTGGGAACATTGTTGTGTTTCTGTTATTCATGATTTTAATGTATTTTGATCATTTTAGCCTGTGAACTGTGAGCTTCTGTGAGCTCTTTTCTCATGTGAAACAGAATTTTGTTCTTGCGTTATTGTTAATTACAACATTTAATATTTCCCAGTCTTTCTTGAAAGTGGCATGCTATGGAAGATAGCTAGACAAAAATTGTTAAATTATTCTGCAACATACTTGTTTTAAATTAGATAGGAAACATCTTAATCATGCATTTATAGTGTGTTGAACTGTTGGCAAACAGGAATCCTCATCTAAGCAGATGCCGGTTTATTTTTTGGCAAGCAGAAACTGTGAATAAAAATTGAAAAGTGCCATGGGACTTCTGTTTATTTCTAGTATTCTCAGAAACGAGATTTCTAAATGTGATCCATCAAATAGTCTTCTTCCAGTCTGGGCAATTGCAAACCTGTAACTCTCTGAGTTAAAAAATGTCTCTTGCGAATGCCTCCTAGCTGTCTGTTATAGGAGCTACCCTCTACCTTCCGCACCCAAATACTCGCTGTTAAGTCTTTCTGTACCCCTCCCTTCCCCTTTCCTGACAACAGAGACTTTACTTCTGCCTGGACCTCCCAACCCCTGCCTCTGCCTCCCCTTATTGCCCCAGTTCAAGTCCTGGCATGGGTCACAATGGGAGAGAGGAGGAAAGGGGTCAGACCTGCTCTAGGTCCCTCTCCTTATTTGCACACTAAACCCTACCCACATGCCATGAGCCTAGTTATTCCTCTGAGATAAAGCGAGTTTTCAGACCCTAAGTTCCCACCCCAGAGAACCACCGTTGTCACCAGAGCATTCCTTGATATGGGGAAAGGGCATTGGTCTGGATTAGAATGAACTGGATTACTGAATCTTGGGCTATTTTATACTACTTGTATGGCCTTGAGCAAGTCATCTCACATTTCCAAGTCTGTTTCCTCGTCTGTTCTGTGGGATTTATGCTCGCTGCCTTGTAAAGTTGTATTATAGTAAATAACAGATATGAAAGTGGGTGAATGATAGCTTCCCTTCCCCAACAGGGTCTAAGTTACAAAAAAGGAGAGAAACAGAACTTTTTATCCTCCCTTATTTTTGTAAGCAGTGAAAACTTTAGGAAACCTAAATTACAACAAAAGTGGAAAGATGGGTAGTAGGAGAAACCGTGGAAAAGGGAAAGACTCCCGTGGGAAGGAACATGCAGACAATGGGAAGGAAGCGGATCACTGCCAGGCCTCAGCTTTCTTGGATGAAAGAGACGACCTGCCAAGGACTGCCTAGAATGTGGTGCTGGTGGTCTGGGTCCTCTCCATGCCTCTCTTTCCTCCCCCAGCTCTGCCTCGTGGAGCCTCCGCTCCCCCCCCCCCCCCCCCCCCCGTCTGCCCTGCCTTACCGGTTAGAGGCCCCGCTGTTTATGGAGCCATCAGCAACTTGGAACCGGGGTAATCCCCGCTTCCCCTCCAGTGTGGTTGGGATTCTGAATGTGTTTCCCTGGAAGCCTTGACACTCTTGGTGTTGGTCACTTATACTGTAAGACACCCTTATTTGTATATATTCTTAGGTATATTTTGGGTTAAATAAACTCTGAGAACTGGTTTATAATGTGAGTTTTACAATCAGTCTAAAAAGTAAATTGTTGGAAGACAACTCCTCCATAACTGTGGGCTGCCTGTTCCTGTGTCTTTAGGGACCTGCATTCATGGCTGTATTAGGAAGCTTTGTGTTCATCTAATACGAGTATTTTTGTCATTTGTTGCATTTACATGGCACAGAGATTGATTCCAGCCAAGTTCAGTAAGGGAGAATCCCACACACCTGGTTTCACAAAATGAGGTCTCCTGAAGGTTGCCACTCAACTTTCTAAGTCCTGGGAGTAGCAGGCCTGCATGCCTTTGCTGGGCTTTACTGTGCTTGTCTGTAGCCGCCGGGGAAGTCGGTCTTGAAAGGATTTTCAAAGCAGAATTCCAGAGCGTCTTACCCGAGACAGTGGATTAGAACCGGTGCCGATTAGACTTCTTTGGGAGAGCTTTGACCTGGCTCCTGACTTCCCAGCTGCTTGGCCCTGTCTAGGATCCTTTAGTACAGGCTCTACCACCTTTTAGACGTACCATGCCAGTTATTCTTTTATTCACTCAAATTTAAACCCATTAAAGAATTTTAGAGCTGAAGAGACCATATACACTGAAGTTTACTTGGGGAAGGTTGCCACAAACCAGGCTGGCATGTAAAGAGTTTAAGATAAGATTCATCAGCTGAAAATAAATGAAAAGTGGTGGTAGTAGTGAATGTGCTTCTTGCCTTTGCCAGTGTGGGGTTGGGAGAGAAGTGTCTAGGTTTGCTCAAGGCTGGGAAGTAGAAAGGAGGCTTGTCACAGCCTGGGGGCAGGATCCATCCTCCAGGCTTGCTGTTGGGGTAACTTTATTGCTGCCAGCTGGGAAGTACGTGCAGGAGGACTTCTGGACCTCTTCCTGTGGATCCGTAACTTACCCCTTTGAGTTCTCCTATGACTTCAGGTCTGTGGGATGCATTCGGGATAATAAGGCAGGAAACAAGTGTGAGATAGTATTTATAGTTTGCTCCTCAGAGGACCGGGCATCAGAAAAAGTGGCTATGCCAGCTTGTATGCTACATCCAGAAGCATTCTCTGGACAGGGTAGTAAGATGCTTGGCCTTCCCCAACTTCAACCTTTAAACTTTGTTCACCCTGTTTTCTTTTTGGTGAGGAGTCTTGTTAAGGCAATTCTGGAGTATCATATTTAGTATCATTTCATTTTAATCAATTTTTGATATTATTTAATGTTGATCTGTTCAAATTCTATCTGTAAAAAGTGTTTTTAGAAAACTTCCCGAATTTTTTGTTTCTATTAGAACATTATACAACATGACTTTAAGCAGTGGAAATTTGTGTATGAAGGCCTTTAATTTCTTCAAAAATTTTTTTCAAATATTAAAAAAAATCTTTATTATGTGAGTTTTTAGTACATCCAAAACAAGAAATGGTTATTTTTAAAAATTGACAGTCTTTAGAATGCTTTTTAGATAACGAAGAAGTGAAATGCTCAGCAAGTGGAGAAAAAAGTTTAAGTAAATACCTAATTATGGTCAAAATAGTCAGCAGAACAAGTGGTTATATAGGCTGACTTCTTTGGGAGAGCCCTAACTCTTCCCAGGGCAAAGCCCGTTTCCACTTTCCTGCAGCTCTTCTCCATGTACAACAGCTTCTTCCCCCTGTGAGACTGGGTCACAATTGCTTAGCTCGCCCTCATGGGCCTGAAATTGGGTTTTAGGGTTAGTTTT
Source organism: Balaenoptera acutorostrata (assembly GCF_949987535.1). Classification (NCBI taxonomy): domain Eukaryota; kingdom Metazoa; phylum Chordata; class Mammalia; order Artiodactyla; family Balaenopteridae; genus Balaenoptera; species Balaenoptera acutorostrata. The sequence goes on from NC_080066.1 coordinate 84,884,321, forward strand.
GTTATTACTCCGTAGTCAGTTTGAATGCCTCTAGTACTTGTAGATTTGGAAACTGGCCATGACCTTAACCACTGGTTTTATTCAGCTGGTAAATGTTCTTATTAAAAGTTATGTTATTTTTGGGTTTTCAGAGGGTTATTCAGCTCAGAGCTACTTTTGATAAACCTTTCTAGAAATATTCTCTATGAACTTTTAGATTTTTTAAATTTTTATCTGTTTAGGAAGGTGAGCCTTCTGGAAAGAGAAAAGCAGAAGATGACGATAAAGCAAATAAAAAGCACAAGAAGTACGTGATCAGTGATGAAGAGGAAGAAGATGATGATTGAAGTAGAAAATGTGAAAACTATGTATTTTATTGTACAGTTTGTTTTATAAATATGATGTAAACATGAGTTATTTTGACCAAAATAAATTGATTTGCTTTTGAGTAATTTTAATTGTAATAAAAAAATTTTAAAAGCAGGTCTCTGTTCAAGAAATTGACCCCTCCCAAAGCAGGCTGATTTTGTTAATGCTTTACACTAAGTCTTAGGTTTTAGTGAATTCCTCCCAGGTCCCACAAAGAAGCCTGGCAAGGGCCAGGTGAAGCGAGTGAGGCATTCTTCTGGGGTGCAGAGTTTTAAAAGGGACACAAAAAAGCCTCCATAATTGTATTTGTTTGCTAGGTCTGCTGTAGCAAAGTACCACAAACTGGGTGACTTAATACCACAGAAACACATTCTCTCACAGTTCTGAAGCCTAGAAATCCTAAATAAAGGTGTCGGCAGAGCCACGCTCCGTCTAAAGGGAAGAATCCTTCCCTGCATTGTCCTAGCTTCTGGAGGCTCCCAGTAATCCTTGGCTTGTAGCAGCATAACTCCAATCTCTGCCTCTGTCCTCACATGGCTTGTTTCCCTGTGTGTCTGCTCTGTGTCTTTCTGTGTCTCTGCTCTGTGTCTCTCTGTGTCTCCAGATCCCACTCTCCTTTCAGGACACCCATCAATGGGTTTAGGGTCAACCCTAATCCAGTGTGACCTCATCTTAACTAATTACATCTGCAAAGATCCTATTGCCAAATAAAGTCACATTCTGAGGTTCTGGGTAGATATGAATTTTGAAGGGTCCCTATTCAGCCCACTACAGTAATCAAGTTTAATAACACTGTAATACAACATTTAAAAAAAATAAAATTAATGTAAAAATATGATGAACAAAATGTCAAAAATTCAAATAAAGATGATCTAACAGGGCTGGGATTAGGGTAAGGCAAGTGAGAAGAGTGGCACAAGTACAGAACTGGATGGATCGTCTCTTTATTTGAAATTTTGATGTTTTGTTTATGGGAGTTTTGTGCATGGAGTTTAAAATGTATTGCAATATTATTTATCTTGATCACTGAGTTTCTGGCACCACTTATATTTTTCACCAAAGTGAGTATCTCACGTGTTGCATCCTAGTTGTGGCCCTGCTTTCTCACAGCGTGGTGGCTGGGTTCCAACGGTGAGTACCCCAAGAGAGCTGTATTACCTTTTTTCAAAATCCACCACATTCTGTTCAATAGAAGTGAGTCACTGATGTGAGCTCATATTCAAAGGGAGGGAAATTTGACTCCTCTCGATGGTAGAAATGGCAAAGAATTAGCAGATATATTTGAAATCCATTATTTAAGATATGTATTTGTCTTTTCTGCAGTGCTCTTCTACACAGACTAATCTTTCCCTTGTGAACGGACTAGGGCTGTAAATACAATCTAGGAGTGGTGGCTTGTGGGAGGCTTACCCTGAAGCCTGGTTATAGAGGAGTGACACTGAAAGAGAATAAGGTCCTAACTCACCACTGTGTCACTCTCCTAAACTCAGAAACCTTCAGTCCCTTGCTATTTCTTGGTTAATCAAGTTGAAACTCCGATGCCTGTCTCTTGAGAGCCTTCCTTTTGACTCTTTCCTTTCCAAGGCAACATTGTTTTTGTTTTTTTGCTAGCAGACACATAGGTGACAGTGATTGAGCTCTTGTCTGTTGCCTCCAAACCTGCCCTTCTCTACAGAGCTTGGCTATGCAGGGCCAAGGCTCTGCAAGCACATTTCAGCTTTGCCAGCTGCCCCCTGTTAGGGGGCGCCAGAGAAAACCGGGAGCCTGGATAACAAAGAAAAGATTGCTCCTTCCTGTTTGTTTATGGAACTTTTCTGGGGGCTTCCTGTTGACCTGCAGTCTTTATAAGGGGGCGCAGCAGCAGCAGTAGTCTCTTCCCACAGCAGCTCAGTCCGGTTTGCAGTTTTACCAAGACTTGAAGAGACAGCTTCATTGTACTCCCAAGAGATGTCAGTACCAGCTGGACACTTCTCTTCCTCAGGTATGAGTTTCAGCTCCAAGGAGCCCTGTCTGTAAGTTTGTAAGTTTAATAATAATTTTAACTTTCCCCTTTGTTCCCTCATCTCTAGGGGTGGAAGTTGCTCTCTGAAGTTGCTAATTCTGTGATCCCTTAGGGAGTTCTCTTTGTACTTTTTGTAACCAAATCAACAACTTTAAACCTAATTACAATTTTTAAAAAATATTAAGATCTATCTGTGTAGACAACTGGTATGTTTTCTGTTGCCCAACTTGGACCTGACTGGGCAGTCCAGGAAGCAAATCCTCAAAGATGACATGTGTAGATTGGTTTGGGTCTGAGCTCCTCACGGATGGGAAACAGGATGCTGGTGGTGCCTCGGCATCATGATGAACCAGATTATCCCCTGTGATTGAGGGCTCAAGCGGCTGCTACACTTGTTAGGCAGTCCTGATGACTAAGGACTGTGGTGTGGGATGGATGCTTCCGAGTGCCCTGGAACACTTACAGAAAGTCGACAAGCTTAGGTTAGTTTTGGTTTGTTTGTAAATTTTATTGAAGTAGAGTTGATTTACAATGTTGTGTTAATTTCTGCTGTACAGCAAAGTGATTCAGTTATATATTCTTTTTCATATTCTCTTCCATTAGGGTTTGTCACAGGATACTGAATATTGTTCCCTGTGCTATACAGGAGGGCCTTGTCGTTTATCTGTTCTCTATATAATAGTTTGCATCCACTAATCCCAAACTCCCATTCCTTCTCCCCCCACACCCCCTCCCCCTTGGTAACCACAAGTCTGTCCTCTATGTCTGTGAGTCTGTTTCTGTCTTGTAGATAGCTTCCTTTGTGTTGTATTTTAGAGTCCACATATAAGGGATGTGGTATTTGTCTTTCTCTTTATGACTTAACTTCACAGAAGCTTAGGTCTTTAAACGTTCGGCTCAAGTCATGGTCAGAGAACCAGGGAGCACTTGTGACAGCCCTAAAGGAATCTCATATCTTGTAGTCAGAGGGCTGAGGTAGCTGAAAAATCAAACGCATGTAATTGTGTGGTTGCAGAACTACAACATCAACTGAATTCACAGCCTCTTCAAGTCTCTCATGTGAAAGGGTATTGATTGAGAAAGAAACTAGGAATGGGGATTTCTGTTTGGATTCAGATAAAGCTGAAAAACAAATTTTCTAGTCCCTCTGAGCCTGCCTTGCCTGTGAGAAGCAGTCTGCCTTCCTATATCTGAGGGAAAAAAATTTTTTTTAATTGACATATAGTTGATTTACAATATTATATTAGTTTCAGGTGTACAAAATAGTAATTCAAATATTCTTATAAATTATATTCTGTTTAAAGTTATAAAATATTGGCTATATTCCCTGTGCTATACAATATATCCTTGTGGCTTATTTATTTTATACACAGTACTTTGTACCTCTTAATCTCCTTCCTCTATTTTGTCCCTTCCCCCTTCCCTCTCACCACTGGTAACCACTAGTTTGTTCTCTATATCTGTGAGTCTGTTTGTTTTGTTATATTCACTGGTTTGTTTTATTTTTCAGATTCCACATATAAGTGATAACATACAGTATTTGTCTTTCTCTGACATTTCACTAAGCATAATACCGTGAAGGTCCATCCATGTTGTTGCAAATGGCAGAATTTCATTCTTTTTTAATGGCTGAGTAGTATTTCATTGTACATACATACCACATCTTCTTTATCCATTCATCTGTTGATGGACAGGTTGCTTCCATATCTTGGCTATTGTAGATATTGCTGCTATGAACATTGGGGTGCACATATCTCTTTGAATTAGGGTTTTTGTTTCTTTCAGATATATACCCAGGAGTGAAATTACTGGATCATATGGTAGTTCTATTTTTAGTTTTTTTGAGGAACCTCCATAGTATTTTCCATAGTGGCTGCACCAATTTACATTCCCACCAACAGCATACAAGGGTTCCCTTTTCTCCATATTCTCCCCAACATTTGCTATTTGTAGACTTTTTGATGGTAGCTATTCTGACAGGTGTGAGGTGATATCTCACTGTGGTTTTGATTTGCATTTCCCTGAATGATTAGTGATGTTGAGCATCTTTTCATGGGCCTGTTGGCCATGTGTATGTCTTTGGAAAAATGTCTATTCATGTCTTCTGCCCATTTCTTAATCAAGTTGTTTGTTTTTTTAATGCTGAGTTTTATGAGCTGTTTATATATTTTGGATATTAACCCCTTATCGGTCCTATCATTTGCAAACATTTTCTCCCATTCAGTAGGTTGTGAAACTAGTCTTCTTGCTTGAAAATGCTGTAATAACATCACTTGGGGCAGTCTGCATTCCCCTCAAGAATCACCCAGCTGAGTGCTGTCTGACCTACTTTTTACCAGCAGACCCATCACTACGATCTCATCATACTCTGGCAAAGAAAGCACAAACTCTGACTGAAGAAGAAATAACTTACACACCAAAAGAATTGCAAGATTTTGCTATTAAATATGAGCAAAAGCCTGGGGAATGTGTGTGGACGTGGATTCTAAGAATGTGAGATGAAGGAAAAACACTAACTACCTTGGGCCAAATTTACTGATACGGGTGTACTTATATTGATATATACTGGTTTTGATGTGTTAGGACATATAGCTGGACATGGCTCTATACTTGATGGGTTCACCAAAAAAAACTCAGTGGTGGCCTTCATTTAATGAAGTTGAGATACCAAAGCTTCCCTGGCTTTGTGCAGAGGGAATTCAAAGACAGGGAGATAGGAGTGTCAGAGTAGACATATTTTGTGTGACCTGCGTACCATCCCCCACCTTCCCTAACTACACTCCCTGAGAGCGCCAGCTTAAAACAACAAACATTTAATATATCTCACCGTTTCTAAGGGTCAGGAGTGGTTTAGCACTGGCTCAGGGTCTCCCACAAGGCTGCAATCAAGATGTTGGCTGAGACTGTATTATTTAAAGGCTTGCCTGGCTGGGGCTGAGGGATCTGTTTCCGAGATGGTTCACTCACGTGGCTCTTGGCAGGAGGCCTCAGTTTGTCACTGCATGAGCCTCTCCACAGCAGTCTGAGTGTCTTCATATCACAGCAGCTGGCTTCCTCCAGAGCAAGTGACCCAAGGGAGAAAGAGCAAGGCAGAAAAGCCACAATGTCATGCAGAGACTTGGAAGTGAGGCTGTATTCTATTGATCACATGGACCAACCATGATACCTGTGGGAGGGGACCACACAAGGGCAAGAATACCAGAGGCAGGGATCCCTGGGATCCACCTTGAAATCTGGCTATCACAGCAGCTTGGCCTTCCACCCACTAACTTTGCTGTTTTCCTTCCCTGTAGACACTCTTGTGAGGCTTCTGAGGGCCAGGCTCAGGGAGTCAGTCTGATCATGGTTTAGTGGAGGTTTGGTTTATGCATCTTGGGAATGTGTTGAAGTGATGGGCTAAGAACTGTGTGAAGAACTTCAGTGAGAGAAATTAATACTGTGCATTTTCCCCCCAACGTTGAAGATTATAGTGGGACCATGGATCTGTTTGGAGACATAGATGACATTTCTTCAGAGAGTGACGGGGACAATAAACCACCCATTTCAGGACAGCCTGTTACTGTAAGTACAGTTACAAATCTCAACTGGGCCCATTGTTCAAAGTTAAGAAAAACGTTTCAGAGGCTGATGGGTCATGTAGGGAGAGGACATGGATAATGAATAGTAGTCTGAAACATCTGACGAATGGGTGACTTTCTTAGCTATGTTGGGAATTTCTGGATATTAAAGAGAATAGAAGGAATTGCTCAGAACGAATTTGATGCCAAACTTTAGGGGCTAGACTGTGAGGATGCATAGTTTGAAAACCTTTGATTTAAAAGTTGTTCTTATTTAAACCTGTGCCTAGAAGTGTGTACTATTTGACATTCTTCTCTGATTTTAATAGTTACCTAGCATTGAGGGGTTGCATAATTTCACACACCTGTTGCTAAATATCTTATGCAAACTAGATAGGTCAACATTTTTTCTGGTAATGCAGGCTAACAGGTCTTGTTTTGCATGGTGGTTTTTTTGAGGGGGTGGGGAGAGGATGAAATTTTAAGGAGAGGCCTGGAGGGGTTGCCAACTGCTTTATCTCTGAAGGGGTGTCCAAGTTTACTTCTGGTCACACCTGCATCTGCCTAGTGCAGAAGGAGAGCTAGAGCATTTCTAATGTCAACTCAGGCTCTCACATTCTGATTCTCTCTTAGGATGGACGTGGAGTGCCTCAGGACCAGCAGGAGGAAGAGCCAATATCTGAAACCAAAATAGAAGTAGAAATTCCCAGCATCAACTCTGATTTAGGAAATGAATTGTACTTTGTTAAACTACCCAAATTTCTCAGCATAGAACCCAAGTAAGAGGACTGATAAAAGTTTTTTTCCCCCCAAGATATTGAGTAAAAATATGTGGAATGTAAATGTTTTTCTCATTTATAATGAGTTGGCTAATCACAGAGGTGGGAGATTTCTCATGTAACTCTGAAAAAATAAATTTAGAATGTGCTGTGGTAGAAAATGATGAATTACTGGTGTGAGAAAGTTTTAATGCTAATAATTCTTCTAGCATTTTGGCACTTTCTTATAAATGAACAGACATAGCTGATGAAGGTATTTTTCACTATCATAAAGCTGAAAAATTGGAAAATGAGAGTGAGAAAGTTTGCTAGAGAAATCACAAATGTTCAATGCAAAAGCCTTTGTGAATCTAGAAACGACCACAATTTTAGACAACAAAATAGTGTTGATGGGTATTATTCACGATGGTGCACTATTGCAAGCTCTTATGCAATTAAACATGACACTTTTCTTAAAAAATATGAAAAGATAGATCATGTGTCACCTATACTTTAGAGGGCATATGTTACTGAACAAAAATATAATTTAAAAACTTTGAACTATAAGTCACATTTGGATTTTATTTCAGGTAATATGTTTTAAAATCAAATTTCAAGAAAGTACAGTAATTTGCCTACTTTTTGAAGTTTTACATGAAGTTATTTGTCTACTGTGATTTTTTAACATATTAGTGCATGTTGTAAAGATTATTATTTTATACATTAATTATATTCAATACTAAAGATGGCTAATACTACATTAAAAAACACCTTTTAGGCCTTTTCATCCTCAGTATTATGAAGATGAATTTGAAGATGAGGAAGTGCTTGATGAAGAAGATAGAACCAGGTTAAAATTAAAGGTACCATTTCACACTTTATTCCTGTGTTTTGGTTTTTTGGTTTTTTTTGAGTTTTTCCTTTTATAAAGTAAAACACAGGGGTAACAATTTGAGACCAGCTTATAAAATGATCTTTATGTTTATTGTCATAAACAATCAACAAATAACTGCTTAGAACAAGGAATTAAATATCTTTTCAGAACATTTTTAGAGGGGAAGGTATATATCCTTTTTAAAAAAATCCGTGTAGAATTGTCACTTTTTTAACCTTTCTTTTGCAGTTGTAATTTTTCGACAGAAGTAAAGATAAAAATTCTTGAAAATTGTTAGCTATTTCCTTCAGGATAAATAATAATGTAGCTAGGTATACAGAACTGCCTCCACATTTTCTTGTGGATAGATCCAAGCAGCTTCCCACAATAAGAGTATCTCAGACTCTTTATGGCAATTCAGATTATGCACAGAAAATAGGCCTTGTCATTAGGTGGTCCCCCTCGAGAAGGCCTGGATGGCAAAACCCTACCATTGCTCTCACAGGGATGGCGTTGCCTTTAACCGGGTTTTGAATGAGCTTCTGCCAGAGGCCGCAGTGGTAGCCATGGCGGGATCCATTTTTATGCTACTTTTGTAATTTGGAGCTCCCCACAATAAGGATAGGGTAAAGCAAAAGTCTCAGGTTTTAATCTGTTGTTTATTACTTAATTGTATATTCTTTTTTTTTTTTTTTTTTAATTAATACTCAGAGCTTCCCTGTCTTACTAGGCGAATGGGTCCTTTTTTAGTCCTTCTTTCTCTGGGTTCATAGCCTTCAAGTTGGGCTGCAATAGACAGAGATCTCAGTTGTAACCTCCTACCTCATATGGCCCCAAAGATTTTGCTTCCACTGCCATGAACTGGAGCTCAGAGAAGATTAAAACAAAATGTCTGGTGATTTCAACCAGTATCTCTAGGTATCCGTAGCAGGAAGGTTTCCATGTTGCCTAATCAACTATTTTGTGGTGAGCTTATTCTCTTACCATCTATGAATTCTTGGCACATGATTATAAGTCACTTGAGGAAAAAAGAACATGCAGTTAGTAACGCTGGTTTTCTAATGCCTTTGTGTTTTGAAACAGATAGAAAATACTATACGATGGAGGATACGCCGGGACAAAGAAGGAAATGAAATTAAAGAAAGCAATGCTCGGATAGTCAAGTGGTCCGATGGAAGGTGAGCATAAATGCCTGAGGAGTATGGAAATACCCAGAGGGAGGCCTGGGATGAATGAAGTTTTCTGCGTAGGACCGTATTTTGGGATCATCTTTCATTAAAGAATTAACAAGATCTAGGCCTCTGGCATTACCTGGGAAACCTGGGAGAAATAAATAAGGTTAAGATCACAGTGCAGCACTGGGATACTCTAGTCATAGACCCAAGATGTGATCAAATTCACAGTATCTACCTTATTGAGATGAAAGCCTAATCTTAGCGCCCATTTGTGATTATTGGACATTATAAATTGGTATGTTTAAAAAAATGCTTTCTATTTTACTAATGAAATGGTAGACATTGGGAAAATGATAAAAACAATTATATTTGAAGTTGAAAGGAAGATGGATTTTATGACCTTTTACTTTGAAAGGTTAGGTTAATTGTTTCCAGTATCATCTTTTCTTTGTTTTTCTTATGAATTCAGTATGGGGACAGGATCCTGCAGTTCCACAGCATTTTAAGAACAGCTAACAGGGTAGAATGGAAGCTGTAGGATTTGTTAAATATCCACACTAATAACTGAACTATTTCTTGTTTCCAGCTTGTCCCTGCATTTAGGCAATGAGGTGTTTGACGTTTACAAGGCCCCGATGCAGGGCAATCACAACCACCTGTTCATTAGGGAAGACACTGGTCTGCAGGGACAAGCCATCTTTAAGTCCAAACTCACTTTCAGGTAACTATTCATAGTGACCTACAGCTACTTGGCAGTTAAAGAGCAACAGGGCAGAGAGGTTGGCTGTGCACAAAGCCCGCCTCAGTCCTGATTGACCTGATTTTGAGGTACAGCTCACGAAGGTCCATGGTCTGGTTCCCATGCTATTTTTCACCTTTGCAACAAGTTGCTGTCCCTCAGGGAGCCAGTTCACGCTATGGAAACCAACATGAGCCCGCCCTACAAACCAGAAGACCGGTTATTAACTCACATTGATTGACGCACCTGGTAAGAGGCCTGGACTGTCTGTGGTGCTCTGCTGGTCAGCGTGTCCCTTCGCTTCAGGGACGTTTACCTGGGAAGCCTGCCGATCGCGAGCATGCTCTTGGTGTGCGCATGCGCCAGAGGAAAGGGCTGCCGCAGGGGCTGGTGTGTCATTGTCCGCAGCTGTGTTTGCTGTTGGTATGATTGCCTCCAAATATTCTTTGTAAACAGTGAGATGTTTTTGTCTGTTTCCTGCAGACCTCAGGCTACAGACTATGCCACACATAGAAAGATGACCCTGCCACTTGCTAATAGATGCTCGAAGACACAGAAGATTAGAATCTTACCAATAGCTGGTCGTGATCCTGAATGCCAGCGCAGAGAGATGATTAAGGTATGTTGGCTGAGATTTATCCTGGGATTGTTTGGGGTATTAAGAACTGTGCTTTCCAGAATGTTAATTCATCATTTCTTATTGTCACAGCCGTTTTATTTCTTGTGGTTATCAGGGAGCCTGCTTAACCTTCTAAGCATATGGTTAACCACAGTAATTGTCATAGTCAATGGCTGATGGTGAGATACAGCAATCCGGACCCTCAGGTGTTCTCTCTCCAATCTATGAGATTTCAGAGGGAAACTAGTAATTTAAAAATATAACCCAGGGGCTTCCCTGGTGGCGCAGTGGTTGGGAATCTGCCTGCCAATGCAGGGGACACGGGTTCGGGCCCTGGTCTGAGAAGATCCCACATGCCGCAGAGCAAATGGACCCGTGAGCCACAATTACTGAGCCTGCGCGTCTGGAGCCTGTGCTCCGCAACAAGAGAGGCCGCGATAGTGAGAGGCCCGCGCACCGTGATGAAGAGTGGCCCCCGCTTGCCACAACTGGAGAAAGCCCTCGCACAGAAACGAAGATCCAACACAGCCATTAATAAAAATAAAATAAAGCACACCTAGTATAGTGTAATTAAAAAAAAAAAAATAAAAAAATAAAAATAAAAATATAACCCGGGCTTCCCTGGTGGCACAGTGGTTAAGAATCTGCCTGCCAGGGTAGGGGACACGGGTTCGATCCCTGGTCCGGGAAGATCCCACATGCCACAGAGCAAGTAAACCTGTGGGCCACAACTACTGAGCCTGCGCTCTAGAGCCCACGAGCCACAACTACTGAAGCCCACGCTCCTAGAGCCCATGCTGTGCAACAAGAGAAGCCACCGCAATGAGAAGCCCACACACCGCAACGAAGAATAGCCCCTGCTCGCCACAACTAGAGAAAGCCCGCGTGCAGCAACGAACACCCAATGTAGTCAAAAATAAATTAATTTAAAAAAATCTTTATATAAAAATATAACCCTTGATGTATATCATTAAACTGTGTTAGCCAGATAGGAGGTGATGTGGGAAGGTCAAGAGGACATTCCTGACTCAGTTGACACTGGCTCTGCCTAGTGAACCCCAATGTGTAGAAGCCAGGCAGATGGAAGGGAATGAAGGCTCTGCTTTGGGGCTCAGGGACCCTCCCCACCAGAACCTCCCCATCCTGCCATCAGGAGCTGTGGGGAGCTCTCTGGGTTGAGGGCCCCAGACTGGAATATCTGGGCACCATGGTAGTTTGGTGGAGCCTGGGTAAGTCAGACGTCTGTCTCAGGGGTAAAGAGAACCCGCCTCCCTCAGGCATCCACTGGGCATGAACGAGGTTCCTCAGGCTGGTCGCCACACTCTGGGCTCTGCCTGGCAGCACAGGGGACGCTGCAGCTCCCAAGGCTGTGCCGGTGCCAGTTCTGATGGGGCGGTTGGTGTGAGGGAGGGAGGCTTTGCCTCTTCACCCTGTGTTGTCTTCACGCCTTCGAACTGAACAAGATGATGACCATGTGTGGTAACAGAGGTGTAAAATGGAGAGAACTGTACCCTCAGGACACAGGAACTGGTGTTGTCCTGGGCGAGGCGTTTACCTGTTCTTTACAGTAAAGTAGTTTCAAGGGGGCACTAAGTGAGTTCATTTTTTGTTTTAAAGTTCAGTAATTTATTTGCTTCTTTACAGAAAGAAGAACGTTTGAGGGCTTCTACTCACCAGGAGACCATCCATCTGCGGGAAAAGCAGAACCAGCGGGGGCCAAGTGCCCTCTACCAGGGCCCCAGCAGTGATGAGGAGGGTGAAGCCAGCAAGAGCCATGGCCGAGGGGAACGCCGAGGTGAGTCGGGAGAGGAGGTCACAGTTCATCATCTCAGGTCCATGGGAGCGATTATGCTCTGGTGGGCTCTTACTGTCTTGCTGTTATTCACTTAGGACAACAGTACAAAGGCCTTTTATTTTGTTTTCCCTAGGACCACTTTCCCACACAAAAGCTTGGCTGGGAAAATAAGGCACCCCCATAATAAAGAAAATCAGTCAAATAATTTTTGTCCTTATGGAGGAAAATGTGTAACAGGCAGTTCTCCTGCTTGTATAGGGACCCAGTGTTTAAACTTTGTAGTTTTAAAAAATGTGGGGCTTCCCTGGTGGTGCAATGGTTAAGAATCTGCCTGCCAATGTAGGGGACATGGGTTTGAGCCCTGGTCTGGAAAGATTCCACATGCTGCGGAGCAACTAAGCTTGTGAGCCACAACTACTGAGCCTGGACTCTAGAGCTTGTGAGCCACAACTACTGAGCCCGCACGCCACAACTACTGAAGCCCGTGTGCCTAGAGCCCATGCTCCACAACAAGAGAAGCCACCACAATGAGAAGCCCGTGCACCACAACGAAGAGTAGCCCCCGCTCACCACAACTAGAGGAAGCCCGCTCGCAGCTACGAAGACCCAACGCAGCCAAAAATAAAAAATATATAAAATAAATTTTTTCTTAAAATGTGTGCATGAAGCCCCTCGGGTATTTAAAAATGATCAGACAATCTCTCTGAGGGAAAAAAACCTCTCCAATCTAAGTCATTTAAGCATGTTTGAAAGCAATACATACTTCTTCATGAAAACTTTAAAAAATTGTTGGCTCCTCAAGGGAAATATATGGTGGGAAGTAGCAATATTCAAGAGTAGAAAAATTCAGGAATAAATGGGTCTTCATCTTTGAAGGTCAATCCCATATCTAAAGTCCCTTTGCTTTCAGAGGAAAGGGCCAGAATCTATTCTTCAGAGAGTGATGAGGGACCAGATGAAGATAAGGCTCAAAGATCGCCGAGAGCAAAGAAACTCACCAGTGATGGGGTAAAACCAAATTTATTCAATCTGAAGGGGTTTGCCCTGTAGCCACAAGTCAACTCCTGGAATGAAGAGGAGCTCACAGCCCTGGAGCACAGACAGATGTCTACACACCTCCCTGTAACTCAGTGAGATGAATGCAGTAATAAGCCTAGACGTGGCCCAGAGGAGGGCCTGACACCTGTGCGCATTGGGAGACTGCCCAGAGCAGGCGCTGTCTTGCTGGGTGCTGAAGGAAGAGTGTTAGGGTGGGCATGCCAGAGGACGGAGAGGCCTGTGAGAAAAGACACATGGCTGAGACACCAGGGCTCGACCAGAGAATTAGAAGTAGCTGAGTGCAGTAGAGCAAGGGGCCTCTCACCTTCATCATGGGTATGATGATAGTGGAGGGTTAGTTCCTTTCCATGTTGTGGAAATTATTTTCCTTTAATTATCTCCTTCCCCACTTATAAGAGCACAAGTGCAAAGAAAATTTAAGTCTTAATTACACCAGCAAATCACTATGTTGTTGCCATTGTGCCATGTTCATTCATCCAGTGTTTTCTGAACACTTAACATGCTCCACTATGGGTTTGGAGTTACAGATCAGAGGAAACATCTCAGTGATAGAAATCGGCCTTACTGTGTAATGGAAGCACTAATTTTTCATGTGAAAAAAATATATTTAAAACTTGGAAAGCATACTGAAAAAGCATAAAACACAAGCAGTCCTTTTTAAAAAATTGACAGGCTTTAAAATACTGAATTTTAGATGGAGAAAGTGAAGTACTGAGGAAGCAGAGGTACATATTTCAAGTAATAATGAGCAGAATCCCCGTCAGGATAGAGTGAGGTGTCCCTGAGCCCTGACTGCTGCCCAGGGAAGCCCAGGCTCCCCTTGTCTGACCTGTAGAGACAGTGTTTGTGGACAAGGTCGCCACTGGTGGGTAGGGTTCTAACATGAAGGGCTAGCTCCCGCATCAGCTCAGAACTACTTAAGACAAAATTTCCAGAAACGTTCAGTATTAAATTTTACACCTTCTCTCTCATATCTGTTCAGGAGGTGAACCCTCCAGAAAGAGGAAAGCAGGCGGCGAAGAAGAAGAGGATGACTGAAGCATGAAACGCGTGCTTGCTGTAAGTATGGTTTTCAACTGTTTGTTTTAAAACAATGATGAAATGACTTGTTTTGATTGAAGGGAGGAATTGAGTTGCTTTTGCATAATCCTAGTTGTGGTTTAAAAATGTTCAGAAGCGAGTCTGTGACTTTAGAAAATACATTCTTCCCAAATGAGAAGTTTATTTTGGTAACTGTTTGCTCTGGGTCTTGGGTCTCCTTGTCCGAGTAGGTACAGCACAGGAGGGTTCGCTGGAGACTTGGTGCTTTGCCAAGTGCTGCATGGGCCTTACCAGTTCTAATCCTCAGAACAACTCAAAGGGCAGCCACTGTTATTCTCATTTTACAGACATGGAAGCTGAGTTAGAACTTAAGACCTCTGTCCAAAGCTTTTTCTTAAGTTAAAAACAAAAACAAAAACGTTTTTGAGACAAGGGTCAGGAACTTATGTGCACAGCAGTCACACTGCTGAGCAGATACATTAGTGACCTTATGGAGAAAGACACCCAAAATACCTGAGAGAAATGGTCACCAAAAGGTTTAGAGAAAAAAGAGCAGTGGGAAACAAAACACTAGATTTGACTTCTAGCTTTGTGACTAGTGCAGTAGCTGGAACATAATAGGTGCATAAAAAGTATTTATTGAATGAACAAACCAATGATATTATCTTGGGGAAGTTATTCAACTTCTCTGAAGTTAGTTTGCTCAACTTGGTGGGGTTTGGACTTGACCATGTAAATTCTTCATGATTTAATGTTTATATTCCTCTACCTCTGAGAGTTGAATACTAATTAGATACGTTTTTTTAGAAGTCTTTTGTTAAATAGAAATGGTCAAAGAAAAGGAAATGGCCCATCATCTTACCACACAGAAAACCTGGATATACATTATATTTCCCTCCCTTTTATATTTTTAAAGTATAATTTCATAGTTGTGTAGTAAACACAGACATAATTAGCACCCGCTCCGGAAAGGCCATTTAGAGACTCATCCAGAATGCTGAGAGGTACTAGCACAGTTCAGTCATAAAGTCGGCTATTCTTTTTTTTTTTTTTTAATTTTATTGAAGTAAAGTTGATATACAATGTTGTGTTAATTCCTTCTGTACAGCAAAGTGACTCACTTATACATATGTATATATATACTTTTTCACATTCTTTTCCATTATGGTTTGTCACAGGATATTGAATATAATTCCCTGTGCTACACAGTAGGATCTTGTTTTTTATCCATCCTATATATAATAGTTTGCCTCTGCTAATCCCAAACTCCCATTCCTTCCCTTTCCTATCCCTCCAAACCCCTTGGCAACCTCAAGTCTATTGAGTGGCAAATGGCATTATTTCATTCTTCCTGATGGCTGAGTAATACTCCATTGTATATCTTCTTTATCCATTCATTCATTTAGGTTTTTCCATGTCTTGGCTATTGTGAATAGCGCTGCTATGAACATAGGGGTGCATGTATCTTTTCGAATTAGTTTCATCTGGGTATATGCCCAGGAGTGAGATTGCTGGATCATACATCAACTCTATTTTTAGTTTTTTGAGGAAACTCCAAACTGTTTTCCATAGTGGCTGTTGTTGTTGTTGTTGAGTTGTATGAGCTGTTTGTATATTTTGGAAATTAAGCCCTTGTTGGTCACATCATTTGCAAACATTTTCTCCCAGCCCATAGCCTTTTTGTTTTGTTTATGGTTTCCTTTTCTGTGCAAAAGCTTTAAGTTTGATTAGGTCCCATTTGTCTATTTTTGTTTTTAATTTCTGTTGCCCTGGGAGCCTGACCTAAGAAAACATTGGTATGATTTATGTCAGAGAATGTTTTGCCTGTGATCTCTTCTAGGAGTTTTATGGTGTCATATCTCATGTTTAAGTCTTTAAGCCATTTTGAGTTTATTTTTGTGCATGGTGTGAGGGTGTGTTTTAACTTCATTGATTTACATGCAGCTGTCCAACTTTCCCAGAAGCACTTGTTGAAGAGACCATCTTTTTCCCATTTTATATTCTTGCCTATTTTGTCAAAGACTAATTGACCATAGGTGTGTAGGTTTTTTTCTGGGCTCTCTATTCTGTTCCACTGATATGTATGTCTGTTTTTGTGCCAGTACCACACTGTTTTGATTACTGTAGCTTTGTAGTATTGTCTGAAGCCTGGAAGGGTTATGCCTCCTGCTTTGTTCTTTCCCCTCAGGACTGCTTTGGCAATTATGGGTCTTTTATGGTTTCATATAAATTTCAGGATTATTTGTTCTAGTTCTCTGAAAAATGTCACGGGTAATTTGAAAGGGATCACATTAAATCTGTAGATTAGGTCAGCTGTTCTTTATAGGGGCTGGCCTTGAGGCTCTGCTACTTCAGCAACAGGACTGGGGCAGGGCAGTTGGGCTGAGCCTAGAGGCCCTCAACCCTCGTAGACATGGTGGAAAGCTTAATATTTGAAGGCCAAAAGATATTTGGGGATTTTGGACCCTCCCATTGTTTGGTGCTTGGAGCAGGGTGCTACTGGGCTGAGCATGAGGGCACTGTCTCCCCACAGCCACAGCTCCTGGCACCACGTCCACTCAGACCCACGGGAGCTGGAGTTACCTGACAACCCAAGCACCCGAGCCTCCAACAGGCATCAAGGCTTCCCGTATGTGAACATAAGCCAGACAGCCATCCTCGGAAGGCCAGCCAACACTAAAGATTCAAGGGGAATTTCGTTACTCCTTAAGTTTCAAAATTCAGTTATTTGATGTTTATCCCTAAAAGTTTCCTCAAACCCATTACACGTTGCCCTGATTTTCTCTTTTGGTTGGTGGATATAGGTGACTGATGAGAGATGTCTTTGTTTTACTGCAAAAATAATCTCTAGTTTAATAGCTGGATTGGCTCCCATCAGGCCCAGAACGCACTGTATCATAGGTCCCTGTTTCTTCTTATTTGTCAACTCAGTTTTTTTTTAAAAACTCAATTTGATTTTATGGACAGACCAGACGGAGTACTGACGGTATGAGATTGAACCATATGAACTTACTATTTTTATGGGTATAAATGGTCACGTATTGACAGTTTTATATGGTTTAACTTAATAGGGTAGGAAAGAATAACTCAGGGAAATTAATAAACTTGTTCTTAAGAGGTGTGTAAGGAATGAACTTTAGAACATAGGCACTAAATGGATTTTCCAAAAAGTCCAAGTCTACAGTATATTTGATAAACTTTAGTGAAATTATTTATTCCAATATGAAGTGGTAAATTCTAAATGCCTACAGTCCATATTTTTCAAAAGAACCTTCACTGTGCTATTATGAGCCAATAATAATAATATTTTGTAATATTTAAGTATCAGTATTATAAAATTCAGTTTTTATATTTATAAAAATTGAAAAAGTAAAGCATTTATAGCATTTTGGTATTTTAGAGTTAAAAAATGTATTTAAATGCCCAATTTCATGTGACAAAGAATGATGCACTGTTATAAAGGTAATTTTCAAGCTTTTAAACATAACTAAAACCAAATATAATTCATCCAAAAGACTGAAAAAAATGTGGGCATTTATTCAAAATTACAGAGGTTTTTATGCTATGTGTGTGTGTAAATGCACATGTATGCATGCAATTTTTTTTCACAATTGTTTTACAATTCTTTTTTTTTTTTTTTTTTAATATTTATTTGTTTATTTATTTATTTATGGCTGTGTTGGGTCTTCGTTTCTGTGCGAGGGCTTTCTCTAGTTGTGGCAAGCGGGGGCCACTCTTCATCGCGGTGCGCGGGCCTCTCACTATCGCGACCTCTCTTGTTGCGGAGCACAGGCTCCAGACGCGCAGGCTCAGTAGTTGTGGCTCACGGGCCTAGTTGCTCCGCGGCATGTGGGATCTTCCCAGACCAGGGCTCGAACCCGTGTCCCCTGCATTGGCAGGCAGATTCTCAACCACTGCGCCACCAGGGAAGCCCTGTTTTACAATTCTTAAGCAGACAAATCTAAAAAGTTTAAACAACTGAATCAAAGACTTTTCTTTTGTGAGTTAAGGTAAAATTTAAACTCCTAAAAATTGCTATACATAGCCACCAAGAAGCACCCAGAATTTGTTCTTAAACCTTACTATATGAGTGGACTACAATATCTGACAGAAAAATTTTAGGCCTATTAATTGCTTTGCAGCACTTAAAACATACTGATAGTCTGTAGAAAAGGGAGTTAAGCCTCACATATGTAGACTCCAAGGGAGTTTATCTTAAAAGTGTACGAACTTGAACAACGCTAACAAAACATGGCTGGTGGTGTTTCATGGTGTTACAGTCTATTCTTATCTAGCCACTAGAGCAGATGTCCTAAGTAAAAGTCTTTATATGTCAATGAAGGCTGTCTAAAATACTTGGTAATGGTTTACAAGATTGGCTCCTCTGAATGATCAGACTGCAGGTTAGAGTTCAGCATTAACAAACTGTTATAAATGTTTTATTATAAAAAAATTTCCAATTTTTTCAGTTTTTATAGGGAAAGACTTATGGAACTAAATTATAATGCAGAAAAATCAATATGACATAAGAAAGAATGACCACATTAAAATGACGTAATATAAAAATCTTTGCTTATTGTAAATACAATTTTCTCAATTTAAAAATTTGTGAAGAATTCCTTTGACTCAGAAGTAGCTAGAAACATTAATGTTCAGTGGGAGCTGATGGAAAAGATGGTTCTATAGATGCTTAGACTGAAGAAGTCACGCCCCTTGATAGGAGGTGCTCTGACACATCCAGTTTGTTTGGTTCTTGTGGGTGCCATGTCTTTAGTTAATACTGTTCGAAAATGGAGTGGTCTTGAGCACATTATGCTAAATGAAATGTCAGAGAGAAAGACAAATAAATACTGTATGATCTCACGTATCAGCATCTAAAAAAACTAAATTCATAGATACAGCAAGCAGAGTGGTGGTTGCCAGAGGTGGGGCATGGGGAGTGCGTGAAATGTGTGAAGGTGGTCAAATGGTACAAACTTCCAGTTAGAAGAAAAAGTCCTACGACTGTAATGTGCAGCATAGTTATGACAGTTAATAATACTGTATTACATATTTGAAAGTTGCTAAGAGAATAGATCTTAAAAGTTCTCATCACAAGGAAAAGCATTTTTTAAAACTACATGAGGTGATAGATGTTAACTAAACTTATTGTGGTAATCATTTTGCAGTATGTGCATATATCGAATCATTATGTTGTACACCTTAAACTAATACAATGTTATATGTCAATTATCTCAATAAAACTAGAAAAACAATTTTTTAAGTGAAGTGGCATTTGAAATGAAGAGCAAAACTGGACATTACCGAACTTACAGAGAACGGAAATTGCTATGGATTCTAGAAAAACAATGATCCTTGTATCTGCTGGGAGGTAACAGTGATTCCTGATTTTATAAGGAAAAAGTGAGGCGGTCCTGGGACCACAGAGCGAAAATTTAAAGATTTTATGAAACCTCATGAATTATTCAATCTTATTTTAATGGTAGCAAGGGTTAAATATAATGTACAATAGAACATGACTAACATTTTATCAAAACATTTTTTCTTTTATAATTTTCAGTATACCATGGACTCCCCTTTTTAAATGAAAAAATATCAGATGCTGTCAACGGAAAAACAATATACAAAGCTCTATACATGTAACTTTTCCAGAGGACAACTACTGCACAAAGCAAGTATGTGGATTATTTCATTCAAATAACGAGAATCTGCAATTTCACAATCAAGATATAATTCTCCTTAAAATCTCCAACAATCTGCTAATTTTTTAAACACAAAATGTTTATTTGGTCTTTTAAACGACAGGCACCGCACCCTTAGAAAATGTATTTCACCTATGAATTAGACTTCTACTAGGCTTTAGCTACAAGTATACAGCACCAAAATCCATTTTCATAATATCAATATTATTACTATTTTTTTTTAATACATACAATTTCATGTAGACAAACTGGAAAAATTAGAACTTCCAATATGAATATAAAATTTTATAAAATGGGAAATTAAAAGCTTTTTAAAAAACAGCAATTTAAAAATGCAAAGAATAGTCTTTGCTTAGATAACCAGATAAGTTTATATTGGTTACACTACAAAAACTTAAAGTCTTAGAAAATCTTTGGTTTAAAAATCAAGAGTATTTCACAACTCCAATCTGTTATAAAAAATTTTAGAGAAATACAGAAATACTGAAAGTTACTAAAAGGGTAAGAGGTGCCAGATTCTTAAAGATCAAAGTAAACATCAGTTTTCTCCCTTGTAATAACAATTCTTGAAAGATTTTCTGCATTTAATCAGATGAATGTTCACCCTTATCAATCTTTTCTTCAATTATATAATGAACTATTGTAGCTCAGAACTGGAATGGTACAAGGAAAACACTCAACTTCTTCATACTTTGATAAATAATAAGTGGAAAAGATATTGCCCCAAGTATAACACACAATTTTAGGTGGGGCCCACCTACCTATATTTAAAAACAAACTTTGGGGAGGAAAGGGTAACATACTTAGCAATTTACTGACTGACTTACAGGGCAGGGCAAGCAAGGAAGCCTTGCTAAAAGTGTACTGGTAGCTCTGTACAGCTGCTCCATGCTGACTCCCCGCCCTGCTGGAACTGTGCAGTCTCTAAAACCAAGTGCATTTCCAAAGTCATTTATGAAAGGAAAGAGGGAGACAGCGAGCGAGAGTGAGCTTGACTTGCTAACTTGGAAAAACCTCCAGCACCCTATAACTGAAAGGGAATAGCAGTACAGTGCAAAGTCAATCTTTGGCCCCTTTCAAACAATGGTTAGTGATTCCAAAAAAACACACACTCAATCCTCATGAGGAAAGCTTTTGCCTGTTAAGAAGGCTTATTACTGTAGCATGCAAGGAGCTGCCTAGCTCATTAGATAAACTGTCCAACCCAAGACAAAGGAGCAGACATTTTATAATTCAATATCAAGAAGTTTAAAAAAATTAACAATAGACCTCTCCCCTATTCTGGAAGGAGATTCCTCCTTTAGAAAAATCTCCCTGTAAGTGATACACCCAGGCCTGAATTGTCGAGGCCAGGACTGCTCAGACTCCTTTGCCCCTGTCGTCTGCAGCTGTATCGCCTCTGCCATCTCCTGCTCCGGGGCTGTCCTGAAATAAGACATGAATGCAGGCCCAAATTGTCTATCATACTATTGGATCTGGAGTAGTCTTCCCACCACAGGACCACCGTTTAACTGTTCACCTTAATACTTTGAATGATAGGAAGACAACTTGTGTTATGAGAAATTGCTTTTATACAACGTAGACCAAAGAGTACAAGATGAAAGGAAACAGATAATAAAAGTTAGATTTATCAAGAACAGCCATTTTCCTTATTGGTTGGGAAAATCTGTAGTGAGTGGTGATTATATACCATTCAGACAATTCTGTGTTGCATATAGGAACGTCTCACTATCCTGTGCAGCTCCTTAATTTATACCCAGGCCAGTTTCTAATTTACCGTCAGTAACCATCAATTTAAAGGACTGTTTTGCATGCTCCTCTGACTTAAGCTCCACCATTTATTAACTTTGATTTCATGTGTTTGTTTAACAACAGCTTTCTTTTTTCTTTTACCCTAAATAACTGAGAGTTGGCTGTATGCCTTTTACAGGGAAGAAAAAATAGCTTTCTTACTCAGATGCTTTTTTTTTTACTATGAGCTTTCACAAAAATTTAACAATGCCCACATTATTACAATGAAAAACAGTAATGAATTTAGACCTAACTATACTTTTAAACAAAGTGTGTAACCTGGCCAAGCTGATGACTTTGTTGAAAAAAACTGTAGCTGTTGCTGAGACACCTTGGACAGGTGCAGTGCCGTGGAATGCACAGGAGACGACTGCTTCCTCTCTCCTAGAGATCTGCTTTGACTCCAAAACAGATGACCAGGTTTTGAGTCATCTGTTTTAAAATGCTGGCATTTCGCTTTCTTGATAGAAGCAAAAAGCATACTCTTGCCAAGTTCATGTGTTATGAAACTTGGAAAAGTCTCCTTGCCATGGAATAAGGAAAGCTTTGAAGTTCCTTGTACCTAAGAGGTGCAACAACAATTCTGACATCAGCAATGTCCCTTTTTGACTTAAAAAAAGATTGGTCCTTAGAATGTTCATATTATTCTACATAAATGACTTCCTAAACTTTTTTATAATTGTATTTTTTTAACCCAAGACTCATCATAAACCATTTAATTAAGCTAAATTAAAATTGATTTTAGCAGAAAGTAGAAATAATACTTTACAATACAAAATATCACCTACTAGTGATTTACAATTTGAAACTGGTAACAACTTAAACTAGGTAAAAGATACATGTAGTTAAAAAAAAAAAAAAGAATTTCCAGTCTTTTCCCTTCTCCCGAGGAAAATTTTACATCTGATATCACAACACGGGCCCTTGGCAAACTTTCGAAGTCTTCCAAAGATTATATGTTGGCAGACTTACTGGTGGTCTCCTTCAACTCGTCTCTTGCGAACTATGAGAAAAATGTTAGAAATCCCTGTTAGTTTGTACAATGTTAATTTGCTTGTGACAAGTTTCTGTATGATCCAGTTAGAGTTGTACAAAAATGAATTGTCCATTTGCAGTTCAGACGGCCATTAAAATAAAAAACTCACATCCTTCACCATGGTTACTTACTTACCTGTTAAGAACTGAGGGGCTAAGCTCAGCTGCGCTTACACAGCAGTAACATTAGAAATCTACAACAGAATGGTCAGCAGTCACCTTCAAGTCACTGTGCCTGTCTCATTTGTGTATTAAAATTTATACCTCCATTAAAAAATGATTAATAACTTACTGTATTAAATTTTGAAATGACATTCAGGCAGCTGGGATTAGAAAGTATTAAACGTAACTATTTGCATGCTCTTCTGATTATTTCCTCAGTTTGTGCAAGAACATATACCAAAAATAGTATTATCAGTTTCAAAGGTAAGTGACTTGCCGCTACTGCTCTCCAAATTTTCCTTCGCTTATCTCCTACAAAATGAGCCAGTTCAGGGCTCTGAGAAGACACCAAATGCAAAGTAATGAAGATTTTAGACCCTGGTAATGTGGTGATGTCACACCTGGCTACCATAAACTTGGGCAGCCACAGTGGTTGGTCAACTAGTCCAGTTAATGGCGTAAACAAAGGTGCACATCTGAGGACCCCCAGCCTCCTCCCGGGCTGCTGACCCTGAGCCACTTGGCTGTGCTCACTAGCAGCAGGGCAAAGTCTTCAGCGTCAGGGTCTTGCTACCTTCACTCTCACCTGCCAGCTACCAGAGAATATCTGCTGAGAGCCACCAGGTCAGGGCTCCTCAGCATTGTGGCAACTCCTATTTAGAGAGGACAACGAGCACAGGTTCTGGAGTCAGCAAGAGTGGGAATCTGTTGCTTTTTGTGGTTTGCTCTTTGGCAAGCAAGGTAACCTCTCTGAGCCCCAACTCATCCTCTGTAACAGGGGATAATGAGACCTGTACCTCACGGCTGTGCGAGTAAAGTCTGCTTAGTGTCGTGTTAATATAGGAAACATTCAGTGAAGGGTACTCAGCCTCGTCACCCACCACAGTGGGGTCACGGGATGGTCCTGAGGTCAGCCATCTTTTCGGGATGAGGAAAGTCAATTTAGCTTTTATAAAGTTAGAGGATTTGCATGTATACATAATTGGTTTTGATACTCTAACCAGTAAGTAAGTTCCTCTGTTTAAGTTACACTGTTGGTCTATTAATTTCTATACTCTCTTCTATGGAAGCAAGTAGGAAGACACCTGTCTTTGTTCAGCCTGAATTGGCTGTTTTAACAGAGGAATAAAAAGCTAACAGGTGCACTGGCCTCCTGGCCAGGCTACGAATTCTGCTCTCATGCTGTTCTGACTGCTGGCTTCTGCTCACTGGCCTTACAGAGATGAGACTGGACAGTCAAGTGATGCACATAAAAGCTTGTCCAGAAAATAAAAACCAGGAGGACTGAAGTGTCAGGTCCCCATGAACATTTTTATACTTATTTAACTAGGTGCACCCCAACTCTAATTTCAGTCCATGTTAATGAACAAGTTTCACATATTTACTGAAATACTAGGGGAAGAAATCAAATGGAGAATTGAGTCCTCACATACAAACTTAATTCATGTATATGGATCTCTGAAGAACATGGATATATCTGAAAGGCAAAGCACATAATTCTTTAGGGTAGAACATTTCCAAGAAAACTTTGAATTGCAGTAGTGTTTGGATGTTATTGGCAGACCATTTCAGATGTTAAAAAGCATGTTATTAAAAAAATGCACTTTATAAACAAGATCAATAGGACAGATGGAACAAACAAAAAAAGTATAGAAAATTAATTATGTAGTTAGCTAGTGCAAAGATAGTAACGTGAGACAAAGTTCAATCGAATATTGCACATACACCATATAACCTCTTTGCTGTTATAGCCGTGATACTCCTTAGCTGAAGAGATGGCGAGTAGGTAGGATTATTTCAATGAAAAGTTGAGACTAAGAAAACAATGAGAGAGGGAAAGACAATATCAAAATCAGAACACTAAAGCTCTGATGTAGCCCCGTTTGCAAGGTGAAGAAAAATTATATGCCCCAGAGATGCTGTACAAGTTTCAAGTCTTGTGCTCCAATATCTCTGTCCAGTTACCGCATACTAGAATGCAAGTAAGAAGACGGTCTTTAGGCTTGCCACCTTGATCTACAGGCAGAGATCAAAGTGCAGGGCTAAAAAACAAATCCAGCTGAGGGTGGATGGAGGGCCGGCTGCCGTTGCCGTGACACAGCACAGCAGAGGGAGGCAGGCAAAGAGCACTTCCGACCCCTCTTCCTCACTTGGTGCCCACTTGTTACCTCAGCAATTCTTCAGTTCATCCTGTGGATGAAGGACTAATACATTCAGCCCTGTTAACAATTCTCTGGCAATTTCTTTCCAAAATCCACTCCACTAATATAAGTTCTCGATACTTCATGATTAGTCAATTGCCAATAAATCCTAACTAATCTCATTTCTTCTCTAGAAGAGTAATAAGAATAGTGTTTTTGAAGTATCATTTTAATCATGCACTCAGTGGCCTATAATGGCTCTCAAATGCCTCCACATAAAGTCCAAAGGAATCTAAGTTCCTCACCGCGTAATTTTAGTGCCTTCTATCAGCATTCCCTCTTAATCCGCTGAAATAATGTTTTTTTATTCTGTTAGCTTCAAATAGCAAGTGCTTGTTGAAAGTTTATTCTGGATCCTGCATCCTGTTATGAGAGTCAGTTCTCAAAATCTGCAGGCTGTCTTCAGCATATAAATAACTTGCTTACTCCCAAATCTGAGCTTTTATTCATGCAATTCCTCACTCCAGGAATGTCCTTGTTCTCATTTCATGCCTAAGACCCATGTCTGCAGATCTGGTTTGGATCAGAATGAGCAGCATGGGGAGGGCGGGCAGCTTGTCTAGAGAGCTACCAGCACAAAGCTGTATGCCGTTTCTCACCTCTGCTTCATGTCAGAGCGCACCTTCTTCAACACGGCCTCCTCGTCCTCTATTACACAGGCCTGTGCACAGCTCCTTGACTGCTCGGTGTTGACATAAAGCAGCCTAGGGAACTGTTTTCATCTGCTCCCCTCATCTTCCATCTGCCAAAATCTTCCTTGCTCTAACATCAGGCCCTCTTTTCTTAGAAAGATCTGGGCAAAGCACCTGCCATAACAGGCTCGCAGAAGAGCACAAGTGCTGAGGCCTCGAAAGGCTGGCGTCCCTTTCACATACAGGGATGTACACGTACAGACTCTCACTGTGCTGCTCCTGCAGGACAGCTGCTGACACCACCTCCTCTGGGAGGGACACAGGTGACAGAGACGGCTAGGGCTACAAATATGTTGGTGGGATCCTGGGAAAGCTAAGGTGGTTTCTGAGGAAAGGAAGAATGGCGACACTTCTGGCTTAAGTTTATAGCTGCTTAGTTACCAGAAAATTTCAACTTTAAGCAGGATTCAAATTCTATCACTTTCTTTTTTTACTTAATAAATATTAAGTACCTACTATTGTCACACATGGTTTTAAAGAAAGTTGTGAATTCAACAGATACACATGGCCCCTGACCTCCAAAAGCTTACAGTCTTTGAAAATAGACTATTACAATGAAGTATAACCTAGTAAGTAAAAAACTAACTTTTTAGAGCCAATAATGTATACGTTCTTAAGGTTCTCTATTTATGAAGTTCAGTTAGACTTGAGAAACACTGCTCTAAAAAGCAAAATTAAATTCCTGAAGGAAAAAAAAAATAGAAGCCAACGAAGGAAGCAACACTAAAATATTTAGCAACACTAAAATATTAGCTCTAAAAAGCAAAATTAAATTCCTGAAGGAAAAAAAATAGAAGCCAACGAAGGAAGCAACACTAAAATATTAGCATGACCTTGCAAACTACATCTAAAATCAACAATACACCAAAACACACCAAATTTCTCTTTTAAAAAGCAAGAGGCTAAAATCTTCCATGGGAAACTACAGTCATCAAAGGACAGAAAGGGTTTGAACTAATACTTTTCACAGTGATCTGGATTAAAGGAATGAGGCTGTAGTTCTGCTCCACAAATCTTTAAAAAACTGCAAACTCAAATATGGCCGAAGCCTAAAAGAACTGCATCACGGTGAAATGTGACTCTCTTTAAGAAGTATTATTTTAATTCTTGTCTAAATGCATTTTTTAAAATATTTCAATGACAAACACCAAACTTAAAACTCAGGTTAAAACTATAATTACTTTAGGGACTTCCCTGGTGGCGCAGTGCTTGGGACTCCACGCTCCCAGTGCAGGGGGCCCGGGTTCGATCACTGGTCCAGGAAGTGTATCCCACATGCATGCTGCAGCTAGGAGTTCGCATGCCGCAACCAAGGAACCAGCCAGCTGCAGCTGGGGAGCCCTCCTGCCTCAACTAAGGAGCCCTCATGCTGCAACTGGGAGCTGGGAGGCCGGCGAGCCGCAGCTAAGGAGCCCTACTGCTGCAACTGAGACCCGCAGCAACCAAATGGATAACAAATAAATTCTTTAAAAAAACTATAATTATTTTATATTTTACCATATAAAACTGAATTTCTATCTAGGCCTTTGATCAAAAGGGCAAAACTTTCCTGTAACATTGAAATCTTTGTTTTACTAGCTCCAAGAGGTGACTTGTGATTGAGAACAAAATACTTTTTAGGGAAGCATTTTTTATAATGTTTGTTGTAGAAAACTATTTCACTAAAAACTGTGAAATAGGTTGTCACCCACTAACCTATAATCACTACAACCTCATTTAAACTGAACTATAATTCAGTGAGTATTATAAAAGACTGTGTGGACTTTAGAAACAAAGGCCAAATAATCTTCCTGTGTAAAAATATATTTTAAAAAAAGTCCCTCCAATACATTAGCTTAATGATACAATTCAGAAATTCAATTTCACACCGAATATGTCTTACCTAAGTCATTATTTTTTGTTATAGCATTAGCTGCCCTGGTTCGGGGTCCCTGCTGCGTAAACTGATACCCAAATTTAAGGATATTGGTATTTTCCTCAAGCATCTTGGCCATTTCCAATTCTACAGCCGTCCCCAACTGCTGCCTCTGGAATAATTGAGAATAAAGAATAGTATTAATGAGCTAGATCAAAATACTTTTCAGGTACATGCTGATTCCTTAAAAATTTTCCCAAGTCTTACACCATACATAAGAGAAACAAAAATGTAAGTTTAGTGTATGATCATGCAGACATCAAAAAAATGTGGATTATTACAGTGAGATACCACTTCATACCCGCTAGGATGACTATAATCAAAAAGACAGACGATAGTAAGTGTTAGCAAGGATATGGAAAATTGGGAGCTTTAGGCATGCTGGCAGGAATGTAAAATGGTGCAACTGTTACGGAAAACAATTCGGCTATTTCTCAAAAGGTTAAACACAGAGTTACCATATGACCCAGCATTTCCACTCCTAGGTATATACCCATGAGAAGTGAAAACATATATTCATATAAGAATCTGTACATGAATGTTCACAGCAGCATATCTGTATAATTCAAAAAGTGGAAACAACCCAAGTATAATAGATTATTCAGCCCTAAAAAGGAATAGGTACTGATATATGCTACAACATGAATAAACCTCCTTAACATTTTGCTAAGTGAAAGAAGGAAGACACAAAAGGTCACATATTACATAACTCCATTGATATGAACTGTCCAAAACAGGCAAATGCATAGAGACGGAAAGTAGATTCGTGGTTGCCAGGGGCTGGTGGGAAGGGCGACTAGGAAGTGACTGCTGATGGGTGTGGGGTTTCTTTTTGGGGCGATGAAGATGTTCTGGAGTTAGACAGTGGTGATGGTTGCACAACTCTATGAATATACTAAAAACCATTTAATTGTATACTTTAAAAGAGTAAATTTTATGGTAAGTGAATTATATCTCAATAAAAAAATTGGAAACATTGATTAAATAGCATCCTGGTTAAATTTTAAGATATAACTCTTCTTTCTACCTTCATAATCTACAAAATTTACTTACTTTGAAGGATTAAGGGAGTCATTTACCATGTATTTTTTTTTAAATAACTGAAGTTATTTTTCAAATAAAATAGACTGAAGTATTTTAGTCAAATGTGTAATGTTGTTTTATTTTTAGTTAATTACCACTCTGGATGTAAACACCTCTAACATGTATATTTCTCTGCTGCTTTAAAGAAAAGTGCGTCTGGCAGGGGTGACCCAGCATTATCTTACAGCGTCAGCACTGAATGTGGCTGCACAGGAGCCTGTGTCTCTGGGTAACCTGGGTACTGGAGTTTTCTGTTTTTCACTGAGCCTATTCTGTTCACCTACTGTGTCTGGGACTGACATGCTACAGACGCAAAAATTCTACTGTGTGGATCTTGCCACCGAAGAGCTGAAAAATTTGAGGATGGACTGTCACCTGTGAGAATTCTTCCAGTTCAAAACAGCCAGCCATCTAAATCCTCTTAAGACCAACCAGGGAGTGTTGCTTGTGTACCTTTCTATATGTTAAGTTAATATTCTGGATGCCCCCAAATGTTCTCTCATCCCTTTTCAGGACCACCTTCCCAAGGGTTCCCTGAAAGCCCTCCTTCCACCCACCTCCTGAGTCCCCAAGCCCTGCACAGAGTGTGGGCTGTAGTTTCCTCAAAGCTGCTGCTGCACATCACTGACCTGATTGTCGATTTTCAGCTCAGCCAGGGTTTCATTATCTCTCAAAGCATCAATCAGTGCTAGAATCCCAGCTCCTGTAATAAAGTTGGACTCCATATTTAAGCTCTTCAAATTTTTGTTCACTCTTAGCATCTCTGCAAAAGCCTGGAAATTAAAGAAAATATTTGGAGGTTACAGTTTGACAGCACCTAGTAAATAAACACTGAACAAGCCTGAAACATACACAAATCAATACAACTGCTTTAATGTTTCTTATTAGATTGTTTTAGCTTGAGACACTACTTCACAGGTCTCACATGTATCTATTTTCAAATGCACTTGGTCACAGACTTTAGATTTTTTTTTTTTGTCATGTGTAATTCCCCATTGGTAACATTCTCTACTGCTATTCATTCCTACTTCCACTTCATGCTTCTTTCTCCTGCGTCTCTCATACTTTCTCTGAGTCTCTGTGTAGGAGTAACGTCATCAATGTCTCTTTGCTTTATTATTTCCCTTTGCCTGCACCGCACAGCATGCAGGATCGTAGTTCCCTGACCATGGATCAAACCCACACCCCCCTGCAGTGGGAGCGCAGAGTCTTAACCGCTGGACCGCCAGGGAAGTCCCATCAATGTCTCTTTGGAACATTTTTTCTTACTTGCGTCCTGCTGCAGCTGGGTTACTGTGAAGCCCAAATGAGGGTAAATTATGGACTAATTTCCAAGGCAGGGACCAAAAGGACTGCCTAAGGCAGAAGGCCAGAAAAGATCACAGATGACTGGAACTGGGAGAGCACAAAAACTATGGAGAAGAAGGGGCTAACTAAATATTCAACTCAAAGAACGGTATGTTTTCCATCTGCTTCCATTACATTTCTCACAGGATATGGCAGTGCTAGGCATTTGACCCAGTGCTTAATAGATGCTATATTGATTAATTAACAAAGCCTGTAAGTGAGCAGAGGGGAAAGAGAAGGGAGGGGGGAGGAGGAAGAATAGGAGCGTGAGTTTATTTTAAAAGCCCTGAAGAGGCGTCAAAAGAAAGGCCGAACTCCAGAGAATATGGGTAAGATCAAGCTTAAAATTAAAGTCAAGTTAAAGAAAAGGCAATACTGCGCAGTGATACTAGAAAGAACTGGGGACAGATATCTACACACGCACAGCAACAACTGGCTATGTGACTTGGAGCAAATCCCTTATCCATCCATCTGTACACACATTTATTAAAATACTACAATGGCCTATTTTTGATAAGTACTGTTCTGTAAATTCAGAAATAAAACATACAAGTCTCTACCTGATGGAACTTACATTTTAGTGGGGGACCCACATAGTAAGTAAGCAAAATGTAATGTCAGATGGTAAAAAGGGCTATAGAGGACGAAAAAAGGCATAGCAGGGTGGATGGGGAGTGCTGGGGGTAGGGGTGGGGTTGCTGTTTTATGTACGGGGGTCAGGAACGGCCTCACCTGGAAGGTGACAGCTGAGCAAGGACTGAAATAATTTAAGTGATGAAGTAAAACTACGTGGAATATCTTCAGGGAGAAAGTTCTAGGCAGGAGGAACAAGCGTGAGGCTCTGAGTTGGGAGCATGCACGGCATGTTTGAGGCAGAGCAAGGAGGCTGTATGGCTGGAGCAGAATGAAAGAAACAGCAAGAGGGGAGATGAGGTCTGCTCATGTAAGGCCTTATTAGGCCACTGAAAGATTCTGATTTTTACTTAGTGAGACAGAGAACTGCTGGAGGGTTCTGAGTACAGGAATGAGAACATTTAAGTTTTAAGAGTCACTTCTGATGCTGTGTAAAGAGATGAAGCAGGCAGCTCAATTAGGATAATCCAGGTGAGAGAAGTCAGTGGCTTGGGCCAGGGTGGTAGCTGTGAAAATGGTGAGAAGTGGTTGGATATACAGGAAATATTTGAAGACACAGCTGGATATACATTTAAAGTTGTGAGAAAGGGAAGTCAAGGATCACTCCATTATTATTATTATTATTTTTAATTTTTTTGGCTTGAGCAAATGAGAGAATGAAGTTGCCATTTAGTGAGATAGGAAAGAGTGTGAGAGAGGCAGGTATGGGACGGAAGTCAGGAGTTTGGTTTGGGACTTGGGTTTGAGATGTCTGTTAGATACACAAGTAAAGCTGTTAAGCAGCAGCTGGACATGGGTTTGGAGTTCAGGGGAGAGGTATGAACTGGAGATAATAATATTGGGAGTCATCAGCATGCATAGATAATATATAGCAATGAAACAGAATGAGATCACCCAGGAAGTGAGTGCAGATAGAGAAAAGAAGAAGGACTAGAACCAAGCTCTGAGCCATTTAGATGTTTAGATGTTGGGGAGATGAGGAGGAACCAGTGTAGGGACCAGAGAGGAAGGAGGAGAATCAAAGGGAGTGATATCCTCAAAGCCAAGAAGAAAAGGGTTTATACCATGATCAAGTGGGATTTACCCCAGAAATGCAAAGTTGATTTAACATATAAAAATTAATCAATGTGGGACTTCCCTGGTGGCGCAGTGGTTAAGACTCCGCCTGCCAATGCAGGGGACACAGGTTCAATCCCTGGTCCAGGAAGATTCCACATGCCGCGGAGCAACTAAGCCCGTGTGCCACAACTACTGAGCCTGCGCTCTAGAGCCCGCAAGCCACAACTACTGAAGCCTGTGCTCTAGAGCCCACAAGCCACAACTACTGAGCCCACGTGCCTAGAGCTCGTGCTCTGCATCAAGAGAAGCCACTGCAATAGAAGCCCGTGCACCACAACGAAGAGTAGCCCCCGCTCGCCACAACTAGAGAAAGCCCACACACAGCAACGAAGACCCAATGCAGCCAAAAATAAATAAATAAATAAATAATAAAATAAATTATTAAAACAATTAATCAATGTAATACACCATATTAACTGAATAAAGGACCACATGAATAAAACCACATGATCACCTCAACAGACACAGAAAAAGCATTTGATAAAAATTCAACACTATAGATCCATAAATGGAACCCTCTGCAGGTGTTAGAAGAATGATGTAGAACTTTATATGCTGATATGAAAAGATCTCTGAGATATACTGTTAAGTGAAAAATTAAGTTGCAGAACAGCCTACATTGCATGACTCCATTTATGTTTAAAAAATTTCATAGAAAGGAAATACAGAAAAAAATAAACATAAAATGGTAGTAAATAATGTATTGCCTAATAGTGAGTAAACATCAATTGAAAAAAGAGAGTAAATTTTTTTTTAACTGATATTTGCTTTTATTGATTGTTGAACATCATGGTTACTAACAGTTGATCTTACAACACAGAGTTTTGAAACTACATTAAAAAATTATTTTAGTTTTTAAATTTATTTTTTATTGAAGTATAGTTGAATTAAAAGAGAGTAAATCTTGTTCATAAAATCAGTTTAACCACCTTTGTAACATGCCCTGGTATTACATAGCCATAATTTCGGTATTATTAGTAGTTAGCTTACTTACAACAGCAACGGGGTCATTGCTTCGGGTGGCTGCAAGACTGAAATATTTCACATGTGTGTTGGTTTCCAAAGCCTTCGCAAAATCTTTTAGGGTTGGAATTGGGATATTCTTGAAAGACAAAAATGTGAAACATTATTACATTTTAGTTTTCAGGAAATTCAGTCCATTAATCAAATACATCTGTACTTTCTTTTTTGCATTAAAATGTATTCAGAAATTATGTAACATACAACCGCTGGTCTACAACTGAAAACAAACAACTCAGCCTCCTTCTTACCTCTTTGATTTCTCTATTATGGTACAAACTGTTGGCATAGAGCAGAGCATACATCACTGTTTCTCTAGCATTGAGGTTAAAGAAATTCTCTTTTTAATTATTTGTATTATGAGAAGTCAGCCCTTGAGTACTCAAAGTGGATCCACTTTTCTACAAAGGGAAAGATGTGGGAATCTACTTATGATGATTCCTGAGGCAGATGACATACTGTTTTCAGTCACTCAAGCTGTAAGGTATTAAGAGAGATTAACATTTCTTGAAATGAGGAAAGAGATAGTTTTAGGAGACACTCATCTTTCCCCTTAGTACCAAGACTTCAATTTCCTGTAGGCTGCCTATTTTCAGATTGTTACTATTGATTTAGAGACAGAGATATACGAGAACTGAATTTTTTTAAAAAATAAGATTAGTGATCAACTAGGGATATTAGCTTTCCCCAAGGCTTTCCCCCCTCCACTCACAGGAAGGAACACCCACAAAAAGAGCACAGAGGTCTTATTCCCTAGGTTCTTGTAATTTCCAGATGTTCTCCCTGCCTCCAAGTCAGATAAATTAAGATTTAAAATGAGGAATTTGTAATGAAGCTATTATACAATGGCTAATACGCTAAGAGATCATTTGAGTTTACTCTTTGGTAATTAATTATCCCTATGCCCTCCTAACTCATTTCTTCTTTCTCTACTCCAAGGAAGAGTTGCATTTTAAAAATCCCAATGAGATCCCACAAAGCCCAATTCTTGGTGTTTACTCAAGAGAAATGAAAACATATGTTCATGCAAAAACCTGTATGTGAATGTGTATAGTGGCTTTATTTATAATCATCCCAAACTGGAAGCAACTCATATGTCTATCAACTGGTGAACAGACACACAAACTGCAGCACATCCAGACAAAGGAATGCTCCTCTACAACACAAAGGAGCAAACCACTGACACACACAACAGCATGGACGAGTCTCAAATGTACTGTGTGAAGTGAAAGAAACCAGACTCAATGGCTACACACTATATGGTTCCATTTATATGAAATTCTGGAGAAGGTAAAACGATAGGGGAAGAAAACAGATCCATGGTTGTCAGGGGCTAGAGCTGGTGGCAGGGAATGATGACATAGGGGTGTGACATGTTCTACATCTGACTGTGGTGGTAGTTGTACAACTGTATGCATTTGCTTTAATTCATAGAACTGCACACTAGAAAGGGAGAATTTCACTATATATACCTTATAGCTCAAGAGAGCTGATTAAAAAAACAAAACCTGAAAGGCTAAAATGCTCCTAAAAGTGGGCAGGACTTTGGAAGCCCGAGAGGTATACTGTGACAGTCTGTAGAGTTTATATTTCTATGTGATAGCCTTTAAAAAGTAAATCAGAAAAATACTATAATACTTTAACTTCTAAAATCGAAGGAATCTATGTTAGCATACTACTAGAAGTAAAAACTTTACCATTAAGTAGAAAGGATTAGACTATATCAAAACTGCCCAGCTCTCATCCTAGATCCAACTGACTCAAAGCAATTCAAAACAACTTTTTGTTTGCTTATCACACCTACCTTTATATTATTCAAATTAACTTCAACAAGACGAACATCATTTTCTTTAATTCTCCGTAAACTCTCTTCAACATTAGTTGGATTTGGGGGCTCATCAAATACTGGAAGAATCTTTTCACCTTTTACCACATCTGTAGCAACAAATGAAAAGAGCAAGAGTGTCACTGGGTTGATACTATAACAGTGAATGCATATATTAACTTGGAAACACATAGCACACATACACATATTCAGTAGAACTATAAGTTTCTTTCCCAAAATTTCTCAAAAATCCTTTATGTGCTCCCACATAAAGCACTGAAATAAAATTTTACTGAATATAAATACCAAACATAATTCAACATTTAATTTGCAGTGTATCAGCCTTCAAAAATGAGTATTTTCACTGCCTCTTGCTTCTTAGTGTATTACAAGATATCTTTACCACGAAGATATAGTTGATGACACAAGCTGGTGACCCCCTTTATTTTTAGCAATGTTCAAGATAAAGTTCTAACAGGACAAAATCTAACAACTCATCATTTTCTCTGAGGTTTGACTAGTAATTAATGCAAAGGCAGTAAGAATCAGAGACATGAACACACACAGCCTCCACAAAGAGTGAGTTGACGGAAGGACACACTGCCTGTTCCTCCCGTGGGGAGTACTACGCAATGAGAAATGGCAGAGGGCTCTATCAGGAAGAAGAGTAGAAACGGAATGGGGAGACAGAGAAAGGTAATGGTACACGGAAGAACTACTGAGACAGGAATTCCCTGCCCTCCTTCATCCTACAGCCCAATCCTTCACCATTTATACCCACACACATGGCCAGAATACAGCTATTCAAAACTGAAAGAGGACCCAGAAGCCTTGAACCCTCTAGTGAGATGTAAATGCGCTCTGAGGTATGTGTGGAGGTCCATGAACACCTATAACAGATAAACTTTTATGGATATATTTTCTGGGGAGAACACCTAGAGCATCAGATTCTCAAAGAGGAGAATGACCACAACATTAAGAGCAAGTGACATGGAAAGACTGACAGGGTCACTGTCTGGCTTAGTTATTCCCTGCTGCCCTCCTCTAGCTTTTAGGAGCAAAACTCACCTTAAGACAAAGTATATTGCTTACTCATCCAATAAATTCCCTCTAAGAGTACCTTGTTCTTTTCAAATATCACACACACACACAGACACACACCCTCCTACACACAGCATCCTGAAGAGATCAGCTCAGACAAAAGTCTGAAAATTAATTTCCTGAGGACAGCTGAAAGATCAGCAAGGCAGTCTTCTTCAAGATGGTAGATCAAGGGGACTGGAGAAAATCTTCCTCACTGAATGGAAAATTCAATGAGCTCTTCCTCAATTCCAAATTTTTTAAACCAAAAAATTCCTTTTCTTCTCTGCAGAATGCGTATAAAGAGCCTTGCTCTATAATGAAATAATGGATCCAGTCAACAGGATGTGGAAACCATTAAGAAAGGTTCGTGGGGAACTTTAATTGGATGGATCAGGTTGCCAAAATTTGAGTCCACTGATCAATCTTAACACGTTCCCCAAAGAGGAATGACCAGACTTGATATGCTTCCTAATGTGATTCGATCACTACCCAGGAAGCGTTCTTGCCAAAAAAAATTTAAAACTGCACTTGAATTTGATCAAGCTTCTAGAAAACAACAGTTTACAGAAACACAGGAGGTAGAGAGAAACAAGTAAAATGATACCACAAGGTTGCAATCAGCCAAATCCAGAATGTGGAAAATTCTACATGACAACACAGTTTCTTCAAGGGATAAATGCTATGAAGAAAGTGGGAAAGAAGTTGTGGAGGAGAACTGTTAAGAAATTAAGAGGAACTTAAACCAAACGACAACCAAATGCAATATGTGACCCTCATCTGGATCCTGATTTGAACAAACCAGCTGTGAGATGACGTTTTTGAGAGAAAATGGGAAATCTGAACATGGACTGGGTATTAGATGATATGAAGGAATTGCTGGTTATTTTTAAGTTTGATAATGGCATTGTGGTTATGTTACAAGAAAAGCCTTTGTGAGAGACACATATGGAAATATTTATGGGTGAAGTAATACAAACAAACAGGATTTGCTTTAAAATATTCCAGGGAAAAGAGTAGAAGGGGTGGGAGGGAGGCAGACGGTGGATGAAACCCGGCTGGCATAATGTGAAAAACAGCTGAAGCTGGACGATGGATTTATTATTCCCTCTTCTATAATGTATGCTTGAACATTTCTACAATAGAAAGTTAAAAAAATAGGGGAATGGCCAATTACAGAACATTCATAAAATGGAATGTTATACAGATGTTTGACTGAGGTAAATCTGTATGTACTAACTAGGAAATGTGATATATTGCTAAGTGATATCCTATATAGCATGGATTAAAATCCTCACCACCGATTTCGTGGGATATTGAAGCTAGTTACTTAATCATTCTAAAACCTCAGCTCCTTCAAAGGCATATTAAAGATAATAATAATACTTGTTTCGTAGAACTGTTGTGAGGATTGAGAACAATTTACATTCAAGAGCTGTGCACACAAGAACATGGCCCATGGTAAGCATTCAAAAAAATCAGCCAACAGTATTACTGAAAAATTCAGGGACAAGAAATATCTCTAGTATGATCCCATTTTTGTAAGAAAAGAAAAGACAATTCGTGTATAGCACATATACATATGTAAGTTTATACAAGCATAATACAAAGTCTGGAAGGATATATTCACAATTGTTAACAGTTAGGGAGGGGGTGGAGGTCGGGTACAGTGAGTAGGAGGCATGACGGTTGTGAGTAGAGACACTTTTACTGCTTACCTTGTCCCCTTAGGTCTTGTTTAAATTTACTACAAAATAGGCATGACTTTGGTGATTTTAAGATGTCTTATAAATAAATTTTTTAAAAAGCTTTGCTTTAGGTTATCTAATACTTTGCATCAGACTAAAAGGTTTAGGGGCTGAATAGTTCTTTGCTTTCTCCTGAATCTGATTTTATAATATACTTTCTTTGTCAGCACTGTTGTGGGTTTCTTGAAAATCAGGAACACTGAAAACAAAATGTCAGTAAAAGCCAAGTATGACTAATTTTTATAGCGTTTACCATTAGTATTATTTAGTGAGGTGAGAGTAGTTCCTATTACATTTGCTGACACATTAAGCATAAAATATTTAATATTCTATTCTCAATGGTTTTCTAGGTCAATACCATCTAACTGGAATCTTAGGTTTCAAGTACATATGCATAACATCTGGTATGCAAATACTGAAGCTATTACATGGAGAAAACA
Source organism: Balaenoptera acutorostrata (assembly GCF_949987535.1). Classification (NCBI taxonomy): domain Eukaryota; kingdom Metazoa; phylum Chordata; class Mammalia; order Artiodactyla; family Balaenopteridae; genus Balaenoptera; species Balaenoptera acutorostrata. The sequence continues at coordinate 84,922,081 of NC_080066.1, forward strand.
AAACATAATTAACAAAGGATTGGAATTCACAAAGCATTATAAGTACTCACTTGAAAAATGTTCTTGGTCGACACCATTACTACTTCCCACTATATTGCAGAACTGTGTATTCGTTATCAAATTGTGCATCCCAAGAATAGCTATAAATACAGAAAAAGAAAATTATTTTTTTATTTCCATCGATTTTAAACATAAAGAATTAATTTTATGCCCCCAAATTTCTATCAACGATTTTAACACTCTCTGGGCTTTTTCCTACTCAATTAAATACACATTTCGTAGCTAAAAAAACAAAAAAGAGAAAACATGATTAAAAACCACCTACAATCTCTTTCTTATCAATACCCTTGTAATTTCTCCCCACATTTCTGAATTTAGACACAGCTGGAGCCAGCTTAACCCTAAACCTAAGTCTATGCTTAGCTCCATCTGGTGGCCAAGAGAGAAAATGGAAATGATCTATTGTTGCTGTTCACCCTCACAGGGCTTCTCCAAACATAATGCGATAAAAGGCAGATTTTTCAACTTAACCTTAACTCTCATATTAATTTACATTTGTATTTTAGCTAAGAGTAGAATACTAAAAGTATGGTTGAATTCTCATATTTAAGATTAAAGTAGCATCCCTCAAAAATGACACTTAGGAGGAGAAATAAATTTGGATTTTGATGGCCTTTTGCACAAATAAGGCAGAAGCTACAGTATGCCTCTGGCCCATTCCACTCTGAGGAATGTACCATTTATAAATCCATTAGCCCTCAGCCCCTCCCCAGGGAATAAGATACCTGCTCTAGCTGTGGTACCACACCTTGACTGTCCCTTCCCTGGGTCCTTCCCAAAGAACCATCACTGCTCCTTTTAAACATGTTAGTACTTGAAATTATTTGGTACTAACCTCTCCCCATGTGTCATATTTTTCTATCTAGAAAAATGGGTGTGGGTGGAGGCAGCTGGGGGCAGATACTGGTCCAGATAAGAAACTGGTAATGATGAAAATCACAGGGAGGTTTGGAATGTTCCATATATCTTCAGAAAAGTTGGGAAAGTGGTGAGTATAGCTCAGGACTGACTATTTTATCTAATCTCCAATTACCCGTTTCTGGGTCTTCTAATAAAATGGGATAGCAGTAGACCCTGGAGACAGCTTCTAGCTGAGCACCAGCTGATGAAAGATTTTTATAAAGACTTTCAAAGATGGCAAAATGGGAAAAGACATCCAATAATCAATAAATTCCATTAATATAAAAATTTCACCATTAAGAGAATTTAAAGAAACTAAATCCTTTATGTCAGATTTATAGTGTAACAAACAAAGCCAAATGTACGGTTACTTATTCAACAGCACTCTGCTGGGCAAAGCAAGAATTTGTATAGTGTGTATAAGGTGTGTGTTGGTATTTTCCTCCCCTCTATACCATTCACAAATTAATTTGTTTTAGGAGATACCTGCGAGATCACACAATTCTGTATCAGAAGCACTTGTCAAAGCTTCTTCTAGCTCTGGATCAAGAGATACTTTTTCTTCTGTAAAAGTCTGCACAGGTTTCTGCTTAGGGATAAATATCTTCCCTGTAAAATAAAGCAGTTTGTTAGTTTCATTACTACTGCTAGTAACTCACCATTTTATTCTTACAAAAATTATTAGAAGTATGTGCAACTGAAGCTGAAGTAAAAGGTCAAGATTAACATCTACAATAATTTTGTTTCATCTTCGGTATGTATTTATAAGTTTCTAAGGCAACACTTTGGCCATATAAGTTGGAACAAGAAAAAGAAATGAACCGAGAAATTTTCCCATTTGTGAAAGTAAAAATAGGCTCTTTTTGGAGTAATTATGAGTTATTCTACAAATACTAAATCAAAAAATAAATGAATAAAAAAATCTATAAATTAAGGAAAAAACAGAATTCATTTTCTTATTCTTAAGCAAGGAACTGCTACAGTCCCTTGGGGGATGGCAGAGGCAATTCTAATTCCAGAAATTCAAGTTCTAATTGCAAAGAAATTCCTGTATGTCCTGAGTGGTAGTCTGAAACTTTCTGTCACTGTTCTTCTAAGCCTCTATGACACTAACAAGGTTACCTGTTAAGAAACTAGTTATTCTAGAAACCTACAGTATTTATTATGTGAAAATCAGTATTTCATTACCGTATGTTCAACGCAAAACTGAAAACATGAAGGGAATGGAAAATGATAATGATATAACTGCAGCACAAGCCAACCAAACAAGAGGTACTTACACATGGTGGGACTGAGTTACCAAGATTGACTCTGGTTTCCCCCCTGAGACAGGTGAAAATTCTAACTAAGTGATCTAGGAAGGCCTATGTGTGGATTCACACAAGCTCCAATTATTTTCTTTTCTATCAGAAAATTACCAGGGAAATGTGTGAGAATATGTGACCTGATGAATCTATGTAGTATTCTATCAAAAGAAATGTTTGTGGGCTTAATAATCAGTATAGTAAATGTTGTACAATTCTTGTTCAAGGTAAATATTAATCAGTGTAATTCATAAGAAATCCTTCCACAATATAGATTGCTCCCAGGAATCTGACCAAAGCTGGTCAGGTATTTTCAGCTAAGCCCATCTAAAAGATTTAATTTCTGATATTATATTTCTTTTTTTTATTATTTCCACTTGGTTCTTGTTAAAAAAAATTAGTTTCCATCTCTCTGCCAAAATTCCTCATCTCCTCACACATGCCTTGTCCACCAGATTTTCTGAGATTTTTGTCATAAAGTTCCTGACTGATAACACCAATATTTGGGTCATCTCTGGTCTTCTATTGACTGTTTACTTTTCTTGACTATAGGCCACATGTGTCTTAAGATCTCTGACTTCGTATTGGGCATTTTTGTATACAAGTATAGCAGAGACTAAAGGAAGTGACATTTATTCCTAGAAAGGAATGTGCCACTCAGGTCAGTGCTGAAGTAACATGCTCTACAGTTGAGCTGAATCTGGGCTTTTTGTTGCAACGTTAGTTTGATTCACTTCCTCACTGGCTTCAAACATTTTGAGGACAGGATCAGGACTTAATCTTCAGCAAGGCCTAGGATTAGAACTCTGGTGAGGTTCTGGAGATCTTCTGAGCTGCCACTGCCTACTGTTTTGAACTGTAAAGTAGCAACATTGTTCCTAATGTGTAGTCCTGGCTGCCAGATTTCTAGGAGCTCTGTTTTCCAGTCCCACCCCCCACTTTCCCACTTTTTGGGCCTTGGCAGATCTTTCAGCCCGACGCTTATGTTGTCTGCTCTACACTTTGTGAAGTGGGAGATGGCCTGAAAGGGATTTCTCTCAGCTCTCCTGTCTCTCTCTCAATATCCCGAGCTAAAAACCTATGCCTCAGGAATCTTCTCTCAGCTCTCCTTCACTGCCTCGGTTCTTGGAGTAGAATCCCTAGCACTAAATGAAGACCTGAAGCAAAGAACTGGAGGGTCGTGCAGTCTCACCCTATCTCTAGGGCTGCACTGTTCAATATGATATGTTCAACACGGTATGTGACTATTTAAGTTTAAGTTAGTTAAAATTAAAAATTCAGTCTCTCAGTCACACTAGCCGCGTTTGGCTAGTAGCTACCACACTGGTTAGCACAGATACTGACCATTCCCATCATGGCATAAAGTTCTAGCGGACAGTGCTGCTCTAGGGCTCCTCTGATTTCTAATCTACCATGCTGGCCCATACACCGCCATTAAAAGTTTAAAAGTTAGGCTGACTTCTCCTTACTCCTCTCTACAGTAGTTTCCTCCTTTTCCCTATATTTCAGTCAGGAAAGAACACAGAATGGATCACTTCTTTTTTTTTTTTTTTTGGATCACCTATCTTATGGAGGGCTTGCTACTTTCTGTGAGTCACTAAGATTTGTGTCTTCAAGCTTTCTGATTTTTTTTTTAACTCTGATTAATGTAGCGTATATTGCTTGTTTTGGTGAGAATAAGAAGTCTCTTGCAACTTCCTACATCTGAATCAGAAGTCTTTCTAGGCAAGTATTTTCTTATTTAAAAAATGGCACTTGGCCAATCTACAATGTATTTATATTAATAAGGATGCTTTTAACTGCATATAACAAAATCCCCAATTTAAAGTGGTTTAAACTGGTGCTTCTCAAGCTTTAATGTGCATGTCATCTACCTAGTGGTCTTATTAAAGTGCAGATTCTGATGCAGGAGGTCTAACATGAGCTCTAAGAATCTGTATTTCTAGCCAGCCTCCCAGGTGGTGCTGATACCGCTGATGCACAGATCACTCTCAAAGCAGCAAGGGTTTAAACAATAAGTATTTTTTATCTCACTTAATAACTCCACAGGTAGGTGGCTGAAGGATTGGTTCAGCAGCTCAATGTTGACATCAAAGATCCAGGCTCTATTTTTCTTTGTCTATAACTAGCATGGAAGCCTTTGTTCTCAGGCCATTAGTCTCAAGATGACCTTTGTAATACTACGCATCACATCCTCATGCGGCAAGGTCAGGGGCAGGAAGGAAGGGCACTTTCTCAACTGCTGACTTTTATAAGGAAAACTGTCCGATAGATTTCTTCTCTGGTCTCACTGACCAGCACCGGGTCACATGTCCATGCCCCACCTGCAAGGGTAGCTTGAAAAGCAAGGATCTGGCCTTTTCAGTCTATTTCAGAGATGGATTCTGCCAGTAAGGAAGAAGGAATTTCTGAATGGTTGTTAAATAGAAAACTACCACATTTGTCTCAGTACTGAACCAGATGAAGTACACTTCTGTGCTCCCTTAATTCCCTGAACATTTCACTGTGGCTACACTTACTCATTTTGCATATTTGTCTGTCCTCTGTGAGCATTTCAATGTTCTGTTCCATCCTTACATTTCCATCCCTACAATTCCATCCCTACATTGTTTGTCCTCTGGGAGCTTTTCAATGTTCTGTTCCATCCCTACATTTCCTAGCTCACAGCAGGCAATCCAATTTGTTGAATAAATAATCTGGTGATCACTTCTAGCTCAACTACCTCATTGTATAAAGTATAATATAAATACCCTGGTTCAAAGTTACACAGCAGACTTAGCACTAGAACACAGGTTCCCAAACTCTCAACCCAGTAATTTTTCCAATAAACTGGTGGCTTTCAAACTTAACTCCTTAGCAGTGGACTTTTCAACTCAAACAAATGCTTATCTGTATGGTGGTACGTAACTGATCTTCTTAGTACCAAACTTTGGAGTTCTGGTGATTATTAGATAATCTTTTATCATTAGTTCACAGACAAAGGCAAATCCAAATCATTACATTCTGATAATTCCTTAATACTTTTCACAGTGGCTGATATAACAAAGTGGCATACAATTCAGATGGCATGCCTTTAATTGCCATTTCAGGATAATTACATTTTCCTGGGCAAAATCTTACCGGCACTTTCAGGTGTCTATCTCCGTGGCTAATGTTGGCTGCACAATGGAGTCACCTGGAAAATTTTAATAAATTCTGATGTCCAAGTCCCACCCCCAGAGATTCTGATTTAACTGGTCTGATGTGCTGTATGGGACATTCGGATTTTCAAAAGCTCTCTAGGAATTCTAATGCATAGCAGCCAAGGTCAAGAAACACTGGATTATGGTATTCACTTAGTAAAAAAAACTATATAAACTATCAAAAAGCTGCCTATGTCTTATTCTAGAGACCAATGGCACCTAAAGCGTTATAAAAATCTAAAATGTTTATTTTTGTAATCCTCATCCACAGTCCATAGAGGCATTATTCTTTTTCTTTTTCTTTTTTTTTGCAGAAGGGAGTTCCAGTCCCCCATCAGCATGTTCTTTCTTTCTTTTCTTTTTTTTTTTAATGTTTATTTATTTATTTATTTGGTTGCACCAGGTCTTAGTTGCGGCAGGCAGGCTCCTTAGTTGCGGCATGCAAACTCTTAGTTGAAGCATGCATGTGGGATCTAGTTCCCTGGCCAGGGATCAAACCCAGGCCCCCTGCACTGGGAGTGTGGAGTCTTAACCACTGCACTACCAGGGAAGTCCCGAGGCATTATTCTTACCTAATTTTTCCCCATACATAAACTTTTGCTAATACTTACAAATACAAAATGGATCTCATCAGAAGAAAACAACAAAGCAAAACAAAACTTCCAAGGGCTTATGGAAATTCTGTGACACAGAATTTTGCTCTATTTATACAGCTGTGAAATAATTTGGTACCTCTTCTGATACTCCTCTTTACAATTTCTCTGTATGTAGAGATTTTTGTTGCAGAGGTATGTAGATTATACAGTATTGTGTTTTTAACAATACAAAATGTAATCACTTCATATTTCTTCATGATTAGTTTAACATGAATACACTGTAAGAATTATACTTTAAAGCGTATATATAAAATCTTGTTATAGAAAATTAAAAGTAAAGAAAATTACTTTTGTAAGAAAGGATAAAATAGGCAGAACTTAAGTTTAGTATTATGAATACAATACTTAAGTGGTTCTCCTCAAACTCTTTAAAGACTTAACCCCTTAAACAAATCTCAGCTATCTGCAGAAAGTGACAAGGTGATTCTAAAATTCATGTGGGAATCCAAGAGACCCAGAATAGCCAAACAATCTTGAAAAAGAAGAACAGCTGAAGGACTCACACTTCCCAATTTCAAAACTTAATACAAGACCTCGCTGGTGACACAGTGATTAGGAATCCGCCTGCCAGTGCAGGGGACACGGTTTCAATCTCTGGTCCGGGAAGATCCCACATGCCATGGAGCAACTAAGCCCGTGCACCACAACTACTGAGTCTGCGCTCTAGAGCCCACAAGCCACAACTGCTGAAGCTTGCGCGCCTAGAGCCCATGCTCAGCAACAAGAGAAGCCACCACGATGAGAAGCCCACGCACCGCAACAAAGAGTAGCTCCTGCTCGCCAATACTAGAGAAAGCCCACACGCAGCAACAAAGACCCAACGCAGCCAAAAATAAATAAATAAATAAAAATTTAAAAAAAAACCTAAATACAAAGTTACTATAATCAAGATAGTGTTATGGTGTACAAGAAAAGACATTTACATCAATGAAATAGAATTGAGAACCCAGAAATAAACTCATATTTACGGTCAATTGAATTTCTACAAGGATACCAAGACAATTCGACTGAGCAAGAGTTGTCTTTTCAACAAACAGTGCTTGGACAGTTGGATAGCTATATGCAAAAGAATGAAGTTGGACCCCTATATTTCATACCATACACAAATATTAACTCAAAATGAATTACAGACCTAAATGTAAGAGCTAAAACTATAACTCAGAAAAAAAAACCTAAGAGTAAATCTCCATGACCTTGAGTTAGGGAATGATTTTTTAGATAAAACAACAAAAGTACAAACAACAGGACTTCCCTGGTGGCGCAGTGGTTAAGAATCTGCCTGCCAGCTCTATTAACAATAGCCAGGACATGGAAGCAACCTAAGTGTCCGTCAACAGATGAATGGATAAAGAAGATGTGGTACATATATACAATGAAATATTACTCAGCCATAAAAAGAAACGAAATTGAGTTACTTGTAGTGAGGTGGATGGACCTAGAGTCTGTCATACAGAGTGAAGTAAGTCAGAAAGAGAAAAACAAATACCGTATGCTAACACATATATATGGAATCTAAGGGGAAAAAAAAAGGTCATGAAGAACCTAGGGGCAAGATGGGAATAAAGACGCAGACCTACTAGAGAATGGACTTGAGGATATGGGGAGGGGGAAGGGTAAGCTGGGACAAAGTGAGAGTGGCATGGACATATATACACTACCAAATGTAAACCAGATAGCTAGTGGGAAGCAGCCGCATAGCACAGGGAGATCAGTTCGGTGCTTTGTGACTACCTAGAGGGGTGGGATAGGGAGGCTGGGAGGGAGGGAGACGCAAGAGGGAAGAGATATGGGGATATATGTATATGTATAACCGATTCACTTTGTTATAAAGCAGAAACTAACAAACCATTGTAAAGCAACTATACTCCAATAAAGATGTTTTAAAAACCCCAAAACAACAACAAAAAAAACCAAAAAAATAAATAAAAAATAAAAAGAACCCACCTGCCAGTGCAGGGGACACAGGTTCAATCCCTGCTCCAGGAAGATCCCACATGCTATGGAGCAACTAAGCCTGTGTGCCACAACTACTGAAGCCTGTGCACCTAGAGCCCACGCTCCACAACAAGAGAAGCCACCGCAATGAGAAGCCCACGCACCGCAATGAAAAGAGTAGCCCCTGCTCCCCGCAACTAGAGAAAAAGCCTGTGCACAGGAACAAAGACCCAATGCATCCAAAATAAATAAATAAATAAAATTTAAAAGGTTATTGTAAAACAAAAAAAGTACAAACAACAAAAGAAAAAATAGATAAATTGAACTATATCAAAATCTAAAATTTTGTGGGACAGTGATACTACCAAGAAAATGAAAAGACAAGCTACAGAATGAGAGAAAAAAGTTTCCAAATCATATATTTGATAAGAAACATATCTAGAATATATACAAAGTGTTTATCAATAATAAATCAAATATTTTGATTGACTGACAAAAATCAGTAATAAAAAGACATCCCAATTTAAAAATAGGCAAAGGATTTGAAGAGACATTTATCCAAAGAAGATATAAGATGTCTAAGAGCACATGAAAAAATGCTCAATACCATTAGTCATTAGGGAAATGCAAATCAAAACCACAATGTATATTATCACTTCACACCTACTAAGATGGCTATAATCAAAATGACAGACAAGAGTTGGCCAGGATGTGGAGAAATCGGAACCCTAATACATTGCTGGTGGGAATGTAAAATGGTGCAGCCACTTTGGAAAACAATTTGGCAGTTGTTCAAATTGTTAAAAAATAGTTACTAAGTGACCCAGCAATTCCACTAGTAGGTATACATACCAACTTGTACACAAGTGTTCACAGCAGCATTATTCATAATAGCTAAAAAGTGGAAACAATCCAAATGTCCATCAACTGATAAATGGAGAAACAAAGTGTGTGTTTTCATACAATGAAATATTATTCATCCATAAAAAGGAATGAAACACTGAAACATGCTAAAACACAGATGAAACTCCCAAACACTAGGCTAAGTGAAGGAAGTCAGTCATAAATACATATTGTATGATTCCATTTATTTGAAATGTCCAGAATAGGCAAATTTAGAGAGAAAAAGTTGATTAGTGGTTTTCTGGGGCTGGACAATAGAGTGAGGAATGGAGACTATTCATAGGTACAGGGTTTCCTTTTGGGATGATAAAAATGTTCTAAACTTAAGATTATGGTGATAGTTATACAACTCTGTGAATGTACTAAAAACCATTGAATTGTACACTTTAAATGGGTAAATTTTATGATGTGGGTTGCACCTTAAACACATTCAGCCAGATAGTGTTTGTGCTTCTTAGTTAAAATCAGCTGTTCTCTGAGAAATACACAATTAGCAAACTGCTTGATTGATTCCATATCAACAGAAAACGCGTTTCTAAACATGTGTGTTAATTTAAATTAGTCTCATATAAATTAGATTTAAGTTACAAATCTTAATTACTAAGAGATGCTGATAAATAGATCTCCATTATAATGGTTAATGTGATTTGTGACCTCAATGTCTTGCAGGATGAGTGAAATGTTCAGCTTTTATTTGATGTATAGGTATTATGTAGGTGTGTGTGTGTGTGTGTGTGTGTGTGTGTGTTTGCGTGTTTGCAGAGGGTAGGGAAATGTGTAAATTTGATACTGCTTTTATCCAAAACCATCTGTTAACAAAATTAGTACACCATTTTATTATGATCATCTTTCTTCTGATATGTTTTTTTAAAAATCATAGATTATTCTTTATAGAAATTTCAGTCTCATTCTGATAAAATGATTTAACATATATAAAGCAACTGGTATACAGTAAACGCAATAGACACATGTTAATTATTTATTCTTATTTTCTCTGGAATTTCTTGCATGTGTACATGAGAGATACAGAGCGTTTTCCAAAACAACCCAGGAGGACTGAAAACCATAAAGTCCCAAGTATCTATATCAGTGATTCTTTTTTAAAAATTCATTCATTCATTCATTCATTCATTTATAGCTGAGTTGGGTCTTTGTTGCTGCGCACGGGCTTTCTCTAGTTGTGGCGAGCGGGGGCTACTCTTCGTTGCAGTGCGCGGGCTTCTCACTGCAGTGGCTTCTCTTGTTGCGGAGCACAGGCTCTAGGCATGCAGGTTTCAGTAGCTGTGGCTCGCGGGCTCTAGAGCGCAGGCTCAGTAGTTGTGGCGCATGGGCTTAGTTGCTCCGCGGCGTGTGGGATCTTCCTGGACCAGGGCTTGAACCCATGTTCCGTGCATTGGCAGGTGGATTCTTAACCATTGCCCCACCAAGGAAGCCCTGTATCAGTGATTCTTAAACTCAGAAAATGAAGACTGACTAGGCATGGATATTTTTGAAAAAGCTCCCTACATGATTCTGATTTTTACCTACTCATGTTGATAAAGTGCTAATCTGTATAATTACAGCTCTGAAAAGATTAGGATGAGTACTCCTGTACTGATCTAATTTTACTTTTCCTCTCCTTGAAATATGGTCAAAAAGCTCTGACTTATAACTTTTAATATTTGTATTTATTTGAAATAACATAATGTCTTAAAAAATGGTTATTCACTTCTATTCTTCAGTACACAGCATTCTATCTAAATACCTTATTTAACAAAGCAACATCTAAAACTGGATTTTTTAAAAACTGAAATTACAGTTCTTTACATTGTAGCAAAACATGAAAATAAGCAATGACAAGATCAGAAAAAAATCTCTCAGACAAGTATGAAAAGATATGCTTGCCACCCCCAAATGAAACAAAACAAAAACAGGGCAATGACTCTTGGTTGCTAAGAATGCTGAAAGAGTTCAATAATGTTTCTGTAACTACAAAATGGCAGCTAAGGAAATAGAAGAAACCAAGATAAGAATTCATATAATGGTAGCTTAAATGCATGGCATTAATCCAAACCTGTGTTTGTGCCAAGAGGAGAAAAAAAAAAAAAGGAATATCTTGCCAAGATCCTTGTTATTGTTCTAAAATAAGTAAGATACTATGAACCACGTTAACAATTTTATTGCCAGGACCTTTCTTCACAAGTCCTCATCTCTTTTGCTCTGATATCAAGTCACAGCTACCACAATGTTAAGAATTATCTTAGTCATGGTCCCAACCTTGCTAAGTATATAAAATGTACAGTAACTAGAAACAGAGGAGTCTCTTAGTTATTTCATTTCTACAGAGGTGAAAGGCCCTAGCTAATTTTACTATGTGTATGTTTATAAGCTACCTTGTTCCAGAAAAGATTTAAGGGAACTAGGCCACTATAATCTCCACAGGGGGCTTTGGGATATCCTTTTGACAGGAAGTGCACAAACCTCAAATCAACCAAACCAAAGGATGAGGGAGCAGATACTGGAAAGGCATTTTTGGTTTGACCCAACAGCACACATGACACCTGCTCAATACTACAATATGATCACCAATAAATGCTTCTTTATTCAACAAATGTTTAGTGAGCTTGTATATACTAGATAATGAGCTAGAAAGACAGCATAAGGAAAATGAAATATGAGATTCTTTACTTTGAGGAGCTTATACTCTAGTTGGGGAAACAGGATATCTATTGTATACGATTCTGGAGACTTCCACTTCTGGCCAAGATGGAGTAATAGGGTCAGGATTTACCCATGACTGAAACAACCCCAAAATGGACAAAATATAAGAAAGTTTACAAGACACTGATCATCAGGCAAAAAAGAACAGTGATTCCTGAGAGATGAGAAACAAAGTGAGCTCCATGACTGCCCAGGTTACTGCCTGGAGAAAAGTGTCCAGGCTGCAGCACGGGGAACAGAACCCAGGCAGAGCCTGGGGAACTATCTGAACCAAAGAGACACAGCTGAGGTCCAGAAAGATGAGGGCAGCCAGCGTTTATAGAACAGAGTGCCAGAGAGGACAGAGTTACACAGACAGCGCACTCCGGAGATCTGCAGAGGGCTGCCTTTTAGCGTTCAGCAGAGTACAGATCAGCACACGTGTATGATGAAATTACCTTGGGCCAAGGAAAAAAACCATCTGAAAAAATTAGAAATAACAGTGCACAGGCTCATGCAGGGCTGGGAATAGAATGTGCTCCCACCAGCCAGACTGGAAAACCTCATAATTCACAGTGCACTGGGTAGGGAACTCAGGAGAGTCTTGCCTCAGTAGTGGAGAAATAATGAGCCCTAGACCAAACACTGCTCCAGTCCCACCTAAGAAATCTGAAAAGCAAGACCCTAAAGGAGCAAATGATCAAATTGTTTCCAAGTAACTAAATCTTGTCTCAGAATGAAACTCAAGACTATTTATAGGGGTATCAAAATATCCAGCACCCAAAAAGTTAAAATTCGTAATGTCTGGTATCCAATAAAAATTTACCAGCATGCAAAGAAGCAGGGAAATTCGACCCATAAGGAAGAGAAAAAAAAATCAATATATCAAAACTGACTTAGCAATGACAGATGATAAAATCAGCAGGTAAGGATATTAAAACAGTTATTATAATTATATTCCATATGTTCAAAATGTTATACAGAGACATGGAAGATATGAAACAAAAAAAAAAAAAAGGAGGAAAGAGAACAAAGAACTGATGGGACAAACAGAAAAAATATACTATGTTAAAACTAATCTAAAGAAAGCAAGATTGGTTATATTAATATCAGACAAAGTAGATTTCAGAGCAAAGAATATTACCAGGGATAAAGAAGGTCATTCCATAATGACAAAATGGGCAATGCATCAAGAGGATATACAAGCTTAAATCAACTAAAAAGAAAAAACATGGGGGGAGGAGTCAAGATGGTGGTGTGGGAGGACAGGGAGTTAGCGTCTCCCCACAACTAGGGCACGTGCCGGCCGCTGATGGAGGACTCTAACCCCCAAGGAGATGGGAGGAACCCCACAGTGAACTGGTAGGATGTAGGGGGACCGAGGGGGTAGGAGAAGTAGAGGCCAGACAAGATCGGCACCCCTGAAGCCGGAGAGGTTAGGAGAGGCAGGTGAGAGGGACTCTCCAGGAAGAGCAGGAGAGGAGTGGAGGGTGATTGCCTGGACCACTGGGACTGGGGAGCCTGCTGAGCTCCCAAGCCGGCTCCCCACCTTTTCAAAGCCCCCTCCAGGCCACATGGGTCCTGGGAGCATAGGAGGGAGGCCAGGGAGATCAGGAGACGCAGGCGGGAGGGGCCCTCCCACACCCCAGACCGGAGGAGCAGGAGAGGAGAGGAGGGCATTTGCCCCACCCACTCGAGCCCAGGAAGCCTGCTGGGCTCCCAGGTGAGGTCCCCTGCCCTCTTGAGACTGGGACCCTTCTGTTCCTTGAGCCTAAGCCCCACCCCACACAGCCCCCAGGGCCTTTTCCAGTGCTGTGTGTCCTGAGCATTGGCCCTGCCCACCACCCAAACCTCACCCTTGCTTAGGCCCTGCTCTCCACAGCCAAGGCCTTCCCCCCCTCCTTTTATTTATTATTATTTTTCTTTTCCCTCCTCCTCTTTTTTTTACTATTGTGGTACTGATGTACCTTCCACTTGTTGATTCATCTATATTTTTATTTTTACATTCTTTCTAACATATCTGTTAGTTTCCTAGTCTAATTTTTTTTTTGTTATTGTTCTCTTTTTTTTTTTTGCCACCCCACATGGCTCACAGGATCTTGATTTGCTAGCACGGGGTCAGGTGGAAGCTCCTGCAGTGGGAGCTCTGAGTCTGAACCACTGGACTAACAGACACCTTCAGACCCCAGGGAATATTCATCAGAGTGAGGTCTCACAGAGTTCCTCATCTCAGCACCAAGACCCAGCTCTACCCAATAGCCTACAAACTCCAGTGTTGGAAGCTTCAGGCCAAACAACCAGTAAAACAGGAACACAATCCCACTCATAAAAAAAAAAAAAAAAAAGAGAGACAGCAAAAAAATATGTCACAGATGAAGGAGCAAGGTAAAAACCTACAAGACCAAACAAATGAAGAGGAAATAGGCAATCTACCTGAAAAAGAATTCATAGTAATGATAGTAAAGATGATCCAGAATCTCAGAAATAGAATGGAAGCATGGATTGAGAAAATACAAGAAATATTTAACAAAGATCTAGAAGAACTAAAGAACAAACAAACAGATGAACAACACCATAACTGAAATGAAAAATACACTAGAAGGAATCAATAACAGAATAACGGAGGCAGAAGAACGAATAAGTGAGCTGGAAGACAAAATGGTGGAAATAACTGCCAAGGAGCAGAATAAAGAAAAAAGAATGAAAAAAACTGAAGACAATCTCAGAGACCTCTGGGACAACACTAAATGCACCAACATTCGAATTATAGGGGTCCCAAAAGAAGAAGAGAAAAAGAAAGGGTCTGAAAAAATATTTGAAGAGATTAAAGTGGAAAATTTCCCTAATATGGGAAAGGAAATAGTCACCCAAGTCCAGGAAGCACAGAGAGTCCCATACAGGGTAAACCCTAGGAAAAACACACCAAGACACATATTAATCAAACTAACAAAAATTAAATTCAAAGAAAAAATATTAAAAGCAGCAAGGGAAAAACAAAAAATACACACAAAGGAATCCCCATAAGGTTATCAGCTGATTTTTCAGTGGAAACTCTGCAGGCCAGAATGGAGTGGCAGGATATACTTAAAGTGATGAAAGAGAAAAACCTACAACCAAGATTACTCTACCCAGCAAGGATCTCATTCAGATTCGATGGAGAAGTCAAAAGCTTTTCAGACAAACAACAGCTAAGAGAATTCAGCACCACCAAACCAGCTTTACAACACATGCTAAAGAAACTTCTCTAAGCGGGAAACACAAGAGAAAAAAAAGACCCACAAAAACAAACCCAAAACAATTAAGAAAATGTAATAGGAACATACATATCGATAATAACCTTGAATGTAAGTGGATTAAATGTCCCAACCAAAAGACACAGACCGGCTGAATGGATACAAAAACAAGACCCATATATATGCTATCTACAAGAGACCCATTTCAGAACTAGGGACACATACAGACTGAAAGTGAAGGGATGGAAAAAGATATTCCATGCAAATGGAAATCAAAAGAAAGCTGGAGTAGCTATACTCGTATCAGATAAAATAGACTTTAAAATAAAAACTATTACAAGAGATAAGGAGGGACACTACATAATGATCAAGGGATCAATCCAAGAAGAAGATATAACAATTATAAATGTTTATGCAACCAACATAGGAGCACCTCAATACATAAGGTAAATGCTAACAACCATGAAAGGAGAAATCGAAAGTAACGCAATAATAGTAGGGGACTTTAACACCCCACTTACACCAATGGACAGATCATCCAAACAGAAAATAAATAAGGAAACACAAGCTTTAAATGACACAACAGACCAGATAGATCTAATTGATATTTATACAACATTCCACTCCAAAGTGGCAGAATACACTTTCTTCTCAACTGCACATGGAACATTCTCCAGGACAGATCACATCTTGGGTCATAAATCAAGCCTCAGAAAATTTAAGAAAATTGAAATTGTAGCAAGCATCTTTTCTGACCACGATGCTATGAGATTGGAAATCAATTACAGGAAAAAGACTGTAAAAAACACAAATACATGGAGGCTAAACAGTGCGCTACTAAATAACCAAGAGATTACTGAAGAAATCAAAGAAGAAATAAAAAAATACATGGAGGGCTTCCCTGGTGGCGCAGTGGTTGAGAATCTGCCTGCTAATGCAGGGGACACGGGTTCGAGCCCTGGTCTGGGAAGATCCCACATGCCACGGAGCAGCTGGGCCCGTGAGCCACAATTGCTGAGCCTGCGCGTCTGGAGCCTGTGCCCCGCGACGGGAGGGGCTGCGATAGAGAAAGGCCCGCGCACCGCGATGAAGAGCGGTCCCCGCACCGCGATGAAGAGTGGCCCCCGCTTGCCGCAACTGGAGAAAGCCCTCGCACGAACCGAAGACCCAACACAGCCAAAAATAAATAAATAAATAAATAAATAAATAAGAAAATCCTTTAAAAAAAAAAAAAAAAAAAAAAAAAAAAAAATACATGGAAACAAATGACAACAAAAACACAGCAACCCAAACTGTATGGGAAGCAGCAAAAGCAGTTCTAAGAGGAAAGTTTATAGCAATTCAATCTCACCTCAAGAAACAAGAAAAATCTCAAGTAAACAATCTAACTCTATACTTAAAACAACTAGAGAAAGACGAACAAAGAAAACCCAAAGTCAGTAGAAGGAAAGAAATCATAAAGATCAGAGCAGAAATAAATGAAATAAAATGAAGAAAACAATAGCAAAGATCAATAAAACTAACAGCTGGTTCTTTGAGAGGATAAACAAAATTGATAAACCCTTAGCCAGACACATCAAGAAAAAAAGGCAGAGGACGCAAATCAATAAAATTAGAAATGAAAAAGGAGAAATCACAACTGACACTGCAGAAATACAAAGGACTATAAGAGACTACTACAAACAACTATATGCCAATAAAATGGACAACAACGAAGAAATGGACAAATTCTTGGAAAGGTACAATTTTCCAAGACTGAACCAGGAAGAATTAGAAAATATAAACAGACCTATCACAAGTATTGAAATTGAAACTGTAATTAAAAATCTTCCAACAAACAAAACTCCAGGACCAGATGGCTTCACAGGCGAATTCTATCAAACATTTAGAGAAGAGCTAACACCTATCCTTCTCAAACTCTTCCAAAAAATTGCAGAGGGAGAAACACTCCCAAATTCATTCTACAAAGCCACCATCACCCTGATACCAAAACCAGAAAAAGATATCACACAAAAAAGAAAATTATAGACCAATATCAATGATGAACATAGATGCAAAAATCCTGAACAAAATACTAGTAAACAGAATCCAACAGCACATTAAAAGGATCATACACCATGATCAAGTGGGATTTATCCCAGGGATGCAAGGATTCTTCAATATATGCAAATCAATCAATGTGATACACCACATTAACAAATTAAGGAATAAAAACCATATGATCATCTCAATAGATGCAGAAAAAGCTTTCGACAAAATTCAGCACCCATTTATGATAAAAACTCTCCAGAAAATGGGCTTAGAGGGAAACTACCTCAACATAATAAAGGCATATATGACAAACCAACAGCAAGCATCATTCTCAATGGTGAAAAACTGAAAGCATTTCCACTAGGATTAGGAACAAGACAAGGATGTCCACTCTCACCACTATTATTCAACATAGTTTTGGAAGTCTTAGCCATGGCAATCAGAAAAGAAAAAGAAATAAAAGGAATACATATTGGAAAAGAAGAAGTAAGACTGCCACTGTTTGCCAATGACATGATGTTATACGTAGAAAATCCTAAAGATGCCACCAGGAAACTACTAGAACTAATCAATGAATTTGGTAAAGTTGCAGGATACAAAATTAATGCACAGAAATCTCTGGCATTCCTATACACCAACAACGAAAAATCAGAAAGAGAAATTAAGGAAACACTCCCATTTACCACTGCAACAAAAAGAATGAAATACCTAGGAATAAACCTGCCTAAGGAGGCGAAAGACTTGTACTCAGAAAACTATAAAACACTGATGAAAGAAATCAAAGATGACATAAACAGATGGAGAAATATACCATGTTCTTGGATTGGAAGAATCAATATTGTGAAAATGACTATACTACAATATACAGATTCACTGCAATCCCTATCAAACTACCAATGGCATTCTTCACAGAAGTAGAACAAAAAATCTTACAATTCATATGGAAACACAAAAGACCCTGAATAGCCAAAGCAATCTTGAGAAAGAAAAACGGAGTTGGAGGAATCAGGCTCCCCAACTTCAAACTATACCACAAAGCTACAGTAATCAAGACAGTATGGTACTGCACAAAAACAGAAAGATAGATCAGTGGTACAGGATAGAATGCCCAGAGATAAACCCACACACATATGGGCACCTAATTTATGACAAAGGAGGCAAGAACATACAATGGAGAAAAGACAGCCTCTTCAATAAGTGGTGCTGGGAAAACTGGACAGCTACATGTAAAAGAATAAAATTAGAACACTACCTAACACCATACACAAAAATAAACTCCAAATGGATTAAAGACTTAAATGTAAGACCAGACACTATAAAACTCTTAGAGGAAAACATAGGAAAAACACTCTTTGACATAAACCACAGCAAGATCTTTTTAGAGCCACCTCCTAGAGTAACGGAAATAAAAACAAAAATAAACAAATGGGACCTAATTAAACTTAAAAGCTTTTGCACAGCAAAGAAAACCATAAACAAAACAAAAAGACAACCCTCAGAATGGGAGAAAATATTTGCAAATGAAACAACAGATAAAGGATTAATCTCCAAAATATACAAACAGCTCATGGAGCTCAATATCAAATAAACAAACAGTCCAGTTAAAAAATGGACAGAAGACCTAAATAGACATTTTACCAAGGAAGACATACAGATGGCCAAGAGGAACACAAAAAGATGCTCAACATCACTAATAATTAGAGAAATGCAAATCAAAACTACAATGAGGTATCACCTCACACCAGTCAGAATGGCCACTATCAAAAAAGCTAGAAACAATAAATGCTGGAAAGGGTGTAGTGAAAAGGGAACCCTCCTACACTGTTGGTGGGAATGTAAATTGATACAACCACTATGGAAGATAGTACGGAGGTTCCTTAAAAAACTAAAAACAGAACTACCATATGACCCAGCAATCCCACTACTGCGCGTATACCCTGAGAAAACTATAATTCAAAAAGAGACGTGGACCACAGTGTTCACTGCAGCACTTTTTACAACAGCCAGGTCATGGAAGCAACCTAAGTGTCCATCGACAGATGAATGGATAAAGAAGATGTGGCACATATATACAATGGAATATTACTCAGCCATAAAAAGAAACGAAATTGAGTTATTAGTAGTGAGGTGGATGGACCTAGAGTCTGTCATAAAGAGTGAAGTAAGTCAGAAAGAGAAAAACAAATACCGTATGCTAACGTATATATATGGAATCTAAAAAAAAAAGTACTGATGAACCTAGTTGCTGGGCAGGAATAAAGAGGTAGACATAGAGAATGGACTTGATGACATGGGGTGGGAGGGCGAAGCTGGGGCAAAGTGAGAGTAGCATCAACATATATACACTACCGAATGTAAAATAGTTGGCTGGTGGGAAGCAGCAGCAAAGCATGGGAGATCAGTTTGGTGCTCTGCGATGACCTAGAGGGATGGGATAGGGAGGATGGGAGGGAGGCTCATGAGGGAGGGGATATGGGGACATGTGTATGCATATGGCTGATTCGCTTTGTTGTGCAACAGAAACTAACATGGTATTGTGAGGCAATTATACTCCAATAAAGATCTATTAAAAAAGAAGAAAAGAAAAAACCTAATAACACAGCCTCACAGTGTATGATTCTGGAACAATTAAAATCAAAATTCTGTGGTATGCAAATTATATACAGACATGTTGGCGGGAAAGGAATATCCAGAGTGGGTATGTTTATACAGGGAAAGTTTCCCATAAAACATGAACAATCCATCAGGCTAACTCCTCACCCCAAAGGAGTAGTGAGTGAATCATTCAAAAGATACAGTGACCAGTCTCCAAAGAAGATGCCTGCATCTGCATGACTAATTTAAATAGCCCACTCTACATATCAGTGCCTGATAAGACCACTTTTTAGAGGTATATAAAGGACATTTAGAATTTATGAGATTTGAGTACAAAAATAGAGCCAGTCTTTATCTTGAATTTAGTGGAAACCAACTGCACACTCGCAGTTACATAATCCTGCTGATTTAGGCAGTTTATAACTATGATTCTTCTGGTTTAAGGAATCAAGTCTGCCTTTCCTCCAAAAAGAAATCATGTACTCAGAAAGATGAGGGAAGCATCTTTCAGAAGAGTGACTATAGTAAGTTTTCTGGAAGGCTAAGGTAACTGTGAATAAGTAATCTAGAAAGTATATGAGAACCCTTAGTTTAAGGCAATCTGGTTAAATTCACCTTTAGTAAACAGAGCAGGGCCTAGGAGATTCTTGGGAAGAAAACCCAAGGGCATTCCTTTATCCAGGAGAGGAAGGGAAACCACCAGAAAGAATAGATGGCTCTACCCCAAGGGCCAACTGGGAGCACAGGCGTGATCTTCAAGGAGGGGAGGAGCCCAACCTAGGAGTGTCAGTGGCTCGAAGGGAGGGATTCTTTGGTGGTGCACAGGAGAGAGTGTACAAGGTGCATCAGGCTCTAGTCTATGAAATAAGGGACAATGAGGGGAAAAAAAGTCTTAGGCTAGGTAAGGGTAAAGTGTGATGTTCGACGTGGGGAGGAAGACTCCTGGCAAAGCAAAGCAAAATGAGAGTCAGTAAGAAGTATTAAAAACTGGGCCCAATTATTTCTCTAAGTGTCAAATCCATGGCAAGGCTCTGAGCCTTATCTATCCTGAAGACAGAATATTCAAGATATGTAAAAATATGATGAGAAATAATAACCAGTCAGAACTCTGCATTTTCACCATTCTCAGGAATGAGAAAGAGCTGGGTGAATACTCTCCTTCACCCTTGGTCTATGCCTCAGTTACATCTTCTGCAACATTTCAAGGAGAAAGAGGTAAAAAGCTTCCCAAAAGTTTAATATTATATCTTCAAGTAAAAGGAACATTATATTGCAATTATGTTATTGTTTTAATTTTCTTAAACATTTAGTTTCTCAACATTTTGAACATAGTAGGCTCATAGCAAAGACATTTCCATTAATCTCTACCAAGATTACTTGATACCATGATACCATTCCTACCATGAGCTTGTTAGATTTAGATGAGCTTAACAGATGTATATTGTGGATTCTACTGTAAACAATGCACTTAAAAACAATCCTTAATACATCTTTTGTCAGCTGTGCCTTATTAGCTGCCTAATACCTTCTTTTTTGCTGTCAACAAAATTGCAGTTATTAAAAGCGGAACATTTATTACTGTAGGACAAAATGTTCCCAAAATGCATCGAAGACATAATGCCTTGAATTTCACCTAATTAGGATGAATTCCTCCTTCTCAGATGTTGACATATGCTTTTAATTCTGTAAAATGTACAATTACAAACAACCATTTCACAAATCACAAAATGAAATTACTAATATATCTCTATATAACAACCCTCAAGTGTTCTTACTCTGTAGGTCTTTTCAAGGCATTCTGAGATGATCTAGAAAGATAAAATTTGGCATGAGTGTATAGCTTTTGTTCATGGTCAAAAAGAAAAATCATGAAATGTCCAATTTTCAGTTTTATGGGGATTCCCTTTTGTCATACCAGTTCTGTATAATTTTAGCTCCAGAAAGAGTGTGTCTTTAAGTTAAAAAATAACAAGTATAATTAATCATCATTTAGTCTCAGAATATAAGAAAGTAGCTGGATAACTATTCCTTTTAGTGGTTCCCAATTTCTCTTTTAAAAGAGAATTGAGTAGTCATCTTTAAAAATAATTTACAATGAGAGATCCCTATGAGATTCTGGCATATAACTTGAAAGGAGTTCAAGGAACTGAGTGAATCGCTGTAGCATTCCCTGGTACAGAAAACTAATACTGCCATTGGGGACTGAACTCTGAAACCAGTCATCTTAGTATGAAAAACGATTTAGTTTAGAGAACAATGGCACATTTCACAGATTCTAACTAGTGTGAGTACACCAAAACAGTAAAATGCTTTTATTTCTTAACAGGTTTGCAAACTGTTTTAAGAAGAACCAGGAGAAACTCTTCTGTCTGGGAAGGCATCCTCCATCTGAAAGTCTATCTCCTGTGAAATAAGCCATTAAGTAAGAAACCTGGGACTCAACCCAGGTGTTCAGGTAAAGGGTCACTAGAGAGGCAGCTTAAAAAAACAAGCTTCTGAATTCTCAGAGCTAAGGAGGGGATTCACATTTAGCTTGATTGGAAGGTATGCTAATACGATGTAGATGAATTATTCTGAGGATCTTCTGGAATGTGATCAAAATCTTGGGGATAAGACCCAAAGAAAGGAAGGCATATTAGTGACTACGAATAACCAAGGCCAACCAATTTAAGGATGAGCTCCAGGGTGGCTTTAAGAAGCCGAGAGCCGTCTTTCAGCTATATTTCAAAACAGAGCTCTGCAACCAAAGTTCTCCAATTGTTCAAGGTAAACTTGCCCTTCTTCATGTCTACAATACTGTAACATGGCTTTTAAGGCCTGGCCTGAGGAACATGACACATAGAGGGCCCGTAAATAAACCTATGCAGCTATGGTCAACTCATCTATGACAAAGGGGGCAAGAATATACAATAGAGAAAAGACAGTCTCTTCAGTAAGTGGTGCTGGGAAAACTGGACAGCTACATGTAAAAGAATGAAATTAGAACATTCTCTAACACCATATACAAAAATAAACTCAAAATGGATTAAAGACCTAAATGTAAGACCTGAAACCATAAACTCCTAGAAGAAAAGATAGGCAGAACACTCTTTGACATAAATCTTAGTATTTTTTTGGATCTGTCGCCTAAGGCAAAAGAAAAGCAAAAATAAACAAACGGGACGTAATTAAATTTAAAAGCTTTTTGCACAGCAAAGGAAACCACTGACTAGATGAAAAGACAACCTACTGAATGGGAAAAAATACTTGCAAATGATATGACTGATAAGTGGTTAATACCCAAAATATATAAACAGCTCATAAAACACAACATCAAAAAAACAAACAACCTGATTAAAAAATGGGCAGAAGACCTAAAGAGATATTTTTCCAAAGACAAATAGATGGCCAACAGGCACATAAAAAGGTGCTCAACGTCATAATCACCAGAGAAATGCAAATTAAAACCACAATGAGATATCACCTCACACCTGTCAGAACAGCTATCATCAAAAAAACCCACAAATAACAAAAGTTGGTGAGGACGTGAAGAAAAGGGAACCCTTGGTGGGAATGTAAATTGATGCAGCCGCAGTGGAGAACAGCATGGAGGTTCCTCAAAAAACTAAAAATAGAACTACCATATGATCCAGCAATTCCAGTCCTGTGTATACATCTGAAGAAAACAAAAACGCTAATTCAAAAAGATACATGAACCCAATGTTCATGGCAGCATTATTTACAATAGCCAAGATATGGAAGCAACCTAAGTGTCCAACAACAGACAAACGGATAAAGAAGATGTGGTATGTATGTACAATGGAATAGTACTCAGCCATTAAAAAGAATGAAATTTTGCCATTTGCAACAACATGGATGGACTTGGATGGTATTATGCTTAGTGAAATAAGTCAGACAGAGAAAGACAAATACCGCATGTTATCACTTATATGTGGAATCTAAAAAATAAAACACACTGGTGAATACAACAAAAAAGAAACAGACTCACAGATATAGAAAACAAACTAGTGGTTACCAGGGGGAGAGAAAAGGGGGCGGGGGCAAAATAGGGATAGGGTATTAAGAGGTACAAACCACTATGTATAAAATAAATAGGCTAGGGACTTCCCTGGTGGTTCAGTGGGTAAGACTCCAAGCTCCCAATGCAAGGGGCCTGGGTTTGATCCCTGGTCGGGGAACTAGATCCCGCATGCATGCCGCAACTACGAGTCCACATGCTGTAACTAAAGATCCCACGTGCCGCAACTAAGACCCGGCGCAGCCTAAATAAATAAATATTTTAAAATAAATAAATAAATAGGCTACAAAGATATACTGTACAGCACAGGGAATATAGCTAATATTTTATAATAACTAAATATAAAAACTAAAAACTATATAACCTTTAAAAATGTGAATCACTGTGTTGTATACCTGAAACTTATAAATTGTACATCAACTACACCTCAATTTTTACAAAAAGGAATGAATGAACGAATGAATGAATGAATAAATAAATCTCTCTGTCTCTCTCTACACACACACACACACACACACACACACACACACACACATCCTTTTGGTTCTATTTCTCTGGAGAACCCTAATACAAGTATCTAAGGTAGTGATTCTCAACTAGAGATAAGGGGAAGTGGGGTCGATAAGAAGAGCAGAGGGGTTGGGGATGATAATTTTGAAAAGGCATGGGCAGACCTTGTGGAATAATACCTACTCAAAAGCCATTCACAACCTTCGTCTATTACAGAGGTGGGAATACTAAAATGAATTTTCCACCTTCCCCTGCAGCTAAGGGATAGTCATGTAACAGAGTTGTGGCCAGAAGGGCTTCCTTCCCAAATAAAAAGCTAAAGCCTTACTAGGAGAAATCGCTATGCTCTAACCATTCTCCCCGCCTGGCCTAGTAAGGATTCAGATGTAAAAACAGTGCCTGGAAGAGCTGAAGATCAACTCTACTGCTGCCACCACTCCCCAGTGTTCCATGCACAGCATTTTAAATAGGAGTGCAAGCAGAATCTGGCTTCTTAGGCCAACCTGTATTGAAAGCTGAGAAATTTAACCTACTTCATGTTAAAAATTATATAGACAGCTTTTTAAATTATAGCTGTACTCTTTCTCCACTGAGGCTAGCTAAGGTCAAAATCTGCAATGGGGGTCTTCCTTGATGGCACAATGGTTAATAATCTGCCTGCCAAACCAGGGGACATGGGTTCGATCCCTGGTCCGGGAAGATCCCGCATGCCACGGAGCAACTAAGCCCGTCTGCCACAACTACTGAGCCTGCGCTCTAGAGCCTGCAAGCCACAACTACTGAGCCCGTGTGCCACAACTACTGAAGCCCTCACACCTAGAGCCCGTGCTCTGCAACAAGAGAAGCCACTGCAATGAGAAGCCCGCGCACCGCAACAAAGAGTAGCCCCCGCTTGCCGCAACTAGAGAAAGCCTGAGTACAGCAATGAAGACACAACACAGCCAAAAATAAATAAATTAAAAAAATAAATTAAAAAACAAAAAATCTGCAATGGGAAGGACTTGGAGTAGAAGAATTTCCTGAAAGTAATGATTATGAAGCACTGACAATTAGAATTATAATGGTTATGGATCACTGAATTAATAAGGAAGGCTGTAGGGTAAGAGTCTTTGAAAATATGTCCTGAATTTTCTTATGGCATTCCACTTTAAAGACAGGAGTTAGACATGAGTGGCACTTTGACATCACTGCATTTTGTAATACAGTAGTGCATTTAAAATTTTACCTCAGTACACTTTTAATATTTGTTACAGTTGAGAACTAAAGAATTCTAAAGAGAACTAAAAATCACTGTGTAATAAAACCTCACTAACAAATCATTAACAAGGAACTTACTGGCCAAGTCGGTGAATGTAAAGAAAGTGCCCAAATTACCTAATAATTTTTTTTAATGAATTAATTTATTTATTTATTTTTGGCTGTGTTGGGCCTTCGTTGCTGTGCACTTGCTTTCTCTAGTTGTGGCGAGCGGGGGCTACTCTTCACTGCAGTACATGGGCTTCTCACTGCAGTGGCTTCTCTTGTTGCAGAGCACAGGCTCTAGGCGTGCAGGCTTCAGTAGTTGTGGTTCGTGGGTTCTAAAGTGCAGGCTCAGTAGTTGTGGCACACGGGCTTAGCTGCTCCGCAACACGTGGGATCTTCCCAGACCAGGGCTCGAACCCGTGTCCCCTGCGTTGGCAGGAGGATTCTTAACCACTGTGCCACCAGGGAAGTTCCCTAATAATTTTTAAAGTCAACAGTATCATATGTTTGAGGCTATCAATGATGCACCTCTAAAAATATTTTCTCCAGTCCTACCTGTAAGCAGAAAAATCAAGCGCGGTCAAATAATGACTTCAAAATTCTGTGCTTACCTTTTTTTTCTCCAGTGTAGGGCACATAGTCTTCCCTGTCCTTATGCTCCAAAGCTTCCTTTTCCAGATATGAAAGGAGGTGTTCTCTATCAAATGGCCCTGTGGCAGACTTTGATGTCTGGTTCTTCTGCCGGAACCCTGCAGGCAGAAGGGCATTCTGCCAAAGAGAATGAATCAGCCATTATGACCAGCAAGAATGCCAATGCTATATACGTCCAGATGTTACCATCTAAGAAAGATTTATAGACTAGAATGGGATGTAGGCATTAAAGACTTCATTACAGGGTTTTAGGGCAGCAACATAAAAGTGTTCCAAACAACGTTTTTTAAAATTAGGTAGAATTCACTTACATTATTATTAAAATAGGCACATGCACCTTTTCTTCAGAAAGTATTCTACTAGCAGGAAACACCCTTTACTTTTTAAGTATCCTGGGACAGTAATGAAAAATAGTTTGTAATGCTTAATAACAGCTCAGCATATATGTAAACATAGAAAAGAATTCCATTGCAAAAGAATGTTAAATGACTATATACCTCATAGTCCTTCATAATGTCTGCTATTTCATCATGAAGACTTTCTCAGAAGAAAAACATGTGTATCATACAGTAGGGTATCAGGATATTAATGTTTACTTGTTTGTGTTTAAATGCAAAGGTTCAACTTCTATGTGTACGTATGTGTGTATACATCAGCACTAGGACGTATTTGCAGCAACCACTGTCATTGCTACTCAAGACACTCAGAGAGTCTCACGGCAAGAGTTATATCCCTAGGTTTCCACCTGGGTACAGCCTTTTTGAGTGCATGGAGTAACTGAGAGTGGGGGAGGGGTGAGAGGCAATGGACTAAAGTTGTCTCTTTTAGTCCCTACTCTGTATTTTCACTGAGCCCAGGAATAACAAGTGGTGCCTAAACAATGTGAGGTGCATCTTTTCGCTAGTCAAAAACCGAAGAGGTGATACTACCTTGTCTCACAATTCCCAAGTATTCTTTGCTTTGAAAATGGGAGGCAGCCAGAAAAGTTACACAAAAGGGCCAGCTCTGTTCTACAACACCTCACAATATTGGCAAGGATGCTGAATCTCCTAGGTGTTGTAAGGTCATTTTTCATTACAAAGAGTGATCTTGTATGGATAATGATAATAAGAAATACTCATTTTGTAACTGGAAAATATGGCACTTCAACTTGGGCCATTTGCTGAAATCCACAATAATTTTCATAAAATTCGCCTTTGTGTTTTCCTCATGTAATGGTGTGTGCATAACACAGAAAGCTCACCTATCAAGATGAAATACAAAAGAGGTTTTTCCTAACCATGCACCAAAAATGTCTCTACAACACAAAACTGTCTATAGGAATATAAAAAAGAAACACAAGATTTCTACCCTCAGACTTTGAAATCAGGACAAGACCTACACATGAGGAATCCATTCTCAACAAACCATCAAGTCCTATCCAGTTTTACTTCCTAAAAAACTGTCTAACTTTTCTTCATCTCCAATACCATTACTTTGGTCTACGCGATGATCCAAGCTGGGAGGGACTATTACATTAGCCTCCCAACTGGTCTCCCTGGATCAGCTGCTGATACTCTTCAACCTTCACTCCCACCCCCCAAGGTTACCCTAGCCTCATCTCACACACCCTCTCCATTCTAACCACATCAGCCCTTGTTCCTCCCTTGTACGTGCTATATACTTCTTTCCCTGGAATGCTCTGTCCATCCTCTTTTGCAACTCATTTTTCAGACTGCAGCTCCATTCCCCCAAGGAAAGCTTTTCCTGACCTCCCATTATATGCTCTTATATATGGCACGATTACTTGATTAATGTCTAATTCCTCACACTCCTACCAGACTATACATCATGAGGGCAAAGACCACATTTGTTTTGATCACTCTCATACCCCTAAGCCTAGCATAGTACCTGAGATCTATAGGTTGCCCCCCACCCCAATATTTATTGAATAAAGATTTGAGAATACTTTTAAAGAAAAATGCTCGTTAAGGCAAATTAATATGTTACTTTCCTTCACCATCAATAAGGCACATGTATACATACTGCTACTTCATGGTGGTAGCAATGGAGTTGCATTATACCACCTGCCTGTTCAAGCCCATGTCAAACATACAGGTTTTAAATGATATGTTAGCTGGAATCCTGGCTCCTTAAATACAGTCTTTGACCACAAAATAAATGAGAGCTAACTGGCTTTGGAGGCCATGAGCTAAGCTTTATTAGAAGCACACTTTAATCAAGAAAGTTAATGGATCATAATTACTTAACACATAGACAAAAATCTCATTAAAATGACTGCCACTGAAAATTACATGCTTCTCCCTTGCAGTGGAATTTTGTTGTAATAATTTATTCCCAGTCTTAGAAACGAAAAAACTACCTTTTGCCTAGGCTGGCTGGCTGTCTTTTTGAGACAGAGGTTTTGAGAAAACACAGTAAGTTAGCAAATAAATATATTGAATGCAGCATAAGGAAAGTAAAACAGCCCTCCAAAATATAACAGAATAGCACCATATACAAACTTCACCTGCTCTTCTCTTATCTACCTTCTGAGACGTTGTAAGGTACAGTGTGTTCCTCTGGTTGAAGTAGCTGCTGCTGCCCTGGCCCTCTTGTCTCCCCTGTTCCTTTACTGAAGCACTTTCCAGAAACTTCACCCAACGAGTGGCAAGCTGTCAGTAAACATCACTGTTCTTCTAGTCTCAACTAACAGTATCTGAGGTTGGGGGAGTTACAACTAGGGTTGGGGAGTCTGCAAAATACATCCAGAAGTTAGAACCCAAGCCTCCCCATACAAGAAGCAGGCCATGGATTTCCAAAGAAGAAAATATAAGCCATCAGCTTTTCGACCTATAGAATAAAGCACGAGTTAAAGGGGACTCACTGTAGTTTAACAGAAAGACCACTAGACTCTGCCAGGGATCAATCAGGTAGTAAAGGATCTAGTCTCAGTTCTTTCCCTAATTGTAATAACTGAGGCAAGTCACCTAACTTTTGTTTTCCATCTGTGAAACAGAGGGCAAGCGCTAGATCAGTGTTTCTCAACCAGGGGTGTTTTCATCCCCCAGGAGACAACTGGCAATATCTGGAAACATTTTTGATTGTCACAGTTGCGGGGAGGGCATATTAATCACTTTTTAAATTTTCTGTATTTTATGATGCTTTGACATCTTGGGGGCCTTGCTAATCCTGGAAAGACTGCCCCTCCCAGGGCTAACTAATTCCTAGGGATAGCAAACAACTCCCCCCCATCCCCTGCCATGTGCCTCTCATATGAAAACCAACCAATCCAGAGCCCACACCCCCGACCACCTCTTTCATCTTTCACACACCAAGCCAATACTTTCCCTGCCCTAAACTGCCCAGGGCCAGGCACTGGACAACTAGAGACCACTCCTGTAGCCCAGAGCCACTGAAATTAAATTATTCAAACTATCCAATTCTAAACTTGCTCAAATCTGCCCACCCTGTCTCATCTTCTCCTTCCCTTGGAAACCACAATAAAAGTTCTGGGCCACACTTGCTCCTCACTCTTACCTCCTGACCAACCCAACTGCTCCCCCATGTGGCCCTGCGTGGCTTGGTGCGCCTCCTGCTGTTGGGAACTGAAAGTAATAAACTCTTCTTTCAAGGAAGTTTCCATGTATGGTATCCTATCAGACCTGATTAAAACAGAATCCCAGGTACATTTTAAATCAGGAGGGTATGCTATTAGTATGTTGTGAGTAGAGGCCAGGGAAGCTGCAAAACACCCTACAACGCACAGGACAGCCCCACAGCAAAGAATTATCCAGCCCCAAATGTCAGCAGCGCCAGGGTTGAGAAACCCTGGACCAGATGAACTCTTATGCTCCTACTATTTGATTCAAATAGGTCTGATAGGTTGACTTGCCTGGAGCAGATACTGCTGTAACCTGCAAAACAGCACTGTTATTCTGAGTTACCCCACAGACTTAGGTGCACTGAAAAATCTTCCTTATAGTAACAATTATGGTTAAGGGATTTGATCAGTGGTATTGACACATTACCCAAGTGCTAAAGTAATGCTGAGAAAAGGAGTGTAATTCTCAACATAAATTAGAAAACCTTCTAGCAGGAAATAAATGTGTGGTAGTGACATGAACACTTTCATAAAACAAGCTCTTACCACAGTCCTTAAAAGGCACTAAAAGTCAATATCTTGTCATAATAAAATGTGGTAAAGAAAAGCAGCCTAGCAAATAGCCACTACCTTCAGATCAAGAAGCCACAACCTTAGTGTTCTCCCCTCACTGCCTCCCAGACGCACACGCCCTGCTGCAACAACCGCTCCAAACATACCAGGGATTAACAATTCCAGGGTCAAGGGTCTCCACCTTAGCCTTATGTAATGCATAAGGTAAGCAACAGCCATTTTGCAAAATAAAACATATATTCATATATTCAGTTCTGCTCTACATGGATTGCAGTATTGCCCAGAGTCTGCTTAGATCTATTCTACCAATAACTAGAAACTTTGATCCAATTTGGTCAGCATCTTTCAGAAAGGTAATAATTAGATTTAAGGTCATGAAGGACCCTCTAGAGACACTCTCTACACTGCAGCCATCCTGGTACAGAAGCCCTGAAGAGGCATAGAGGCTGGCGTATGTCAAAGAGCTAATAATCTGTCGCATTTTACCGAAAACATTCTTCCCAGCCCAGAGAGAAAAGATTTCTTAAAGGGAAGAAAATTTCAGGAGATGTTTGAAAATAAAAATGTTGGAGAAAATAGTTTAGAACAGTCATGTCATTAGAGATACCAGGCAGAAGTGGGGGTACAGAAGGCCAAAAGTTCATTTGGATAAAGAGGAGGAGGGGGATGGCAGTGTCAGGGAAAAGTCATGGAAAAGCTAACTGTTCAAAGGCAGCTACTTAGTATCAAAGGGTTTGAAAAATTATTTCATTTCTCTTTATTGTCTAGCACCTACCTCAGGGTCAAGATCATCCAGCACAGTTTCCAGTTGTTTCAGTTCTATTTCTGATAGATTCCCAAGGAGTTCATCTTCATCAACGTCCTTGTACTTTTCTAAGTCCTTCCGGAACGATAGTGCCATGGTTTGCAGTCACTTAATTTTTGCTATTTAGTACAGTCAGAAGTGATTTCTTATTTTTTTTCTTAAAGCTATGGAGAGAAGAAACAAAAACATTTAAAATATTAAGTCATCCCCACCTACTTAGATCTATTTTAGGTTAAATGAAATGTAATTTCCATGTGTCATATATTCTTTGACTACGTATCACACACTATCCTTGCCTATGAATCATTCAATGTCTTTATCTTTTGTCTTTTGTTGACAAAAAGCAACCAAAGAAAAACAAAAAGCCACACTGGGAAAAAAGAGGGGAAGGAGAGAATAAAATTGAAATCCATTAAAACAGCTACTTGACAGAATTTAGATTCCTGATAACTGAGTTTTAGGGGGGAAGAACTTATAATATGTGCCAAAATATAATTTTTTCCATCAATTGGTTTCAAATGATTGCTACCAGAATACTTTGTTTAAGCACAGTATGTTTGAGGCATGCTTGTTTTCCTGTAAATTGCTTAGAACATTATTTTCTGACTCAATATTAATATAGGAGAGAGATTAATATACTCTCCATGGGAGGAATGGCCATTGGAAAAAACATTTTTTGAGAAGGTTCATTTAAAAAAATTTTTTGCATTTTTTCTTCTAATTTATATTTTGTTGCATTATGAAAACAATACATTTATTTGGCAAAGTAATCTAGGTTACAAGTCGAAATAAAAGAAAATTCTGAAGAAAGTGCACTGATTATTTTTTAAATATGAAATATTAGATGTATTCTAACCAATACATACTAGCATTCTTATTAGGAAAAGGCATTTTTAAAGGAAAAAAACATAGCATTCTGAAAATGTTTCAGCAAAATACTCAAAACCATGCTGGGATATGTCATCCACTGACTGGCAAGATTGGTCAGGAGGGTCTGGTGGTAGGAAAGGATCTTCACCATTTCCTCACCATGTTCATCCCTCCCAAACAGCTATGAAGTGACTCAAAAAGCAGCATCTTTCCAGATATAGCAAGACTATTCTATAGGAAAAAAAATACTTAAAGTAAGTACTGCAAAAAGCGTGAAGTAAAAATGAAGTATTTCTATAAATTCTAGCCATATATGTGGATCATTTGCCTCATAAAATGTTCCTATGTGAATAAGAAATAATCCTTAGACTTCCTGATTTCGCTAAATTTTTCTTGGCTGTAAAATGCCCAGTACTTCAAAGTTTGGATATACTTTCTACTCCCTTCTCCCAAGTTTTCCCAACTTAATATTTTAACTAATACATTTTCCTCCTCAAACTAGTAACATTTTATGGACCCTTTTATGTGTTTTCATCTCCTATGAAGACAGGAAGCTTCACCACAGGGGTCTGTCAGCTAGCAAGCATCTGGGACCAATAACAAGCAAATTAACAGAGCTGTGCTTATGCAGATGTTAAATTGCAGGCATTTTGTGTAACTGCCAAAGACAGGTCTGGCTTACACCTGTTCTACTGGCACTTCATTGGTTGAGCAGTTACTCTGGATTTTTTTCGCTTTTTTGAACACATAATTATCATTGTTGTCATTACTAAGTTTGGTAAACATCCTTTGTATTTCCAACTTTAAGACAACAAGCTTACCAAGTATCCTGAGAGTGTATTTTCTCAATTAAAAATAATACAGTCTGAGGAGACGATTCAATAGAAGGTATCAGCACTTTCAAATATATTAACCGTAAAATGCAATTTTAAAGAAGGTGGCACAGGACTTCCCTGGTGGTGCAGTGGTTAAGAATCCGCCTTCCAATCCAGGGAACACAGGTTCAAGCCCTGGTCTGGGAAGATCCCACATGCCACTGAGCAACTAAGCCCATGTGCCACAACTACTGAGCCTGCGTGCTAGAGCCCGCGAGCCACAACTACTGAGCCCATGTGCCACAACTACTGAGGCCCACGCGCCTAGAGCCCGTGCTCCACAACAAGAGAAGCCACCGCAATGAGAAGCCCGTGAACCGCAACGAAGAGTAGCCCCCTGTCGCCACAACTAGAGAAAGCCCGTGCACAAAAATGAGGACCCAACGCAGACATACATACATACATACATAAATAATTCACTTTAAAAAAATAAAATAAAATAAAGAAGGTGGCAGGCAATGTTAGGAGAAAAAATAAATAGAAGAACATTTTGAAAAAATACTCCCTTTATTAAAATACCAATAATATGGTATTTGAGACAGATAAGGGTAAGAAATTGATAAAAGTACAAGAATAGGTACCATGAGTAATTACTTAGTTTTCACCATTTTTTAATGTTTGGACAATCAATCCAAAAAGTTTTTAATGTAGTTTAATATAATTTATTTTTGAGGTTTATAACATACAATAAAACCAACTTCTTGTTCAATAAATATTTCAAAGAAATACATATTAATTATTTTGAGCATCCCCTCACTTTACTCTCAAGTGTTCCAGTTTGGGCCATAAATTCAATGGTCATCCTACTAATAAGGTATTATAATGGGCAATATGATAGGAATGAGGTGTTAGGGGCAAAGGCAATGTTATATGCCATGCAGGGTCTATAGGTTTGGAACATGACATTCCTTAGAGTGACTAAACAGGTTACTCCAAGAGATGGCTCCTTATCCCAAAGTAAAATCTGTCACACAAAGCATGTTTATAGCATTGCTTAAAGATTAATAAAATGAACACCATGAACACACCACCCAACCTCAGAAAGAAAACATTACTTTGTACTCTCATGTTCCCCTTTCCAGTTGCATCTCTTCCCCCAAAAGAAGGAGCCATTGTACTGAATTCTGAATTAATCATTCCCTTACTTTCTTTACAGTTTTACCTTAAATGTACATATCTTTAAACAGTTTTAGTTTTGCTTTCTTTTGCACATATATATACATGTGTATATATATATATATATATATATATATATATACGGACTCACACAGTATGTATCCTTCTGTGACTTGGTTTTTACACTCAGCATTGCTTTGAGTTCATGCTTAGAGCTGAACTTCTTTCATTTTCATTTCTATATCATATTCTGTTATATAAATGAACATCTGAATTACTTGTAGTCTTTCCTACTCTATTTTTCTGCTGTTACCTATTTCCTGGTATACATGTGCAAGAGTTTCTCCAAGTTGTCCAAACCTAGGAATGGAATTGCTGGGAAAAGGGTATGGTATTACTCAAGTTTACTAGGTAATGTCAAACTATTTTCAAAGTGGTTGTACCAATTCACATTCCTAGAAGATTCAATGCATGACAATTTCATGTTGCTCGTCCTTGCTGACTGTTGATATTATCAGTTATTGTGGGGTTTTTTGCCCATTCTGGTGGATGTGAAATGATATTTCATTGTGGTTTTAATTTGCATTTTGCTGAGTTATGATGAGGTTGAGTATATTTTCATACGTTCTTGGCCTTAGTCACTTAGACATAGTGGTGTTCCTTAGTCTGTGAAGAATCTTTGCCCGTTTTTTTTTTTTTAATAAATTTATTTAGTTTATTTATTTTTGGCTGCATCGGGTCTTCGTTGCAGCAAGTGGGGGCTATTCTTTGTTGCGGTGAGCGGGCTTCTCATTGCAGTGGCTTCTCTTGTTGCATAGCACAGGCTCCAGGCACATGGGCTTCAGTAGTTGTGGCAGGAGGGCTCAGTAGCTGTGGCTCCCAGGCTCTAGAGCGCAGGCTCAGTAGTTGTGGCGCACAGGCTTAGTTGCTCTGAGGCATGTGGGATCTTCCCAGTCCAGGGCTCGATCCTGTGTCCCCTGCACTGGCAGGCGGATTCTTAACCACTGCGCCACCAGGGAAGCCCTCTTTGCCCATTTTTATATTGTGTTATCTTTTAAAAAAAAATAGATGCTCTTTACTATATTCTGCATACTAATCTTGTCAGTTATATGTTAAAAATCTCTTCCATTTTCTTTTAACTCATTAGTTTATTAAGGTATTTCTAGGGGGAAACATATCAAAGTGTTTTTCATTTAATTATTTAAGGAATTTACTTCTTTGGCTTGTTTTTTCCTTTTCAAAGCAATGGAAAGGCATTTCCTTCAAGTTCGGATTATGAAATCTTGCCAAGAACTTCCAGGTACTACACCAGAGCTTCCCAGAAGCTTCAATTCTGCTTCAGTAGAAAGCAACCAACTGCTGCTCATCCTACCTAATGCTGCTCAAGACTCACCACAAGTGTTCACATTCTCAGAGTCTCTAACTTGATTGTTACCTTCCCTCTCAACTCTCATCCTTCACTGAGGATTATCTGTGTGCTGACAATGTGCCAAGTATTAGCAAGAGAAGCTCAGAACTCCTTAAGAAGGGAAGCTCTGGAAGCCGTGCTTTGCTCTGCTTTCTGTCCCATGGATAACATGTCTTCTCTTGCTTGTCCTCTGACACCTGTATACCGGAAGGGGAACAAATTCTGAATGGTTTCAACCAGTGTGCTAGAAAAGTATCTTAAATCTACACTGGGTCTACAGGAACTTTTTTTAATCCCCAAGCTAATGTAAAATACATTTCATAAAAATACACTTCATAATCTACAGAGCACAGGAATAGATTTTTTTAAGCATAATATTCTCAGTCTTTTTTTTTTTTCTAAAGGTTGTATATAAGCAAAAGTTAGTTTTGCTAGATAAGTTAGGTAAACTTTCAGGCGGATGTAGAAAATCTTTTAACTTGAAATTCTGGTATGATCAGACTGTTTAATTCTCCATCCTTAACTCACTTTTTAGAGCAGTGGTTTTCATGTTTTAGACTGAATCAGAACCCCCTGGAGGGCTTGTTAGGACACCACCCCTGGGCCCCACCCCCAGTTTCCTGATTGAATAGGTCTAGGGTAGGGCCAAAAATCTGCATTTTTAACCAGCTGCCAGGTGGTGCTGATACAGCCGGTCAGGAACTAGGCTTTGAGAGGCACTGCTCTAGAGGAACTGACTTCATAAATTTGTAAATTCTGACAACTAGGTCTCACATTCTTGTGGCAGTCTATCTTGCCCTACTCACAGGCTGAAGAACTTTGTTAAAATAGTCCCCAAAGTCTATGAGAACTGTTGCCATGGTACGCTTTCCTTTTCACTCGGCCACTGCTTCACTGGATTTCAGTTAGCGGAGGCAATACCAAGGAACAGAAGGAAACTCCTGGAGTATTCTGGGCCAAGAGCTTTCATTCCATTAACCAACTTCCTTTTCGTGTATTACTAGTCTCTAGAATCCTCCTTACTTTTCACACAAGACTTTCAGGACCCTGCTAATTTCCAGGTGGATTCTTCTATTTAGATACTTTTTAAATAGCTGTATTCTAGATCTTTGGGATCACTTTAAATGAAGCACTGTTGTGAGATTTCAGATGCCATATTTACATTTATATTTATCATTGCATCAGCACCAGGTAGACCTGCCTTAATTGCTCTAAACTAATACAGAGTTAGTCTTAATACCTAAATGATGCATTTGCACAAAATGGAGACGCAGCACTACGTAACCAAAGGTTTCTCTGAGATTCAAACATAGAAAAAGAGTAGAAGGGGACTCCCCCACTGGTCAAAAATCCATCTTCCAATGCAGGGGACGCAGGTTCGATCCCTGGTCGGGGAACTAAGATCCCACATGCCGCGGGGCAACTAAGCCCAAGTGCTGCAACTACTGAGCCCATGCGCCTCAACTACAGAGCCCGTCTCAACTACAGAGCCCACGCACTCTGGAGCCCAAGCACCACAACTAGAGAGAGAAAAACCCGCATGCCACAACTAGAGAGAAGCCCACACGCCCCAACGAAAGATACAGCATCCTGCAACGAAGATCCCGCGTGCTGTAACTAAGACCCGATGCAGCCAAAAATAAAAAAATAAATAAAATTTTAAAAAATCTGTATAAAAAAGAAAAATAGTAGAAGAGCTATACCTGTACATGGTAGATGGTCAGAGAGGCACAGTGAACTCAAAGAGAACTTGTACTGAAGCAGTCGGTACCATATTCCCATCGATGGCAATTTAGTTCTTGCAAAAATAATTAACACTAGGATCCACAATAATTTTTTAAGAGAAATACTTCTCTATTTAACCAATCTCCACTTATTTTCCTTCAGTTTCACATTTTTTTATAGAGTAAGGTCTTGACACTGACTATTAAGAAAAAAACCTGGAATTACGTGATTCAAAGTTACATTCTCTCAAAATATGAGGTGTTAACCCCCATTTCATCACTATTTCAACAGGGCAGGCTCAGAGTTCAGCCTCTTATCTGTTCTCTCTTAAATGCACACATGTGATCATGTTGTTCTCTAGTTCAAAAATCTAAAATAGACTCATAGTACCTTCAACGGGGTTAGGCAAAGTACAGTGTCAGTGGGCCAAACTCAGCCTGCTGCCTATGGCTGTAAATAACGTTTTACTGGAACATAGTCCCATTCATTCACTTACGTATTGTCCATGGCTGCTTTTGTGCTACAATGGCAAAGTTGAATAAATGCAGCAGAGACCCATATGGTCTGTAAAACCTGAAGTATTTACTATCTGGCCCTTCACAGAAAAAGTTTGCCAAGCCCTGACCTACAAGATAAAGTCCAAATTCCTCAGCATGAGATAGTAGTTCACAACCAGGACCCAGCTAGCTTTCTATTATATTATCTCTGGCTGCTCACCATCACATAGCCTATAGGCCAAATAGGCCCCAAAGTTTTAGGTCTCTATGCTATTTGCTTATTTCGTTCCCTCTCTCCACAATGCATGCACTCTTTCTCATTTACCTCTGTCCTCAAACCCCTACATATTCTTCAAGGCCTAGCTAAAATGTCATACATATCTTCCCTGAAATTTTCCCTGCTCTCCGTTTGATCGGACCCCCAGGAAAGATTAGTATCTTCAACTGATAAGATCAACATACGATAAGAGAATGTTTCCCAAAAAAGTAGATAGAACAAATGACTATAGCATGATGGTAACACAACCATGGAAAGTAGGCAGTAAGCTGGCAAATAAAAGAAAATGGGGGGCTTCCCTGGTGGCGCAGTGGTTGAGAGTCTGCCTGCCACTGCGGGGGACGTGGGTTCGAGCCCTGGTCTGGGAAGATCCCACATGCCGCGGAGCAACTGGGCCCGTGAGCCACAACTACTGAGCCTGCGCGTCTGGAGCCTGTGCTCCGCAACAGGAGAGGCCGCGATAGTGAGAGGCCCGCGCACCGCGATGAAGAGTGGCCCCCACTTGCCGCAGCTGGAGGAAGCCCTTGCACAGAAACGAAGACCCAACACAGCCATAAATAAATAAATAAATAAAATTTTTTTTAAAAATGTAAATTGTGAAGAAAAAAAAAAAGAAAATGGGGTTCATTAAGCAAGATTTGGCCATGTTCATGAAGCACAAGGGAGGCATGATATCCTGACCAGCAGATGCGATTGGCTGGTTCCCACTGCAGTTATATGTCCCATATGAAGAAGCATCAGATGGCCAATGCCTGATGTCATTCGACATTTACATCACTCAACTCCCCTTACTCCTCTCCGTGCTCACCAAGTAATCTTCTAATTCAAACTTGGCTATTCATGTAGTTTTCCTCACTGTAAATTAATAAACTGATGTTTTGACTTATGCACCAGTCTTTTATGAGTGTGGTTAGTATGGGTCACTTTTTAAGAAATTAGGCACCTATTGGTGGATTGAAATCAGGTCTCTGCAAAAGCAAAGCTGAGGACCATCACATGAAATCCTATCCCAAAGATGGCTGGCCAGCTACTCCTAAAGACACCCTCTATCTCATGTCAAACCAACAATGACAGTGTATTAGGTCATCTTCTGTCTCTCTTGCTGGACACTGTAAGCCCCTTGAACAAGAGAGATTCTCTCCTAGATCTCATTTCTTACTGGGTTGCCATCACCAGGTGCAGTACGTGGTTACACATAGTTAAGCCAAATTTGATTTAATTGGATCATATATCAGTCTCTTTTCCCTTTTTTGGTAGTTCCCTCTACCTGCCCCAGATTTCTAGTATCCCTCTTGCTCCCTCACTCTATTTCCCTTATCACAACTAAAAAGGCACTGATAATCAGTCCTTGATACTTCTGCTAATCCTTTATAGACTCTGCATTGTTCATCTTTTCTTCCCTCAGTGTCAAACCATTTTGGCTCAGAGTTCTCTGCTGTCTAATCTTCCCTAGCTAAAACAAAAGAAAAACATCTGATTATCAGTCACCAGACCTCTGAAATTAAATACATGCCCTGATGATGATTTGATTTTCTTTTGAGTAGAAATGAATTTCCTCCTTGGGAGATACCAAGCCTCACTCTTCAGATGTGCTGGGCTTAAGACTGCGTGTCTTTTCCTCACTGGCTTCTCCTAGGACCCCTGGGTACTGAACCAACCTGACCCGCCAGATCAGAAACATCTTTTTTTCTGTCACAAGATTCCCAGGTGATTATTTGTTTTCCAATATATTTACTGTTCATTCAACAAATATTTTTGAACATCTTCTGTACCAGGAATTGACTTGTTCCAGACAATAGGCATAAGCAGTATACAAGACAGACAAGTTCCTTGCTCCAGTTTATTTTAAAGGTGGTGGAAAGACAAAAAACAATGAACAAAAAACCAAGGTAATAACAGATAGCAATAAACATGATAAGGAAAAACCCAGGACAATGCTATAGGAGAAGTGAGGGTCAGGAAAGTTACTTTAAGTGGTTCAGATAGACTGTTCTGAAAGGTGACTTTTAAGCCAAGATCTAAAGGTCTCTCGCAACCCTCTCAGCCTAGGACTCCGCTAACAGCAGCAATCTAGGTGAAAAACAATGGTGGCTTTGCTTGAAGTTGTAGCTGTGGAGATAGAAGTGGAAAAAAACATGTGACATATTTTAGAAGCAAAGCCAAAAGGACTTGTTCACAGATTGGCTGTAAGGAGATAAGGACAAAAGATGCCCTAAGGGATGACCTCTGTGTTAACTTCAGTTAGTATTTAATAATTTCTGTTGTTGTTGTTCCATACCTATTTTTTCTGAAGAGCTGAACATGGCCCTATGCCACCTATATTTCTAGGTCTGGAAAAAAAAAGGTTCCTGGTTAATATTTTCATAATCGTTTGTTTTGAGATCCACATTGTGAACTGTTCTCATATGACAAATCTTGAACACCCATAATAATAATAACCAATTAGCGAAACAAAATAAACCAATAAAAAATTACTAAATAAAACAATTGCTGGCTATGGCCTTTAAATATATTTGTAGGCTAAACAAAAGTGCCTGTCTATGTTAATACTATTTCTGGCATCATCTTTTGCAAAGAGCTGAGACTAAAAAGTGAAACAAGCAAATATTCTGTCATGATTTTTTTTAAAATATTATACAATTACTGTTCCTAACTTATTTTTCTCTCCAATATTTTTAATACTTATAGTCAAACTGCTGAAGAAGAGATGATCATGAATTTGGCACCCAGCAATCACTGTGATTTCAAGATTCACACGGCTGACCCTCATCACCTAGTCTCTGAGTTCCTTGACCTTCTCTCTTCTGATGGTCCCGTCCTCTGCCCTACCTCAGCTCTACATCCCTATGGTTGTAACCTAGTTCTAATCATTACCAATAATTGTACCCCTCCATAACTCTCAATTTCTTTGATCCTCTCTCTCTCTCTGGAACTCCTCTAGCAAAACCCCAATCCTGGTTAAAACGCTCTTCCTACTCCTCACCTGTACCAGGGTGACAGATAAAGCAGGAGAAAAACACACCAACTGACCAGCCATATTTAATATTTATCACCACTAACATCAAAGAGTGCTGCCTACTAATCCCACTGCATTTCCCTAGTGCAGTCACTCTCCCACAATCTGACTATTTTACTTCGTCTTTTCCCTCAGACCTTTAATATTTCTTATCTATCACTCTCAGATGAAGCCCCTACCTTAATATTTCACTGACAATATAGAAGCAATCATAAAAGGATATCTAAGCTCCCACTGCTATATCTACCAACCGACCTAAATTTGTTCTCATATACTCTATCTTCTCTCTTGTTTTTATAGATAAACTGTCCAGACTCTTATCTAAGGCCAATCCCACTGCCTGTGACCAAATCCCATCCATGCTCATTTATACAAGATCACTTCAATAATTGGGCCCTTTTTCTACAGGATCATGCCCATCAGCATATAGACTGTAACATACCTCCCAAATTAAAAACAAACATTCCTTTGACTTCATATCCCCCTCCAGACACTTCGCATCCCCCTCCCGACAATTTCTTGGCTCCCCTTTAGAGCAGAATTCCTTGAAAGAACTGTTTTTGGTACCCCAAGTTCCCTCCCTCTTATTCTCTTATACCTTCTCCAGTTTGGCTTTTGTTCCCAGCACTTACTCCACCCAAAGTGACCTTGTCAGCAATGGCCTGCATGGTGCCAAATCCAGCTGTCAATTCTTTTTTTTTTTAATTTTAAAAGATTTTATTAATTACATACAGTATATTATTACATTTTATAAATTACATATAGAACTGTACATCATTCTGATGTACAGTTCTGTGAGCTTTGAGAAATGCAGAGTAAATGTAGAGTTGTACAACCACCACCATAATCAAGATACAGAGCCAGCTGTCAATTCTTAGCCCTCGTCTTACGACACCTATGAGAAGCAGCATCTGACAACAGATCACTCCTTTATCCTAAAACACTTTTCTCACTTGGCCGTGGGGACATTATTTTCTCTTGGTCTCCCTTTATCTCTCTGACTCTCCCACCTCATTCTCCTTTGCTAGTTCCTCCTCATCTTTCCTACCTTTAAATGTGGGAGTGCCCCCAGGACTTAAGTTCTTTGGACAGCTTCTCTTTCTATATTCACTCCCTAGGTGATTTCATACATTGACAACTCTTGGATTTATATCTCCAATTTGGACCTCTCTCCCCAACTCCAGACTTAAAAATAACTACCTATGTAACAACTCTACTTGGATGGCTAACAGGTATCTCAAATGTGAATGTACAAAGCAGACTCTTAATTTTCTCCCCCAGACCTGCTCTTGCCATGTTTTTATCATTTAATAAACAGCAACTCCATTCTTTTAGTTGCTCAGTCCACAAATTTTGGAGTTAACTTTGACTTCTCTCAGACTCCGCATCTGATCCATCAAACATTTGGCTCTATCTTTAAAACATCATGGACTTAGCATCTCCACTGCTTCCACTCTGGTCCAAGTCATCAACATCTCTTTCCTGGACCACTGCAATCTCCTCCTAACTGGGGCTCCTCCTCCCACTCTAATGCCCATATAGTCTATAGTCTATTTTCTGCAAAGGTACCAGAGCTACCTTATTCTTTTTAAGAAGTTCTTGTTGAGATAGTTATAGATTCATATGCAGTTGTAAGAAACAACACAGAGGGATCCCTTGAACACGTTGTCCAGTTCCCCCTGATGGCAACATTTTGCAAAACTATAGTACATCACAATGAGCATATTGACATTGATATAGTCCACTGATCTTTTTCTGATTTCTCCAGTTTTACTTGTACTCATATTTGTGTATATGTGTGTATAGTATGCCCCATACAATTTTATCACCTTTTAGGTTTGTGTATCCACCACTACAGTGGAGATACTGAACAGTTTCAACACCACAAAGATTCCCCATATTGTCCTTTTATAACCACACTCATCTCCTTCTCTAACCCCTGGCAAACAACTTATCTGCCCTCCATTTCTAAAATTAAGTTATTTAAAAAATGCTATATACATAGGATCATACAATATGTAACCTTAGGGATCACTAAGTATAAATTCCTAAAGACTCGTCCAAGTTGCTGTGTATCGATAGTTCACTTTTAAAATTGTATTCCATGGTATGTATTTTCTGCAGGTTAACCATTCAGATGTTGAAAGACAGTTCTTGACTACTACAAATAAAGTGTCTATTTGTGTACAGGTTCTTGTGT
The DNA here is from genome assembly GCF_949987535.1 of Balaenoptera acutorostrata. Taxonomy (NCBI): domain Eukaryota; kingdom Metazoa; phylum Chordata; class Mammalia; order Artiodactyla; family Balaenopteridae; genus Balaenoptera; species Balaenoptera acutorostrata. The sequence continues at coordinate 84,964,925 of NC_080066.1, forward strand.
GAACTGGCCAGATTCCATTACTTCTGCTACTCACAATCTTCTAATGGCATCTCATCTCAATCAGAATAAAAGCCAAATGGCTTTACAGTGGTCCACAAGGCCATACACAATCCCCCCACCCCACTAAGCCTCAACTCATCTCCAACCATTCTCCACTTTGCTCACAGCACTTCAGCAACACTGATCTTCTTGCTCTTCCTCCAACAAACCAGGCATACTCCTGCCTGAGGGCTTTTGCGCTTGATGTTCCTTCTACCTGGAAAACTCTTCCCTGAAACAGCTAAATGACCTGTTCCCTCACTTCTTTAAGATCTCTGCTTAAATATCAATTGCTTAGAGAGGACTTCCCTGTCCACTATATATAAAATATCAACTCCCACAGGCCCCTCCACTACTGCACTAGGCAATCTCTATTTTCTTACCCTGTATTTCCCTCTACATTATTATCTGACATGCTATATATTTATTGATTCATTATCTATATCTTGTCACTAAAATCTAAACTATATTCAATCAGAGACTCTCTTTTGTTCACTACTACATCCTCAACAGAGAATAGATCATGGCCCATGCCAAGTACTAAAAAACAGCAGATATATCTAATTTCAAGGCTAAGTGTAAACTTATTAAAGTCACTTAAGTTAACCTGGAGTCATTCAAGATTATTGAAACACTAACCTCTTACCTTTATATGACAGTAGCTTTGTTTATGATGTTTCTTCCTAGATCAGATCTAACTTAAGAAGTTGTTTAAGAACTAAATCGAGGCTTATTGATTAAGAAGTAAATAAATTAAGCTAAGAATAGGAAAGTTAACACTCGACTGAGCTGCCTAACTCTGTATTTTTAAGTTTCTCATATTAAACTGCTGAGATGGCCTGGCTCTTTTTTTCTTCATAACTTGTCTTTTTAAAAATAAAAATACATATACCTACCAGCATGGCTAAAATGAAAAAGAATGACAATACCAAGTGTAGATAAGGATGTGGAGCAACTGATACTCATAATTTGCTAATGGAGTACAAATTGATTCAACCACTTTGGAAAAGTATTTGGTAGTATCTACTAAAACTAGACACACTCATACCACAATGGTGTAGCAATTTCACTCCTAGCTATCTACCCAAGAGAAATAGTGTTTGTGTTAATAAAATAAGATGTACAAAAATGCTCACTGCAGCTTTACTCATAATATCTCCAAATTGATAGAAAATGAGCCAAATGCCCATTATCAGGAGAATACACAAATGAACTGTGGTACAGTTATAAAAGACAATACTACATTAAAGAGCAACTATGATTATGTGCAAAAACATGAATGAATCTCACATGCATTATGTTGCAGCCCAAAAAAATAAAATATAATAATAAAATAAACACGCAAAAAATACTTATAAAATAAAATAAGTTATCTCTACCTGGAGATTTTAACATTTAAAGCATCTAAATGCTGTCCCATTTAATGTCGGCCTTTAGTTTCATCTCTGCTGGTCTGAGGAACATTCTCTTTGATGGAGAAGGCTGGAGTAAAGAAAGTTATCTATTTATTCCTGTCATTGCTAAAGCACAGGCTGAGTATGAATATCTGTCTGGAATATTGTGCAGCAGATTACTCAACTGCAAGGGAGTTTAAGAGTCTCATAAGGTCATTTCCTTTTTATGAGCTTATGATTCTAGATAACACTAATTATAACCAAAAAATGTACTTGGTGCTCACTGCGTCCAAAGCACTACGCACACAGTATTTACCTTCTAAAAAATAAAAACCATTTTATTTTAGTTGTATATTACGTATATTAACTTTTGTAGTAAATAAGACATTTTTAAAGGAAATGAGTTGGATGCTAAATCTGTCCTTCTGTTCTGTTCACTGCCTCTTCTATACAATGAAGTGTAAAAGGCAGTGCATTAAGTAATGATTTTTGCTGAGTTCTTAGGATGCTATGGTTGACCCAGATGTGGGCACATCTGAGTGAGGTAGGTGCTCAGCACACAAAGTTTGAGAAACTGGTGGTTGATTATTCTGTGTAAAAGTTCCATGGAAACTTACCAACCTTCACTAAGTATGAGATTAGCTAAGCAGCCCCGTCTTTCCTGTCACTGCAACTGATGCCGTCTCGATTTTTTTAAAATGAGATCTGTAGATCCCAAAAGCACAAGGAAAGGAAATAAAGTCTGAAGTCTGAGGGCAGTCCGGAAAAACTTGTTAGGGCCAGAACAGAGAAGAGATTTAATTGGAAGCAGGTTACTGAGGGCAACCTTAAAGTAGAAAGCAGCCAGGTCATTTCTGTGACTATTAGGAGAAATACTTCATAGGTTACTCATAGCACTTCAAAAACAATCTTTCAACAAGACTCTACCGAGAGACTCTGTGGCTCCCATGTGAGTACCCCCATTTCCTTTTCTGGCTCAAAGCAGCCAAACCAGCTCCCAGTTGTAGCCCACCTCCTCTCTATTTATTCTTTGTGGAGTTGCAGCAACAGAGGTACAAGGCAAGGTCAGAGAGGAACCCACTCTGGGCTGGGATGAATGCCACACCAGCCACACCCTTAACATACCCGTTTCTCAGTACCAAAGGTTTTCCAGTCTTCTTTTTGGTTTGTTTGTTTAATAGATTGGGCAGAGGAGGAAATGCTCAAGCTTTTCTAAAAGTTATTGCAAACTCAAAAAAATCTTAAAATAGGAATGACATCATAAACAAGTCTCCCAGGATAATCAGGTTACAGAGCTCTTATCTCTGCTGGTTAACCTAAAAGATTCTTCTACCAGTTATACTGTGGACAAAATCAAATATGACATGAGGTGGCTTGCAGGAAAAACTTATCAGTGCTCAGCCATCAATCAAAATGCTGAATCCATTCCAAGTATATAACGGAGAGACTGAGGGTTTTCTTTCTCTTTCTCTACCAAGGGAAGTATCGCTATGACTCATTCTTCCTCTTGCAAGAATTTTCTTAATACACTGAGTTAGTAAAACTATATACAAAATCCTAAAATAAACTAGGCTAGATCTTAAAGAAATCATGCTGAGATCAAGTTGAGTTTTATGCAGTGAACAAAAGGTGAACGGCAACATCTTTCCTCAGTTTCACCCTTCTGAATTTCCTGGGCTTCAGACCAGGTTTTTTCCTTCATTCTGAAAAACTCTTTTCAACCTTACCAATTTCCCCATCTTCAAATCAATATGTATTTGTATATATTTATTAAGTGCCTATTACATTTAATGTGCTGTCCTGGGGAAGGGAGACATTGGACTGGAGGTGGGTAGGACATAGGGAGAGGAAAGGGACCACGGGAAGGAGAGGAAAAGAATTTCAGAAAATTGCATAAACAGATTGTTGTTCTCTCTCCCCACTTTATAAGTGTTTCTCAAACTGGAATTTAAAAGATTATAAGAATCAAAGACATGGCAAAAATAGGGCACAGAGACTGTAATATTCAAGTGTAGATGTAATGTTAAATGCAGATTCAATCTCAACACTTTAAAGTTTTCTTTGGATACACTGTTGTGCTCTCTCAATATGCAAAACTGGTGACCAGCAAAGCTGGGCATATAGTGAAAGTAAATCTGATTCTCCCTCACACCTTCTCTTGCCACCTTCCATCATTAAGAGTACAGCCCAGGTGGCACACTGAAAAGAACCCTTCACTGGCATGTCTCTTCTCTTCTCCACTCCCTTGTTACATCCACGGGTATGCAGAACCCTACCCTCTAGCAACGCTGTGTATCAATAATTGTGCCACAAAAAAGGATTAAGAAGTACACCACTGTTCAACTGAAAATGTGTTTATATAGAAAAATATACCTCCAAATGAGGAAACTATCCTGGGAGAAATCAACTATTCTCAACAAAACGTGACTTGATGAACATGTACATAACTGTTGTTGGCAATACTTGCAGACCTGCTGGTTAACAGTTAATAAGGCATCAAAATATTTTGTGTGAAAGCTGTCCCAGCATTCTAGAGACTTTAAAAAGTTAAGGTTTTGGTAATACATGGGACAAAGTGCTCTAAGGAATTACCAGAACTATTCTAAACCACCAAAATAAGCCCATAAGATGTAAAAGATGTCAGAGAAAATATATATTTTTTAATATGAAGTTTTCCCAAATCAACGATCATAAAATAAATACTAACATACACACAGAATATAGCTACTATTGTTATTTGTCTTGTGTATTGTGTTACCTGTATTCGTAATTGCAAAATAATGCATGATCTTGGCCAAAATGTCAAATAGTACAGTTGATAAATGTAGAAAGTATAATGTTATTAAAGGACCTCCCTACCCTGTCTCACTCTGCTAGTGTTTTAATCCTTCTAGACCAGATTTTGTTTTGAACCAACAATCTCACTCTAATAAAGTTCACTCTTTCTAATAAAATTCTACTTTTCCTCCCTTTTTGGGAGGGTGGGTCTGGATGGATAGTAATGAGGATAAGTTTTAAAAGTTTAATGGGAAAACTTTCAGTCTTAAAAATAAGTGAGGGGACTTCCCTGGTGGTGCAGTGGTTAAGAATCCGCCTACCAATGCAGGGGACACGGGTTTGAGCCCTGGTCCGGGAAGATCCCACATGCCGCGGAGCAACGAAGCCCATAAGCCACAACTACTGAGCCTGCGCTCTAGAGCCCGCGAGCCACAACTACTGAGCCCTCGCTCCACAACTACTGAAGCCCACACGCCTAGAGCCCATGCTCTGCAACAAGAGAAGCCACCGCAAGAGAAGCCCATGCACCGCAATGAAGAGTAGCCCCCCCCAACTCCAACTAGAGAAAGCCTGCACGCAGCAACAAGGACCCAACGCAGCCAAAGAAAAAAATAAAATAAAATAAGTGAGGACTTCCCTGGTGGCACACTGGTTAAGAATCTGCCTGCTGGGGCTTCCCTGAAAGCGCAGTGGTTGGGAGTTTGCCTGCCAATGCCAGGGACGTGGGTTCGAGCCCTGGTCTGGGAGGATCCCACATGCCGTGGAGCAACTGGGCCCATGTGCCACAACTGCTAAGCCTGCGCTCTGGAACCCACGAGCCACAACTACTGAGCCCGTGTGCCACAACTACTGAAGCCCGTGTGCCTAGAGCCCATGCTCTGCAACAAGAGAGGTCACCACAATGAGAAGCCCGCCCACCGCAGTGAAGAGTAGCTCCCGCTCGCCGCAACTGGAGAGGGCCCGTGCGCAGCAACGAGGACCCAACGCAGCCAAAAACAAACAAATAAATAAATAAATTTATATTAAAAAAAAACTAAGTGAAAAGAAAGTTCTCAGTTTTAGCTAGACTATGTAACTCAAGCCCCCTTTCTTTCCTAGAATAAGGAAAAGCTTATTTTTAAACTGCCCGATGAATACTTCTGAGTCTTTCCTGAAGATACAACAAACTGTGACAAGTTGATGTACTTAATAGAATTCAATTATCACTCGAGTAGGAAAAACAAAAACAAACCAAAAAATCCAGAAAGAAATCCAGAATTCTTAGGGAGAAAAAGGCCTAGCACTTAGCTCCTAGCATTGGGGGTCACTAGATCCATGGACTTAAGGGCTCTGTGACTTTGAGCAAGTTACTTCACTTCTCAGTTTTCTGGGCTAGATGAGGAATAACCAAGATATGTCCTAGTTCTGACAGTAGACTTCTCCAGGTCCAGACACGGGAAATCAAACAGCCTTTTCCCCAGTCAGGGTAAATTCTGCCTCAGTCTTTAGGCAGCCACTGTCAACAGATGAGAAGTGGCAAAGGGATGAAGCCTATTCACTTTATTCCCAGGCTCAATGTCCTCAGGTCTCTTGTAGCTCTAATGTCTATGATCTTAAAGAAACACTAACTCAAACTTGCCAACATGAACAACGTATAAGTAGAAAGGAAAGATACCAGAGCTGAATCATGCTAGGTAAGCACAAAAACAGTAAAGTGAAATACTTTAGGAAAGTGACTTGAAAAACCAGAACAGATTAAACAACGAAAAAAAGTAAATAATGAAGTCAAACATGGGCCTATGTTGTTATGTACTAGAGAAAAAGAAGTTAAAGTGGAATGACCATATTAATAAATGCTTTCTTGAAAGTTGCCAAATAAAGCAAATTTCTACAGATCATTTTCTATTTTCCCATAATAAAATTAGAACTGTTTCTATGAAAACATGAATTCCCAATATATCATAAATCATAAGAATGAATGCAAAAGAATTTTAATCACAAAATTAAATATAAATTTTAGTAATACAGTAAAACTACTGAAGTATAAAGCAGCACATGCACTTCTGTCTTGTTCTTTATTTCATTTTCTTTTTTTAAAATAAATTTAAAAGTATCTAACTACTGTCTCTATTTTAATTAAATATTAAATCCAAGACAATCAAGAGTAGGACAGTACTGGAAGATATTAGGAAAAAGACTTTAGAACAAGGAAAACAGATTGGGAAAACAGATTTGGAATTTAGGAAAGAGGCCTTTGGGAAACAGGCTTCATAAAGGCTTTAGTTTCAGATGGTGATATTCTAAGAAATTTTAGAGGAGTCACTCAACCCCATTAATTCATCCATGTCCATTCCTCAAATCTGGCCCACTTTTCTCTATACCACAAGAAACATTAACGGTTGACAAATGACCCCTATGGTCCTTCCAAATCTAAAAGTCTAAGATCACTCAACTTTTAAAAATAAGTGCCTTGGAAATAACTCTGAAAAGATCCACAAGAACCAGAGACAAACCAGAGAGCTAAAGATACAGGGAGAGTGTTCACCAGATATCCAGTGGTCACTTTTGAGTTTTGTATCATGTGCATTTATTTTATTTTTAATTTAAATAATAACTCAATCATTTGTTGCATTTTGTTGCTGTGTACGAAAAAACAGTAACAAATATTGCCTCTGACTTTATGCATGCCACCCCCAGGTAACAGCAAAAAGTGCTTTGGTGGAAAAGCAAAACAATGAAAAGCATCAGCCATTAGAGAGTCCTATTAAAAGAATTTCAGAACATTAATTAAGGGGAAAAAAAACTAACAATCTATGAGACCAATAGTAAGAATCATTTAAAGAGATATATAATTATATATTCTCCAAAGCTCCACAGCTTGGGCCCAAAGGCCCTATATAATTGAGACTCTGAAACTGGGATGGGGCCCGTTTTGGGGTGTTTTATTCCTTTTCCTGAAGGAAACATCAAGAGAAATAACTTTTCTGAAGTTCTGTGCAGGCCTTCAAAGCCTTGTGTTTCTGGACTCTGCCCCTTCCCAGGAACAGTTCCAGTACCTAGGGAAATTTCTGGAGTCTCATAAAGAAAGGAAGTAAAAAACAATGCTTTACCAAGCCCTTCCTCCTAGGGGCAAGCAAACTCCTTGCCTGACTAAACTCTTGCCTTCCTGCTCTAATGATCTTGATCACAGCCACCTGACTATGCTTCCTGAAACACTGCTTTTACATTTCATTCCTTTGCTAAGAATTTTTTTTATTTGTTAGGTGCTTGTATTTTGACAGTTTCTCTGGTGATTTTGATAAAACTCCACTTTCCTACTTTCACTGAGAATTACTAGGAATCCTCAGCTCTAATCAGGCTGGTTTCCTCAGGGTCTCACAAATACCCTAAGTTCACTTTTACCTTTTTGCCTCATTTGTTTCCCAATATGGTCTGCACTTCTCTTCAACAATCCTCCCTACCCCAACCCCAAATTTCACTTCTCCATCCTATCCAAACTTGCATACCCTTCAAAGACTAGCTCAAGTCCATCTTCTCCAAAGCCTTTCTTAGCTCCTCCAACCCTACTTGGCCTCTTTTCCACTCTGAAGGTCAACAACACTCAGGATGCACCACACCATTTAGCCCCAATACTTGCCATTGATTCAGGTGTCTGGTGCCCCGCCTGCTATGAATGCATGCCCCCCAGTGGACCATGCCTCACTCCTACACGGTGAAGTATTTCATATACACCTTTGGAGAAATAGCACACTTGAGACTTTTAGGGATACCACTCGTTTTACCCTAATCAATTTCAGGGGACTAGGGACATACCAAGTTTGCTATAGCAATTATTGAGTTAATTTTCAGAGTAACATGGAGAAGCAGTTATGTTTGGAGAGGCACATGCCTAAATTTACATAATGCGTCTTGATGTCTCAAGGGAGAAGTGGGGAATACAGAACCAATCAGAGAGATTTGGAAGGCCCTGAAGTTAGGGTATAAATCTCATCAGATGGAGAATACCTAAGATGAGAGAATGAGTTCCCTCAGTTAATGGCCAAAAAGGAGCCATTCTTCAACAAAATGGTAGTGTCCCACCACTTTGACTCAGTGTCCCAACTATAGAGAACCTCACTGTTAAGGAAGTACTACGATACCCAGAGTGAACAACAGAAGCGATAACCAACAGATGGGGTACGTGTATGTAACCACATGGCAGCCAGGAGCAAGACCACACAACCCACCATAAATGATCTTGGGAACAAAAAGATGACTATCCTCTTATAGACTAAAGACAGCACTGAAGAGTTTTTGATAGGAAAAAGTTCTTTGCTCTTATTGAATTGTACACTTAAGAAGGATGAATTTTATGATATGTAAATTATGCCTCAGTAAAATTGTTTAAAAACTTTTTTTGGTGACTTGAGCTGGAGTACTTGCATGTGGTGAAGCATCTGACAGTCCAGTAAGGAGAGGGTATCACAGGTTTTTACTGGAACTTCAAGACAGAAGGCAAAACCTCTGGTGCAAAATTTTTTATCATATTAAGATAGGAGAGTTCCCTATAAATAATAAAAATTACCAAAATATAGCCTTTGAGAAATACATATACACACATAATAAAAACCAAACCGTATAAAACTAGTGAAATAAAAACCATACAGCTAATGTGGATAGTTACTGAGAAGGGAGAAATGGAAGGGGGTGGGGCTAAAAAGAAAAATTCATATTTAAGCTGGAGATAGCTGAAAAAAGCAGAACTGATGAAAGAAAGGAAGTCTCAGAAGTCACTGTTATTGGCCAAGAAGCTTGGTTTATTGCCCCCAGTGTCATAAGGTCTGCCTTGGCATAGGTTCTTTTGAACAGGGCTGAGGGACATTTTTCCTTTAATAGCAAACAAGGAAAATCAAGAAAGCCACCCAGAAAGAAGTAAAGGCAACTTAATTTAATGCAGAGAAGGAGAGGAGGTTACTGAGAGCTTAGTACAAGGACCCAAAACAGAAGTTTAGGGTAATGCTCAAATTAACACTTATGACACCAACTGTAAACTAATATTTTTAAGTGACAGAATAAAACTGTCTACATCTTTCTTACATCTTACAAACAAATTTCTTTCATTTACCTGAGCTTCTCAGAATAACAAAGAGGCCGTATGCCATATTCCAGCATAATGAAGAGAAAAATAAAGGGATCAATTTTTATTTGCATACCTATTATTTGCCAGGTATTTACTTTACCAAATACATCTCCTCATAATAACTGCAAAATACTGCTATCCCCATTTCATAAATGATGAAACTAAGGCTCAGAATAAAGAGCCTGCCCAAGGATATATAACTTCTTTCTCAACAGTAGATGTGAGATTTGAACCTGACTCTAAAATCCATGCTTTTTATACTATATCATACTGCCTCTATAAAATACTTACTTTCTACCATGCTTTTACTTTTATGTTACTCCACACCACACATTAACAGAAGCAAGTTACTAACATGACAGTAATTGGCAATTAAAAAGCCGCAGCTGGAGGCAAAAGCAAAGGAAAAACTATAAAGTAACTAAAGCACTAAGTGTGGGACAATTTAATGTAATTACCAAGAGTCCATAAACTGCAACAACCTCAGAAGGCAATTCAGTAGCACAGAATAATACCTGATGCACGCAATGAATTCAAAATTCTATATCCTCCAAATCATCTTGGTTAAATTAAGTTTGAAGAACTTCATTTAAGAAGACCAGGAAAAGCTTTATAATGCATTTTACCAAAAATGACATTTAAAATAGATTTTTAAAAAAGATCTCAATCTTCTTACAGATATTTCACTTTGTAATCTTAGGCAACACAGTAAACTACATTTTGTCTCTCTGTTTTTAAAATGAGAATAATAATAGTACCTATCTCATGGGGCTGATACATTAATTCATTAAATGAATACATATAAATCAATTAGAACAGTTTTTGACACAGAGCAAAGGTTCAATAAATTTTAGCCAATAAAGTCATTATCTTCAAAATTCATTTTTAAGGAATACTTCATTATTTCATACTAGGTAAATGAGATATTACCATACTGAGATCCATATAATCCAGACAATTAATTGCAAAGATTGGGTGAGAGCAATGAAGACTAAAAAAGGGAATATAAAAAAATGAGACGACGAATGTACAAAGAAAGCAACAGAAGAGAGGTGTTAAGTCACCACTTTGCCTACACGTCTACCAACATTTACCTCATCATAATCAGTTGCTTAATACATATCTTCTTCATAGGCCGTGAGCCCTTTAAGGACAGGCACTTATTTTTTTATTTTATTTTTTTAGTATTTATTTATTTATTTATTTGGTTGCACCAGGTCTTAGTTGAGGCAGGCGGGCTCCTTAGTTGCAGCTCACAGGCTCCTTAGTTGTGGCATGTGAACTCTTAGTTGTGGCATGCATGTGGGATCTAGCTCCCTGACCAGGGATCAAACCCAGGTCCCCTGCATTGGGAGTGTGGAGTCTTATCCACTGTGCCACCAGGGAAGTCCCCAGGCACTTATTTTTATATTATCAGCCCAACATAGTGCCTGCAACATAGCAGATACTAAGTATATAACAAAATAATAAGGGGGTGGGACTCAATAATATCTGAGATCAATGATGGGAGTACCTGATTTTACCATATCCTAATAGGACTGGCGGGTAGGGTCTGTAAAGACTTATTATCACCTTTCATTTAATTGATTATCAATGTTCTACTCCTCTATTCTTTCTGAACTAGAAAATAAATTTCAAAAATGTTTAAAAAATAGTTAATTTGCTCTAAAATTAGAAATCTTTCAAATGATGATAAAACAAATTTTGGTAATATTTTTAATATTAAAAATATCTCTGGGACTTCCCTGGTGGCCCAGTGGTTAAGAATCTGCCTGCCAATGCAGGGGACAAGGGTTCGATCCCTGGTCCGGGAAGATCCCATATGCCGCAGAGCGACTAAGCCCGTGCGCCACAACTACTGAGCCCGCGCACCACAGGTACTGAAGCCCACATGCCTAGAGCCTGGGCTCCGCAACAAGAGAAGCCACTGCAACAAGAAGCCCATGCACCACAACGAAGAGTAGCCCCTGCTCACCGCAACTAGAGAAAGCCCACATGCAGCAACAAAGACCCAATGCAGCCTAAATAAATAAATTAATTTATTTATTTATTTAAAAAATATTTCTCTGATTAGCCTGTTATGCCCAAAAGGTAATCCTAATGGTCAAATGGTCAGGGAGTCATAGCAATAAACAAATACTAAAGAGGCACACCCACTTTTTAGCTGTTAATCTGCCAGATGCAGTGCAGATACAAAAACAATGACATGGTCACTTCCCTCTGACCTCTGGTACTAAAGTAAGCATGTTTGGGGATGACCAACCCTAAACCCCCTTCTCTGGGACCCTTACCCCAGGCCCTGTGAAGTACACAACCATAACAATGCCCCTCCCTCACAGATATTCGGTACAGGCAGTACCCCTAGCCCAAGCAAGATAGGTTTTGTTTCTCAGCTTTCCAAATTCCTGGAGAACTGGATTTGATCTAAGTCGAAAGATCATATATCATCCAGTCTAGTCTGAAGGCAGCATCACAGCAAGCCAAAGTCACATTTAAGCTGAAGCTAAGGTGAAGGCAGAAGAGAGAAAGAAAGCAAGAGAGTAGAGAAAGCCAGTCTATAAAGGAAAGAATGGAGCAGGACTGGGGCATTTGCCTCAGGTGCAAGATTTAAGAGGACGCCAAGAAACTCAGTAATCAAGATAGATAATAGTGTTATGCACAGTATTTTTAAAAATCCAAATTACTGTTCTGGAATGAAGAAGAGGCACAGAAAGAAACCGAAGACAGTCCATGCAAAACTGCAGTCAGAGGGAGAAAGGACAGGGACTTTCCAAGTGCCTACTCTGGGTTCCAGCTGTAGTTCATTTCAAGGAGCACAGCTGCCTTAACAGGGTAAAAACCCACTACAACTCCCAGCCCTGCTGCCATATCTTCTAGTAGCCTAGCTTGAGTGGGTGGTGTTCCCTGAGACCTAAGAACCTTGATTAATAAACTCTATTTGGGAAAATGAGACATGCACATAAAGCTTTTTTTTTTCCTTTTTAAATCAAGGCAATACATATTTAACTGACAAAAGAATGGTACTGACAATTAGTGATACAGAAGTTCAGAGATCACTATGGGTGGTCAGGGGAGGATAGATTTAGCCAGATAGAAGTGGGGAGGAGCAATATCTAAGCAAAGACATCAAAGTACATGCTAAAAAGGGGTGGAAGGAGAATGGGAAGGGAGCCAGGGAAAAGAGAGGAAGGAAAGTCACGTAAAGGGGAAGGCACGACCTTCACACACCCTGTTATCATAGCCTAAGAAGTAAATACAGTTCCCTGGTCTTCTGCCTCCAGCCCTCAGACTACACCGTTCGTTACACCTGAAATATCCTTTTCTACCTTTTTTCATGTTCAAATCCTTTCACATCTTTCAGGGACCAGTTTGAACATTTCTTTGAAGAGGCTCCCCCGGTATCCCATTCAAAAGGAGTTATAAGCCAGAATTCCTACCTGGCAGTGGGAGAAGATAGAAAAGAGGATATGGCAGATGGGAAGGCTAACTAAGAAGCTGAATGCAGTGACAAGGGCTGTCCTCTGGTGGGGAGCAAACTATATCCAGCAGTTCACTTGCAATGTCATCTGATACCTTAGGAGAGTACGAAGTGAGATCATTTGATGAGGAGGAGTAATGGGGCTCCAGAAAAGTGGCAAAGAAAAAGCAGGTGTAGAGAGTGTGCTGATAGCTGACAGAAGGGCCGAGCTGCACAGAAGGCTTTGCAAAGATAAAAATGTGCAAATCTGTCGAGGTCCATTTCTGTGTATGGTTCTGTGATTTTCTCTAAGAAACTGTAGATCTTTGGGACAAATGAGTGGAAAAAAAGGGGGGGGGCTTGACTTTTCAATAATCATTTATTGATATTTCCCAATCAAATTAAACTTTCTTCCCCACCTCACCACCCCTTCCCAACCCACCCCACCCCCTAATCCCACCCTCAAGCCAAGCAAGCATCCCAGTGGCCATTAAAGACAAAAGAAAGAAAAAAAAAGAAAAAAAAGGAACAGTTCTTTAAGAATACTAACTTGGGTTAATAATCGCCCACCATAAACAAAAATAAATCCTGCGGTTATATCAAATCTTGCCATGCTTACTCCAGGGTAAGGGCTGCCTGAAGAAGTCAGACTTATAATGTATACGTTTGTATACATTACAGTGTATCCTCTTTTCACTGGTATGCATATCAAGGAAATATTCCTTAACAACTCCTCATTAAAATGATAACACCACACCCAGGGAACTAAAATATTTTGTTGGTTATACTTTTCCATGTGCAAATCCCCTACTTTACAATTAATAACATCCTGCTCAAAAGGACTGCTATATAATAAGCTAATTACAACAATCTTTCCTACAAGTCTATATACATATTAAATAATACAAACATGTCAGACAATTGCTACTGGTTTAAAAGATGAAAAGCTCTAGAAAGTGTTTTAAACACCAGGAGAATACACTTTGAAATAAACACAACTTGCCATCACACTCTCATTCACTCTTATCCACTCAGGCCTCTTTTCCTCCCAGTTTATCATATTCTCACCCATTTTCTCACACATGCTTCAGGAGTTGTGTTCACATGTGCATACATGTGGTGATATTAGTGCTTAGATATGCCCAGATATGAAACTGTTTATTTGTAAAGGGTTATCTCCATGTATCAATTACCTTAGTTTGTAAGTTCGTCTTGGTGTGTTTGTGTTCCTCCCTTAGTGAGTAGGTATAAGTGTTTGAGCATATGTACCCAAGGGAGTGTATCTCTCTACAGGTCAAAAAGTGTGCACATCTGTGGAGGAACCTACCTTGTAATACGATTCTCAAAGCAAACTATTAAGAGTATAATGGTGAAAGAGGCCCGTCACAAAAGACTATATATTGTATGATTCCATTTATATGAAATGTCCAGAACAGGCAAATTCATAGAGATGAAAAGCAGAATGGTTGCCTATGGCTAGGGGTGTTGGGAGGAAGTAGGTAGTGACTACTAATGGTCAAGGGGGTTCTTTTCTCTTCTTTTCTTTTAATTTACTGATATTTATTTATTTGGCCATGCCATGCGGCATGTGGGATCTTAGTTCCCCGACCAGGGATCAAACCCACGCCCCCTACATTGGGAGCTTGGAGTCTTAACCACTGGACTGCCACGGAAGTCCCAGGGGTTTCTTTTTGGTGTGATGAAAATGTTCCAAAATGAACTGTGGTGATGGTTGCACAACTCTGTGAATATACTGAAATCCATTGTCTTGTACGCATTAAATGGGTGAATTGTATACGTGAATTATATTTCAATAAAGCTGTTATACATTAAAAAGAGAGAGAGAGAGAATAAGGAAACCAAAGTTGTCCTGCATTTCCATGGAAGGGTAACCTTGTCTTTGAAAATCTTAACTTTGTTCTACTTCAATTTTAATTAAGCTGTGGATTCAAGATTTCCCACTGCTAAGTCCCCTAGTGGTCTTATCTCCATCTCCAGCTTTATTTATCTTTACTAACAAGGGTGACTCACATACAGAACACAATGTCCACTGGTTACCACAGAAAAGGACATGTACACTATGATTTCAACCATACAAAAATATGTATGTGGATGAACAAAGCCTGGAAGGAAATGCGGAAAAATGAAACAGTTACATTAGAGTAATATGGTTAAGGTGACGTTCTTTTAAAAATGTTATCATTGTATTGTGTTATCAGTCAATAAAATCTGGAAGAAAAAAGAACCAACCTGTCTCCTTAGAAACTGTTCCAAGACAAATTCAGGAACTGCTTCCAAAAGGATTGGACTGGAGTAGTGTAGTAGAAAGATGAAAACTAAAATGCATGGGTTATATATATATATATATATATATATATTTTTACATCTATTTTGACCAAGTCAATAAACAGGAAAATATTAAGCTCTCTATAGCTTGCTCAGGGTGCAGCTTCTACTGAAATGAGATCGGCTCCATCAACTCAACCCACAGAAAAGCCATTTAAAATTAAAACTTAGGGACTTCCCTGGAGGTCCAGTGGTTAAGACTCTGCGCTTCCACTGCAGGGGGTGCGGGGATCGGGAACTAACATCCCACATGCCCCGTGGTGTGGCCAAAAAATAAATAAATAAAATAAAATTCAAATTCATTATTAGCACCTCCATCAGGAAATACTTGGTAACTAGCCCTGGATCAATCTCAGTCTAGCTGCAGTATGGAAGAGGTGCATAAAAGTTGTTGCTTTGTTTGTTTTAAAGATCCAGGACCCTTCTTAAGAAACTGACAATATAAGCAAAACTAAATTACAAAGTAGCTCAGCTTATTTTCAATTAAGTTGCCAAGTCAATCTAATGGCAAAGATTTTTTTAACCTATGTTGCTGGAACAACTGGATATCTGTACGAAAGGAAAATAAACCTAAACCCCTCCCTCCCATCATAACACAAAAATTAATCTGAGATGGAACAAAGATCTAAAATGTAAAACCTAGAAAAAGAAAGCTTTAAAGAAGAAAAGCTTTTTATAAAGAAAGCTTTGCAACCCTGGGGATTGGCATAAAAAACACTAACCATAAAATTAAAAGTTAATAAAATGACTCCATAAAAAATTTCTGCTCATCACATCATGAAGAAAATAAATAGAAAAGCCAAAGCCTAGGTTAAAAAAAATCTCCAACACACGTACCAGACAAAAGACCTGTACTCAGAATATATAAAGAACTCCTGCAAACAACAATAAAAAGATGAACCACCCAATGAAAAAAATAGGCAAAAGACTTGAACAGATGCTTCACAAAAGAAAATAAAGGCTAGCTAATTAGCACATGATAAAGCATTCTACGTCCTTAATCGTCAGGAAAATGCAACTTAAAACCATAATGAGGTACCATTTTACATCCTCTAGTATGGCTAAAATAAAAAAGGCTGACAGCACTAAAATTTGGCAACATTAAAAATTAAAATTTGGGGACTTCCTCGGTGGCCCAGAGGCTAAGACTGTGCTCCCAATGCAGGGGGCCTGGTATGATACCTGGTCAGGAAACTAGATTCCACATGCAGCAACTAACAGTTCACATGCAGCAACTAAAGATCCTGCACACGGCAACGAAGATCCCGCGTGCCGCAACTAACACCTGGTGCGGCCAAATAAATATTTTTTTAAAATTGTGTAGGGTTTCCCTGAGAGCGGAGTGGTTAAGAATCCACCTGCCAATGTGGGGGGCACGGGTTTGAGCCCTGGTCCGGGAAGATCCCACATGCCGCGGAGCAACTAAACCCGTGTACCACGACTATTGAGCCTGCACTATAGAGCCAGCGAGGCACAGCTACTGAAGCCCGCATGCCTAGAGCCCGTGCTCTGCAATAAGAGAAGCCACCGCAACGAGAAGGCTGCGCACCACAACGAAGAGTAGCCCCCGCTCACCACAACTAGAGAAAGCCCGCACACAGCAACAAAGACCCAACGCAGCCAAAAATAAATAATAAATAAATAAAATAAATAAATTTTTTAAAAAAGAAGAAATGAGATAAACAAATTGCGGTATATTCATACAATGGAATACTATTCATCAATAAAAGAGAACAAACCACTGATACACACAACACAGATAAATCTCAGAAACATCACGTTACAGGAAAGAGGCAGACACAAAAAAGCACATACTACTGTATGACTCCATTTATGTCAAGTGCAAGACTAAGCAAAACAAACCTATGGTGTCATAAATACAGAGGAAGAAAGTGGTGACCTTTCGGAGGGTGGGTGAGGGAAATGGCTGGAAAGCGGCATGAGGGTACTTTCTATGGTGATAAAAATATTTTCTATCTCTTTTGGTAGAAGTTACAGTGTATAAAATTGGCAGAACTCCTTGAACTGGACACTTATGATATGTGCATTTTATTGAATGTTAATTACACCTCAGTAAAACAATAGAAAGTAGCACTCTGCTTCAAGATATAAGTTAATGATTTTGTTTCAAATGAAATTCTAGAATACCCCCCCACACATGTTCAATTACTTTCCACTTTGGATTACTGACATCTCTATTCCTTCATTATTGCAAATCACCTAATGGATTACAGATGCACATAGGTAGATCGATATAATTATATGTGTTCATGTTTAATTTTTCATAAATGGCAAATCAAGTTTGATTCTTCACAATTTCAATACATACCTAACGGACTATGAGAAGTTCAGTAGAATTTTCTGTTTTCTTTACCATTTTCCTCTCAATGATTTTATAGTTGTCATTTTCGAGGGTCAGATATAAAACTGACTGAGAAAGAGTAAGGCATGTAAATCGAATGTCAGCAAGGAAGGACAATAGTGCTTTGACCACTATTACAGCCTAAAGAAAAACGCTCTCAACTATTTTTATCAAGAGAGAGTCATATGTATTTAAATTTAAGAACAACTGAAGGGGAGACCTTCAAGATGGCTGAGGAGTAAGACATGGAGATCACCTTCCTCCCCACAAATACATCAGAAATACATCTACATGTGGAACAACTCCTACAGAAAACCTACTGAATGCTGGCAGAAGACCTCAGACTTCCCAAAAGGCAAGCAACTCCCCACACATCTGGCCGTGTGGCTGACAGGGTCTTGGTGCTCCAGCTGGGTGTCAGACCTGTGCCTCTGAGGTGGGAGAGTCGAGTTCAGGACAAGAATTCAGAGTAATGATAGTAAACATGATCCAAAATCTTGGAAATAGAACGGAGAAGATACAAGAAATGTTTAACGAGGACCTAGAAGAACTAAAGAGCAAACAAACAATGATGAACAACACAATAAATGAAATTAAAAATTCTCTAGAAGGAATCAATAGCAGAATAACTGAGGCAGAAGAACGGATAAGTGACCTGGAAGATAAAATAGTGGAAATAACTACTGCAGAGCAGAATAAAGAAAAAAGAAGACAATTCAGGACAGTCTCAGAGACCTCTGGGACAACATTAAACGCACCAACATTTGAATTATACGGGTCCCAGAAGAAGAAGAGAAAAAGAAAGGGACTGAGAAAATATTTGAAGAGATTATAGTTGAAAAGTTCCCTAATAAGGGAAAGGAAATAGTCAATCAAGTCCAGGAAGCACAGAGAGTCCCATACGGGATAAATCCAAGGAGAAACACGCCAAGACACATATTAATCAAACTATCAAAAATTAAATACAAAGAAAAAGTATTAAAAGCAGCAGGGGAAAAACAACAAATAAAATACAAAGGAATCCCCATAAAGTTAACAGCTGATCTTTCAGCATAAACTCTGAAAGCCAGAAGGGAGTGGCAGGACATATTTAAAGTGATGAAAGGGAAAAACCTACAACCAAGATTACTCTAGCCGGCAAGGATCTCATTCAGATTAAACGAAGGAATTAAAACCTTTACAGACAAGCAAAAGCTAAGAGAATTCAGCACCACCAAACAAGCTTTAAAACAGGTGCTAAAGGAACTTCTCTAGACAGGAAACACAAGAGAAGGAAAAGACCTACAATAACAAAACCAAAACATTTAAAAAAATGGTCATAGGAACATACATATCGATAATAACCTTGAATGTAAATGGATTAAATGTCCCAAGCAAAAGACACAGACCGGCTGAATGGATACAAAAACAAGACCCATATATATGCTGTCTACAAGAGACCCACTTCAGACCTAGGGACACATACAGACTGAAAGTGAGGGGATGGAAAGATATTCCATGCAAATGGAAATCAAAAGAAAGCTGGAGTAGCAATACTCATATCAGATAAAGTAAACCTTAAAAGAAAGATTGTTACAAGAGACAAGGAAGGACACTACATAATGATCAAGGGATCAATCCAAGAAGAAGATATAACAATTATAAATATATATGCACCCAACATAGGAGCACCTCAATACATAAGGCAACTGCTAACAGATATAGAAGAGGAAATCGACAGAAACACAATAATAGTGGGGGACTTTAACAACTCACTTACACCAATGGACAGATCATCCAAACAGAAAATTAATAAGGAAACAGAAACTTTAAATGACACAACAGACCAGATAGATTTAATTGATATTTATAGGACATTCCATCCAAAAAGAGTAAATTACACTTTCTTCTCAAGTGCACACAGAACATTCTCCAGGACAGATCACATCTTGGGTCACAAATCAAGCCTCAGTAAATTTAAGAAAATTGAAATAATATCAAGCATCTTTTCTGACCACAAAGCTACGAGATTAGAAATCAGTTACAGGGAAAAAAAAATGTAAAAAACACAAACACATGGAGGCTAAACAATAAATTACTAAATAACCAAGAGATCACTGAAGAAATCAAAGAGGAAATCACAAAATACCTAGAGACAAATGACAATGGAAACACAACAATCCAAAACCTATGGGATGCAGCAAAAGCAGTTCTAACAGGGAAGTTTAGAGCAATAAAATCCTATCTCAAGAAACAAGAAAAATCTCAAATAAACAATCTAACCTTACACCTAAAGGAACTAGAGAAAGAAAAACAAACAAAATCCAAACTTAGTAGAAAGAAAGAAATCATAAAAATCAGAGCAGAAATAAATGAAATAGAAACAAAGAAAACAATGGCAGAGATGAATAAAACTAAAAGTTGGTTCTTTGAGAAGATAAACAAAATTGATAAACCATTAGCCAGACTCATCAAGAAAAAGAGAGAGAGGACTCAAATCAATAAAATTAGAAATGAAAAAGAAGTTACAATGGACACCACAGAAATACAAAGCATCATAAGAGACTACTACAAGCAACTCTATGCCAATAAAATGGACAACCTGGAAGAAATGCACAAATTCTTAGAAAGGTATAACCTTCCAAGACTGAACCAGAAAGAAATAGAAAATATGAACAGACCAATCATAAATAATGAAATTGAAACTGTGACTAAAAATCTTCCAACAAACAAAAGTCCAGGACCAGATGGCTTCACAGGTGAATTCTATCAAACATTTAGAGAAGACCCAACACCCATCCTTCTCAAACTCTTCCAAAAAATTGCAGAGGAAGGAACACTCCCAAACTCATTCTATGAGACCACCATCACCCTAATACCAAAAGCAGACAAAGATATTACAAAAAAAGAAAATTACAGACCAATATCACTGATTAATATAGATGCAAAAAACCTCAACAAAATACTAGCAAACAGAATCCAACAACACATTAAAAGAATCATACACCATGATCAAGTGGGATTTATCCCAGGGATGCAAGGATTCTTCAATACACGCAAATCAACCAATGTGATACACCATATTAACAAATTGAAGAATAAAAACCATATGATCATCTCAATAGATGCAGAAAAAGCTTTTGACAAAATTCAACACCCATTTATGATAAAAACTCTCCAGAAAAGTGGGCATAGAGGGAACCTACCTCAACATAATAAAGGCCATATACGACAAGCCCACAGCAAACATCAATTCTCAATGGTGAAAAACTGAAAGCATTTCCTCTAAGATCAGGAACTAGACAAGGATGTCCACTCTCACCACTACTATTCAACATAGTTTTGGAAGTCCTAGCCACGGCAATCAGAGAAGAAAAAGAAATTAAAGAATACAAATTGGAAAAGAAGAAGTAAAACTGTCACTGTTTGCAGATGACATGATACTATACATAGAGAATCCTAAAGATGCCACCACAAAACTACTAGAGATAATCAATAAATCTGGTAAAGTTGCAGGATACAAAATTAACGCACAGAAATCTCTTGCATTCCTATACACTAATGATGAAAAATCTGAAAGAGAAATTAAGGAAACACTCCCATTTACCATTGCAACAAAAAGAATAAAATACCTAGGAATAAACCTAGCTAGGGAGACAAAACACCTGTATGCAGAAAACTATAAGACACTGATGAAAGAAATTAAAGATGATACAAACAGATGGAGAGATATACCATGCTCTTGGATTGGAAGAATCAATATTGTGAAAATGACTATACTACCCAAAGCTATCTACAGATTCAATGCAATCCCTATCAAATTATCAATGGCATTTTTTACAGAACTAGAACAAAAAATCTTAAAATTTGTATGGAGACACAAAAGACTCCGAATAGCCAAAGCAGTCTTGAGGGAAAAAAACGGAGCTGGAGGAATCAGACTCCCTGACTTCAGACTATACTACAAAGCTACAGTAATCAAGACAGTAGGGTACTGCACAAAAACAGAAATATAGATCAATGGAACAGGATAGAAAGCCCAGAAATAAACCCATGAACCTATGGTCAACTAATCTATGACAAAAGAGGCAAGGATATACAATGGAGAAAAGACAGCCCCTTCAATAAGCGGTGCTGGGAAAACTGGACAGCTACATGTAAAAGAATGAGATTAGAACACTCCCTAACACCATACACAAAAATAAACTCAAAATGTATTAAAGACCTAAATGTAAGGCCAGACACTATCAAACTCTTAGAGGAAAACATAGGCAGAACACTCTATGACATAAATCACAGCAAGATATTTTTTGACACACCTCCTAGAGAAATAGCTATAAAAACAAAAATAAACACATGGGACCTAATGAAACTTAAAAGCTTTGCACAGCAAAGGAAACCATAAACAAGACCAAAAGACAACCCTCAGAGTGGGAGAAAATATTTGCAAATGAAGCAACTGACAAAGGATTAATCTCCAAAATTTATAAGCAGCTCATGCAGCTCAATATCAACAAAACTAACAACCCAATCCAAAAATAGGCAGAAGACCTAAATAGACATTTCTCCAAAGAAGATATACAGATTGCCAACAAACACATGAAAGACTGTTCAACATCATTAATCATTAGAGAAATGCCAATCAAAACCACAATAAGGTATCACCGCACACCAGTCAGAATGGCCATCATCAAAAAATCTACAAACTATAAATGCTGGAGAGGGTGTGGAGAAAAGGGAACACTCTTGCACTGTTGGTGGGAATGTAAACTGATACAGCCACTATGGAGAACAGTAGGGAGGTTCCTTAAAAACTAAAAATAGAACTACCATAAGACCCAGCAATCCCACTACTGGGCATATACCCTGAGAAAACCATAATTCAAAAAGAAGCATGTACCACAATGTTCATTGCAGCTCTATTTACAATAGCCAGGACATGGAAGCAACCTAAGTGTCCATCCACAGATGAATGGATAAAGAAGATGTGGCACATATATACAATGGAATCTTACTCAGCCATAAAAAGAAACGAAATTGAGTTATTTGTAGTGAGGTGGATGGACCTAGAGACTGTCATACAGAGTGAAGTAAGTCAGAAAGAGAAAAACAAATACCGTATGCTAACACATATATATGGAATCTAAAAAAAAAAAAAAAAAGAATGATTCTGAAGAACCTAAGGGCAGGACCGGAATAAAGACACAGATGTAGAGAATGGACTTCAGGACATGGGGAGGGGGAAGGGTAAGCTGGGATGAAGTGAGAGAGTGGCATGGACATATATACACTACCAAATGTAAAATAGCTAGCTAGTGGGAAGCAGCCGCATAGCACAGGGAGATCAGCTTGGTGCTTTGTGACCACCTAGAGGGGTGGGATAGGGAGGGTGGGAGGGAGACGCAAGAAGGAGGAGATATGGGTATATATATATATATATAGCTGATTCGCTTTGTTATAAAGCAGAAACTAACACACCATTGTAAAGCAATTATACTCCAATGAAGATGTTAAAAAAATAAAGACCTCTGGATGGAAAAAAAAAAAGAACAATTGAAAAGCTGGCATAATTTGCCAGCTAATTTGGACTTTAAAAGATAATACATCCTAAATAACAAGAGCACTGTATGTCAGACAGACACCTGAAAACCACCGAGACCTTTTCTACTGTTTTACTGAGTCCTCCTCTGCGCCTCTATCCAGGTCTATTTTCATCTTCACAACCTCTCATCCTCCCTAGGATACTGCTCAGACCTAACTGACTTTCATATAGCCAGCTCAGCCCAAGTTCCAAATAAATTAATTTATGAAATTGTACTATATTCTATGTAGATATGTCATAAACACACTCAAACAGTATAGAGAGTACAGCCTGGGGGAAAACATGACCACTGAGTGGGAAAAAGATGACTTCACTTGTTTTCTACCCTGAAAACTGTGGAAGATCTGTCCGTTTGAACTCCTACCGCAAGTTTTTATTCCCTACAGACAACTCTTACAGTGCTCTGAACTATAAACAAGTACACATGCCTAATCTCAGAGGGAGTAGGCTCCCAGACAAAAAACATGTCTTCTATGTCTGTATTCACCATGAGCCTAAGATAATACCTTGAACAGGATGGGGCAAAACACAAGTTGAATTATTGAATTACTGAATTAACGTAAATGAAAACAGTTGAGGGTGGAAGAGGAGGAGAGAAAAAAAGCTGAGAGGATACATCAAAGAGAAAGGAGAAGGGAAGGAGCAAAAGAAGAGAAAAAAGAAAAGAAAACTTGTGAAGGAAATTCTTTTTGTTAGAGTAGGATTACTTTTTTTAAATTGAGAGTTGGAAAAAGCCATTGCTATGCACCTCATATCACAGCTATCAACACTAGTCTTTTTTTTGTTTTTTAACATCTTTATTGGGGTATATTTGCTTTACAATGGTGTGTCAGTTTCTGCTGTATAACAAAGTGAATCAGCTATACATATACATATATCCCCATATCTACTCCCTCTTGCGGCTCCCTCCCACCCTCCCTACCCCACCCCTCTAGGTGGTCACAAAGCACGGAGCTGATATCCCTGTGCTATGTGGATGCTTCCCACTAGCTATCTATTTTACATTTGGTAGTGTATATATGTCCATGCCACTCTCTCACTTCGTCCCAGCTTACCCTTCCCCCTCCCCATGTCCTCAAGTCCATTCTCTACGTCTGCATCTTTATTCCTGTCCTGCCTGTAGGTTTTTCAGAACCATTTTTTTTTTTAGATTCCATATACATGTGTTAGCATACGGTATTTGTTTTCTCTTTCTGACTTAACTTCACTCTGTATGACAGTCTCTAGGTCCATCCACCTCACTACAAATAACTCAATTTCGTTTCTTTTTATGGCTGAGTAAGATTCCATTGTATATATGTGCCACATCTTCTTTATCCATTCATCTGTGGATGGACACTTAGGTTGCTTCCATGTCCTGGCTATCGTAAATAGAGCTGCAATGAACATTGTGGTACATGCTTCTTTTTGAATTATGGTTTTCTCAGGGTATATGCCCAGTAGTGGGATTGCTGGGTCTTATGGTAGTTCTATTTTTAGTTTTTTAAGGAACCTCCCTACTGTTCTCCATAGTGGCTGTATCAGTTTACATTCCCACCAACAGTGCAAGAGTGTTCCCTTTTCTCCACACCCTCTCCAGCATTTATCAACACTGGTCTTTAAACTGTCATTATAAACACCTTAAAATATCTCCTAACCCTTGATATTCAAAGTGTGGCCTCCCACTGCAACTACAGTATTCCCTTCCTGACCAGCAGATTCCAAGCCCCCACTGCAAACCTACAAGTTTCTGGGTGATTTATGGCTGTTAAAGTTTGAGAAGCACCACCTTACACCATTCAAGTCCTTTCTGTTGTACTGAACCTGTGTTTTATTTAAATGGACCAGTAGCTAACACTTGAAAAATCTCTGATTAGAGGAAACTGATCATTGTAATTGGATTTGATCTGTATGTATTTAACTTTAGATTAAGTTATTAATTACAGAGTAATTTGGCCTGGAGGGTATACCACAAAACTTTCATACCACTACCACTAACTAGTCATAAGAACATGATTAAAAGAAATTGAGTATTACGTCAGTGACATCCTCAAGAACTCAGTTTTGTTCCTTCATGCCTAG
This sequence comes from Balaenoptera acutorostrata, assembly GCF_949987535.1. Taxonomy (NCBI): domain Eukaryota; kingdom Metazoa; phylum Chordata; class Mammalia; order Artiodactyla; family Balaenopteridae; genus Balaenoptera; species Balaenoptera acutorostrata. The sequence continues at coordinate 84,990,041 of NC_080066.1, forward strand.
CACTGGGCTTGGAATGACAGGTGTGGCCAGTGTTTCCTGACTGAATGAAATAAATGAATTTTTACAATCAGATATCTAGGGCTGACAATCTTGGGGTCATCTGGCCAAACAACCTCATTTTAAAGATGAGCAAACTAGAAATCCTGAGAGGTTCAAAAGCAAGCAAGCTAAACGAGCCAAAATATGCTGCATCTCACATTTTCCCTTTTTGTTCCTTTCCTAGGAATGTGTTAGAAAAGTGATTCTAAGTATTCTAATAAAATGACTGTGGGCTCTTAAAGAAGTGATAGGGTAGAAAGGTGCCTAGGACTAGGAAGAAGAGACTGGCAAAGGTAAATGAGGTTGGACAAAACTATTTTTCTAAGCCTAATATACTTTTGGACAGGCCAATTAATTAATCAATTTAATCTGCTGAAAAATAAATCTGAAGGAATTCTCAGAAAAAGAAACATGAGCTGCATGAAAATGTTACAAACCAAGGGAGACCACACATAACTAACTTAAATCTCCACAGGCTTATTTCCTGTTCAAGTATGACCTCCTGGGATAAGTTTTACTGCAGTGTTCATTACCAGATGACTTTTGGTTTTAAGAGAAGCCAAGGGCAAGTTGGAAATGTGATTCTTAACTAAACATAAAAAAACCAAAAACCAGAACAAAAATCCCCCTGCGGCTGTTTCTCATTTGTTTGTAATCAGAATGCGGGCTTGCAGAGGAAACACACCAATTTCTGTAAGCAAAAATATAACGACCCAGTCACGTCCTCAAAACAAACCAACATACAAACTTCACAGCCGGATCCAGCTGTGCTGCGCAGGAGCCAGGAATTTATTCTAAGAGCAGATAGATCAAAACGGCGAACGCAAGACAAGCCAGATTTCAATCAAAAAGAAAAGGGTGTGCCCTACTTTTTTTTTTTTTCATTTTCTTCTTTGCAACTTTCACCCAGTAGAAACCTTTGAAGGAGTCTTGGTGAAAAAAACCTTTTCAGACGCTAGTCCCCCGAGCTACACCTCGGTGGGGTGGAAAGGGTAGGCACCGCGAGCTCGCACGGTCGCGGCCCGCGCAGGCTCCAGCCGGGAGGGGAAGGGGCCGGTCCCGAACCCGGCAAGGCCGGGCCCCCCCCGAGTGATTCATCAGCAACTCGCGATTCGCGCGCCTCCACCGCGGGCAACGCCCAGCGCGTCCCACGGCTCCTACCCCGGCCCGTTAGCCCCGAAGCAGCCCCCAGCGTCCCCTCGCTCCCCGAGAGGGACTGGTAGGGAAGGAGATCACAGCCAGGCAGTGGAAGGCAACCTCTCCCGCCTCAGCCACCATGGCCGGTGCGACTCCCTGCCCGCGCCCGCAGACGGACTTCCTGGAAAGCACGGTCTTGGCTTACCTGACTGGAGCCCGCTAGGGCCACCGACCTCCTTCACAGACCCGCGGGGACGGCCTGCCGCTCAGTTCCCAGTACCCGCCCGTCTGCCTGCTGCCGCCTCCCAGGGAGTTGTCTGATCCACCACCGGCAGCTCCCCCAACTCGACGGCCCAGGTTCCCACTCCGCCGACGATGCGCGTGCGCACTCCCAGGTCGCGGGGCATCCTGGGAGTTGTAGTTCGAGCGAGGAGGGCGCGGCTCAGCGCAGACCCTGGTCTTTTCTGTGTGCAGGACTTTGGAAGTGGCTGCGGATACCAAGCCTTACACCAGCCTGAGAAAACGTCCTTTACTAGTGGAAATATCTACCTTGGACCCTTTGGGAGCTATAAACAGCAACTAGAGGCTCCTTAGTATAGATTTCCTCTTTACTTTGACTTTTAGTCAAGAGGGACACAAGGCAGGACTTGTGTTGTACCCTTCGTTGCTAGTGTGAGGACATAACATCGAGACCTTTAAACTTGTCGTGAAAAACTGATAGAAAGGGAAACAGGCCAAGCACGAGAGGGACGTAAATCAGGCGGATGTCACCTCAAGCGCATAGTGGCCCTAGTGATTTCCTTAGGTTTGCAACCAGGGGTGATGTCGCCGCGATCAGTTTCCACCCCATCCCATCTTCGCATTCCAGCTTCAAGCTGTACAACAGGCAGTGGAACCGGGCTGATGTAAGTGGGAGAAAAAAGTAGAAGCGCTGCTTAAAGGGGGGAACTGGGGCAGGTGGGCACTCTGAAGGCGAAGAGGAAGACAGCGGGAATACTTCAGATGGCAGCTCTAGGGTGGCCTAAGAAATGGCTGCCTTTTGTCCAGGGCTCTGAGGATAGGGAACAGCCACGGCCTTGCATTCATTCCTTTAATCACTCACCGGTAATTTTCCTGGCCTGCTCTTCAGGAATAAACCATTCCCCGGAATGCTCAGCTTTGATACGCCTTCTCAAAAAATACAGCCAGATAGAGGATTGAAGTGCCTGCTTGAGATACATTCCAGCTACACCCAGTGTGGGAGCCAACTAATTGTCAAGCCTCCCCTGGCATTTACTTCTTCCCCTGAGAGCAGGGAGCACCCCAGGTAAACACCCTGGAATTTCATGCAATTAACATCCACTAATTCTAGCAGTGAAGATCACTGATGATTTGGAGTTTTTCAGGAAAAAAAAAAAAAAAAGAAAGAGAAAAAAAAACCCTCCAAAATGAAAATACACTTAGAAGGCAATTAACATTAAATCTTGTGCCATTGCATCTTATTTTCTATAGCATCTTCGTGGGAATCAATTTCTCAAATATTCTTGGAGATAACAGCTGAGAGCAATTTCCTACAGAATTCAGAACTCAGGTTCAACTTTTATTGAATATTTAACCCACACCAAGAACTGCGCCAGCACTCCCTTTATAATATCTCATCCAATCCTCTAAATAACCCTGCAAAGAATATATTAGTATCCTCCATTTCTACAGATGAGAAAACTAAGACTCAGAAAAGTTAAGTAATCTGTGCAAGGTCACACAGACAGTAACTGGAGATCCAGAAATGAAGTACAGGTAGCCTGACTTAAATTCTAGCATGCTTTCCACTGTTGATCAGACTGTCTCCTAAATTTCATCAAATTCTTTAAAGTAAGATCATCTGTGACCATGTCCAAGTTACATAAAAAAAAATTCTCTAACACAGTCCAGGGAGATGGTGTTCTGACTGGATGAGCTGAATATTCTGGATTCATTTGGTAGTTCTGTATTTCATTATAAGTTAATATATAGGTGTTATGCTAACTGGCAAGTCTCTTGTGAGTTCCTGCTACACCTCTGGGGAAACTGACAAAACAGAGTTCCTGAAAAAGCAAAGCAGAGAACCATGGTTATCCAGATATGGTTTATTTTAAGAAGGACTTTCCTTTACAGCGATATGGCTTCTTCTGCTTTGCTCTTTAATAAGCAGAGAGGGCTTTTAATTCAATGTCTGACTGATTTAAACTATGACACATTTCCTCCCTGACCTTCCAATATGGGGTATTAGGCATACATTAAATATATTTTCTTTTTTAGCTCTTTAAGTTTTTCCTAACAAATGCCTTCATCTTATTCTAATTCATTTTTCTAAAATAAAGTGATTTGGTGATGGATTCTTTTCCTTTCTTCAGACAAGTGTTATCATATTGTAATCACAAGACTCACAAATATGAATCGCCTAAACTCATATACATTAAATACCACATATGGTACCAGACATATTAAGAATAACATCCTAGTATTGGATAAAACTGTAAAAAAATAGAACTTTCCTCACTGCTTTCTCTCTCTAACTACAATCTATTCTGTATACCAGTGCCAGAATGATCTTTTTAAAATAAATCAGATCATGTCACCAACCTGCTCCAAACCACTTAGGGCTTCCCAACACATTTCCTTTGGAAAGGAAAGGAAATTCCTTTACAATACAATCCACCCCCACCAGTCCTTACATGAAAATTTTTATTTCCTACCACGCATACACTCTTTTGCTCTACTCCAGTCACAGGGCCTCCCTGAGGTTTCTCATTCCTGCCAAGTATTTTCTCACTTCAAGTTCTGTCTACTACACAGGAGAATGCTTCCCTCCCAAATACTCGTGGCTAACGCCCTCATTTTCATGAAGGTTCTGTTCAAATGTCACCTCTGAAAGGTCTTCTCTGATCCTCTTACCCTGTCTTTCTCCCCTTTACTTGCTTTGTCTTCTTAGCACCTGTCACTCCCTAACATCTTGCTTTATTTACTCACGTAAGCTTAAGGAGTTTGCATCATTTACCCCTCTCTCCCTAGCGTCTGCAACAATGCCTGACATACAATAGGTATTCAATAAATATTTGTAAATAAATGAATAACTTTCCCTCCCCCTCCTGCACATGAGTGGGATACAGATCCACAAGGTTCATGGTAAATGCCAGCCAAGGTCCTGATGCAGCTATAAACAGCAGCTGTGAGAGGGTTTGGCTCCACAGGACAAGATCCAGTGAAACTCATCCTGAAATGGAGACAGAGCTCTCTTAAAAGGACTGCACTTTATGGGTTGCCATTATTAGCTTACAGTTAGAAAAAGCACAATTCTAGAAGAGGGAAAAAAAGGCAAAACCTGAAAATTATATTTACATAAATAAGTGAAAAGGTTAATCCACTAAATGCCTGTGGTGGATTGCAATATTGTTCCCAACTATTTGCTCTCCCGTAGAGGAAAAGACTACCTTACCCACTGTTATATGACTTGCAGTGCCTCTCTGTAGATATTTTCAGGCTTCTTTTCCTTCTTTCTTCACAAAAATACTGTCATATTGTAATCGCAAAGCTTACAAACATGAATTTGCTTTGGCCAATAAAATGAATTGAAGCGACAGTACGACAGCTTTGAGTGGAGGCTTTAAGAGTGCCATTTCCTACTCATGTGCTTACTCTTTCCTTCCACCAAGAGAATGGCATGTCCCAAATAGAGTCTTTTCCTTCTGCCTGGGTTTTAGAATGAGAAGTCACATGGAATCAGAGCCTCGGCTGAACACAGGTGCTGACGTGTAATGCGAGCAAGAAGTAAACAGAGATTTAGGTTTGTTTGTTACTATAGACTGACCTAGCAAAGCTGACTACTGCAGTGCCTATTCCATGAAAGGCGATCCTCTGAAATAAAAGTGGTCTGGCACCCGTCCCCACACATTTAATCCCACTTCAAGTAATGGAAAACAGTTTAAGTTCAACATACGAAAGAGAACACATCTGAGACTGTTAGGTAAAATATTTGAATAAGGAACAGAGTACACATCCTGTTAGTTTTCAGGGTTTCGCCAGAGTGAAAGTGATTGACAAAATGACACTGTGACTTTACTTAATGTATTACAAGCCCTAAGTAGTGTCATCTTTAAACTTCCTGCCACAGTAACTCATAAAGCGTGTCACACTGAATCATCATTTGCAAATTAATGCCAGCGGCAATTTTCTTGTTATCAAAAGTTCCTTTAGGAAATAGTTTCCTTGATATACTGAAGTTTGTTTTTTTTTTTTAATGTGTTTTATAGGAGAACTGAGAAAACTTAAGCTAAAGACATCAAGTTGTAACTAAAAGGTAAGGATTTCATCCCTGGGAGCTTAGAGTTGGTTAAAGCAGTGGGAGGGAGGAATCAGAGAAGACAAACACCATAGCTGGGGCGCAGGATTTTATAGAAAGGATTCAAGCAAAGCCTTTAGCTTGAAATATCTTTCCCTAGCACCCCATCTCTGCTTGTTAGAAGCTTCCTCATGTTTCATTGCCTGCCTCAAGTGCCTGTTTCTGACTCAAACTTCCCTAAGGCCATCAGCTGGAATTGATTTTGCCATTCCTCATATTTTCATACCCTACTGTGCCTCTGCTGAAGGTGCACTAAATGCATATTTCAGCTAAGTGCCAAAGGGCTGAGAATTTAAATTTTCAGCTGAAGCCAAGGTTGCTCACAGATATCACTATCAAAAAATAAACTTCTGGATACACAAATAAACCTAAATTTTGATGCCAAAATTTAAATTATTGTTTTAATATTATTTAAAATGTTAGTGCTAAAATAGTAAAGTTTAACATAGTATAGCATAGGAACAATAATTTCCCAGTTCTGTGAGCTGTTAGACTCTCCTACAGTCACTGGAGAGTCAGATTTCAGCAGAGGCGAGTGGATGAACAAGAGCCATGTCCTAAATGGAACTAAATAAGAATTAAATTCTGGTTTTAAATTATACATGCTAGGTACACCAAAGATTTCTATAAAGAATAATAGTATGATGTAATCTCTACTTATCTTTCCTTGTATTATTATTTTAAAATTTTAAGCATATATTGACTAAAAAAGATATTCTTGTTCTTCCTAAGTTATCTAATGCAGTCTCCCTTTATATTTGTAGTAACTGTCAACCTATTTCCCTACTTATCTACTTGAAAGTTCTTAATACTTTTTAATAGTTTTTGAATTAATTTATTTTTAATTGATGTTGAAGACAAAAGAAACCTTTCACAATCAGCAATTATTACAGCATTTTACTTATCCAATTAGCAATATACATTTATATTTGATAGAATTTCAACAAATAAATAACAGATTTTTCACTCAGATTAAATCTAGAATACCTGCCTATATCTGAAAATCAATATTCATAAAATAATAGCAAATCTAAATGACATACTTTGTTCTTATCAGTGACACTGTTGACTGATTAGATATAAGAATTACCTTTAAAAATACCTATCACCAACCATGCCAAAGTTCAAGGATGATGGGAATAATATTGAAGTAGGCATTCCAAAAGCTGAGGCCCAAAGCCCAGGACAAATAACAGATTTTTGGACAAATATCAAGACTCTTTGTCTACTGTCACTGAAGCTAGAGTTGGCTTTTAGGCAGGCTCATTCTACTTCCTACTCACAGTTAAGCTTTTAGTCAACACCAAAGTCTTTATCCACACAGATGGCAATTAAGTCACATTTTTCCCATTCTATCTTTTGTAGTTGACTTTTTGGATTAAAAGGAGAAAACTAGAGACTTTCCTGGTGGCACAGTGAATAAGAATCCGCCTGCCGATGCAAGGGATATGGGTTCGATCCCTGGTCCAGGAAGATCTCACGTGTTGCTGAGCAATTAACTCCATGCACCACAACTACTGAGCCTGCGCTCTAGAGCCCGCGAGCCACAACTACTGAGCCCGTGTGCCACAACTACTGAAGCCCACGTGCCTAGACTAGCCCGAGCTCCGCAACAAGAGAAGCCACCGCAATGAGAAGCCCACGCACCGCAACAAAGGGTAGCCCCCGCTTGCCACGTGCAGCAACCAAGACCCAACACAGCCAAAAATAAATAAATAAATTTATATATATATTAAAAAAAAAGTAGAAAACTACTATTGTTTCTATTCAATTTCATCTGATTAGACACAGGCTTAGATTTTGGCCTGTCCAGATATTTTTGAACCTCTCGAAGTATTCCTTATCTCTCCCAGTGCCCATTAGTTAAAGACTCAGTCTGTATTCCATGAGTATCACATCCAAATTACTGATGAACTGCTAACCAAAACTCATCAAGGAAAGAGCCATGTAGTGGCTAAGCCCTCCTGGTTGAAATTCTTCCATTCATCAGCCTTTACTTATGATCATGAGTCAAAAAAAAAAAAAAAAAAAGACTGTTTAAACCAGTCATTTAACTATTTAGTTGAACTGTTATACAGCCCACATTTCTCAAGGGTGTTGAGACTTTCTCAAATGTCTTGATGAAATCCAAACACAGTATGTTCTTTTGACTGTACTCTCATGATTTCCTATCATTTAATATAAGTGAATTTGTGCTACCTGTTAGAGATCACTGCTTCACTTCTAAGTGCTTACAAACCACTACAGCGGATAATACACTTTTCTAAGATTTTGCTCAGGATTGATAAGTTCAGTGGTCTACAATTTGGAGACCTCCCCCACCTCCACCCGGCCTCCACCACCACGCCTTTTGAGTCATGCATTGATTTTCCTACATCATCTCCCTTCTTAGGTTGGTTGGGCCAAAGCATAGCGCCGCCTCATCCAAGCTCATGTACATCTAGTTCCTACAGAGGCCCTGTGATATGTGGGATAATTGCAGGAAGCTGTGGGCATCTGACTGTGTTCCCTGACTGGTGGGCTGAGAAGCAAGCTGTTCGCTGAGGCAGGGAGGGTGTGGGGCACCACTTCTTACAGCCCCAGAGAAAGGCTGAATGATCAAGAAAGGGTGGTCCATAACAGAGTCAAGTCTAATATACAACACACCCAAAGTCAAGGAGTCACTGCTCAAAGCCAGACTGCCAAATCCAAAGGAGGGCACCCAGAAAGCAGGGCAAGTACAAGCAAGTTGAAACATCAGGGAATTCATGAGGAGCTAAATGAGAGGGTGGGTCAGGAGTAACTTCTGAGTCAGCTGTATCTTATTTATATCTGATTCTTGGAGTGATGGGGGAGGGCCTGTCTGCCAGAAGGGAATGGACAGTGGAAACACAAAAATGAGTAAGATTCAGTCCTCCTTAAATTCCTGACATTGTCAGCATTAAACAGGGAACTTTGTTGCTGTTAATATCCATGGATATTAATTTAGGTTAGAATTTAGGATACTAATACCTAAGTGCCTTCTGTATGCCAGGCACTGCTCTAAGTATTTTTACACATGAATCCTCATAATAGTCCTACTGTGAAGTATGACTGTGATTCCTATTTCAGAGGTGAAGAGACTGAGGCTAGGTAATTTGCAGAAATTCACACAACAGAAGTGAGATCTGAACTAGGCAAGTCTGACCCCAAAGTGCACACCTGTAACTCCCATTCATTACAGCCTCAGAGACTGAGAGAATTCTTCAGAGAAAATAATTACTTTACCTCCTTGACCATGAAAAGGTATGAGACAGCAAATATAGAAATTAGATACAGGCCTTCTATGCTTCTTCTTGGACCTCATCATCAGTCTAGGTGACGAAGAGTTAGGGCAGAGTTCAACAGGGTGGCAGAAAGAGTAGGTTTTCTTGTTTTTCCAGGACAAGCCTTTACAATGTTACTTTATTTTTAGTGTTCCCTGTTTTGAATCCCAGCATAGCTTACAAAAAATTTAATTCCAAAGTTAATATAAAAGATTCAAGGTAAAATACTTAACGCATTTGGGGTTAAGTATATCTGTATTCTTGCTCCCATTTATTCTAACAAATGTTGACTGTTTAGCTGAATGTGTGTGTGTGTGTGTGTGTATTTTCATTTTAATACGGAGGTCTTGTTTCTCCTCTGGCTACTTCTGGTTGTCTGTCTACTTCTTATCTTCCTCATGGTAAGGGCACTCTATGGTCCTTTCTAGCAAATGTACTTTTCTAATATGAGAACATGGTGCCAATCATTTATTTTAAAGAGACAATGTGTCTTAAAATTATCTAGATTAAATCAGTCTTTACTTTCATTTTAAAAGAAAAGTTTATTATTCCTAATGTTCTGTACATTTTCACTTGGAAATTTCATTCCAGACACAAATGAATACATTACATCTTTGAAAGCAGAAAGATCTTGATTAATTAAAACAGTATACCTTTACCTTAGCATTAGGTCAGGCTGGCAAATTCCAAAAGGCCAAACACTGCACTTATCTGTGCCGACTGGGATCCTTATTAATTATCATGGTAAAAGTATTTCATGCTTCATACATTTTGCTTTTTTACACATTTATTTCCCACATAATGTTCAATTTCACATTTAAAAGGCAAATTAATCTTTAATTCCCTAATGAATATAATCAATGTCTACCTTTGAAAAGTTTCAAAATGAAAAATGAAACTATGTGGATTTATCAATAACTGCTTAGCCAGATAAATGTTGCCAATATAAGTTTAAACAGCTTACTAAGTATTATTTCCTTTGTTCTCTTCAAAACAATACAGGTACACATAAGGTCACACATTACAGGCATCTGAACTGGTAAGATATTACACATTGGTGGCATGCAAGTATTTTACATTTTTAAATGCAATGAAAAATGCTGCTTATTTGTTTTCTTTAAATAGATGAAACAGAATTAAGATAAAGTTTTAATTAAAATATAAATATTATTCCATGAATATAATGGGGTTTTTTAAAACCAAAGTGGCAGAGATGAGAATTTTAGTTCAGAATAATTTCTTTCTTAACTAAAGATTGTCACTGGCAAAATTTGGTACTAAAATAAAATTTCCTTAAAAAGTACATTTTCTATCCATCTCATTTCACCATATGGCCAATTCTTATCTATCCACATTTAGATTATCCATGGGAAAGTTTTAATCCTGGACCAGCTTCTCCCAATCACACAGTGTACTTCTGATTCTGATTGGCTTCTCTCTGTTATCCAGTCAATATGTGCTCAGTCAGACACACACACACACACACACACACACACACACACTCCTCTCTCTCTCTCTCTCTCTCTCTCTCTCTCTCTCTCTCTCTCTCTCTCTCTCTCTCCCTAAATAAAAACCTATGAAAAACATGCCATGTTTACTGTGCTCAGTTTCTTTCTTTGCATTTCCTCCTCTCTTTCTCCACCATGAGAAATAAAATACAAGGAGAAAATACCATACATTTTAAAATGTCAAAAAGGCTGCTCCTCCAGAACTATTCTGAAAACAGTAAAAACCGCTGCAGAGGAACAAATAACTCTGTGGAATGTTCAGACCTCTTCCTCTGAACAAAGCCTATGGAGGAGAGATGGAGCCGCAAGGGAGGCATTGCGCACCCGCACCCAAGTTCAGAGGCAATGGAAACATTTAGAATCACAGGATTGTAACATTTGGGAGCTGGAAGGGACCTTAGAGAGCATCTAACTCACTTCATTTTACAAACGAAATGAAGACAAGATAGATGGAAAGACCTGCCCAAAGTCACACATAGCTGACATACAAATCAGTACTATTTTCCAAAAATATCACTTGGTGGAAAATTGAGCATAATTCTTGTGGGGTTGGAGGATAATTCAATTCAAGCAACATTTATTAAGCACCTGTTATATACAAGGCACCTTACTAGATGTTACTGAAGATGCAAAGATTGATGAGACAGTCCCTGCTTCCCAGTACTTATGAAAGTTCCTTGAGGCTATGTTTCAATATCTTTCTTAGCAGAAAATAATACTGACCAGGACTAAGGTTGCTGGTGATAACAAAGCAGCTGATGCCCAGGAGAGCTGATCTCACAAGTAACACTTTCTCCCTTTCCCCATCAGGGCTCGAGCCTGTTACACAGCTGTTGGGGCCCTAAGGACAGTCTTCCTTCCTAGGCCTCCAATCACACCTCAAATCTTAGCCTACCCCACCCCCTGAGTAGTGACAAAGCTGACAGGAGGGCAGCAGTGCGCCAGCCCCTCCTCTCAACTCTTAATCACTGTTTGCTCTCCCCTTAGTGTCTCTGCAAGGGTCCTGATCACGTCCCAGGGTACTGTCGAAGTGGCCCAGGAAAACGCCCACCCACATACTTCACTGGTATATCTAACACCCACTGCGCCCATCAAACACTTCTCCCACCTCTATGTTGAAAGTAAAATAATTCCAGTCCCCTACATCATACCCATGTTTTAATTCCTCATATTCAAAAAGATGTGAGAGATGTAATTGTTGGTTAGAAGAAAATAAAATGGATTCAAGAGGCAGTGGAAAACGTTAGTGAATAGATAATAAAAATGATCTCCCACTTTTGTATAGCCCTTTCCAGTATAGTGTTTTCATCCCATTATCTGATTATATTCTCACCACAAGTCTGTGAGGTAGTTAGTGAAGTTTATTCCCATTATAGTATAGCTGAAGAACCTAAGGCTTGAGAGACTAAGTGGCTTGCCCCAAAGTCTCCCAGCTAAGAAAGTATGGAGCCAAGTGTCCAAGTTTCTTGACTCCAAATCCAGTGCTCTTCCCCCTATATAGTCTATAATTGTCAGGCAATTGAATGAATTGCCCATGATCATATACCTGCTAAGTGTTGGTGATGGGATTAGGAGTCAGCCTCCAAACCTGTTAGTATGGTGCCCTTCCACCATACCAACTAGCAGAGCCAATGTGCTCAGAATGACTACCATGGAAGATGTCAGAGAAAAGTCTAGTTTCCTTCACCCTCTCCCAAGTCAATGGTGCATCACAAAACTGGGATAACCTCTGGTACGTGTACAACCTTCCTAGAATAGTACCCAGAGGCAGGTTATAAATTCAAACCTTGCAACTCCTCCATCCATCTACTGAATGTTTAATTATAGCTGTTAGGGGCAGATGGGAAAGAGGTAAGCTGAGCAGAGCTTACTCCTACCCTTAAGCAAATTAAAACCTTTAATTTCCATCTTCCTTTCCCACAGCACTTAGCCCCTCCACTCTACTAAACTCCTGAACCACAAAACAAAATTCAATCTGACCTAGAGTTGGGAGCAAGAACAATGAATACATGCTTAAGGTTCTGGGTACTTTTCTCTCTCCAGCTTGTTATCAGGGGGCCCGATCATGTGATTTTCATCCAGAGGGCTCACCTGATGCTCCCAAGCATTCTCACACTTCTCCTTTGCATGTGTCTCAATCCTTGAGCATTGAGGACGGCATGGTGAGTGGTGGGGATATTTTAAATGAGGAGCAATAAGGGGAAACTGCTACTGGAAGGCAGAGCTAAAATATTTCTTCTTAGTTCTCTATTCATTAAAATTGAAAATAGCCGTCATTGCTTCATTAGTGGAAGAGAGAAAGGAAGCTTCAGAATCATGACTTAAAACCCAACTCCAGAAACAGTTCCACTGAGTACAGGTAACACAGCACAGAACAAAGTATCCACAGCTTACTGCCCCCTGCCCGTTTTTGCTTATGCAATCAATACTTGAGCTAAAGATGGTATCCACTTTTCAATAAGGCACTCTACCCCAAAACCCAGAAACACAGATCAAATTATATTAATCCAGAGTTCTTTCACTTCCTGTCTCCTTCACAGTGCCTAGAAGAGGGCTAAGTACGTCACACCCACAAAAATGGAAAATACCCCCAAACGCTTTTGTAAATTTTAAAGGGCTATCTTACATTTAAAACATGTTGATGCTTAAACTGGTTTCAAGTTTGACTGTCTGAGATATTCTCATGGTAGTTATTCAGAACACACTGGTTTCCCTAATGCTGGTGACCTGCCAGGGGCCACATTTCTGTCTGGAAGAGAAGCAGCTGTTCTTTTGGTTTGCTGGGCCAGGCTTCCCTTAGGGAAACTGTTTTGAGGAGTATAGGCATTGGGATGCTTTCTCAGTTTTTAAATGGAGATGGGCTTTTATTGTAAGATGAGCTGCGTGCTCTAAGATGGGTGAGTTGCATGAGCCCCTCCAGGTTAGTGATTCTCTACCTAACCTAGGCCCGCAGCAACTCTGAGAAGGAAAGGGGAGAGAGAGGGACTGGGAGACAGCACCTCCCTTCAATCAGGAGTCCAGCTTTGGCCAAACACCTCCTTACAGTATTTGGCGATCTTTATGTACAAAATATTTATATACAATATATCCTACAAAGATGGAAGGAAGGGGCTTAATCATGTGGATGAAGATGAAAGTGCTTTCACCCATACACTTTAGGCATATGGAGAGATTTGGTGCTGGAACAATGAAATGATTTCCAGGCTTCTGATATTCATTCCCTAAGAGTTATCTTCCATACATGCTGTGAAATTTGGTGGTTGGTGACATAAGCCACAAACTCTAGGGAGTGATTTCACATTTCACCTGGGCCTGAAGCAACTCTAAAAAGGACAAGGGAAATGGGTCTGGGGAGAGAGTACCTCCCTTCAATCAGTGGTCCAGATGCAGTCAAATACCCAGTTAGATATTTGGATATTTGGCAACATACACACACGCACCCACACGCGCGCGCGCGTATTTACATTATGCCCTACCGAGATGAAAGGAGGGATTTAATCATGCTGATGAGGATAAAAGTTTCCGTTATACACTTCTGGCAGATGGGGAGATGTAGTGCTAAACTAATTATATGATCTCTCTAGACTTCCAAAATGTATCTCCTAAAAGTCATCTTCCACATATGCTGTGATGGGTGTTGGTGATAGGAGCCTGCAAGTCCAGGTGAGTGATTTTACACTTAGAGTGGGCCTGTACAAGTCTAAAAGGGGAAAGAAGGTGGTCTGGGGAGAGATGATCTCCTTTCAATCAATTGTCCAGATGTTGCCAAATATCTCGATATAATATTTGGCAAAATGCATACATATAAAAATATTTTATATACATTATGCCCCACCATGATGGATGGTAAGGGATTAATCATGCTCAGGATCACGAAAGAGCTTCTACTTACACACACTTGGCAGACAGGGAAATGAAGTCCTAGGCTAATTAAATGATTTATAGGCTCCCCCAAATGTAAGTTTATCTTCTAATAGTTATATGAATACTCATGGAAATGTCACCTTTCGAGCTACTACAAAAACACAGGTAATGATAAGATAAACTGATTAACAATAAATATTTGATTTAATAGACTCTATATACATGTGACCCAACTATTTTATAAGCTAAAAACAGTGCTAAATTTTGACAATATCCCATTATCTTGCTTTAATACTGTCGACAACTGCAGCACAGTCACTATCAAGTCCTGATTTTTTTTCTTGCTTTCTGCCAGGGTTTGCCAAGAATTGCTTTAGCCCCCCGTCCACAGCACCTTGGGGCTGCAGGGAACACTCCGTAGGATCCAAGATTTCTTAGGGGTGAAGGCAAGAAAGAGAGTAAATGAGAAAAGAAAGGAAGAAGCCTTACTTAGAGGGGCATGTCAGTGACTCTGCACTTAAACATATTTGCAACAAATCTAAAGGGATAGGAGAAAGACAACTAAGAGATGTGTCTTCCCTGGCAACATGGTAACCAAAACATGTATACAAAAAGAAGAAGAAGAGGGAGAGGGAGGGGGAGAGAGAAAGGGAGAGGGAGAGGAAGAAGAGGAAGAAGAAGGAGAAGAACTGTATACATTTTACCCAGTGGTGTGCTGCTGAATGTTTATTAACCAGCAAACTGGAGGTAGGGGAGATGGGTGAAATTTGAAAGCCATCAAAGGGGTGAAAGCCCTGATTTGTAACATTTGCTAATTTCCATGGTATAAATACTCCCACCATGGCCAATTTCAAACTACCAACAAGAAGTACTGAACTTCTGAGTTGGGAAGAACTACTGAGTTGGGAAGAACTACTGAGCTGGGCAGAGATGTATAAGAGCACACCATGATATAGTATTTCTGCCATACAGACACAATAAGTGCAAATAATCTCAAGAGTATGAAAAATAGTAAAGTGTATTTTTGAGTATTACTTTTGTTTTTTAATATAATTTATTTAATTGTAAGTGCATGTCATTTACTTTTTAATAATGGTTGTGTTTAACAACCAGTTTACAAAATTCTTGATAATTTAATAATGAGTAAGCCTGTGAGTTGGCTCTAACATACCACACCTAAATGAGTAAGAGGGAAAGAAAAAATCAGACTGAAAACTGTCCAATAGTAGTTGCTACAGAGATAGATAGATAGATAGATAGGGAGATGCAGTAGAAAGCTAATTAAAGGATTTTTAGGGTTTCCAAAATTCAACATGCTCTGCTCATTATTCCCTCAAAAAGTATAAAATATTCTTATGTCTCAAAGGATTTTATTTTGTTTTCTTCTATTTTCTTTTCCAAAGGATTTTGGAGATAGAGATGTGGGCACTTATAATACAGGTAAATGTTCAATTTTATAAGGGCTTTCCATCCTAAACAGTTTCCATGTGCTTTATAAACTAACTAGAATAATATATGAATTGTTTTTTCATTTATTTGTTTTACTGCTATCAAGCAACTCAGGAACACTCAATTACTTAGTAAATTCTGGATTGGGCCCACCTTCTGCCTGAGTCAGCAACTTCTTTAGATCCAGTTGTCACCAGGACAAAGGATGTCACCTTTACAAGGCTCAGAATTATAAGGAAAAGAAGAAAAAAGAGAATGAGTTGGAAGGAAAGGAGGTGGGGAAGGGAGGCAGAGGTGCCTAAGGCAGTGTCAGAGGGTCACCAAGTCCAGCCTCAGGCACTGACAGTTACCAACGACCTGTGAGCTGGCGCCAAAGGCTGCAGTCACATGTTTCCTTAGCTTAATATCGCACTGGTGCACTGCTAGACGAAAAGATTCATGCATCTACCATGCAATCATCTCAGTCATACTTTCACAGGCTTTGTCCTTGGGATGACAAACATCTGGATAAACGATAATTCACATTTTTTCCTGATGTTTGAAAATGTCTGGATGGATCATGCCATGTGGACAAAATCTGTATAATTAACCTGAATGTTCACATTTCATCCTGTGATCTTGTTGCCCTAAAGACAAAGCAATAAATGCTTCTAAAATTTGCCAAAATAATGCAATCATGTGCAACAGAAAACCTTAAGGTGCGATTATTATTGTTTTATTTAGGAATATACTATTTTAAAAGCTTCCCTCTTGCTAAAATTTAAAAATTTGCCATCATGGCTGGAAAACTTTAAAACATCTTTGTAAAAAGTTATCCATAGAGTGATGTTAAAGATCGAATTTACATGGAATAATCAGTAAAAGTAGGCATGCTAATTCATTTTGCTACTTGTGAGTCTGGTTTGAAGCTATTTTTGTGGGTGAAAGAATATTTCATACCTATTTGCTAAAGCTATGCTTATGTATCATAATGCTGTCTTCTTTTTATGAAGATGACACCACTGATCTTCAACCAATAGGGCATGTGCATTTTGTGATTTTTCTGGAACTAAGGGAGAATTTGTGTTAAGTTGGTCACATTTTTTCACCCAGTGAAAGATTGGCAATGCTAACTTCTTATGTGGTCAGCAGAACACTTCTGACGTATTTAGCCTAACTCAAAGCTATGCATGTAAACAGAGATAGGCCTCTATCTTAATCACAGTTACAAACACATTTATATACTAAGTTCCTTTCAATGGTTAAAAAAAAAAGTTCATGTAAGAAAGCAAGACCACCCAATATGAAAGTCACTAAACCATTTTCAATTGTTGTCACCCACTAAGATCTGCATAAGTCCATTGGTGCAAGTTGCCAGAGGTGCCCACGAGCAAATAAAACAATCGTATATGTTTAAAAATCCAAGACAAATACGTAGTGCTAAAAAAGAATAACAATTAAATTATTAGTTGTGTGGTTAACGGAAATGAACAACCTTTGATAAAATGGTCCCAATGGAGAAGGAGAAGAGCTTTTGTTTTGAAATTGCCACCATGGTGAAACTTCCTCTTCTTGTGGAAGTTTATCTTCGGTCTCCTTCAACTCGCTTTTTACGAACTAGGTGAGAAAGAAAGGTTTAAAAAGACAAAATGAAGGAATATTTCTTAAACTTCAGACAAACAACAATAATCACACAGAATAGCAATCTCACACACTTGAGAATACAGTTATCAAAAATTTCAATATTTAACTACCCGTGGCAATAAATGGAAATGATAGAATAGTCCAGTGCCTTTTGTAATTTACATTCAAATAAAGCTAAGTCTGATAGTTGGGAACTTGAATGTTAGAGCTTTCCCATTTCTATGGAGTAGAAGGTCCAGAACAAACCCACGAAACAGTGAACTTCTAAATATTTTCATGTTTACTTATCCACAACACATCTTCTCAGCTTCTGTGTAACTCAGTCACCAACTGGCTATAACTAACTCCCCAGGATGACACATTCACAATTCTGATTCTGGATTGAAAACCAGGAGGAGCTGCAAACAGAAATTTAAAGTTTCTAAATCTGTTTTAAATGGAAACTTCGAAGTATCAACCTCCAAGGAAGGTATGATTCAGATGGCTAGCAAACTCAAGAGATTAAGGTTCCTTTAATCTGGTACTTAGTATCAAAGAAGCTGCCCTGACTGCCTTCCCAGTTTCTGCAACCCTCTTCTTCCCCCTTTCACCTCCCCACCTGCAGGCTCCTCTGGTGGATAGGAAGAGGGCTGCTCCAATCTTCCTGGATTTGGCAAAAAAAAAAAAGAAAAGGTGCCCTGGCTGTGGCCCTGCCTCAACTTCCCACTTTAAATAGCCCAGCCTGCTCCTGCTCGGCTGCAGAAAATTCAACAAAAGCTGTTGCCCACAGCTGCCGCTCTTGGTCTCAGTACTGCCTCTCCATTTACTTCAGACCTCTTGTTTTGCCTGTTTTTCTTTGCTCTCCGTGTTGTTCAGATGAGGACCCACGTGTTTTCCCAGGAATCTTCCAACTGCTGCTCTAATCATTCCCCAAAGCCCTGTTTGCTGGGCTGCCCGCTGAGCCTCACCCTTTGCACCTTGGAGGCAGGCATTGCCATATGCCTGGCCAGCCTCTGGGTGCCATTCACTGCACCTTTGCTGGGCCTCAGGGTCTTGGGCAGCAAACAGGACACTAACATGTACCTGCCCCCTTCTGGTTCTAACCCTAAGCTTCCATCTTGTCCACCATCTGAACCCTCTCCATGGCCAGCACTGTACTTGGCAGGACACCTTGTCCAGTTTCCCTGTCCAAGGTCCGGCATTCTATCCCTGAACCTCAGACTGGGGACTGAGCTCTGTTATTGGCAGACTGCTTGCCAAGTGGACTGTCTGCACCTGGATGGCCTTGCTCCACACTGCTTCAGGTGGCTGGGATGTCTCCAGACCAAGCCTTCCCAGTCAGTCCATTCTTCTTTGCTGTGGTTGACCAGGACATGCCTCACCTCATTCTAACAGAAGTTCTCAGCAAAGAGTGGGTAGCAGGAAAGATTAAAGAGAGGCTAACTGAAAAAGCTACTTCTGAGTTTAACCTTTATAAAACATAGCTCTGTTAGGTTATTTCACATGTAAATCACCAATAACCATATTTAACCCCAAGTACAAAAGCACAGTCAGGAGTCAAACATAAGTGAATTGGGAATTTCCATGTCACTGTGTCCATCTTGTGGTATAGATAACAACAGAGGGTGATTACACGTAAGAAGTAAGTAAAGGAGAAGTAAATGCACAAAGGAAATCAAGCAAAAATCAAAGCCTGTCTGGAAAAAAAAGAATAAACAGTTCCTCTTGAAAGAATGCTACAATAAAACTTAAACACTGTGAAGATGATGAGGATTCCTATGACCATGTAATAATGTGCTTCTGATGAAGGGCTGACACCAAAGGCCAGTGGAAAGGTATCTGTGAGATGTTATATCTGGAGAAATGAATGGTCATCCTGCTCTTCTAATTGCTAACAGCACATATTATGGCTGCATTACCCAGGTCATTATTCTTTGTGATGGCAGCTGCCACTCTTGTTCGTGGTCCTTGCTTGGTAAACTGATATCCAAACTTGAGGATCCTTGAATTCTCCTCGAGCATCTGGGCAATTTCCATCTCTACGGCTGTTCCCAACTGCTGTCTCTGATTGCAGGTGTGGACACATACAGAGAATGGCCAAGAAGGAAGAGGAAACAGTTACTCGCATGGGAAAGATGCATGGCTATTTGTTGGATAAAAAGGCAAAAGTCTCAAATTGAAAGGGACAAAATCACTTGAGGTATTTTCTCTCATACAGTTATTTGAGAACTGTTCCTTGAGAAGCAAAATCCAACAGACAGCTGAATCTGCTGGCATGTTAAACTGAAAAGACTAAGCAAATTATTTATGAAGGAAAAGACAATTCCAGATGTAAAATTAAAGCAAAACTAATACTTGGTGTTTCCAATTACCCCAGTACCTGCTGTTTAAACAAAGGGTGTTTTTTTAATAGTGACACTGTCTTATAGCAATCAATCCAATTATGGAATTTTCTGTTCTGGGGTCCATATCCAAAAATAACTGAAGATGGGCCATTCTCTCCCAACAGTCTCACTAGGAGATCCTCAAGAGGCTTTATTAAAGTGGTTTGAACTGTAGCTAGTTGAATTATCGAACACTGAAGGGGTTATTGGGCTACAGGAAAATCCCCTAAGTTTTTAAATTTGGTGGAAAGAGGCTTTTTGTCTGTTTGCTTTTTAAGTTGAGACATCGAATAATAATTTAAAAAGTAGAGTTAAAAAATGGGGCATGTAAATTTAGGAATTTACAGTTAAATTTAAGGAACATAGTATATTTTTTCATACTATATTCATTAATTTTTTTAGAAAGTACAAATAAAAGACAAACAAAAAAAGTGTATAAAATATAAAAGCTCCCTTTCCCCAGTATTCCCATTCCCCATAGAGAAAGCCAGTTTGGCATGTAGTCTTTGAAACATTTTCTGTGCATTCATATGTCTACGTAATCACATGTACATCTACGCTTTTTTTCACATAAATGGGTCACACTAGCATATTGTTCTGAAACATGTTTTTATTCTTCATTTAACATTAAGAACATCTTTTTATGTAGGTAAGTATGTTTCCCTCATCCTTGTAAACAATTGCGCAGCACTGTATTGTAGTAAGTGATCATAATTTATTTAGCTATGCTCTACTGACTGCTACATTCCTTTCCGTTCCTATTCCAAACTATGCTATGGTGAACTTCCCTTGCACACAAAGTACGTCCTGGGGCATTTCTGCCAGTGTGCCTGTAGGGCAAATTATAGCTGGGCCCAAGAGTAAGCATGTTTCAAATTTTGATAAATTACTGACTTACCGTGAAAGGTTGTGACGATTTTTATTCCTGCTGATAGTGTTGGAGAGCTAGTGTTCCCTACTTTAGCCAACACGGGATATTATGAACCTTTTTCACCTTTTTCAATCTAAGGGGTAAAAATTTATTTCACTTGTATTTATTTAATTGCTTTAATTTGCATTTCTCAAATTATGACTAAAAACAATTAATTTTCTTATGCATTTATATTTCTTTGTTTGGAAACTACCAACCTCTGTCATTTGTATATTTTTCTACCAGCTTGTGGTTCCTGTTTTTAAAATTTATATATTAGGAAATTAGCCCTTTGTCAAACATGCTAAAAAAACTTTGCTCAGTTTGTCTTTTGACTTTCTGATTAAGACCTTTTTTCATTTTCATATAGTCAAATTTATTAGTCTCTTAGATATTATGTCATGTTGAGGAAGCCTCTCTACTTCTCATTTCTTCCATTTTTTTTATGATTTCATATATTTTAATATTTAAATCTTCATTTTACCTGGAATGAATTTTAGTAGAAGAATTAAGATAGAGCCCCAACGTAATTTTGTTCCAAAATGTTAGTGAGTCACAACATTGTAAATCAACTATTCTCCAACAGAAATTTAAAGAAAAATGCTAGTGAGTAGTCCCACCATCTTTTACTTCATTCTTTCCCCGCTGAGTTGAAATACTACCTTGCTGCAAAATTCTCAGGTGTACTTGGGTGTGTTTCTGGACCCTATGGCTTTGCCAAGTCTATGTCTGTGCCTGAATCATGCAATTTTGATTATATATATATATATATACACACACCTTTTAAATATATTAAAATATGTAATATATTAAAAGATATATTTAAATATATATATATCTTTTAAATTTGGAAAATTTAAGTATTGAGCAGATGAAGAAGAAAAGTTAATGGAGGAATTTTTGTGTTCTAGGCAAGTTCTAAGGCTTAACTCTGTTCCTCTTCTTTCTTTTCATCCAGCAACCTGTCAAATGAGTCTCTCCCCAAGAAATGAGCAAAATGTGATATTTCCAGTCAGAAAATAACAATTCTGGGTATCCACAGTATAGAGATTACTGTTCTCAGCAGCGTAGGGCCATAGGAGGGAGAGGCAGCAAAAAAGGTAAGAGATACTGACCTCAAAGTTTCATGAGCAACTTTAGTTCATGACACACTTTCAAACAACGGGGCTGTATTAGAGATTGAGACTTGAGCTAAGGTCGGGGCTGCCGTAGTTATGGCTTATGCCCCCGGGGGCGGCCAAAGGTGCTATCCAAGGGCAGAAGGAGCTCAAGATGGATGTAGCTGACTGAGGGGGATGACATAACACCCCTCTATTTCCCCTCACAAATCTTAGGCATTTGGAGTCTTAGATTTGGGTAATATACAGGTTGAGTGTGCTGTGGTGATAAAAGGATATAAGAGCCGAAGAAAATTATATTGGGAGGAGGGCATATAAAAGAAGGGGAGAAAGTAGTATAGCATAGAGCATCTTTCTTTCTTAGCCTGAGTCTTTTTTTTTTTTGATTTGAGATCTTTTGTGTTGTATAAACCCAGGGCAACAAATGGGCACCAAAATTTCTTATAATTTGGATGTTTCTCTTTTTTATTTTAAGTCACTAAATACAAAGAAAAAGAAACAAAAGCACACAGTCCTTCAGATCACCTTTTTTGTGACCTTTTTTCTCTACTCAAATTTATTTAGCAGTTACCCATCTGTTTCATTAATATGCATCACTGATTGTTCTTCTCACAGGGGCACCTGATTAAATCATCACTTGTTTACCTGGAGCTTAGTCATGGCAGCTCATGCCAGTGCTGGATTCTCAGCAGGCCTTCATTTTGGTGCAGCTGCCTGCTGCAATGATGCTAAATTGGTCTCAGCTGCTGGCCCTTCCTGAGGAAACTGTCTTAGAGATTATTTTATTTCAAACCCTTCACTGTACAGATGAGGAAATTGAGGTCTACTTCTAACAGTCTATGAGTCAATGAAGAAAATCTGGATGGAAGAGAAGTTTTGAGTCTGAATTTCCTTCATTGGAATAAAGCAAATAATTTTTCCAGTTGCTTTAGAACTTAACACTCTTTCTTATCACAAGTAAAGAGAAGCCATTTCAGAAGCATATTGCAAGATGAAAGTTGAAAAATTACACAAATCCATCCCTAGATGACTGAGGACGGGAGATGAGGTTTGATGCTTCAGAGGGATTTAAGAGAGCAGACTTTATATTTCAGGGTCTTCTTCACATGCATTCTAAAAAGCTACTCTATTCTAAATTTTCAGGATTTCAGCTCATTTAATAGGTATAAGGTTGCTAGATTTAGTAAATAAAAATACAGGACACACAATTAAATTTGAATTTCAATAAATAACAAATAATTTTTTAGTATAAGTATGTCCCAAATGTTTCATGGGACATACTTGTACTAAAAATAATTCATTGTTTATCTGAAATTCAAATTTAACTGTATTTTATCTGGCAACCCTAACTAGGTAGTATCTTACAAGGAACTGGTAACAAAGCACGTGGAACATTATTTCAGATATGGGGTTTCACAGTGGCCTGAACCAACAGAGAAAGTTAAACATACTTTGGAACGAGGTATCCAATTCTGTCTTAGCACTCCTGGAAATATTTACTAAGAGTCCTCATAACTTCTTCCTGATACTAGCCTATTTGATATATATCCCTGAGCTATCACTTCTTTTCACTCACTTAATATTTCCCTCTAGCTTGTTTTCCTACTCTCCCACGCCCTAATTTACTAGCAGCTGGACACATTAGGATACACAGGAGCGAGCTTCCTAAGTGTGTACAGCCACGTGTGCACATTCCCAGGGATTCACTCCACACCTCTGCAAGGGAAAGCTGTTTTGATAATGCATCCCTTCTAGGGAGGGTGAGAGTGAGGGAGTGCCTGTCTCCTGGTGGGGTTCCCCTGCTCCCCTGGCAACAAGGCTCAGGAGGAGTCTAGGGACAGAGGACCTGCACTGAAACAGCCCACTTGTTCCGGTTAGCAAAAAAAAAAAAAAAAAAAAGGAGAGTAGAACTATTCACGGGATCTGCTGGGGGTCTCCAGGCTTAGGCAATAGTCTTGGGTGGGACCCTGGGGCTTCATCACATCTTGGAGGGTCTAGACCAGGGATTTTCCTAGCCATGCAGGGATCACTTCCCCTACTGCCCATCCCGTCACCCCACAGGGGAATGCTCACAGCACAGGTCTCCTTGCTTTCTCCTCTTTCTGGTCCATTCCAAGGCCCTTTATTCCAACTATACAGTGTCTAGACCTCGCAGATTCACTGAATCCCACTGCAGACACGTCCCTGTAGCCAAAGGGGAAGGGCACAGCATCATGCTGAGAACTGAGAGCTGCTGTCTGGGAGCAGGAACCAGCTGAAACCAGCAGAGCGACTACAGCAACACTGTAGGCTGACGCTGGGAAAAAGAGGTCTTCGGGGTACAGGAGGGGGTGGCTCCAGGGAAAAGCGCCTTTTGCTTTGGCTGTTGGTGGGACCTGGAGTCTTGCTGCAACAGAGCTGAGACTGTGATCACACTGTGGGTGTGGACTACTACTCTAAGCCAGGCCATCTACTAGAACCCCGAGTCCTTGAAACAAG
The DNA here is from genome assembly GCF_949987535.1 of Balaenoptera acutorostrata. Classification (NCBI taxonomy): domain Eukaryota; kingdom Metazoa; phylum Chordata; class Mammalia; order Artiodactyla; family Balaenopteridae; genus Balaenoptera; species Balaenoptera acutorostrata. The sequence continues at coordinate 85,014,171 of NC_080066.1, forward strand.
GCTCTGTGTCCAGCACCAGACAGCAGGAGCCCGGGACTGCTCTTTTGGCTCTGGCAGCCTCCAACCAAGGACACGGAGTCTGTTTCTGGGTGTGGCCACTCTGCTTTTCTCATAGTCCCAGCGAGAGGCAACAGCAAGGCTGGGGCAGGACTGCGCTGAAGTTCCTGCTAAGAGGCAAGGATGATGAAGGCTGAACAAAGCAGCTGTCAACAACTCTGCCCCCATCTCCTCTTTTTCCTCCTCTGGTGCCTGACTAGCGCAGGGCTGGGGAAAGCTTTCTGTCTCAGGCTTCCCCACTGTGCACCGTTTAATCATTAATATGCTCTCCCACACACCCTCCACATGCCGGAAGCTGTCATAATTTACCAGAAAGCCAGAACATCAAACTGAGTCACAGAACTTTGTCTTTTAACTCCCTCCATTGTGGTATTCCTCCCTTTCACATGTACCCTGTGCGTTAACTCACCTGGTTGTCGATCTTGATCTCTGTCAAGGTGTCATTTTCTTTGAGTGCCTCTACAAGGGCCAGGATCCCAGTACCAGTGATAAAATTGGATTCTATGTTTAGACTTTTCAAGGTCTTGTTTACTTTTAGCATATCTGCAAAAGCCTTATTATGTGAAAAAGAAAATAACCATTAGGGTTTCTGAAGATTTATTTACTAAGCTTCCCACCCCCACATTAAATACATATTTTTTACAGTACTTAAAGAAAACCTTAGTTAAATCATACTTTCACCTCCAAGTAACAAAGATAATAATTAAAAAATGCAAAAAGATAGTTCAGTTCAGCAGTCCAGACTTATGAATTTCATATACATGCAAAACTAAAAAAAAAAAAAGATATTGACATAGAATTAACAACTTTGTTTTATTAAGTAAGGACATTAAAAAAAACTCACTACCATCTGTTATCATTGTCAATTTTTTTCTTTTTTTGAGAAAAGGCATTTTAACATTAGGAAAAGTGTAGAAACGACATAGTCTCAGAATTATTTCCCTTTTACTATGAATGGATAAAAATTTTTTATCATTGACTAGCATTTGGGCACTACTTCAGGTCATCACAAATCAGGATTTTTCAAAGATAACTTTTGGAACAAAATCAACACTCAGAGTGGCAGAACTGCTAAAGACTCCTCCCAGTTCAAGACAGCAGACTGTACACATGAACCTGTCTGCTCCCTTTATTCCCAAAGCTTCCCACTGTCATGAAGAAAAGATATAATTTTTAAGTGGCTGAAACTCTCACAGTGCAAGAAAACAAAAAAAGAGGGCCATTATCTTGAAGAATCGCTAAAACACAGAAAACAGAAAGATTGGTGGAGAAATTAGCACAAAATTGCCTGAGATGCCAGAGGTAAGAGCTGATTAGGGCGTCTCATTAAAGAGCTACCTTAGGAACAGGTGGATCAGCTAGAGCAGGTGGCGAGCACACCATCCCTCCCTGTGGCTTCCCTGAAAAAGAGCGACTGCCTGCATAACCATCAGTGAGAAATCTCCCAGGAAGGGGCTCTAGTGAGGGTGCTAGGTCCCAAGAGAGAAGCAGTGCAGAAACTGAGGCACCTCCAGATCTTCCACCAGATACTGTGTCGGAGAAGGGAGAGGAGAGGCGGCGATTGCCCAGGAAGGAAATATACTGAAATGTATCCCTTGCAGAGTGAAGCCCTACTAACTGGAGCACTTGCAGAGGACTCCCTGGTTGCCTGCCAGCTTCTCATGCACACACTGCAGGGAAGGCCGCCAATCAATTCACCTGCCTGCTTACAAAAGCACTCACTCATTCAACCAAAAAAGACTATTTATCAGGCTTCTACTGTGTGCTAGCAGTAGAGAAAAGAAAAATCCCTGTTCTAGGGAGCTTATATTTGAGTAGGAGGGGCAGAGTCAATAATTAATAAATAAAATATGTGGCCTGTCAGTTGGTAACAAATGGAGAAACATAAAGGGGCTTCCCTTATAAGGGAGAGATCTGTTGGTGAACCAGATCGACATAACAGGAGAGGAAATAGTCCCGGTTTACACAAATCAGTTTTGTTCTCTATTTGGAAATATGACCAGGCAACCAATGATTACTAGACATATTAAGAAAACCAACACCATGAAAGAGAGAAGCCAAGTTGACCAAACAGGAGAACATGCCATACAGGGACAGAGATTATTCAGAAAACAGAAATATGTAAAACTTCTAATTGTTATAGTCTCTCTGCACCCTGCCCTACTTCAAAAAAAAAAGAAAAGAAAAGAAAAAGGAGAAAGAAAAAACATTGTAGCCATAAAATAAATAAAGACTGGCTATTACATATATTTTAAAAAAGAGGACAAAGAACAAGAAAAAGTTTTGAAAATCTGTACTACATTGAAATTTTAAAAAGCAATGGGCAGGGCTTCCCTGGTGGCGCAGTGGTTGAGAATCTGCCTGCCAATGCAGGGGACACGGGTTCGAGCCCTGGTCTGGGAAAATCCCACATGCCGCGGAGCAACTAGGCCCATGAGCCACAACTACTGAGCCTGCGCGTCTGGAGCCTGTGCTCCGCAACAAGAGAGGCCGCGACAGTGAGAGGCCCGTGCACCGCGATGAAGAGTGGCCCCCACTTGCCGCAACTAGAGAAAGCCCTCGCACAGAAACGAAGACCCAACACAGCCATAAATAAATAAATAAATAAAAAATTTTTAAAAAAAGCAATGGGCATTTAGAATTATAAAATGATCATTGCTGAAGAGCCAGTTGGTGATCTAGAACATGGAACTCAGGATGTTTTAAAAAATGTAGAGTAAAAGACAAAGAGAAAATACAAGAGAAATGTTAGGAGGTATGGAGGGAAAGATCCAGAAGCTCAACATTCATCTTATTGGAGTTTCAGAAGGACCAAAAAAAAAAAAAAAAAGACAACAGAAAGGAAGAAACTATAAAATAATAGGGAAAAATTTCCCAGAGTTGAAGAAAGCTTCAAGTTTTTATTTGAAAGAACCTGCTGGATGCTCAGCAGACTAAATAAAAGACTCATATGTGGGCACATACAGGTGAAATTTCAGAACTCCAGGAGAAAAGAGAGAGTCCTAAAAGTTTTTAGCAAGAAAAATTTACTCACAAAGGAACAAGAATCAGACTGCCATTAGTCACCAGATTTTAAGGCCCATGAGAACAGAGATTTATATATTTATACAGCCAGATAATTGTAAATGCTGGTGATGTTTTAATTTTTTTGGAGTCACTCTATACACATAACAGAATATAATGACATAAAATGTATAAAGCTCAAATGTGTGAAATGATAGAATAACTACAACTCAGAGGTAGAAAAGGAAGGAGGAATAGAAGGGAGAGTGAGTACAGAACTGCCCTCATCTTTTCTAATGGAGAATCAAAAATTGTCTAAGATAAGAAATCAAAAATATAAGTGCATGTATATTAGTGCTTTTCTACCCTGGTTGCATATTAGAATGACCTGGAAGCTTTAAAAAATATAGCAGTGCGTGGGTCCCACCCCAGATGAATTAAATCAGAATCTCAGGCTGTGGCCTGGACAGTTGTTTTTTTGTTTTGTTTTGTTTTTTGTTATTGAAGTGTAGTTGATTTACAACTGCATTTTTGAAAAGTTCTCCAGGTGACTAATGTTCAGCAAGGATTGAAAACCACTTTAATTAAAGTCATACAGACAATGAGAAGAATGAAAAACAAACTGCTAACAGTGATTGCTCTGGGGAGTAGAACAAGGAACTTCTGAACTATTTTAACTGCTTTTATGGCAGAAAAGACAAGAAGAAGGAAGAGGAGAAGGAATCCAACTTGGGACAAGAACAGGGTTTCCAACCTCGGGTCTACTGACATGAAGCTGGATAATTCTTTGTTGTGGGAGGTTGTCCTGTGTATTGTAGGAGGTTTAGCAGTCTCTGAGACCCACGAAATGCCAACAGTACCCCTCCCAGTCATGACAACCCAAAATATCTCCAGACACTGCCAAATGTTCCTGGAGGGCACAATCACCCTGAGTTGACAATCACTGGACTAGAAGAATAATCAATCCTGTGTATTAGTCAAGCAGTTGCTTGAACTACCAGGAAGCTCAAGGATTTGGACTGATGTTATTGTACACCATGTAAACTAAAGTGCATTTATTCAGTGCTACGTCTTTAGTTAGAATTAAGTGTATGCATTTTAATTAGAGCCCCAGAAGGGAATGCATCAAGCCTTTCCTTATGGACGCTCCAAGCTTTGGGATTTACTTCTATTTCTAGACTAACAAAATGTCAGAGCAATTAGACCTTTGTAAAAAAGTTGCAGGACCTCTTGGCAAGTAGCCATGATCCTGCCAATTTCTCTTAAACTTGAGAAAACACTTTTCACATATTGAACAAAACAGGGAAGAGAGATCCAGCCAAACATAATGCTGGGCTGTAGGCCCAGGTTCACCACAGTTCAGCAAATATTTGAGCATCTATTACACGTGCTGGGGATAATAACATTAGTAAAACAAAGACTAGATTTCTTAAAGGTTACATAAATAATTAGAGTAGAAATACATTTTTAAAGAGAAGGTTTTGCTTTCAGTACTTTATAGAATTGCCTGGAGGGGCTTCCCTGGTGGCGCGGTGGTTGAGAGTCTGCCTGCCAATGTAGGGGACGCGGGTTCGAGCCCTGGTCTGGGAAGATCCCACATGCCGCGGAGCAACTGGGCCCATGAGCCACAACTACTGAGCCTGCGCGTCTGGAGCCTGTGCTCCGCAACGGGAGAGGCCGCGATAGTGAGAGGCCCGCGCACCGCGATGAAGAGTGGCCCTCGCTTGCCACAACTAGAGAAAGCCCTCGCACAGAAACGAAGACCCAACACAGCCATAAATAAATAAATAAATAATAAAAATAAAGGAATTCCTTAAAAAAAAATAAAATAAAATAATTGCCTGGAAAAGCAGTTTCCCACACTGTCCAAACCTGTACCACCCCAGTGGTAGGCACAGAACACAGGTGGCTATGAAGCCCTTAAAAAGCGTCTGTTCTGAATCAAGATGTGCTGTAAATGTAAAACATGAATTGGATTTCAAAGATGTAGTATGGAAAAATACTATAAAAGACCTCATTACATCTTCACATTACATTTTGAAATGATGATATTTTGGATATGGTGGTTTAAATAACATACATTATTAAGTTTAATTTCACCGTTTTTTTTTGTTTTTTTTTAAATGTGGTTACTGGAAAATTTAGTTACACATGTGGCTTACATTTGTGGTTCTCATTTTATTCCTATTGGACAGTGCTGTCCGAAACTTCTGATTTTTATGTGGCATATCTGTTAATAACACGTAATAGCATTTTTTTACATATTTGGGCCTTTTCTCTACATCGGCATTCATTACTGTGGCAAGTTTCATTAATACTCCCTGCTATAGGTGTGATTATATGGAAGTGCTTGGAGCATGGCAAACTGAATTTGATTACAGGTCACTTAAGTTTGCTTCCTGGCTTGGCCACATGCTGGGTAATCTTAGTTAAATTACTCAAACTCTGAGCCTCAGTTGCCACATCTGTAAAATGGGGATAATGTCATCTCACATACACATAGCTGGCCTATATTCACAATAATCCCACAAGTACTTTGTTGAATCTGTTTCTGAACCTTACATAGAAAAGTCTCTTGAAGCTCTTGCTTTAATGCTGATTTGTAATTCTCAACAGCAAGTTGAGACAACAGCAAGTTCTCAACAGCAAGTTCAGCCATAATCACAGTCTGAATATCTCTGTTGCCTGTGGGGTGATCAACCAAATTACAACCTACAGAAAAGTTCTTTCCTGACTATAGCACAGCTGAAAGGGGAACTACCTGGGGTCAGCCAGGTGAGGGCTGGACCATGTGAAGCCATCCAGGCATAAGGCTGAAAGAGGCTTTTCTTTTCACACCCTCAAGGATAATAGTTTTTCCTTGCAGTTGTATGGATTGCTTGTCACATGGCATACATTCAATACATAGTTGTTGGATTAAAAACAGTAACAAAGAGATTATTATATTTGAAATTTATTTAGTCCATTTAGCAAGTTATCTATTTGACTTAGAGTAGAAGTTAGACTGCTTACTAGTAGTGCTGACAATGAACTATACACTATTTGCATCCCTGCCATTTTACTGTAAATAATATATTAAACAGAAACGACAAATCATTTATTTATCCCTTTAGTTACTTACTTACAAAATGTACCGTGAATATTTTTGCTTTATTGAAAACAAGCCTACTAAAGGGCAGAGATTATAACACAAAATCATACACAGATAAGAACCCTTAAATTGCTAAATTCACCTTACCAATAATCTAGTTCTGCTCTTTTGCTATTTTAATGATAGGTTTCAAATTCAAAACTGCTTTCAACCTACAAATTTAGATATGTAAGACTTGCTGGTGAAAACCTCAGTTCTGTAGCTTAGCCCCTCTTTTACATGAGTGCTTAATTCAAATTTGCTATCGTCATCATGGAAATATTGTCTAATGCTGAGAGGTTGGAGGGCATGCTCATTCATTCATTTAACAAGTATTTTTCAAATATCTACTCTGTGCCAACACTGTGATGGGTAGTCATTACTTTCATGTTGTCCGTTTTTAATGCTATTTTTTTTTTAACTTATTTTTGGCTGCGTTGGGTCCTCATTGCCGCACACGGGCTTTTCTCTAGTTGCGGCGAGCAGGGGCTACTCTTTGTTGCAGTGCACGGGCTTCTCATTGCGGTGGCTTCTCTTGCTGCGAAGCATGGGCTCTAGGCGCGCAGGCTTCAGTAGTTGCGGCACGTGGGCTCAGTAGTTGTGGCTCGCGGGCTCTAGAGCACAGGCTCAGGCACACAGGCTTAGTTGCTCCGCGGCATGTGCGATCTTCCCGGACCAGGGATCAAACCCGTGTCCCCTGCGTTGGCAGGCGGATTCTTAACCACTGCGCCACCAGGGAAGTCCCTAATGCTCTTTTAGATCTTCCAAAAGACATGTTACTTTAAATCGCATCATCAAGTCAAGAAAACTTTCATTTTTCTAGCTTAATTCAAGTGCTGAGAATCAGATGCTGTAGAACCACTAATGTAGCCTGATGCTCAGGCTTCTGACAACTGCCATAGTTTAGCAAATGTACGACAGTGAGACAGTATGTAAATATAGCATAGCTTGGTGGTTAGGCATCCTGGTTGTGGAACAAGAAAGACCTGGTGGTGAATCCTGGCTCTGCCACTTGCTGGTTGTGTTACTTTGGAAAAGTTACTTAACCTTTCGGAGCCTCAAATTGCTCATTTGTTAGAGTGGGAACTAATAATAGTATATACCTCACTGTATTATAGTGAGGATTAGGTGAGATGATGCGAGTAAAGCACAGAGATCAGCACTGGCATTTACTAATTGCTCAAGAAATGGGAGCTATTAATAGGAGGGTTAACACTGATGATGGCAATGGCAGTAGTATTTACTTGGGTCCAGGGGCTTCCTTATTTACCTGAATTATCTAAAGTGCATAGGAAGGAATAGGGCTTTTGGTTGTTTATTTTATTTTTTTCATATTCTGGTTAACAGTATCAAACAAAAAATGTTTCAAGATTTGGTTGTTTAAAATATTTTTGAGACACATTAATCCATTTCAAAGATTAAAATGAAATATATGTTAACAATTTTTATATGGGCCGAGTTCCTGTAGGCTTTGGGGGGGGTGTCTCATAATATCCATTTACTGGGACAGAATGTTACTGTAGATACAAACGTTTCAGAAAATTTGTACTAAGCACAGAACAAAATCTAAATATTTATTTAGCTAAATACCAAATCTAATCTTGTTTCTTTCTCCAAAAAGTGTAGTGCTAACAAAATTCTAGTGAATTCAAGGTGCCTGACGGTTGGGTTCTTGTTTTACTGTCTCATTATAACTAATTTTGTTTATTAACTATACAAAAAATAAATTTACCCGATCTGAACATTGTTAATTGATAAAACAAATTAAAAATAGCTTCTAATGAATTAAATATTTTCATGTTATATTTCTAAGAATTTTACTCACAATCGCCACAGGGTCATTGCTGCGGGTTGCGGCCAGGCTGAACTTTTTCACGTGAGTATTGGTCTCCAGAGCCTTTGCAAATTCCTTCAGGGTTGGAATTGGAATGTTCTAAGATGAGGAAGACACAGATCTTTGATGAATCATTCTGCAGCACCTTCACACCAAGCTAAGGACCAACAGCTTTTAAATACCTTGTATGTTTAGATGTTAGCCTCTCTAAAAGACATTCATCACCCATTCTCTAGCAACCAACCTATCCTAAGCCAAATAGCACCACTTAGTGTCCAATAAGGGAATCTAACACAATGTGACATTCTGGCATCACTTCTGTTTACCCTACTGTCCAAATTATGCATACAGCACACTTTCCTCTTTTCTTCTTTCATTCTCTATATTTTAGTCAGACTGACCTGCTTGCCATTCTTTTACCATCCCATGGTCTTTCTTTCGTCCATACCTTTAGATATGCTTTTCCTTTTGCCTAGAAATTCCTTTATCCTTTGCTCTAATTCCTACTCAGCCTTCAAGACCCAGCAGAATTATCACCTCCTTGGTTTATTGGCTCTCCTAGGCAGGATCAAAATTTTCCTTACCCGCAATTCCACATGTGGGGGCTGACCACATCATGTTGTAATTATTCGCTTAGTGTTTTTCTCGTAATTTAAGTTCTTCAGAATGAATACCACGTGACTCTTACTTCCTCTTCCACAGCACTTAGCCTAGTACTGGGCACTGGGGAGGCAGACAATACGGGGCACAGCTAGAGGCTAATGTGAGTTCACAGAGCACTACAGGCCAGCTCTGTGACTGTGGGCAACTGAACCTCTTTAAGTCCCACTAAGGATTCAATGAAATAATGAATTTCAAGTATTTAGCAAAGGATATGGCACATAGCGAGTACTTAATAAAAATCAGTTAATATTATTAAATGCTAGAAATTGGCCCAAAAAGAATGAGCAAAAAAGATGTCAGGCAGTGCTCTCTCTCTCTCTCACACACACACACACATCTTACCCTCCCTTTGAGAGTGACATGACTTATGGTCAAAGCAGAAGTGACAATGTATGACTTCAGAGAATAGGTCATAAAAGGAACTGTGGCTTCCAGCTTAGTCTCTCTTTTTTTCTTTTGGATCACTTGCTCTGGGGGAAGCCAGTTGTCATGATGTGAGGACACTCAGGCAGCCCTATTGAGAGATCCACGTTCTGAGAAACTGAGGCCTCCTGCCAACAGCCACATGACTGCGCCACCTTGGAAATGGATTTCTGTGCCCTCGTCAAGCCTTCACACAAGTGCAGCTCTGGCTGACAGCTTTACTATAGCCTCATTTGAGACCCTGAGCCACAACAACCCAGTCCAGTCACTCCCAGATTCCTGACACTCAGAAATTATGTGAAATAATAACTGTTTGTTGTTTTGGAGTAATTTGTTACTCAGCAGTAGATAACTAATACACTGTGTATAACACAAGTACTGTGATTCTTTTCAAAGAATTCTAGGAATCACTCTTTTTTTAAAACCCATTTCTTTCAAATAGGATATTGTGCCTCAAAATCCAGTGAGTACACAGAATTTTAAACAGGTGTAAAACAGGCAATCAGTCATCTCCAGTAAGTTTTCTGACCTCAATGGACAACAATCGTAATGAAATACCTTAATGTTGTTGAGGTTGACTTCTTGCAGGCTGGGGTCATTGGCTTTCATCTGCTGCAGACTTACTTCCACATTTGTGGGATTGGGTGGTTCCTCAAATACTGGCTTGACCTTTTCACCTTTGACCACATCTAAGACACAAGTTTTAATTTTAAAAATAAAATGTAAGGGCTCTCCCATAAAAATCAGAGATGATGTCCCCCAAAATGACCTTCCTTTCATATGCTCTGATTCCAATAATACTCCGATATCAATGACAGTAAGCTTACTCTCAACTAAGCAAGCACAGGAATGGTATGGTTCTGAGTTACAGCCTCAAAGGTTGGTGTTTTTCACCTGCAATGAGAAGTCTCAGTGGCTGATGCTCCATGGGGCCAAAAGTGCAGGAGGCCCTACAGCAACACCCAAAAGAATATCCATGGGTAGTTACTGCTGCTCCATATGGACCTCTTTCAGACTATATTAACCAAACCAAAGAATCTAAGATGCAAAAACATGAGTCTCTGTATTTCCCAAACCTTAATCCTCCCCTGGCCCACCCTCCTCTGAGTTCCATTTTGGAGCTTTAATTTTGAGGATGGTATGGGAAGAGAAAGGAATAGAAAAGAAGAATGGAAGAATTCTCAAAAGCAGTTAACAGAAAATGTTTGCAATATATGTAACATACAAAGGGTTCATATTCCAATATACAAAGAGCTCCGACAAGCCAATAAGACAACCCAATTGAAAATGAACAACTAATGATCAGAGGAATCTCTATCAGTCAACCAAAAAATATAATAAGTAATTAAGCTCTGAAATTTAAAAATGAGATACCATCTGATTAGCCAAAAAATGTGAAAAGATAATATTCAGAGTTGGCAACAATGTGGAGGAAAAAGCATCCTCATACATTGTTGGTGGGAATGTAAACTGGTACAAATTTTCTGGAAGAGTAATTTGGCATTATCTTTTTTTTTTTTAATTTATTTTTATTTTTGGCTGCGTTGGGTCTTCGTTGCAGTGCGCGGGCTTCTCATTGCAGTGGCTTCTCTTATTGCGGAGCACGGTGCGCGGGCTTCAGTAGTGGTGGCTCACGGGCTTAGTTGCTCTGCGGCATGTGGGATCTGCCCGGGCCAGGGCTCGAACCCGTGTCCCCTGCATTGGCAGGCGGATTCTTAACCACTGTGCCACCAGGGAAGCCCGGCATTATCTATTCAAATATAAAATGTGGATACTTTATGACCCAGCAATTCTATATCTAAAAGTCTAATCTACAGAAAAACTAGCATGAATATATGAAGCTATATATTCATGGATGTTCACTGACACGTTACTTGCAACAGCAAAACATGATAAACAAATGTCCATCAATGCAAAAATGTTAAACAAGTTATAGCATAATCACATAATACGATGCTATCTATTCATTAAAAGAATGAGGTAAACCTACAGGTACTGATAAGAGAAGAGAATCACAACTTGAAAAAAATGTTAATGAAAAATGAAAGGGACTTCCCTGGCGCAGTGGTTGAGAATCCGCCTGCCAATGCAGGGGACACGGGTTCGATCCCTGGTCCGGGAAGATCCCACATGCTGCTGAGCAACTAAGCCTGTGCGCCACAACTACTGAGCCTGCACTCTAGAGCCCGCGAGCCACAACTACTGAGCCCGTGCGTCACAACTACTGAAGCCCACGCGCCTAGAGCCCATGCTCTGCAACAAGAGAAGCCACCGCAGTGAGAAGCCCGCGCACCGCAACGAAGAGTAGCCCCCGCTCGCTGCAACTGGAGAAAGCCTGTGCGCAGCAACGAAGACCCAACACAGCCAAAAATAAATAAATAAATAAATAAATTTTTTTTAATGAAATACTTAGGTATAAGTCTAACTATATATATATATATATAATCTGCATGAAGAAAACTACAAACCTGTACTGAAAGAAATCAAAGAAGAACTAAATGGAGAGATATTCCATGGATAGAAAGATTCAATATTGTCAAGATGTCAGTTCTTCCCAAATTGACCTATAGATTCAATGCAATCCCAATCAAAATCCCAGAAAGTTATTTTGTAGATATCAAAAAACTGATTCTAAAGGTTATATAAAGAGGCAAAATACTCAGAATAGCCAACACAATATTGAAAGAGAAGAACAAAATTAGAGAACTGACACTATCCAACTTCAAGACTTAAAGCTATAGAAAGCAAGACAGTGTGGTATTGGTGAAAATATACAAATAGATCAGTGGAACAGAATAGAGAATCCATAAATAGACCCACGTAAATATAGTCAACTGATCTTTGACAAAGGAGCAAAGGTAATACAGTGGAGAAAAAATATTCTTTCAACAAATGGTGCTGGAACAACTGGACATCCACATTAAAAAAAAAGTTAATCTAGGCACAGACCTTACACCCTTCACAAAAATTAACTCAAAATGGATCACAGACCTAAATATAAAATGCAAAACTATGAGACAGATAGATAACATAGGATAAAATCTAGATGACCTTGGGTTTGGAGATGAATTTTTAGACACAGCCCCAAAGGCATAATCCATGAAAGGAAGAATTGATAACCTGGATTGCATTAAAGTAAAAAATTTCCACTCTGTGAAAAATACTCTCAAGAGAATGAGGATATGAACCACAGACTGGGAGAAATGTTTGCAAAAGAATATCTGATAGACTCACAGATATAGCGAACAGACTAGTTGTTACCAGTAGGGAGAGGGAAGAGGGGAGGGGCAATATAGGGGTAGAGGGAAAAAAAGGGTTATTATGGGATTATTTGAAATCGTGTGTATGAAACTTTTGAAATTTGTAAAGCACTATAGAATTTTTTAAAATCTTTCATTCATTAAAAAAAAAATCAGAAAAAAAGACACATCTGATAAAGGACTTATCCAATATATACAAAGAACTCTTGAAACTCAACAATAAGAAAACAACCTGATTTTTAAAATGGGCCAAAGAACTTAACAGATATCTCACCAAAGAAGATATACAAATGACAAATATGCATATGAAAAGATGTTCCACATCATATTTGTCAGGGAAATGCAAATTAAAATAATGAGATACAACTACACACCTATTAGAATGCCCAAAATCTGGAACACTGGCAAAACCAAATGCTGGTGAGGATGTGGAGCAACAGGAACTCTCATTCTTTGCTGCTGGGAATCCAAAATGGTACAGCCATTTTGGAAGACAGTTTTGTGGTTTCTTACAAAACCAAACATCTTGTCGTAAGATCCAGCAATCAGGCTCCTTGATATTTACCCAAAGGAGCAGGAAATTTATGTCTAAAACCTGAACACAGACATTTATAGCAGTTTTATTCATAATTTCCAAAATTTGGAAGCAACCAAGATGTCCTTCAGTAGTTGAATTGATAAATAAACTGTGGTATATCCAGATAACAGAATACTATTCAGCATTAAAAAGAAATGATCTATCTCTACCATATGACTCAGCAATTCCACTACTGGGTATATGTCTGAAAAAAAACAAAAACACTAACTTGAAAAGATACATGCACCCCAATGTTCATAGCAGCATTATTTACAATTGCCAAGATATGGAAGCAACCTAAGTGTACATCAACAGATGAATGGATAATATATATGGAATACTACTCAGTCATAATAAAGAATGAAATTTTACCATTTACAACAACATGGATGAACTTGGAGGGTATTATGTTAAGTGAAATAAGTCAGACAGAGAAAGACAAATCCTGTATGATGTCACTTATATGTGGAATCTAAAAAATAAAACAAATTAGTCAGTGTAACAAAAAGGACAGACTCACAGATACAGAGAACAAACTAGTAGTTACCAGTGGGGAGAGGGAAGGGGGGAGGGGCAAGACAGGGGTAGGGGATTAAGAAGTACAAATAAATAAACTATAGGGATATATTATACAACACAGGGAATATAGCCAATATTTTATAATAACTATAAATGGAGTATAACCTTTAAAAATTGCAAATCACTATGTTGTACACCTGTAACAGGCAATATTGTACATCAACTATATCTCAATAAAAAAAATAAATGATCTATGAAGCCATGAAAAGACACAGAGCAACCTTAAATGCAGATTATTAAGTAAAAGAAGCCAGTCTGAATAGGCTACATACTGTATGATTCCAACTATATGACATTCTGGAAAAGGCAAAATAATGGAGACAGTTAAAAGATCAGGGGTTGCCAGAGGTTAGCGGGGAAGGAGAAGTAAATAGGCAGAGCACAGAGGAACTTTAGGGCAGTGAAACTACTCTGCCTGATACTGTAAAGGTGGAAATATGTCATTGTACATTTGTCCAAACCCAGAGAATGTACAACTCCAAGAGTGAGCCCTAATGTAAACTATGGACTCGGTGATAACGATGCGTCAATGTAAGTTCATCAATTGTAACAACTGTACCACTCTGTGCAGGATGTTGGTAATGGCGGAGGCTGTGCATGTGGAGGGTCAGGGGGTATATGGGAAATCTCTGTGCCTTTCTCTCAATTTTGCCATGAACACAAAACTGCTCTAAAAAAATGAAGTCTTTTAAAAAGTTAATGATATGTGTGTGTATGTGTACGTATAAAAGCCCAGAAGGTTACGCACCAGACTTTTGATGTGGACCATTTTTTTAAAAAATTATTTATTTATTTATTTATGGCTGTGTTGGGTCTTCGTTTCTGTGCGAGGGCTTTCTCTAGTTGCGGCAAGCGGGGGCCACTCTTCATCGCGGTGCGCGGGCCTCTCACTATCGCGGCCTCCCTTGTTGCGGAGCACAGGCTCCAGACGCGCAGGCTCAGTAATTGTGGCTCACGGGCCCAGTTGCTCCACAGCATGTGGGATCTTCCCAGACCAGGGCTCGAACCCGTGTCCCCTGCATTGGCAGGCAGATTCTCAACCACTGCGCCACCAGGGAAGCCCATCAGACTTTTTTTTTTTTTTTTTTCATCAGACTTTTAATAACAAACATGTTGTCAGAATGTTATCCTTTGATACTGAAATTAAAAGGATGAATACTTTTCATCTGTATGCATAAGAAAACAGAAGGTAAATAAAAGGAATATTGCTCATTGTCTGGGTAAATTACCCAGTATAAACAGCGACTGATAAATATACTGCTGAGACTAGAAAGCATTGCCCAAATCACCATCAAAGAGAATAAAATATAATTAATCTAAAAAAAGCTGTGATCTTCTGTGAGTTTTCATAGCACCTGGATCACACTGTAGTGAAATTACCTCTCTACTGATCCGTCCCTCCCACGGATAGATAAGTTCCTTTGGGCAGGGACCATCTTTTTTGCCTTTGTACCTAAGCCTAGAACATTCCTGAAACAGCAGGTATTTAGTAAATGACTGATGAATGAGTGAGAGAGTCCAGTGAATTGTACGTTTCTCCAGAAAATGGTGACATAGAAGATAGCGGTCTGGTATATTCTGTGCCAGCAAGTCCATGCCAGTGTGTCTTTCATGCTCTCTGGGGGAAGCGGGTATTCAAATTCTAATGACAAACATCCGTTATGAGACAAAAAGGCACTCGAATAGAGTAGGAAACTTATCTGATACTATAGTTAATTAAAACATCGTTAAGAACATAAAACTCGCTCCCTCTTGCGAGAGCACCAGAATCACAACTGGCTGCTGGACAATCATTGACAGGAAGACCCTGGACTTCACCAAGGAGGATACCCCACATCCAAGGACAGAGGAGAAGCCACAGTGAGACGGTAGGAGGGGCGCAATCAGAGTAAAATCAAATCCCATAACTGCTGGGTGGGTGACTCACAGACTGGCAAACACTTATACCACAGAAGTCCACCCGCGGGAGTGAAGGTTCTGAGCCCCACGTCAGGCTTCCCAACCTGGGGGTCCGGCAACGGGAGGAGGAATTCCTAGAGAATCAGACTTTGAAGTCTAGTGGGAATTGATTGCAGGACTGTGACAGGACTGGGGGAAACAGAGACCCCACTCTTGGAGGGCACACACAAAGTAATGTGTGCATCGGGACCCAGGGGAAGGAGCAGTGACCCTGGGGGAGACTGAACCAGACGTACCTGCTGGTGTTGGGGGGTCTCCTGCAGAGGCAAGTGGTGGCTCTGTTTCAACGTGGGGATAAGGACACTGGCAGCAGAGGTCCTGGGAAGTTCTCCTTGGCGTGAGCCCTCCCAGAGTCTGCCATTAACCCCACCAAAGAGCACGGGTAGGCTCCAGTGTTGGGTTGCCTCAGGCAAAACAACCAACAGGGAGGGAACCCAGCCCCACCCATCAACAGTCAAGTGGATTAAGGTTTTACTGAGCTCTGACCGCCACAGCAACAGGGAGGGAACCCAGCCCCACCCATCAACAGTCAAGTGGATTAAGGTTTTACTGAGCTCTGACCGCCACAGCAACAGTCAGCTCTACCCACCACCAGAGCCTCCCATCAAGCCTCTTAGATAGCCTCAACCACCAGAGGGCAGACAACAGAAGCAAGAAAAACTACAATCCTGCAGCCTGTGGACCAAAAACCACAGTTACAGAAAGACAGAGAAGATGAAAAGGCAGAGGGCTATGTACCAGATGAAGGAACAAGAAAAAACCCCAGAAAAACAACTAAATGAAGTGGAGATAGGCAACCTTCCAGAAAAAGAATTCAGAATAATGATAGTGAAGATGATCCAGGACCTCGGAATAAGAATGGAGGCAAAGATTGAGAAGATGCAAGAAATGATTAACAAAGACCTAGAAGAATTAAAGAACAAACAAACAGAGATGACCAATACAATAACTGAAATGAAAACTACACTAGAAGGAATCAATAGCAGAATAACTGAGGCAGAAGAACGGATAAGTGACCTGGAAGACAGAATGGTGGAATTCACTGCTGCAGAACAGACTAAAGAAAAAAGAATGAAAAGAAATGAAGACAGCCTAAGAGACCTCTGGGACAACATGAAACGCTACAACATTCGCATTATAGGGGTCCCAGAAGGAGAAGAGAGAGAGAAAGGACCAGAGAAAATATTTGAAGAGATTATAGTCGAAAACTTCCCTAACATGGGAAAGGAAATAGCCACCCAAGTCCAGGAAGCGCAGAGAGTCCCATACAGAATAAACCCAAGGAGAAACATGCCGAGACACATAGTAATCAAAGTGGCAAAAATTAAAGACAAAGAAAAATTACTGAAAGCAGCAAGGGAAAAACGACAAATAACATACAAGGGAACTCCCATAAGGTTAACAGCTGATTTCTCAGCAGAAACTCTGCAAGCCAGAAGGGAGTGGCATGATATACTTCAAGTGATGAAAGGGAAGAACCTACAACCAAGATTACTCTACCCAGCAAGGATCTCATTTAGATTTGATGGAGAAATCAAAAGCTTTACAGACAAGCAAAAGCTAAGAGAATTCAGCACCACCAAACCAGCTCTACAACAAATGCTAAAGGAACTTCTCTAATGGGAAACACAAGAGAAGAAAAGGGCCTACAAAAACAAACCCAAAACAATTAAGAAAATGGTCATAGGAACATACATATCGATAATTACCTTAAACGTGAATGGATTAAATGCCCCAACCAAAAGACATAGACTGGCTGAATGGATACAAAAACAAGACCCATATATATGCTGTCTACAAGAGACCCACTTCAGACCTAGGGACACATACAGACTGAAAGTGAGGGGATGGAAAAAGATATTCCATGCAAATGGAAATCAAAAGAAAGCTGGAGTAGCTATACTCATATCAGATAAAATAGACTTTAAAATAAAGAATGTTACAAGAGACAAGGAAGGACACTACGTAATGATCCAGGGATCAATCCAAGAAGAAGATATAACAATTATAAATATATATGCACCCAACATAGGAGCACCTCAATACATAAGGCAACTGCTAACAGCTATAAAAGAGGAAATCGACAGTAACACAATAATAGTGGGGGACTTTAACACCTCACTTACACCAATGGACAGATCATCCAAAATGAAAATAAATAAGGAAACAGAAGCTTTAAATGACACAATAGACCAGATAGATTTAATTGATATATATAGGACATTCCATCCAAAAACGGCAGATTACACGTTCTTCTCAAGTGCGCACGGAACATTCTCCAGGATAGATCACATCTTGGGTCACAAATCAAGCCTCAGTAAATTTAAGAAAATTGAAATCATATCAAGCATCTTTTCTGACCACAACGCTATGAGATTAGAAATGAATTACAGGGAAAAAAAACGTAAAAAAGACAAACACATGGAGGCTAAACAATACGTTACTAAATAACCAAGAGATCACTGAAGAAATCAAACAGGAAATAAAAAAATACCTAGAGACAAATGACAATGAAAACACGATGACCCAAAACCTATGGGATGCAGCAAAAGCGGTTCTAAGAGGGAAGTTTATAGCTATACAAGCCTACCTAAAGAAACAAGAAAAATCTCAAGTAAACAATCTAACCTTACACCTAAAGAAACTAGAGAAAGAAGAACAAACAAAACCCAGAGTTAGCAGAAGGAAAGAAATCATAAAGATCAGAGCAGAAATAAATGAAATAGAAACAAAGAAAACAATAGCAAAGATCAATAAAACTAAAAGTTGGTTCTTTGAGAAGATAAACAAAATTGATAAGCCATTAGCCAGACTCATCAAGAAAAAGAGGGAGAGGACTCAAATCAATAAAATCAGAAACGAAAAAGGAGAAGTTACAACAGACACCGCAGAAATACAAAACATCCTAAGAGACTACTACAAGCAACTTTATGCCAATAAAATGGACAACCTGGAAGAAATGGACAAATTCTTAGAAAGGTATAACCTTCCAAGACTGAATCAGGAAGAAACAGAAAATATGAACAGACCAATCACAAGTAATGAAATTGAAACTGTGATTAAAAATCTTCCAACAAACAAAAGTCCAGG